>NW_028258343.1:23283557-23982249 GCF_053883595.1 Heterocephalus glaber | reverse complement strand
TTCCTACCTTCATTAGAAATAAACAAATGAAAGTGAGATGGTAAAAAATAAATGAACACATTACTGTGCTCATGAACTGGTTAATTTCATTGATGGCTTAGTTATTACATGAATATGTCATTCTTATTTTATGCAGTTGAACATCTTAGCTATTTACACTTCTCATAACACAAACTGCAATAAAGTCTCTCAAGCAGACACTTGTTCATCACCCAAGAAATTATACTTTCTACATGGCAAAAGTAATGGCTTTTGAGCACAGATTAGAGAAACGTTATGACCCCGTGGGGGATCCTGAATAAAGCACTATATTATTTTTGCCATGATTCTGACCAACTTGTTACCTATGAAAATAAACTCCAGTGAAGTTCCAAGACCGTCAGAGAAATGGTTTTGTGTGGAAACAAAACATGTAAATAAATACAAGGAAGAAAAATGTCTTTAATGGCTCTAATAAATTTCTGTGACAAGGCTACAGAGAACAGATTAGGAGGGAAGTGTACTCTATCTTTTATAGTTCAATGCTTGCATATTTGAAAGTCATTAGTTTGATGAAGCCTTTAGAATCTTAAACGTCTGACACATCATCTGCCCATGCGGATTCTTAGCGTGGCCTCTAGACAGGGCCGTGACAGCCAGCTGAAGGCTCCAAGCATTTTGTTATTAAAGCCATCACTCTAAGATTGAAGTTGTTCCAGAATCTCCGAGGATCTAATGCCAAGTATCTGTACCTCCAGCAAGTCAGCGCTCCAGAACAATAGTGTGGGACATCCGGCCCTCAACAAGGACTGTTCTTTTGCTTTTTGTGAGATGGGTCTCACTATGTTGCCCAGAGTGGCCTTGTACTCCTGGACTCAAGGAATTCTCCTGCGTCAGCCTCCCACACAGCTAGCACTACAAGCATGCACCGTGGCGCCTGGCTCCTGACAATCTCTTATAGTGAACCTCGCCAAGAGAAGGTGCGGTACATGAGGCACTGCTGCTTCTCAAATCACAGGTTTAGCTGTTCTAGCGCCACTATTTAAATTGAAGTACACAATAGACTGGAAATGTTTTTATGATTAAGTAGGAAACACTTGGCCTTCATTTGTTCTTAATGGAGTTTCCTGTCAACGATTTATCTAAAGAGAAAGTGCTAAAAGTTCTAAAAGTGGAGTTCTAGACATTGAGAGGAAAATATTTCAAAGAATATTTTAAAGCTGCCATTCTTGGAACTTCAAGATCATGGAGGGCCACTTTAAGGTCAATTAAAACGTCTAAGTATTGCAATCAGAAGAGGACATGGAAACCATTGTGTGCGGAGCACTCTCGAGATCCAAACTCGAGACCTCACAGGAGTGAGGACAAACCTTAGGAATGAGAACCTGTGGGCACAGCTCAGCTGTCTCTGATGTCCCCACGGGCCTTAACGCAGGCTGGCCAGCGAGGGCCAAGGTTCTGAGCCCGGTGTTTCCAATCCTTCACAGGAAGCAGTAAAAAGCAGTCTGTGCTTCGCTCAGTGCAGCTGCCACCTCATCTGGAGGGAAAGGAGGGAACACTTGGCCTGCTCTGCCAGATCAGAGCAAGCTACATTCACACAAAGAGGAAGCTACATTCACATAAGCAGGAAGCTACATTCACACAAAGAGGAAGCTACATTCACATAAGCAGGAAGCTACATTCACACAAACAGGAAGCTACATTCACATAAGCAGGAAGCTACAGTCACACAAAGAGAAAGCTACAATTCACACAAGCAGGAAGCTGCAGACACACAAAGAGGAAGCTAGATTCATACAAGCAGGAAACTACATTCACACAAACAGGAAGCTACAGTCACACAAAGAGGAAGCTACATTCACAGAAACAGGAAGCTACATGCACATAAAGAGGAAGCTACATTCACACAAGCAGGAAGCTACATGCACACAAAGAGGAAGCTACAATTCACACAAGCAGGAAGCTATGTTCACACAAGTAGGAAACTACATTCACACAAAGAGGAAGCTACAGTCACACAAGCAGGTACAGCTGAGCCAGCCACCCAGACTCTGGTGAGGGACAAATTCAGAACAGCTGCATCAGTGGCTGTTTACATTGTTCCTCTTAACTAATATTGTTGATTATAAACAATTTCCCAGCAGCCAAGCAAAAAGTCAATTTTATGAGGATTTAGCCCCAATTTTATGTTATTTGAGAGCCCTGATAATAACTAATATTAAGAATATTAATGGTAGTTATGCACAGAAATTCTTCATCACACAGCATCTGATTCTGCTAAACATTTGTGTCCCTGAAAAGCTGGGTACAAGTTCCAGTATTTCATATGAAACAACTGTTTTCTTGGATCTGTCTCCTGACCTTATTTAAATTTCTCACTGAGGCTTAGTCAGAGAGCTTCTTGAGTTCACTCACATTGGCCGTCTCCTGCAGGCTTTGCTGAGTAGCTCCTAACTACTGCCTGCAGACACACCTGCACAAGTGGCATGGAGAATCTGATTCACAAATCCACCCCTACTGGTGAGGCAGAGAGGGACAAATGTTGACATGTTTTGTGAATTTTGGTTCCATGCACAAGCTCTGAGGTTCAACAGCCTCACCTGGAAAACTGGGTGGCTATGACTTGAAGTACCATGAGAAAAGAACAACGGCCCCGCTTCCCTGACAGCCCTTCCCTCACCTGCCCAGCACCCAGCTGGCAGCTGTTTCCTCTCAGTCCCGAGTTGTCAGGTTCGAAACTATTCATGGACTTAATACTAGTTTGTTCAATTTTTATACGTGGATTTCCTCATTGTACTGTCCACTTATCTCTGAAGACACGTTTACTTTGGGATTTTCTGTAATCTCAGGCTACTTTAATTTAGTCAATCTTCAGAATATAAATTTATAAACTCATGAAGAGTCTCATGCTGCTTAATGAAGGGACAGGTTCTGAGCAAGGCTGCCGGCGACATCACAGCACATGTGGACTAAGCCTGGGGACCACTGTCATGGGCACTGTGCAGTTCCTGACCCCATCTCTCCTTCAGGTGATCGGGACTCTTCGGTGAGGTCCGAACATGTCAAAGCTCAGCTGCCCGCCCACAACTAGGGACACGAAGCGTGATTACTGCTGGTACACCGGCGGGCATCGACTCCACCTACCTGGAAATATTTTGTAACCCCTCATGTAACGCTTCACTTTTTTCATTAGAGCTCGATGAATGTGAAAGTTACCAGTTACAGCTGAGTGGTGAAGATGATTTAAATATCAGTTACCTGAACAGCGTCAAAATACATCTCCTTAGCCTCCACATCGGTCTTGTCCGACATTAGCCACGCCTTGAGCAAATACTCATAAAAGCTGTCTCCAAGTCCTCCGACTGACACATGATCTGAAAAGAGAGGGAAATGAATTTCAGAGTGACTCAGCCTTAACTCAGAATCTCAGAATGCGGCAAAATCACATTAGCAACGAGGATGCAGAACCCCAGGTCCACTGCAGCTCAGAGCTGCGCTCAAATTCCCACAATGTGTCACTGTCAGAAAGACGTGCCAAGGTGGGACACAACTGGGAAGGAAGGCAATACCGCCTGGAGCGTGACCAGAGCAGCTCTGCAAACACGACGACGCGACCATGGTCCCCGCAGGCCAGAAGGCAGGTTCTCTAGTCCGGCACCAGATCAATGTTTCACAGTGCAGGTAAGGGCATTTTTTGTCTTGAACAATATGAAATTCCATCAGAGCTATGAATGTCGGCAAATCTTTTAAAAAAGGGACTTGCAGCGAAGTGAGGCGCTCTTCAGGGTCTCGCCTTTATTCCTATCTTTTCAGTGCTATAGTCTGAGTGGTCAGAAACCAAGGGGCTGGAGGGGTAGAAGAAGTCCTCCCTCCCGGTGCTCCACTCACGGCCCTCACTGCCACCCATCGGGCCCGGCTCATGGCAGAGACTGGCAACGCCCTGCAGCTGTGCCTGGGGGCCTCACCCCACAGTGAGGGCCCGGCTTAGGCCCGCGGGCGGTCGAAGCCTTCCTGAGTGGCTGCTCTTCCACACCCCAGGGGCTCACGTCTGGATATGCCTGCTCTCTGCCATAAATGCAATATATATATATATTTATTCTGCGATGGCTTGAATTAATGTATTATTTTTAAAGCGTATTTCTTTACAAGACCAGAAACACAACTTGTTTGAAACATCATTGCTAGACTTGAGACGTCAACATTCACAAGATAGCCTTTTATATTTCATAACTCAAAACTACTGCTATCTATTGAGAATATCTGTTGCTGTAGTTACACAAAAGCAAATCTGTACAGTGGACCCTCAATTACAACCAGCCTGACACATGAACAACTTGGGCTAATTAGGTTAATGGAAGAGTCATCTGCCTCTTGTTATCTCTAGGGTGTACCCAGGTAAACACCCAAATCTCAGCTGTACTGGCTTGGTCATAACCAGCCCCGGGGAACCCAGTGAGTTTGTAAGTCAAAGGTCCGCTCTGTTTATGCAGCTATAAATTCAGGCAACAGTTCTGTCGCCTGCCATCGGTGCTGCTTGGACATCCACATGGGCAGCGAGCACTGAAGAGGCTGCAAGCCCAGCTCAGCATCTCCTCTCAACTCTGTCCCCAGCCAGGTCTGTGTGCATCTTCAGGAGGCAGTAGGGCGCCGGGCTGTGGCTCAGGGGTAGGGTGCCTGGCCAGCACCGCAATAAACAGACAAACACAAACCCGACAGTCACCCCACAGGCGTCCCCAGACTCCGAGCCCCACTTTCCCGCGGCCCCAAGCCCGTCCACGCCTCTCTGTCCTTCCCAGGGCAGTGCTGGCTCACGCTTCCTCCTGCTCCACCTCTGCATCTGCAGCAGTCATTTTCTCATTTCCAGCTTTTCCTATGGCGTGGGTGTTATTTCCACTTACATTTTCTGAAGCACAGAAAATCCGGCAGGCAGCCCCAGGTGCCCTTGGCTGCTGCACAGGACCGGAAGGCCCGGGATGCGATCCTCGCGTGGAAGCTCTGCCCGTGTGCCTACTCGGCGCTCGCCTGACCATGAGTCTCATCACCCAGGCCTCTCAGGCTTTCTCTGGAGCCCGGAGGCCCTGCGAGACCCCAGCATCCTCTGCACCACCGTGGCCACCCTGCCTGCTCCCTGACCGCTGGCACACAGCCCTTCGGTTCTTGAAAACATCATGCACTGCCGCTCCGGCTCCCAGGCCCTGCTCTCTGCCCGAGTGCACGTGCTTGCAGCTTTGTGCCGGACGCTGGACTTCCTCACAGGAGCCCTCGACACCCACGGCTCCCATGCCCAGCCTTCGAAGAGCACACTTGTCCACCAGCCCTGGACTTCATAGTGTGGGAGAACGGCTTCCCCCGCCCCATAAAATCGTGATCCAGGACAGCAGAGACCAGGCCCACGCCAGCTCCCGGAAAGTATGCTGCCCTCAACGAGCAAGCAATGAAGTGAAAATTCTCCTAAATCAACCTTCATGAGGCCTGTACCCTCAAGCTAGAAGGGTCATAGTTTTAACTACTTAAATATGCAATTTCCTTACTGTAGAAAGTCCAGAATTATATTAATCTTAATGGAAAAATGTGTTTCTAAGGTCAAATTCTTAAAATAGGGTTGGAAGTGACCTTTACAGCTTCCTAAACAAATCACTACAGGAACCTCTGACACCTACAAGCTAAGCAGCCTAGGCACCAGCTCACCAACAGCAAGCTCTCTCAGTACGGACTTGGTCACAGGAGGCAGACACGAGTGATGCATGGGGAAGCGAGTCGCTGTCCGCTGACTGTCACCATCTGGGACAGGCAACACCGGTCCCGGTCCAGACGTGTCCTTCGAGTTACAGCAATGAGTAAAAACCAGCAGCCAGCAGCAGCGTGGGTATTTCCCCCAGGTTACAATTCTGTACTGAGCGGAGGAAGCAAGCATGGAATTTGGAGATTTGTTTAAAAAAGGGGTTGGGCAGTAGTGTTTGTTCTCATTAATTTTGTCAAGTGTTAGTTTCCGTATTCTCTGCTTATAAAAAATTCACATTTGGAAAAAAAGGGAAGGAGCAGAAGTGAAAATACACCTTCTTGATAATGAGCTCACTGAGCTCCCCAGTCTGCACGACGCACATGCAGGCGACAGAGTCCACACAACAGCGAAGCGGACCTGGGGGAGGCATCGGCTTCGCAGCAGGCAGAGCCTCCCACTGTCAGTCAGGAGGGACAGGGGAGGTGTTTCCTGCCTAGCTGTCCTACAGTCAACTTGCCTCACCTGGACCTGAATTTCTCCCTCTGAAGTAATCCCTCACCGGCTCTGGGGACCACACACACACACACACGTCATAGAAAGCAAAGTGCTCTGTATGGAGACACAGAGGCCGCAGCTAGCACTGGTCTCACAGACTGTGTTTACACTGCCAGTGAACTGCTCAGGATGCTGCCTTGGAGCCACAGCTGTGGAGAAAGAGCAGCTTAAAAACAGGAACCAGAGCCCAAGACGCTGTGTGGTGGACTGCCCAGTGTGCCTGACTGGCCACCCTCCTCCAGAGCTCTCAGAAGAAAGATGGGACATATGTGAGTCACCAGGAAAGGGGTCGTGACAGGAAGTACCCAAAGTGCTGCGGGGCGGGACAGGAAGTAGCTGACCAGGAGTGGATGCTGACAAATCCCACACGGGCCTTAGAAGGAGACGCTTCCGGAAGAAATGACAGCCAGGCTGGGATAAGGAATAGGAGGATGAGGAAACAGCCAAGCAAAGCCTAGACATGGCCAAGTGGCCTTGATTAAAGGATGGCAAACTAAGCGTGTCTTCTCGGGGCTGGAAACAGGACGGAAGATGGGGGAAGGACACGAGGCTGATCAGTCTGTGTGTTCTCCACCCGCAGACTGCCCACAACCAATCCAAACAGAAAGGGCTCCCTGTGCCAGGAAGGCGCCCAAATACACAGAACACAGGTGACCCCGAAGGGGAAGCCACGGTTCCCCGTTCAACTGGCTGTTTGGTCCCTCTTCATAGCGACTTCCAAACCCTAAAGAAATAAAACAGTAAAGCAAAGTGACTCTTCTGCTTTCAACATTTGAACCCTGTGATGAGAACCAAAACAGTCACCCTCTTAGAGAACTGTACTGTCGCTCACCCCAGTACTCTGTGGTCTTCAAACTTTATCCCAGCGCTTTTACATGCTTACAAGTAAACAAGTACTCTGACGAATCTGCTGACGTGAGCACTATCAGTATTTACCATAGTGGAAAATTAAAACCGCATTTAAAAATCTTTGCATTAATTCATTAAAAATAGCAATTATTATAGCCACTATGTTCATATAAATAGATGTTTTTCATAAAATGTTACACTGTATAAAAATAGTCGGACGATGACCCTGTTTAATAATTTTGCAAATCTCCTTAATGTCTGCTTTACTAGAATACAGCTGGGTTCCCGTATCTGCTCTAATTTCAATCAACTGCTATCTGCCGTCCTGGCTAAAATATACAAAGAAAAGTCAGCCTCACCGTTTTACTGTTGGAAGAGTATTTGAATAGTCTTTTCTCTTTGGTACTACAAAACTAGACAAGTGATGTTTTTAAAGGTTAAGCGTTTTTTTTAAAGGTTAGTTGCAATGTAGAATTAGGAATTACACCAAAAAAATTTTGTACTCAGTTCCACTAGAATCTATTGGCCTATCTTGTATTTGAGTCGATATTTTTCCCATGTGTGATTTTATAACAGCAGCACTGGCCACTGGAACATCCTGCATCTCTGAGTTATGCAAGTCTTCCAAGTGTTGACGTAGTCCACGGTATGACATCACCACCACGTTTGTTAGTATCAACACCAACCTCATCAGAGGACTGCTGGTGTCAAACTTGCGGTGGCAGATCCATGTTTTCCAAAAATCTAATTTTTAGTGAGAAACCTGACTTTTGTCATTGGCTCAAATTCCGTCACTCTTCCTTGAAGAGACAGGCGCATTTTCGAGAACATGCCTGCCAATCACCCAAGTCTGAATAACCAGTTGTTTTTAGGAATTCTGCCAAGCAAAAGTGGTGACCAGGAAACAAGTCACAGGCGTCCCAGGGACAGCCAATAACCAGTGCCAGTGAGGAATCGACAGGCGGCCCCCAGCGGGGCCTTCCCTCGGCCAACTGCTCTGCACTAGGCAGCGGGACGCTTTGTGTGCTTTCTTCACCTCATCACCCCGACTTCGCACTGCCCTACGCCGGGCCGATGTGCACCGCGCCGACAGCCGTTTTGCTGCCTCCCTAAGAACACTCACAGGTGGAGCTGGCTCTTTCAAGCAGTGGTAAAGAGCACAGAGCGGCGAGCCCTGAGCCGCGGGGTCGGCCCTGGCACTCACAGGGGTCTCTGCAGTTTCTGCATCCCCATGCAGCGTGCGTGTGAGCATCAGCACAACACCAAAGGCACAGAGTCTTCGTGCTTTCGTAAAATACGTTTGACCTTGTGGTCCCTAGAAGGCCCCAGAGCTTGCAGAACCTGCGGACCATGCGGACATCAGTGGCAGTCCTCATTACGGTCCTGAGGGCTCAGCAGTGGGGCCTTCCAGGACTACCACCGACACAGAGGCGTGGACGTTTCCCTAAGTAAGTTATTCTTCAGGAAAAGCACTTATAACGAGTGCAGCATGGTCATCTAAGGATGGTATGTACATATAAACACAAATTGGAGTAAAATATGAAGGCAGTGCGAAGCCCTCCCATAGCTGGGCATTCACCGAATAGTCTTCACTTGTTTTCAGTTGCTACTTAATCTACCACTGCGTCTCCAGACTGGCTCAGGTGTGTACCCTGCACATAACTGTCTGACGTCAGAAGCCAGGTTCCTAGCAGCAGAAGTCTTCGTATGACACTCACCCCCACATTAAAGGTAATTCTCCCATCAAGAATCTTTATCTGGGGCTGGGGATTTAGCTCAGTGGTTTCGACGCCTGCTGCGCAAGCGCAAGGACCTGAGTTCGATCCCCGGTACCAAAAAAAAAAAAAAAAAAAGAATCTTTATCTGGTAGCTTAAAATTAAGGCCAGGAACCACGGCTTGTGCTTCCAGTTCCCCAGCTCTGCATGTAGAATGATCCAGCTGCTCTGTAAAAGCCACGTCGCCAGAACAAGAGGGACACTGCCCCTCCACAGGCCGCCCCACACCTGGGAAAGGTCTCCTCCCGTCATGGTTTGGGTGTGCTTGCTTGTGCCCACACTTGCACTCCCAGTGGAAGAGACAGCAGTTTCCTGCCGGTGCCAGTGCCGCCGGCCTACACAGAGCCGAAGGTCAGGAGCCCCTGCCCCGCCCCACCCCTCCCGAGCCTCCTCCCGGGCCTCCTCCCGGACCCTCCCTCTGCACCCACCACCGAGAGCCGAGGGACTTACGTTGACCCCACTGTCCACTGCTGGGGTTCAGATAGTTAGGGTAAAGGCCTTTCGGTTTTTTCAGTTTGTTCAGCACTTTTCGGATATTCATCACCTACAGCAGAAAAGGAAACGTTACTATGAAAATAGAAGAAAAAATTTTCATGCCATTCTTCCTCTCTTGATTATATTTTTCCACTTTAGACAAAATGAGTTGATTTTAATGTTGCAGAGTTAGAACAAAGACAGTTACCATCAGCTCATTATCACAAACATAGCAGCAGTAAGCGAACGCTGTCACACTGATTGAGATCCACCCTAACCAAGGACTTCCTGACACACAGACGTACACAGCTGGGGACGGGCCTGCCGAGGAAGCCCAGTTGGAAAAACAAAACGGAAAAAGAGGCAGGACGATGCTCTATGTGTGGCCTGAGCCACTGGAGATGCGAGGTGTCCTCTGCTGGGGGGCTGAGGCCCCCTGGGGCCGAGTGTGGACCGGGCACTGCAGTGGAGCGTCCTGAGCTGGCCTCTCAGTGCAGGTGAGGAGTCGGGGTCCCGCAGGGGCTGAGCCTGGCCAGGGACAGCAGGGCTCAGCAGGGCTCAGCAGGCAGTGGCGAGGGCTGGGGCTCTGACACGTACGGGCCGGGCCTGAGGAGCCACCGAGGAGCGGGAGGCCTCCCTCCAGGGGCGCCATGCAGGGGGCGAGAGCCGTGACAGGAAGGGAATCAGGTGGACAGGGCTCCGGCGAGGCGGGACAGGAGGGGAAGACAACAGGCAACGCTCAAGGGAAGCGGCTCTTAGGGAACCGAGGTGGGGCGCAGGCCGAGGGTGCGTGGTGAGGTGAATGCGAATCCACCCAACAGCTACGGTTTGCCCCTGAACACAGATCAGTTCGACGCCTGCCTCCCCTCTGTAAAACTCTGAAGTCCTCCCACGCATGGCTCACGCAGCCCGTACAGAAGCTGTATCTTCAGATGAGGAAAAAGGCGACAGATGAGGTATTTGGGGTACAGAGAGCAAGTGTGTCGCCAGCCCCCCCATTCCCGGGGGCCTTGGGTAGCTGCGGTCCCCACCACCTGTGCCCTCTCCTGGCGGCAGAGCTCGGCCGGCGGCACAGGAGGCGTCACCTTCTCAGCGAAGACGGGGTCTCCCGACAGGTGGCTCAGGTGCATGAACTCCAGGTGCAGCGTCCCGAATTCTGCCAGGATGCTGCTGCCTCCGGAGGCCCAGGGCCAGTTCCTCCCGATGCCACTGGAGAGAGGACAGGGGTACTGGTCAGACAGGCCCGCCCCACACGTCCACGAGGAGCGAGAGGCGGCCTTTCACATCCAGGAAGGAGTCCACGCTGGTGCGCTAAAACCAGGCGGGGATTTTGCCCCTTGGTTCTAGGCTTTTATTATCTGCAAATGGAAAACTGGTGTTGACCCGAGAAAGAAGTGGTTGTCTGCTCGCTGTTGATGAACAAATATTTCAGAAAGCACAGATGCTACACAGAGATGCAGTCACTCCAAGTAGAAAATAAAACAGAGCCAGAGCCAAACGCCTCCCACACCCCACTCCACACAAGACTCTTCCACGTTTAGTTGACGTCGGCCCGAGGTGCTGCTGTGGCCCGGATCTTGGAGTCCCAAAGCCCGTGTCTGACAGGCAGTGGGAGAAGGCCCTAGGAGGGCACTCGGGAGGGCTGTCACTGGGGATGCACCCTCTGAGGAGGGGAGCCCTCCCGCTGTCCTTCCTGGCTACCATGGAGTCAGCGGCTTCCCCATACCTGTCCTTGTCACAGGCGCCCAAGCAACGGGGCCGGCCGACCACGGGCTATGACCTCCAAACCGTGAGCCACAATGGACTATTCTCTTTAACTTGGTTACCTGGGGTATTTTATTATAGTAATACAATTTACCACACTAATACAGATTCCATGAGATTTTAGATGTCTACCACATACAGAATTTTATTTGGATGAAGATAAATTTCAAATACTTATTATATACTTCAACCTTCATGTCCTGCTTCCACTTACTAGATTTCTGGTTTTAATGTTTATCTTCACATTGTTCCATCTGTTTTCCCAATGTATTCTCTAAGGCACTCATTGCCTATCTTATGTAATCTATGCTCAAGAGTCTCAACAAAACCGTGTTATACAAATGTAGAAGAGGTCAAAAGCATGGACTTTAAACATTATTGCCTTATGGCTCATTGCTTTCCGGGAGAAATGCTTTTATTTTTATTGTAGTGCTGGGGATCAAACCCAAGACCTCATGCATGCCAGGTAAGAGCTCTACCATTGAGCTATACCCCCAACCTGAGAAATGCCTTTTCAAAAGAGCTAGTCTTTTAAAAAGAGCCATAAATATGTATACACACGAAAGTACATAGAGCGACTCTTGACACATGTCAAACTCTCGAGTATACTTTATTTGTGAAGAACCACTTAAAACTTTAAGACGTATGTGATAATTCAGATGAGTAATAAAGCCAATGATTCTTCAGACCAATAAATTTCTTTTCTGATAGCCAAATTGCCCATTTTTGTGTTGGTTCAGGTGCACGCTTGTTGTGGGGGCTATGCACAGCACTGGCTATAGGCATGGTCATAAATCACTCTTTTCTCAAAGCCTTTACAGAGTGATGAGACACAGACGGGAGCATCAAGGATTCCGTGGAACATGGCAGAAGCCAAGACCAGCAGGAGCTCTGCGAGCGCCCAGAGGCAGGGTCTACAGTGAGATGCACAGACCAAAGCCAGGAGCACAGCAAGGAGGACCCCCTCCCCCAGCTGCTTCTCCAGGCTCAGCACCAGTGAGGCGAGAGGGACTCAAGGCAGAAGGACCAGCCGGCAGCCAGCACGGGGCCAGGTCCTGGAGGCTCGTGGAGTTCAGACTCTTCTCTTTCCAGATCCTATTTAAATGCTGCCCTTGCTGCCAGCCAAACTTCCTGATCAACTTCCTCTGCCTGGGTACACCCTGCCAGCCCTGTCCTTGCCACGGCCACCTAGCTGCTGAAGGACAAGCAAAGGTCAATGGGCAGGGCAGCTGGTGCCTGAAATCCGGGGCCAGCCTCACTCTTACCCCTGCTCCTTTTTAGACCCCAATACTGATTTTCTTTCAAACACAGATGAACAGTTACATCTAATGAAAGCACACAGAAACCTGAAAACACAGGGACCTGAAGATCATGTATTCATGTGTTTTAGAAAATGTCTTAAATTGTAGGTTCTGGGAAGGTGTCCGTTTTTAGCTGCATAGTTGGTTTAGAGAGCAAGAATGTCCAGCCATCCACGTGGGATGGATAGCTGCTCTCAGGTCATTAACACCTGGCCATGCGTGTGGTGGCTGGCCATTCACGTCAGGAGCATCCATCTGTCGTCCAGGTGTTTCATGCCTGAATCAAGTCAATAACCTAACAGGCAAAGCTACAAGTTTCTATGTCATGGAGAAATAGTAAAACAAAGTTGTGACCCAAGGCTCCTCACAGCAAGAGGGGATGACAGCTCTGGTCCTAAAAGGGAGGAGCACAGGGTTCCGGGGAGGCTCAGGCCTGCCTGGTCACCAGGGATGTGCTCTTTGCAGTTCAGAGCACTGCAGTCTGTGACGGCAAGCTTCGGTGTGCAAGCGGAGACGTTTGACTATGCTACCTAAGACTCAAACTGCTTTTGGATCCATGCATTTCCTCCTTGCCATTAATGTGGTGAATCAAGAGAAAACCAGAGACACAGAGATTCTTCAACATATTCAAAATAAGATTTTAAAAGGGTTATGTACTTTCTCTCCCTCCTTCTTCTGATATTCATCTCTGAGGGAAAACTGCGTTCTTTTCTATCACTGTTTACTTACAGCAAGAGCCTTAGACGCGTGTATCACACTCACAGAAAGAAGCTGCCCCAGCATGCATGGCATGAGACATGACGGCATGGCGGTGGCCACCACTCATTCCACCTAGGGAACCAGTGTGTCCCAGGCCCGGAGCTGCACCCACTCTAACCACAGTATGTCGGAAGTGGTTCAGGACACCGGAGGGCACAGCCCTCTCTAGATGCTAGTGCGGTCCCCTGCCAAGACCTGCAGACTGACCTGTGTACCCTCGGGGCACACACCCAGGTGAGCTGTGGCAGGTGTGTCTCTGGGAGAGGCGGCTGCCAGTTCTGTGCAGCAAACAGGCACCAGGTCACAGGAGGAGGGCCACAGGCAAAATGACTTCTCAGATCTGTTGTGTCTCAGATTCTGAGTCCACTGAAGAATCTGCACACCCTCGAGGATGAAGTGCTATGTGGGTGGTGGGCAGTCGGCCCTGAAATGGGGGTCTGTGGCCAAGGAAATGAGTCCGGGGGGAAGTTCTCTCTGGGTCTGGGTCCATGAGGTCCTGGAGTCCCAGGTCACCAGAGTCCAGCATTTTATATCTCTGCACCCCAATGGCCCTCCTCTCCGGTAGCAGGAGACTTATGTGTCTTTACCTTATGATCCACTGTCACAGTACTTTATAGGCAGCTGCAGTGTTCTTTATCTGCCCTATTTTATAAATATGAATAAATTTCAGAAAACCCCTTTAAAGACAAATCATAGTTTGTATGCAGAAAGTATTAGTTCTATAAGAGCAGCATGAAAGAGAGGACTATTTACACGTTCCCAATCTTACTATAATGACTACATTTTGAGCCACAACAGCATCGGCATATGGAAACATACCCAAGAAGGCGATTAACAAGGTGGGGGCACTGCCAAGTGACTGGTTCAAAGAATCTGAAATAGAACTTCCAATTGTCATAAAACTCCAGCCTTACTGGTTTGTCTCCTTCAATTCCTAGTTCTTACATTTTAACCTGGAATGTTATTTAACACGTATGTTTCAAATTTTTAATTTAACTTAAATTTTCAATGTTCTACAAAGGTAATAATTATTTGAAAATAAAACATCACAACAAAAATGATTTTGGCAATCAGAAACATGCCTTTTAAAGAACTGAGTCACTGTGATTCCTCTGGAAATACAGAATGCGATTTTAAGGTTTTAATCTGGATGTAGTTCATCAGCAGAGCAAAGTACATCTTCATCCTGTTGTACTCAAAAGCAAGAAAGCCTAATTACTTACTGACCTCAGCTCCGGGAGGCAAGGGGCTGCCTTTCCTTTCTCCCGGGAACGGTTCATGGGGCACAGGTTGGAGCCACCACACTAATGGCGCTGTTCCACTCCCAACCGAATCCCACCGGGCAGCGCCACCTCTCAAGGTCTGCAATGACTCAAGTAGCTGGGGACCTTTCTGCATTGATGGTGTATGCTTTCAAAAGAGGCACAAATGCAGGGAACTAAAGGTATATGTTACAGTTGACTACTGGGATATAATCTGGATCATTAATGCATTTATTTGGCTACTTAGTATAACTGAATGCCACACATAAAGATTTTATAAAAGAGAAACAATTCTCGAAGTGTCAGATGCATACATCAACAAAGCATTATATAGGGCTGCAGTTTTGACTAGCTATGGCTTTCGATTTACGTTCCTTGCTACTTGCTGTTCTCTGTAAGATGGGAAATGAATTTTCATTCAAGAATGAAGAATAAAAATAAATAATAATTTTCTTGAGGGTTCCTGCCTGAACGATTTCTGATTAGCTGATTAGTGAAACAACTCACTTCAAATTCATGGTCTGTAATACAGTTTAGTCCTGGGGGTGACAAAGTCATCACTTTTTGGAGAAATAAGCTCCCCCATGCTGTATGTTACTGTTCAGCCTTATTCATGTATGCAAATGGAATGGCACACAGGGATATTTAATTCAAAAGAGCACATAATTTGACACTGTTCCTTTTGGATTTCAGCACAAATTAGTAAAGAATAATTAGAAATTTCATGAATGACTGTTTCATTTAGTGATATTCCCAAAGCTAACTGACTTTGAGATGAAGCAATTTCAGCTTCACTTAGAAACGTCTCCTCCTGAAAAGGCTTGCAGGGTGGCTGCTGCTTCATTATATGCATTCTAAGGTCTCAGGAAGCGTTGGACTAACAATTCGAGGGGCGAGCGTGGGAGGACATGAGGAATTCCACCAGGACCATGAGTGCAGCATGTGGGTTAAGTGCCCAAGGAATTTCCACATTTCCTTTGTCCTGTTATGTGTCTTTTACTTTGCTCTTTTCTTTATCCATGCTTTGAGTTTCTCATGTAAGAGAAACCACGAGATACTTAAGCTGGCGGGTCTAATTTATTTCACTTAACGTTATGGTCTCAAGGTGCATCCATTTTCTTGCAAATGACTCTAATTTATCCTTCTTGGAATCTCTACACTCAAAGTGTAAAGCGGGGGCCAAAACTACGCTTAAAATCCGTAGCATGTTGCTACTCTCATCATGTGTAGTTACTGTAGATGGAGCTCAAACTGAATACTTATTACATCCGTTCACTGTGACTGTAGGTACTGCTTCCTTTGCATGCAGCTTGAACTGTGGGGAAGGCAGAGTTGCAAAGCAGGAGATGGGGAAAAACCCTCCCTAGTTCCCGGAAGCAACTTACGCCCAAGGTCCCAAGGAGCCCTCATTCCCTTTTCCGGTGGGCCTGTGGGAAAGATCTGCTTGCTAACTGCTACCAACAGCCTGTAGGCAGGTGGAATGCAGTTTCTGTTCAGTGACTGGGCAAACTGACACATCCTATCAGGAAACAGATGTTCAGGAAACACCACTGAAAAGGCTGGCGGAGCCAGAGGGAGCATTTTGGTCTGCATGTGCACACACATTTGCCACGTTCTACCCACTGCCTCGAATGTGCACTGCAATTTTCACAGACATTGTCTATGCCAATCAATGTACATCATCACACTGTTGAGTGCATAGTATCTGACTGAATGGATAGATTCTATTTATTTAAACATACCCTACTGATGAACACCAAAGCTATTTTAAGGCCACTATCAAAAATTCAGTGGTATGTTCAGCTAGTTTCTTTTTAAAACTAACTTATTTTCAGACAAAACTGTCTACATTGCTTTCAGCTAGAAGATGTTAGTTTAACTGCTGAAACTGATAATGAAGACACTTTGAGGATGTGCACTGTAGGCCTAACATGTCCACTATTTATAGTGCTCTTTCTCTTTCTGGGCGGGCTTCTCCTATCCCACCACACTGGGTTGCCTGGAGTTGTTGGGGTATTTCACATCTATCTGTGTAAGTCGCTGCACCAAGTCCTTTAAAACTGGGATAGGATAACTATAGCAATCATTTATATCCAGACACTTTTCTAACAAATCTGAGAGTAGAAAAGAAGCATAGTACATTCCATCTTCATAAATGGCAATACATTAAAACAGTTTGTCAGCCATCTCTGTGAAATTCCTCCTTCCTTTGATTTTTTTTCTTTTTCTTGGTACCAGGGATTGAACTCAGGACCTTGTACTTGCAAGGCAGGTGCGGTGGGACTGAGCTACATCCCTAGCCCCTTTCCTTTGATTTTTGATACAACTGTTTCATTACTCTAAGAGTTTAATACATAACACTGTTCTAAGATAAGGCTCGAAGACACTAAGACTACAGTGAAACTGGGTCATGGTTGTTCATCTCTTTGTCTTTCACTCTATGGGTGAGTGGGTCATCTATGCACCAAACCATATGAAACCCACAGACTCCAGGCTTCTAATGATTCTCCAGTTCAGTCTCTCCGTCACCGGCCTGGTGAGGACCGTCCACTTCTACTGGACTCCGAGATCATCTGGGACCGAGCCCTGCTTGATGCAATGGTGTAATTCCCGAAGTTTAAACACTGCCAAGAAACATGCTTGATTTAATAAAATCAAAAAGCAAAAATAGGGCTGACTCACTGGCTTCCACTCCAAACATATTTCAATAATATAATTCAGTATTTAATGGCACTCCACACGTGCATTCTGAGATGCAGTTTAAGAAAAGGATTCTGCTGTAGGATGACCCCATGGTCTACCATTGGACTTGAAGTGGTCTCCAGTTGTGCGTTCTAGGAGCTAAGCTATGGTGCAGTGGAGACAAGAACAGGGGACAAATTCTCTGAGGCCACATTTCATTCATCTTAAAGACTGTTCTCTATTCTGATTTTATGTTCTTCCTAATGTTTGTGATGTTGAGTTTGTCCTTATAGATGAAATGATGACAGCAGGTAGGTTCCCCCACCACAGTTTTCAGTGAAACAAAAATACTGGCCACTTGAGGCTGATAATAATTTGGGAGAGTTTACTTGGCCTATGCAAGTTAAGTCTGGTATCACTGATCTTAGGACAGCCAAAGCAATGGAGAAATTACCACTGGCATGAACAGCTCACTATCCATTATGCCAAAAGCAATGTTAGCCTTCGGTAGGAATTCTGAGGTATTTATAAGCACACTATGAAGTGTTTCTGCCCAACAGGTTTAAAAATAAGCTCTTGGGGTGCGTCTTGCCAGGCTCAGCCAGTAAGACCCTACCAGTCAACCATTATCTGTAGAGTGCTCAATATGTACCAGGTAAACACCAATCACCCAGGAAACACGCTCGGATTTTTTCACGTCAGATGTGCTGCCTTGAAACTTTGGAGGGTTGGGGTCTCAACTGCAGTTCGGTTAAATATTTGTCTAGACAGCTGAGCAGAGGAAAAAGAGCTTTGAGAAAATCATTTCTGGCCTTCTGAGGGCCTTCCTCAGAGCTCTTTAACCGAGAAATCAAGTAGGTCTAATTAAATTTTTATAAAAGAAAGTGAACTTTGCCTCCTCAGTGTACACAGAGCACACTGGTATCTCATTACCCAATCCAGCAGATCCTCAGTACAGGTCTCTTTTGGGTATTGAGCCACTGGCAGCACTTGAGAAGGATTCATTTCTTGATGTGCAGTAAGGCAGTTATCACTGTGCTTCAGAGTGGGCGACAGGTTGTTTTAAAGGCATGATCAATAAAATGAATGCTAAATTAAGGAAGCTGCAATGGAAAAATAGTTAAATACTATGACTGCCATTCCAATTACTAAATGATGAATTAATAGCAAGAGAGTTCAAGAAAATAGATGATGTTTAAATAGTTGGGGCCAATAATATGGGGGTTCGGGTTAAGCTGCATTACGTAAACTTAGATCTTTCTCTTGACATCTAATGTAAATCTAACCAACCAAGAGGACTGAGGTGATTAATTAAACTACCTTATAATGTGAAACTGCAGCCTTTCGTAGATTTGCATTTTTACATAAGAAATGAGTGCACGTGTGGCTTGTGATAAGAACAAACAGGTTCCGTGACTATCTCAACAGATGTCGAGAGAAAGCTACCACGTGGCCCCCTTCCCTCCTTTCTGCCTTCTGCCTGCAATTTATGGTTTGGAGACTGCCGGAAGTTGTGTCATGAAACAGTCTGGCAACTAAAGTTTTAAAACACAAAGATTAGATTAAAATCATGATAGAAGACCAAAGATGACAATGAAGAATACGGAGTAAAACTCAACAAAAAGCAGAGGTATTCTCGAAAGAACATGAACTACTTCAATAAAATCAACATCCGCCCTGCTCTGGTCTGCAGAAGCATTTTTACTGAAATACAGGAAACACAGTCAATGCCACGATGTCTCCTGGGTTGAATCCGAGAGCTGCTATGTACGGCTGTGGGAAGGCGTTGCGTGTTTAATTTTCATGCTTAGCTTTTCTCCCTAACTGGGAGAATTCTGTTCCTTTGCCGCAGCTTCTCTCTCGAATAGATCCTCACATAGTAGGAGCCATAATTTCACCATGGTACCAAATAATCCATTTCTAACATATTTCAGCAACCTTTCCTTTAGTATTTTCTATACAATTCAGGAAGTACTGTAAATAAAGTATATTACTCATAGTTAAAATATTTTACACATATTGCCATATGTTTACCTTTAATTTACTTATTTCCATATCTTCAGTGATTAACATTCTATTATTGGAAAAATGTTGAAAATATAATTAAACTCCAAAACTCATACAGAGTAAGAATCAAAATATGTCATTTGTATACTCTGAACTTTTGTAATGATGATATTAACATTCTAAAATATTTTAAATAAACTGGCTGGAGGCTCTGATAGCAAATCTATATTTCTAGAAGAAATATCCAAAAAGTTCATAAACTTTTAGTAAGTTTATAGAAAACAGTAGTATATAAGTAAGTATATAAAATAACAATATATAAAAACAAGTTTATGAAAAATGTGCTTGCTTTTTAAGGATGCAAAAATTGAAAACATCAGTATACATAGGTCTGTCCTTTTAAGATGAAAATTATGAAAGTTATTAAGAAAGTACTGAGATAAACTAGTGCCAACACAAAAAGCTGCAGGTTAAATTTAGTTACTTATTTTTAAAGAAAATATAAAGAGTTAAAATAAAAACATCAAAACGCCACTTCTGAAATTAGAAGTCATCACTCATTTTATCTTTAAGGAAAAGGAAGACAAAGCCTTCCGCCCTCCTTAGGCTGTGCCAACGGAGCTGCAGCAAGGGCTGGGGTTAGGGAGTGGGGTAGGGACTTGGGGTTGGCACTTAGCCCTAAACATTGTGGTTCTTACCTGGCGAGGCCCAGGACGGTGCGGGGCTCTGCAAGTGGCTGTAGGCAGAAAGGGACAGCAGGACCAGAGGGCCCACCAGGCCGGGCTGACTTCCCAGACAGCGTCCGAGATGCATCAACAAACGGGACTCCAAGGGTTATGACAGGATCAGGATGCTCAGGGCACAAAATACCCTATGGATGTAAGAGGCACCTTCTTTTTCCTTAAATGTCAATTTAAGAACAATAATGATGTTTATGGGCTTTTTTTTCCCTCACTCAAAATGAAAATGCTTTCTCCGATCCCAGGAGGGAGACGTACATTCTTAGAATTTCAGATTACCTGCTTCAGTTAATAGTCAAACGTCAGCGTGAACCATGGCACAGTCATCTCGGAATGGGAAGTGCTAAGAAAGAAATGAAGTGGGAATGCAGGCTGGCGGGCGCAGCTTGGCTGGCCGGCTCCTCGGGAAGACGGCGATGCGGGGACCTCCCAGCCGGACCGCGGGCCTGCAGCACAGAGCTGGGCGTAGCAACGGCTGGGTGGCCGGGCAGGCTGGACTCTGCCGGGGAGGACACCGGCTCCTGAGAGGAAACGGAGCCCCGGCCCGGGGGGTCACGCAGGGCAGGCGGGCAGCCCTTGGGCCAGCACCAGCATGCTATTGTAACAATCATTCATAATTACAAGGAAAAAGCTGAATTTGAGCATTTTAATTTTCCTTTTTAAGATTTTCATAAAGATCAATTTATTCAATTTGAGGAACTTTCTTGGCAATGGCTTTTCAGAAATCATTTAAAGATTATAAAAATAACATGCATATGGCAAAAAATTGAGAAGATACAAAAGACTATGTACTTGAATTCAATGTGCCTCATGCTTTAGCCCCTACTGTCATTTTTGGGTAAATATCATTAACCCAATGCACCGACGTCTCTCCCATAGTTCCTGTGTATGGTCATGTACACAGAGGCAAAGTAAAACTACACATACTTTACAGACGTGATGCACCGCGTTTCATGAAAAAGCAGTCTTGTCTACCTCGCTACAGCCGCACAGTATTCCAACGTGTGGTCACACAGAGACTTTAACAAACTTTTTTGTTTTGTTTCGAGCTTTGCTATCATAAACGATTGTGCATGCACGAATAGATCCCCAGGATAAAATTCTGCAAGTAGGATTCCAAGTCATAAAGTAATTAAAATGTAAATAAACTCTACCTAACAGTTTCCTAAAACATCTGCTCCAATGCCTATTTCCCCTGAATCTGCATAAGAATGGTCTAGCTGCTAACTGCAAAAATTTATCAAAAATTTTAAAACCTGGTCAATCTAAAAACCATTTTACTGCTGTTTTGACTTGTATTTCTTTAATTATAAGCTTCTGATGTTCAACAGCCAGTGCACTTGCTTTTCTGAGAAGTACCTAGTTATGAGCTTGTCTCTTTTATGCACTGGTCTCACTGTCTCTTTCATGTCTTTTAAAGTCTATCAGTCTGTCAGTCCATCCATCCATCCATCCAGCGCTGGGACCCAAACCACCACATGAGGCAAGTACTGTACCACTAAGCTACATTCCAGTCCCTAAAATATTCTTTATCAATAAAAAAATTACAAGTAATGCATACTCATTACAGTGAGCAGGCCAACATAAAGATGACTTCTGGAAAAGTTAATATTGTATCCTTAGCACTTTCGGCCAATTCTAGTTAACCAGTGTTACCCATCTGCCTTCAAACAAACAGACACTCTACACTGTTATTTTGAATAAAATGAGGTTACATTATGTATCTTACTTAGCAACACACCTGTCTCTATTAGCTCATCATGGACATCTCTTTGAGATAATCATTTTTAGCAGCTTCATAATAACATTCTACAAAATGTATAATCACATTGTATTAAAGCAATTCTCTACAGATAAATGGGTAGACCTCTCCTAATTTAAAAAAACGTTACAATTATACCACATTAGCCATGAGTATTCTCCTCAATGCTTTCACAAAGAGCTTTTTAATATGGAGAAACTTGCCTTTTACCCCGCCTATGGTTTGCAGCTCTGCCTCCATGTGCTGACTTTTGCTTTGAGTTGTTTTTTGTTGTTGTTGTTGCATTAATGCTTATTTGGTAAAATTCTGCAGTATTTTTCTCGGTATTGTGTAACTTCTGGCTTCTGTGCCCTATTTAGAAGTCATCTCCCCTCACTCAAGATTGTTTTAAAAATCCTGAAAATCTTAGCAATATTTCTCTTTTTTAGGTAGGTTTACTAGTGAAAATTATTGTAATACAACATATATAGAAATAGGTCTAAAATTTACATTTGTAAACTATACTTTCATTTTCCTCCTCATATAATGCATTTTTTCAAAATGCTACCTGAGGCTCACCTGGTTCTCAGATTAGCTAATTGTGGCTATTAAATAGTTGGTATTTTAAAGTTAATTTCTCTTTGACACTTCTTTCTTTTTTTGATCTTATTGTGAAATTTCACTGATTTAATTCTTTCTGACAGAGATTTGGTAGTTTCATCAATACTTTCCCATTAAGAGGGAAAAAATTTGCATTTAAACAATGGCGAGCAGTTTATCCAGAAAATAACAACAATACAGAGGCTGAAGGCAAATCAGGGATCAGGCCAGATAATCATTAACCATCATTTATTTAAGGACTTAGTTAAGTTCTTAATTAATTAATTTAGTTCTTAGAGATCTTTCAGGCGTGACCTTGGGCAAGTGACTCCCTGAGACAGGAGAAGTAACACCTGCCTACGCCCCTGGAGATCTCAGAGGGATCAGATGGGATGATGCACTCAAAGCTGCTTAGGAACTACTGGGTTCAGCCCAGAAAAATATTTTTATCTTTTCAGATTAAGCAACTGACATTTAGCTAACCAAAAGAAATCTGTTTTTTGATTTTTCTCCTCAATTTTAGAGATGTCTACTCAATAAAAATAAATTCACCAAATGTTCACTTGGAGATAGAAATTATAGCGTAAGTAATAATGAACCAAAGTAAGGCATTTCCAAGACTTAAAAATGTAATCGACTGCTGCTGTTAATAGCCAATCTTCTTAAAGCAATTTAACTGATATAAAACTACCAAATATGCAGCATTTTAAGAAGGCTCTTATGTAATTTTAAAATATTTTGAATAGTTATAGAGCCACAGACGACCAAAGACACTTTAAATGATTTAATAAGGCCAGGAAAATCTTGTCTACTGATTTTTCTCCCCAAAGGTAAAACATTCTCAGATCTGTTTGGGTAGGGGGAATAACACCCTTTCTTCAGGGGGGCTGAAGTCTGAGCCCTTAAGAATCATCCTTTAAAAGGTCCATTTATTGTGTATTTTTTATACACTGAAATATAGTAAAAAACATTTTCTTACATTAGGAAGGAAAGCCAGATCAGGACTTTTACCAGAATACCTATTTTGCAATGATTTCCCAAAGCCTATTATATAAATATTTCTTAGTGCCAAACTTCTCATTATGACAATTAGTTTACTATGACAGACAATATATCATGTTTCTAAAGAACATCGGGAGTCTGAGAGCTGCTGATCCAATCACCAGTGAATCAATGAGTTAAATGCAATATAAATGTAAAAACTTAATTCTAAAGGGTAAATTTTCTTGTTTGCTCTTTTTGTTTGTTTGAGGCCCTAACCCTAACCCTAAGTAGGCTGGCAGGTAAATGAGGCAATGTGTTGGTCTAGGAGACCACAGGGTATTTACCAGCACTGAAAATGGAGATAGTGCCAATCCAGAGTGATTTATTGTAACAAGAGGACATTAAAAAGAGAAAAATATGTACAAAGCCAACTACTATAATACTATATTAACAACAACAAAAAACTCCCCAGCAAAAACATGCTAGAGACAATAAAAGAGAAACAATATTGACATGTGGCAATAAAGTAAAATAAGTTCAATTTTTAATAGCTCCAAAGCAAACTCTAGATCAAAATTTTAATCAACATTTGCGAAGTCATTTGAGCATAAAGTAAAAGTTTTTCTACATTTTAGGTTTCAGTTCTTATGGGACCCTGTTCTTTCTCACACTGTCTTACTCATTCCATATTTTATACATACACGTTTATATATAGATATATATAACATGTATCAAAATGTAAAAATGCTTCACTTCTAATTCTTGACTCAACCATTTTTCCTATTCCCTCTCTACAGATAATGAATTCCGCTTCTTGAATATCACTCTAAAGCTAAATTTTTGCATATGCTAACAAATGAGTAAATACCCTCCCATTTTACATAAATATTAGCAGACTAAGCACACTGTTAAGACCATATTTTTGCCTTTTGTCTTGAATATTCAGGGTCCTGTTTTCTAAAATTTTGTTTTTAACAAAAATTTCAAATAGACAAGGTAAAGCAGGAGTCAAGAAACACTTAAATTTACCTATAAACCTACTATCTAGATTTAACAAATATTAAATTTCTTTTGTCATTTGCTCTCCTTACTTATATGAAAGCATATTAGGAAATTATTATTCTTTTAGGGAATTATTTTAAAGAAGTTACAGACATCAAGTTAGTAAATATTTCTCACAATAGCACCAAGAAGAATTCCTTAGGAATTAACCTAACTGGGGAAGTGAAGGCCCTTGACAGTGAAACCTACAGTGCTCTGAAAGGAGGTGAAGAGGACGCAGGAACTAAAAGAAGCTCCCCGCTCCTGGAAGGCAGAACCAGCACTGTCAAGATGGGTCTACTTCCTAAACAGACGTGAAGATGCAATGCAGCCCCAATCCAAACACCAACAGCATTCCTCAGAGAACTAGTAAAAACTATCCTCAGATTTACACGGGACCAGAAGAGACCTGGAATAGCAAAAGTTGTGCAGGGCAACAAGAGCAAAGCAGGAGGTGCCATAACCCTGGACTTCAAGCTACACTACAAAGCGGCAGTGATTAAAAAAAATCAAACAAAACAGCATGGTATCGGCAAAAAACAGACAAGTGGATCAATGGAATGATGAGAGGATGCAGAAACAATTACGGTATATCCAGCTACCTGATCTTTGAGAGAGGCAGCAAAAATGTACACTGGAGGAAAGACGGCCTCTTTAATACAGTAAATAGTGCTGGGAAAACTGGCTGCCCATATGCAGAAGACTGAATAGAGACCCACATCTCTCACCATACACTAAACTAAAATCAAAATAGATCAAAGATCTAAATGTTAAAACGGAAACAATCTTCTGGAAGATAAAATAGGTAAAACTCTTGAAGATACATCATAGGCAAAGACTTTCTGAACAGAACCCCAACATCAACAAATGGGATCATATCAAATTAAAGTTTCTGAACAGCAAATGAAACAACCAACAGGTGAAGAGATGACCTACAAAATGGGGAAAAATTTTTGGCAGCTATTCCTTGGATAGAGGACTAGTATCTAGAATATATAAAGAACTAAAAAAAAAATTAGACTCCCCTCAAATAAAAGACTCAATCAAAAAATGGGCAGCTGAAATAAACAGGTATTTTCAGAAGAGGTCCAAATGACAAATTAATATAGGAAATAAATGTTCAAGATTTCTGGCCCTTAGAGAAATGAAAACTAAAACAACACTGAGATGCCATCCTACCCCAGAAAGAAGGCTATCATCAAGAAAACTGAAGCTGGGCATGGTGGTGCAAGCCTGTAATCCCAGCACTCAGGAGGCTGAGGCGGGAGGATTGCTAAGAGTTCAAACCTGGCCTGGGCTACATAGTGAGTTTCAGGCCAGCCTGCACTACATAGCAAGACCGTGTCTCAAGAAAAAGCAAGCAAGCAAGCAAGCTAGCTAGCTGGTAACAACAAATGCTGAGGAGGCTGGGGGTGGTAGTCTTCTACATGGTTGGTGAGAATATAAACTAGTACAGCTACTACTGAAATCAGTATGGAGATTCCTCAAACAAGTGAAATTAGAAATTCCATTTTATCCAATAATTCCCTTCCTAGGTATCTTCCCCAAAGAGTTAAAGACATCATACTGCAATAATACATTCACATTCATGTTTATAGCAGCACAATACATATTAGTTAAATCTTGAAGCCACCTATATATCCATCAATAGATGAATGGATAAAGAAAATGCAGTACTTATACATGATAGAGTACTACTCTTCCATAAAGAAGGACATCATTTGTAGGAAAATAGATGCACCTTGAGACCATAATGTTAACGGAGATCAATCAGACCTACATGCTTAAATATCATATTAACTTTTCTTATATGAGAAACCAATAAATAATTTCAAAATACAAAAGACAGATATTAATTAACAGGAAGAGAGACTGTTTGCAAATTGGAAGATCTAGAGATGGAAGGATGGGGCAGGGCAGAAAGGGAAGGGGGAATAAAAAGAATTAAGATATGTTAAGTATGTGTACTACTCCCTAAGATGAATGTAAACAGTACGTACTGCAATCATGCATTAATAAAAACATTAAAAGGAAAAGAAACTTTGGGAACTGATTTGAGAAAGGAGTCTGTTAAGTTGGAGAACTGGGTTGGAGAAAGCTTAGAATGCTGTAAGCATAGCTGGATGGGCTTGTATGAGCTCAGAAGACATACTGGTGATAGGAATGCTGATGTTAAAGGTGTGGTTCATGAGGTTTCAGGTGGTAATTAGAACTGTTTTGGGAAATGGACTAGAGCCCATTTGTGTTACATTCTGGCAAAGAAAATGGCTACATTTTGCTCATGTCCTAAGAGTTTGTAAGGGGCTGGATTTAAAGGTGGGAGACTAATTAATCTAGTGGAGGAAAATTCAAGGCCACCCAACATTCATGTGGTGGCATGGCTACTGGTGGCTGCTTTTACTCATATCTACAGTGTGAACTGGTAGCAAAATGCAGAGCCCAAGGCTTTGAAAAATTTTCAATTTGGCTAGAAAGGAAATTAGATTTGGGGCCAAGGAGAGTGTGGTTACTGAAAAGATTAGCATGGTTAAAAAGCAATTCAAAGAAGCCAGGGGGGTGGAAGTGTAGTTTAGAGATAAGAGTACTGTCTAGCATGCAGGAGGCCCTGGATTCAAACCCAGCACTGGAGAACAAAGCAGGAGGGGGTGGAGGAAAAGAAAAGAAATCCTAAATGCTTTGCAACTGGAACAATAGGAAAGGTGGCCTGAGGGCATCTCAGGATTTAGCTGGACTCCACCCATCCTAGACTCAAGGTGTAAAAGAGTAAATTCCTTTGAAAGACTCGGCTTTGAAAAGAGATCCCCAGGGTACTGTGATTACTCAGAGCCACCTTGAACAGTACATCCCCAAGTTCAGCTCTTCAGGTCCTCAGAGACCACTGCAGCCTTGATCCAAGGGGCCTGGCTACTGCTCAAGCTGGTGGCAGACTTCAGCATTATCCATGTGGTGTTGGTTTTACAGGCATGCAGTGTGCAGTGGTACAATAGTGTCTCACACCCAGGTTCCCCAGCAAGTCCTGGAGGAAGGGCAATGTGGTGTGACAGGGTCTGAGTCCTGCCAGACCTGGAAAGGTGAGTGCCTGATGCTGTGGGAGTGAAGCCAAAGGCTCAGTAGAGATGTGAAGAATGTGGAACACCTGCCAAGGAAAGCTGCAGGCCGTGAATGGAATCAGCACAAGAGAGAGGCCACAGCAGGGCCTCACAGGTGTGGGGCCACCCAAGACCTCTGGGAATCACCTCTCACCACCATTTGCCCACAGGCTGTATATGCAGCCACAGGACTTAATGTTTGCCCTGGTGGGTTTTGGTCTTGCTTTGGTCCAATTTCTGCTTAGCTCCCTATCCCTCCCTTCTGGAATGGGAATATTCACCCCATCCATTGTACACTGGAAGCATTTAACTTTCTGAGTTTTGCAGTGGCTCATAGGTAAGATGGATTTGAATTGCAGAGGAGACTTTGGACTAGGACTTTTGAGTACCGGTAGGTGGAACTGCTGAGACTCTGGCAACTCTCGAAGATGGACTGAATGTATTCTGCATAATGAGAGGGACAAAAGCCTTTTGGAGATTGAGCTGGAATGTTATGATTTAGATCTAAAATGTCCTGCAAAAGTCTTGTGTTCAGAGGTGGGGTTTTGGGGAGGTGATGGAACGGTGGATTCTTCCATTGATGAGCTCTTGCTCAATGCGCTATTAGGTGGGGCCTGGTTGGAGAAGGTAGGTCACTGGGAGTGTGGCCTGGAAGAATATTTTTCTTTTCAGTGGCACTAGAGAATGAACTCAGAGTCTTCTCAGTGAACTACATACCCTGCCCTTCTTAAAATTTTGAGACAGGGTCTTGTTAACACATTTATGCCAAAGACTGAAATTTTTTCATGAAATTCATATGCTACCTAGAAAATTAAAGGAACAAGAATGTGAAGAGAACATACGTCATTATGTTCTACTGTTATGGCTGTTGCACTAGCCACTGAAGGGTTAAGCTGGTAAACTTCCTGGTGCGACTTTGTGATTCTCCTGCATCAGCCTCCCAAAATGCTCAGGTTACAGGCATGTACCACTATTCCTAGCTGGAAGGGTATATTCTTGTCCTCAGCTCCTTTCTTCTTTCTTTGCTTCCTGGCTGCCATGGGTTGAGAAGCTTTCTTCCACCATGCCATTCCTGCTTTGGAGCCAGGCAACCATGGACTGAACCCTCTGAAGTCATGAACCAAATCTCTCCTCCTCTACATTACAAGCATCAAGCATTTGTCCCAGTGGAAGAAAAATTAACTAATACAGGAGGATGCCAATGATATACCTGCAGATAAATGCAAATGAACAGTCACAGCTGTGTCAGTCTTACACCTCCTAACACCATAAGATAAAAGTAAAACAAGCACACACATTCACGCTGGCTCAGACAAAGCTTCGCTTGTATAAATGTGTGAACCTGACCACCCATGTTCAAGACTCCCACCAAGGGCAAGCATAAGCTTATTCCTTTTTCTTCCACTACAGGGCACTGAACCCAGGGCTAAGCTACATCCCCAACCCTTTTATCACTTTTTACTTTGAGACAGCATCTTGTTAAGTTGCTGATTCGCCCAGGATGGTTTTGAACTTGTGATCTTCCTGCCCCAGCATCCCAGAGTGGACGATTACAAGCATGTGCTACCACGCCCACACTTGCTAAAAAAATGTAAACATAATAATGCTAATTTTCTGCAGTGGGTGCTTTTTGAGATTAATATTTCATATTATATAACACATGGTATTCTCATTGGTGACTGAAAATACATAATAAGTGACTTATCTGAAGTTATTTCCAAATATATTTGGAGCAAGAAGGTCACTACTCGGATACCATATATTCACTAAAATGTCCACTTTGAAGGACATTAAACAACATTCATCAGAATCACCAGCTAGCAAAAGGTGTTCTGCAGCCCGGATACACGGCCAGAAACAGAGGCAGTGGCTCTGGATGAAGGAGGCTCCATGGTGAGAGGTTTGGGAAGCGATGTTGAGAGCAGGTCCCATCACGGAGATTAACAATACATGCTACAGATTCGCCAGTTAATTCCTCTGAGGCGTTCACAGTGAGAAAACCTTCTTAACCTACTGTTTTTAAATGCGTTTACCTACAGGATTCTGTTTTCTTTCCAGAGATCACATAGGACTATTTCATGGGCACAGTAATCTGTGCAATGCAGTTTGAGAAATGTTGTCTGTCTATAAATTCTGCTCTGTGGCCTCATGTAATGAATGCAATCAAGCTACATTCTGCCTGAGGACCAATAGCACATGCTTCGGCCTTGTGAGTGTAAACGCTGTTACAATACTGGAGCAGAGGGCTTCTTTTTCATGAATATTTCTCGTGGTTTTCTGTACTGCTACTGCTACCTTTTCCATCATGTTTCCAACTCAGGTAAGCCTCTCTTCTCTACTTACAATACATAAAATAAGCTAAAAATACACATATGTTACACTGCACCTTAGTTTAGGCATCAGAATGCCGAGGATACCACGGTGGGAGAGTCTCCTCCAGTATTCAAACTACATTTTTGAGACTTAAACATTTTCACGGAAAGAAACTTACCTAGCACTTACAGTCCAGGGCAGAGCAGTCCGTGGCCGCACCGGGAGCAGGTGGTGCCGAGGGTGCTTCCCGCAGGGCTGTGGCGAGACCCTGACCAGCGCGGGGAGCTGAACCCAAGGCTTCGGCACAGGCAGCAGCAGCCCCATGGGCCTGACCTTCCCACCCGCCCTCGAGGCAGCTTCCACACAGCACTGTGAGCATTTCCCCCAGAGCACCGTCTCTACTTTCAAAAACTAACGTGTTACATATATCTGAGTTGTGAAAGTGCTCTGACACACACACACACACACACACACACACACACACACGGAAGGGCCGCAGCAGTCAAGTGGACCAACATCCAAACATACTAAGTGCTTTATCCCTTTGTGTGGCAGAAGCCTCTAATGTCTACTCTCAGCAACGCTCCTGTACACACACAAGGTTAGCTCACACTGTCTGCTTTTAAAATCGTCGTATCTGAACAGAATATCTTCCGAAACTTCCTCAGAACATCTCGATCTGAATTTTTCCTATGATCTCTGTTTGGAATTCTTGCTTTCTGACCATGACCGAATAAAAGTACAGGTATACTTTATATTCCACTGGGACACACAGTGTTGGGAGAACAGGAAGAGGAGGTTATCAGCTTTTCCAATGCAGGGAAAGGACAAGAAAGAATGGCAGAAATATTTCACAGAAGTGCAGGCACAAGCAGACCTTTAACAGCAGGGTTGTGTTGGGCATGAAGGGTGACACATGGGTGGACAGGGAGGTCTGCGACCCAGTGCCTATCAGAAAGAAAGCCCGAGGCTTCGGGAAGCAAGGAGAGATTTGTGACTTAAGGGCAAGTGTGCACAGCAGAGGGTCAGAGTGTGTGTGTGTGTGTGTGCGTGTGTGTGCAGCTGAAACGGAGGGGAGAGAACCAGGCAGCAGGAGACCACTTCCAAAGCTCCTGTTCCAGTGCAGAACTGAGGGGATGGGAGCTGAGCCTGTGGGGACAAGAAAGCAGAGAGGAGCTCGGCTGTGCGACACACCAGGAGCTCTATGCCCGGGAATGTCCCGGCAGGGTCTGAGGACAGACAAGCTGTGGGGGGACTGAAGACAACCACAGGGTTTCTGAACTGAGGTTACTGGGGTAACAAGAGGTCAGTCTGGAAGATACACTGATTTGGCGATAAAATAACCTATGTGGGTTATGACAGGTGAAGGTTAGGAGCTATCTGGCATCCAGGTAGGCAGGACAGGATTTACTAGCAATGCCTGTGCTACAGATTCAGATGAAGGTGTGGCTATTGTCTTTAACAATCCAGGAGGTGCGGTGAAGTGTAGCTGTCCACTTGATGGGCGTGGAAGCCACTCAGGGATTCGTAGGGCACACTGCTGGGTGTGTCTGGGCGGTGGTGGAGGTGTGGCCTTGGGTACTGCATCTGGTCCCTGCCCCTCCTCTCTGGCTCTGTTGTCAACTCTATTTCCTGGATTCCAGGAACTGCACAGCTCTGCTCCATCACACCCTGCTGCCATGATGCTCCTGCTTGGGAGCAGCCAACCATGGACCGAATCCCCTGAAACCATGAGCCAAATAAACATCTCCTCCTTAAACTGTGGGATCTGGGTGATGTATCCAGCAAGCGAGAGGCTGGCTGATGTGTATGCTTGCGAGGCTTTGAACGAGCCCACAGAGCTACAGCACCTCTCTTGTTCATTCTCTTATAGATACTGACCTGAATCTACCTCGGTGCTGGCAGCAGGTCCTGAAAGGCAGAGGTCAAACAGACAATACCCCCAGGTCAGCAGCTCCTCGGACCCATGTGCGCTGCCCATGTGACCCACGTGTCCTTCACTGCTCACAGCCACAGTGCTTTCCTGCTGCCCAAAGGTAGCAATGTCTGTCATTCAACATCTCTGGGCTTCAGTCAGAGCCTGAAGGACCTGAACTCTTGCCCCTGAGAGACCTGCAAGTCCACTCTCTTGGGCCAAGGAGGGATGCAGATTGTGGGAGGGAGCATGTGGACATGGTTTCCAGCAGGTGCAGTCGATGCTAAGTGCTGGAGGTGATGCGAGAGGGGAATTCCTTCGGACAGAAAACGTGAGCACATGGAGACACAGAAATGGTGACAGAAGTACAACCATGTGGCATCTTTCTGTCTGGCTAAGTTTGATTTTATACCTAAGGGAGTAAGTAATCACCAAAGAAATGGAGAGGAGGAACAGACAGAATTAAAACCGCCTGAGAAGCATCTCGACAGCACGGAAATGTGAAGAAGACTTGCGCAAGGGGCAGCGAGTGGAGGCTGTGAAGGTCGTCGCAATGGCTGGCGTAGGTGCTGGCGAGGCCAAGGGAGACGTGTCTGGGCCTGAAGACAGGGTAACACTTGGTGTGGGGGACGCAGGGAGGTGGGTGGCCAGTGGGATCAGCACTGACCAGTCCCCCGAGACCCCGGACAGACAAAGAGGTGGGCGAAGGGTTCCAGGACAGCCACCTTCTCCCGGCCTTGGGTGCTGAGGTCTTGACTTTCAGGCCTTTGACCTCCATGAGCTGCACCACCGGCTCTCCTGTCCTGGCGCTCAGGCTGGTCTGGGTCACACACCGGCTCTCCTGGGCCTGCTGAGGGCAGGCCGAGGGGCTTCCCGACCCCATCACAGGTCTGTCTCTGTCTCTCTCTGTCCAGCCATCCCTGCTATACTGGATATCTATCCATGTATTGTACTGGTTTCGTCGCTGGAAGCCTGACGAAAGGGCCTGGAAGGACTTGAGGATAAAGAACAGCAGTAAGGAACAGACTGGTGTGAAACATGATGAAAAACGTTGGGGGATGGAGGGAGGGCTCAGAAAACAAGCTCCCGGGAGAACCAGAACTAGGTTCTGTCAGGACTATGAGGTTGGGAGTATATGTTCCTGCCTGAGGTAAGAGGAGGGGTGGGAAGTGGCTCACGCATGACTTCAGGGCTCAGACAGTTGCTGAGCTGAGTGGCTATCTCCAAAAGGCTCACGGGAGAGGCAGAGGGGGAGGCCCAGGGGCTGAGGAGCGGCTTGTAGGGCAGTGCTGAGGGAAGGGCCAGAGGCGGGACAGGGATTGGGTGGGAGAGCAGGAAAAGAGGGCTGCACAGAGATGCTCCTGCCCTGGGCGGGGAGGCGCTCCCGAACACAAATTCTGATTGCTGCACCTCAAGATGAGGAGGAAGGGAATGTGAAGGCGTCACAAAGATGGAGTGCAGGAGAGGAGACTGGGTCTAAGGAAAGATGTCCAAACGAGCTTGTTGCAGAAGAGAAGACCAAAGGGAGAGTAGGTAGTCCTGGCTTTGCTTCCCCAGGTCTAGCTCCTCAGAGGGAGGCTCTGCTGTAGCTGCAGTCCTGAGAGCAGTCTAACCAAGGTGCCGGCCCAGCAAAGCTATGTCAGTGGAGTTCAGCTCTGGGGGGCCGCAGAGTGCAGCCAGACCCTTGGGAAATCCCGAGCTGCTCAATGATGAACAGAGTACAAAGAGACCAGCGTGGCAGCCCACAGTTTCGCTGAAATGCAAGATCATTTCCTCTCCCCCCCCCCCCCGCTCCCCCAGCTATGGGGAAGTCTAGAAGCATAAACTATTTCTTTTTGTTTCAACAGTTCCAGATTTGGACATTTATGTCTGCTCCAGATTAGATGAAATCAAATTAACAAGATGTTAACAATGCATGTGTATTCTGAAATCCCGAGAGGGCTGAAGGCCAGGAAGTGCAAGGCACTGTCATGGGCTTTTTGGCTGCAACTAGAATTGTGGAACAAGTTTTGCGAACAGAATCGTGCCGAGTATTAAGTTCATGAACCGAGGTACTGCTGTACCAGGGGCGTGGTTTTTAACACCTTAGAAAAACTTCAAAGGCAAATTTATATTTCTTATTGATTATTTTATGTACAACTTACAGACTATAAATTCCATCTTTTGTTTTTGGTACCGGGGATCGAACTCTGGTCCTTGCGCTTGCGCAGCAGGCAGCGAAACCACTGAGCTAAATCCCCGGCCCCTTAAATTCCATCTTTTGAAACTTTCAAATAACAAAATGTGATCACCAGTCTCTTGCCTACAGGACTCAGAAACACAGATTAGCAAATTTTGTAGTGCTTGAATCTCCATATCTAGCAAAAATTCTGCATAGCAGCACCAGGTATGTAGTTTATTTAAAAATACCACTTTTCTGGACAGGCTGACATCTCCCACCATTTCACTGCCTGCAGAATCCATGTTCCAGGGCCATGTGTGTAATACTGTGCAAAAGCTGCTTCATACAAAAACCACCTACGAAAAGCTCTTACTGATCAGTGACATTTCTGGCTCCCTTAAAGTGAGGAAAATTAATGCAAATAAAAGAGCACGTGCCACAAGATTATAGAGCTTTGTAATATTTACATCTACTTAAAAGTAACTGAGAACTTTCCTCTAAGTGAATTTAAAAACACATTCTCAAGAGTCATCTAAAGCAGATCAGAGTCCACTTAGTCCAATGAGACAACAGGCCCACTGCAAACTGCCAGCCAACAAGAAACTGGGCTGGCCATAAAGGGAAATGGCATTTGGGTATTTATTGTCTATGGCAGTAGCCTTTGCGGCAGAATGCAAGACTCTTCTTACTTAGGGTGCAAGAAGAAACTATCAAAGCTGTGATTTCTAAATTTTTTTTATCCAAAGTATGGAAAAAGCCTTACTGGATTAAATGTTAACATCTGGTGTGAAGGGTCACTCCGCCGTAAGAGGCTGGCAGCGAGACCATCACTGCTCTCTGGCTGTTGGGGGCTTCTGACGTGTGGCAGCTGATGAGTGATTCCAAAACCTTGCATGGCAGAAAAATCACAATCCTGCAGTGCTTTGAACAGAGCTGGACAGAGACTGTGACGATACTTTGCATCAGAGGGAGATTCTGATTGTCTTGAGGCAAAGTATTTAATCAACAGCAGTCATTTCACAAAAAAGACTGGTCTGAGCGTGCTCACCCACCCTGGGACACGTGGCATCAACCAGGTCGTTTGCAAAGAAAAGAAAAAGTTAGAAAACAACACCCTCCATCCACCACCAGGACAAAGGTGACAATTTAACATGCGTAGAACAAACCTGCACTCAGAAAGAAACTCCTTCCAGGGAAATGGCACTTTGACATTGGATGTTTATGAAAATATTTGTGAAAGTGGTTCATCTTTAAAACTCATACTTCTATTAAACTTAAAAATGGATTTTTTACCTTGCTTAAAAATTTTCCGGAGTAAGTATTTCAGGGGTTTCTGAATTCCTTTTTAAAAACTGTGTTTGTGTGTATGTCTATATGTACTACATATGGGACGTGTCATTTATACATTTAAAATTATAGTATAAAATCTGTATATTATATACATATATTTACAGAAATATTTGTAATTGAAACATGCAGTGTGTATTCGAATTTAAAAATGTTACAGTAAAAGACGCTTTGCCATTAATCCCCCTTGATGTTCTCCTCTTGCTTCAAACACACTTATCCCATCGTCTCGCCACTTTCCGACGCAGTTCTGGAGTCCTCTTTTCTGTGTCCTTAGTTGCACTGCTGTAGCTGCCTTGATGTCCCGAATCAATTCAAAATGATTCCCTTTCGTGTTCATTGTGACTTTGGAGAGGCACTGGAGGTCACACGGTGCAGATCCAGTGAACAGGGCGGACGAGGACGCACCGCAGTGTTTTTGAGCTGCCTTTGTGCTGGATGGCGCAGCAGCAGCATTCACCACACTTTGATCACATCTCGTAAAGACACTCCGGAAAGGGGACTTCAGAAACTGACAAGGGTGACGGGAAACGTGTTCGAGGTGAGGGAGTATTCTGAGGGTGTCAATGGCAATGTGTCTTCTACTGTAATAATTTTTAAATTCAAACATTTGCCACATTTTTCAATCACCCTTGTACATAGTTTATAAAATTATAACACATATAGAACAACTTTCTATCTTTGAATCCAGGGCCTTTGCACTCAGTTATATCCTGAGTTCCTTTTGTATTTTCAGTTTATTTTGAGACAAGGACTCACTAAGTTGCCCAGTTCCAATCCTGTGATCCTCCTGCCTCAGTCTCCTAAGAGGCTAGGATTACAGGCCTACAGCACCATGCCCACTTTCTAGGAGATTTTTAAGAAGACTTTGCACAACTATACTATGGCATTAAAATTATTTTTTAGAAAGTCAGACAATACTGCACTTCTTTCTTCAATATAACTTTGTGTTTTTCCACATGGGACAGAGCCTACTATCATGTTTTGATATAACATCAAACAAAACCTCTGAATCACTCACTATAAAACTTGAAATTTTAATGTCTTTTCTAAAAATATATCTCATTCTGTTTCACTTAAAATTTTTCTACACTCACAATAATTTATACTTGTTTCATTTTTTCATAAGATATAATCTTATCCTTTCAAAATTTTATTTTTAAAAATTTTACAATGAATGTGACATTAATACACTGCTGCGTGTGTTTATAATTTATAGATAAGAATACATATTATTGGGTGAGTATGCAAAAATATTTTAAGGCAGCCATCAAAAAAAGAGCTTAGGGCCAGGGATTTAGCTCAGTGGTTCTACCGCCTGCCTTGCAAGTGCAAGGTCCCAAGTTTGATCCCCGGTACCAAAAAAAAAAAAAAGAGCTCAAAGATCACAGGCTTATGGTCTAAAGGTATTTGTGGGGTTCAAATCCCTGTGTCACCGGCAGCTGGTCACAGAAACACATGTGCAAGTGCGTAGTTACAACTTCTCCCTTTAACTGTGCTAGTGCTCTCTGTTCCCATATTACGTTTCAACGCCTCAGAATGAGGACACTGCAGCAACTTCAGCCCTACTCCGGTCCGTGTGGGCACCCGGCAGCTGCCAGCCTCTTCAGCTGGGCCCTCCTTTGTGTGGACCCGGAGGACCACAATTAGCCCAGGACTCAGAATGCTGCCGAGTCTGCAGAGCACGGCACTCTGCAACCCGAATACCGGGGGACTGTGAGGGCTACAAATGTATGAAGATGTCGCATGCGCTCTTCTCCCTGAGACCCATTCTTCCCGGCTGAAGTCTGACTCTCCTGTGGGTGCTGGGGCGGCTCCCAAGGAGCCTGAGACGACCACCGGCTGCCCCGATCCACTCTTTCGAGTCTCCAAGTCTCCCTTCCCCAAGTCTTCCAATTTCTAGGTCCTAGCATAGACATCCCGACAAAACGCATTGGATTTATTAAGCCCACTTCAACAAATAAGGGAACCAAGGCTCAGAGAGTGGTCCACTTTAAAGAGTAGTTATATTTCCTAAATGCAGCATCTTCACACACACAGCTGCGTGCTTGCCGCCCCCCTTCCCTTCAGTCAGCACAGTGGCACTGCGGCCTGGCACTGCCAGACACTTAGAAACCACGGCCAACCTGAAATTCCAAACCCATGCATTTCCAGCGTCCATGTGCAGACGACTTCCAGGTGCCAAAAATACAGTGGACCCTCAAGTTATGACCGGCCTGACACACGAACAACTGGGTTAATCAGGTTAATGGAGGATTCATCTGCTGCTTGTCATCTGCAGCATGTGCCCAAGTAAACACCCAGATCTCAGCTGTACTGACAACCAGCCCTCGGGAACTGATTCAGTTCCTCAGTCAAGGGTCCACTGTACTGGGAAGACGGCTCTTGGGGACAGAAGGGGAGAGGATATCTCACAGCTCTCAGAGGACAGAGGGGTCGACACGACACACAGGGAGAAGAGAGGGAAGAGGAGTGAGCACAGGAGAACATTCGACCGTCCAAGGTTTTGGAAGAGTCTGGTAAAATCGTGTGCTCTGAGGGCTTTGCAGGCAATTAATTCCCTGACCTTTGGGAGCAATGCAATCACATTTTAAAGGAAACAAACACACAGAAAATCCAAGCTACTTGTACAAGTTCTCCTACAGTTACTAGAAATGACATCTACCTTCGATGATTTATGTGATTTTTATTGTACTTCGGGGAGAGGGGGAGAATACATTTATGCTTAAATTTTGGAAAACTGTTCACTGACGAAGCCCTTATAGTAACTGTCCTGGGTCTCTTTATTAATTTGTCACAATTAAGTCAGTAAGAGCTTTACTAGTGCCCTATTACTTGATTGGTTTTGAAAGTGATTATCTTAAGATCTTGATTTAATTGGAAGCCTCTCAATTTACAAGGTACATTAAACTCTCAGTTGCTTCTTAAGATTATTCAAAAATGCAGGTCAATTACCAGTCATCACTATTTTGTACAAATGTCCCATAAAACTACAGCATGGCAGGACAAAGAGGAAAAGTGAGATTTAATTAGTCATGCTAAATTCCATGGAGATTTCAGGATGAAGGGCAACACAAGCATTCATGTAGTCTTACTAACACTGCTGCACCTTACAGATGGAGATAATTTGTCCTGAGTGCTAAATCACCAAACTGCCGCCTGCACCACGCCCAGCTGCACATTCATTTCCAGATTCGCAAGTTACAATTAATTTTGAGAATTGCTCCAAACTTTTCCTTCCCCAGTTAATAAGAGAATGCCATCAATAACTGTCCACACTCTTTCCAGAACAGATCAACCGCAGCTACTGCACAGCACAGGCCAGAGGCATGGGGTGGTTAATGACCCTGGAGACACGGAGGTCTTGGAAAGATTATTGGCTGCGATCTAAATATTTCATGTTGACCTTCCCATGCCCACTCCAATATCCAGTGTGTTTGGTTGAACATTTAGGATGATTAGCAGTTATAAGAGCTAACAAAGTGCCATGGTACCTGGGCTTGTATTCAATACCTATTTAAACTACTTCATAAACTATCAATGGTATTAAACGGATACTCGGAAGCTTTGTTCCAAAGTAACAACAGGAGCTTGGTCTTGAGAGCAATCACAGGAAACCTGACTGCTGGCTCTTTACAAACCCAGGGAGTGGATTCCTTGAAAATTAGTGAATTATTGAATTGTTGGCCTAGGAGGGCGGGGTGCGAATTGACATGTTCGGACTCGTCCCTCATCTAAGCTCTGTGCACAGCATAAATTCTAAATCGCCAGGGCCGATCTGCTGCCAACCGTGCCAACAGTGAGCAAGGCAGAATCCGTCCAACACTAGTTTTGTGCACGAGGTAAACTTCCAGCTGGTTGCGTTCAGTAACAGGAAGTGTCCCAGTGTAAGATTTCCTGGAGAGTTAACTGCTGATCAGACAGGGTGCGGTGGGGACCCTTGCTCATCCTGAACTACCCAGTGCTAGGCGCCACCTCCCAAGAGGCTCCCAGGGCGAGCAAGGCCTCTCAGACTTCCGGATGCTGCTGGACCTAGGTAGCCTTGGGGCAGACTTTTTCTCCACAGTCTACACATCACCTCTGATACATTTCTGCACTAATTACTCACAGCTTCCATCCACCCTAAACATGACGGACCTCCCAGAATACAGAAAAATATTTAGAAATAACAAATCCATGGCTGAGTGGCTCAGCAACCGGGCCACTCCACCCTAAGTCAGTGCTGTGCTCTTGGCCTACCAAAGGACAGCAGGGAATAGACACTGGAAAAGCTGTTTACCTGGGTGCTGAGGTCAGTTGTGACCAGAAAGGAAGGACAGCAACAGCTTAGGAATCTGGAGGCTCTTAATCCTGCTGCCCCGAGCTGTGACTGGAGACATCACAGCACCGTCCCTCAGTGCCTCGTCCCTTCTGTCTCCACGCAGGAGGCCACACACGAGGTGCATCGACACTGCGTGCTGCTGTCCTCACAAACGGAACTCCTTTGGTTCCAGCCCCTGGCAGACACCGTGATCTCCAACTGGGAGCAGGAGGAGCTCAGAAGAGGCAGCCTTCCCCTCGGAGGCAACATGGCTTTGGTGACCCGTCCTGCTCCTCAGGCAGGGCCCAGGTCCGCGTCTCCTCCTAGCCCAGTGATGACGAACCTTTTAGAGACGAGGGCCCTCACTGCAACCCAAACCCACTTATTCATCGCGAAGTTCCAACACTGCAATTAAACTCAACACCGAGGTTTTACTTCAGGAAAAACCCTTGTAACATGTATGCCACCCTGTGAAGAGGCACCGCCTGAAGACACAGGTGTGGCCCTGTGGGTCAGCAGTGCTTTTACCATTACCTCGAGGGTCGCAGTGAAAAACACCTTCCCTCTTCTCTATACTAGGATGGCTCAGAGTTCGTTTCCTAGTCTCACTGGGTTAAAAAAAAAGTACAAGGGGAAAAAGTAAATGTAAAATCTTTTTAGGTAATGTTTAGAATTAGCTGATTTTCAGAAGAACCAACAAACCGCCTACAGTTAGGCGGAAACATATAATTATCAACAAAACTATGTTAATGACAGAAAAATACATCCCCTGTCTGCGTCCCAACAGCGGAGCTGGTTCCCTGGCGAAGCAGGCATCCCCAGTCACTTCTGACAATGGCTCCCAGGGTGGACCCGGACAGCAGCGGCAGCTTCTGCCTCCGCGGGAATTGGGATGAAAAGCAAATTCCTGAACTCACAAAAACTAGTCAAGAGCTCTGTGTGTGGATGTGACCGAGTCTGAGTGAACGGTGTACTAGTTCTCACACACTGCAGCTTCTAAGCACTGCTCCATAAAAGTCTGGTGCTTACAAATTCTGTAGTATTTTTACATTTCACTAATTAAAATGACCACTAATGGGTAGAGAAGAGTTTTCAAAGGAAATCGAGATAAGAAATGAACTCATCCTCAGAACATTCATACTGGACCTAAAGCACCAACTCAATCCTCCTTGAATACTAGTGTCCTGGGGCCTCTGAAAAAGGCCAGGTCCTACCCAACCAGCCGGGATGGACTACGCATCCCAGTGACACTAAATCGATGGAAAGCCCCAGGTCACTGGTGTGAGTGACCATAGGAGCCAGGCACTTTGTAGAGTGGCATAGCCCAGGATCTAGGAAATAGGGCTACTTGGCTGTGGATTCAGGAATGTGGACACTTTTCCCTACACTGGGTTTGTACCGTGTTAATTGGGAAAAAGGATACAACATTTTATTACCACCCATTCTTTTAAATGATTCTTTTAAATGTTCTAATTTCTAGAACAGATCATTCACTAATAAATACAATTTTGGGGAGCAAATTCAGTTTTGACCCTCTAGGCCGGCTCCTAAATAATTTAAAAAGCAAAAAAAGCCTGAGCAGGAAGCTGCAGTGCACTGGAGACCTCTCCCGCATTTCCGGCAGGCCCAGGGGAAGGGGCTGCAGCGGAGAGCACAGGGAAGGCTCTCAGGGGAGGCAGCAGCGCCAGCCGGCTCTGGCGAGGGGTTATTTCACTGCAGAGGAGAGACCCTCGCCACCCTGTCTCACTCTGCCTGTGGGCTCTCCGGCTCCGTGCAGGAAGGCAAGGAAGAGCAGGTCAGCTTCATTAATTTCCCATGTCCAAGGGGATGACACGACAGCAAAGTCCAAACCAGTAAGCTCAGCACAGGCTTTTGTGGTGTGGACAGAGAACAAGAGCTTGTGAAGGAATGACAAGACTGGAGAGGAGATTCTGGTGTCTCTAGCAGACCTACTGGGTGGTGCAGAGTGAGGCTGCGGAAGGCAGCAGTTACTCCAACAAATGTCTCTGTGCAGGCCTGCTCACGACACCCACTGCCAGTCTCTGGGCAGCACACCCCTTCCCGGGGCAGCTCCGGCTCCGCGTGTGGCAAAGGACAAGCTGAGTGGCCTTCCTCGGTTAGAGGCTCCCCGGGTCAGGCTGAAACAGTGGCCAGTGCACTGGTCAGCGCGCGTGAGGCACCAAGCCCTTGGCTCCTTCATCTTCATGTGCCACATTTATAAACATTTGTAGTCAAATCGTGAGAATAAGACCAGAAATTACAAATGAATCCAATGTGCACTTATCTGACAGCACTCTGCAATGTTTCTGTAGTGTATCAATCACACGGAGATCAACATACAGGGTGAATGTTTGCACTAAGACACACTGCAGAAGATCAGAGTGGTAAAGACAATGTAAAACATTTTAAAACTGATGTTGTACTGATGTTTTACTTAACACTTTGGGGGAGTAACTGCCTCTGACATCACCTCAAGACACTTCTGTTGCTAATGTGATCAGTTTTTGTAATGGCAGTCAGTAAATAAAGGGCTGCTTATTATTTAAAAAAAAGACATATTGCCAAGAATACCCTCGAAATTTTCCCCCTCACTTTGAACAACTTATGCCATCGTTCTCGACACTTTGTGTAGCAGTTCTGAAGTCCTCTTTTGTGAGTGTCTTTACCAGGTGTGATGCAAAAAGCAGCGAATGCTTCTGCTAAGTGCCATCCTGCAGAAAAGCAGGCTTGGAAAATCCTTATGCTGTGTCCTCATCCACCTTATTCGCTGGATCTGTACTGTGACTTCCGGCTCCTCCCCTAAGTTAAAATCATGACGAAAGGTAAATGTTTTGGGTCAGTTCAGGACATCGAGGTAGCCACAACAGTGCAACTAAAGACACTCAGGAAAGAGGACTCCAGAGCTGCTTCCGAAAGTGGTAAGGATGATGGGATGAGTGTTTGAAATGAGGAGTATTCTGAGGGGATTTGAGGCAATGTGTCTTTTACTGTAATAAATTTTTAAAAATTTAGGCAGATACCATATTTGTCAAGCACATCTTGTAACTAGATTTCCACAAAAGTTCCTAAGAAGAGAGACCATTATAAGTAAATTATCCAAGGCTGAAAGCCACGTTAATAAGTAGCAGCTATAGGTAAATGGATGCACCTTGAGACTATACTCTTCAGTGAAATAAATTGGACATAGATGTAAATATCGCACTGTTTCTCTGGTGTGAGAAACTGAAGGTGCAAATAAGGAAAAATGTACAATAGATAATGTAAAATAGGAAGTGATGTTCAAATGGGAAGAGGCACTAAGGAGGGGGCAGGGGGAAAGGAAGGAAGGAAAAAGAAAAAATGAGAAAAGATAAAATGGAAACAGAGATCTTGTAATTAAGAAGGGGAACACAGGTGGAAGGGGGATGGGAAAATATGAATCAAGATACATCATGTGAGGTACAAATGCCACACGAGGAATGTGATCATTATGCATATCTAACATGTACCAACTATCTTAATGATAAAAACATAACTAGAGCCTTAACTATGGGAATCTGGCAGGGGCAGTGTCCCTAACCCCTGTCTTACACCTCCTGTGTTTAGATTTACTCTGCAAAGTCTTGGCTGTAAAGTCATTGCCCGCCCATGTCCACCCTCGGAACTTCTAAAAGGACCCTCCCTTTCCAGGGCGGAGATGCTAACCCTAAGTCAACCATTCCAGGGAAAGGGGCCGCCAGTCCCTGCACTGCCAGCCGGCAAGCCTCAGCTTGTCAGAGCGCACAACATAGTGCCTTCAAATAATAGTGTGGGCCAAAGGCTCAGCGGTGCTAAACTTTGACTAAAGGAGGAATAATGTTTAGCGTGCATGAAAACAATTTGTTTAACTACTGTGTTACAGGTCAGCCCGAGGCTAAAGGTTGTTTGTGATCACAGGAGGCTCCCAGTAAGAGACTCACATCCAGCTCACTGCAATGAACCCTGAATTCCTTCCCACCAACCATGCACACTGGCAGGCCCGGGGAGAGCTGACTCACAACAGCAACAGTGAGTATTCCGGTGTGTGCCGTTCCTAACCTGTGCACGCACTGTGCCAACCCTCCAGCAAGGCCCGTTACTGTTTCCAGAGCAGTAAAAATGGCCACATGAATGAAACCGAATACGAGATGGAAGCCCAATATAATAAAACATCCAATCAGGAGGGAAATACAACCCCATAAAATCAGCTTAAAATACTTAGGAACTGACTGTAACCTCTCTTACTTTTCTAGAGTTGATAAAACCTTTCTTTAAATTCTTAACAGATTCATGAAACATATAAATAAAACATAAATTGTAAGATGAAGCTCTGATTTTATTTATACTTAGGCTTATATCACTGCAGCAGAACATTTTTAATGTAATTAAACAATAATTTTGTCTCGAAGTTTCAAATCTGAAACTAGAAGCTTTGAAAAAGGCTTAGCACATTGAATAACATAGACAGTTGTACGTCAACTGTCAAGTAAAAACAGAAAAATATATGGAAGATACTTTAAAACTATTTAACCCATTAAACTGTCTTTGCAGCTTGAGTCTATTAAAACTAACCAGCTATATAATTTAATGTCTCAGCACTTTAGATGGCCAAAGCATGAGGAAACCCAGGAGGAGGGCCAGCTCCTTTGGTTATAATACGCACGTCCCAGGCTTCACGCAGGGGCCTTTTTACTGGTGGGAAGTATCAAGTGAGGTGCTGTTCTTAATTAAGGCCCTGTTTCAGGGAAAGGACTTTCCAATTTAGTTACGATAATATAAACTGCAAGTAACTAATGACACCGTGTGTGTTCGTCAGATAACAGAACAGTGGATAAATAAAGCTTTGCCAGGCAGGAAGTAAAATCAGGTGAGGGAGCTGCGAGTCCTTCAGCACCCTGCTGCCTAAGGGCGTTGGTGGAGCGGGCTGAGGAGGCCCCGCACCCGACGCACCAGTCATAGCATGCACTGTGGGGCCCTTGGCCTCAGTCTCGCTACCTGGTGACCGTCACTCAGGAGTCCACAGTGAGGAGCAAACGGCAAACTAGTACACAGCCGAAAGTAACTCGTTCACCAAGAGGGACTGGCTAATTATTAGCAGTGCCTGGACTGTACACCTGCCTCGTGATACAAATGAGGAATGCAAGCACTGACCACATTATTTTAAATTAAGAACACACGTTGGAAACCCAAAATCTAATCTAAGTCTGCTCTATATCCAGGCTTGAATTATATCTAGAAATATGAAAATGGTGAAATGCTTGATTTTACAAATCACAGAGGTGATTTTTTTTCTGCTGCCAGATGGAGGGAAAAAAATGCATAGGGCCTCTTGCTAATAGTGGTAACAAGATCAGACGTCAAACTTTGACATTTTCACATTAGAAAAACTGAGTTATACCAGAATTTAATCTGTGGGAGAGGCAGTGGTTTCTGTTTAAGAGAATGTTTCATAACCGCACCCTTGGTGCAAGGCTGTACTGTATTAGTGAAGCCAGCATGCTAGTCTGGTCAGTGCCGAATGACTACTGTACCTGCTATTAAATCACAGCTCTAATTAATTTACAGCTTAGTATGGTAGCTCTTCAGTTAATAATTTATTATTGGGCCAGGGATTTAGCTCAGTGGTTCTGCCACCTGCCTCACAAGCACAAGGTCCCGAATCTGATTTGCGGTACCCCCCCCCCAAAAGAATTTATTTTATTATTGTGGCAGAAGAGACAATTTAAAAAAATATTCTTTTCCTGAACAGATTTTAGGACAGAGCTCCTAATGGAGCATATGAATAGTTTATTTAGGTTCTCTGCGTATTTTCAGCTTGTACAAATACTGAAATCCAATTTGTCTTATTGGTATTTTGGCTTCAAATACACCATAAACCTTCCTAATTCAAAATGGTTCTTGCTTTGAATTCATCCCAGCGAGCACTTAGTGTTTTTTGGCACCGAGCACCTTACGTTTGCGGATTACATGTGTGTACAGTTGGACACCGGACATTTATATTGTTTCCCCAATTAGGCTGCACCCGCCCTCAGGGGCAGCGTGTCTGTATCTTCTGGAGTAAAGTGGGGAGGACACAACCTTTCCAGGATGGAACAAAAGCGTCATCCAGCAGGGACTTGGATAGCCGCTCACTTCTGACAAGGAGAAGCGCAGCCCGATTTCACCTGGGAAATAACCTAAATGCCAGAGGAGTGTGGACAGCGCACACGTCTGTTACCTCAGAGACGTTGGTGAACAGTGGCTTGGACAACCCTCCTCACCCTCAGTGGAGAGGGAAGAGCAGACGAGCGGATCGCAGCCCGAGGCCAGCCTGGCTCCCCAGCCTCACAGCAGCCCACGGGGAGTGCATGTCCAGTCCAGCGCGTCCTGCAGCCCTCCCCCGCCCAGACACCCGCTACAAACATTCTCTCATGCCGGGAAGGTGATGAAGACGACGTAATTTCGCCAGACATGCTTTTCCCTTTTCCTCTGAAGCTTTTGCTAGTGACAGTCCTCAAAAACTAGAAAAGCAGCTTCGTGTCCACTGTGCCCTGTGCCACGGGCCTCGCCGGGAGTAGCACACACAAGCAGGTGACTCTGCAGCCAGCTGGGCAGCGCTGGCCATGGACACAAACACAGTCCCTTCCCCTGCAAGGAACGCTGGGAGGCGGCGACTGGCTCCATGGGGCCGAGGACCAGGTCAATGAACACCCCTGGCTGGGCGAAGGGAAGAGGATTCAGCGGACAGACAGTCCTGCAGACCGTGCCAGGGCTTTCTGTGTGCCTTTGGGTGAGTCACTGCTGTACGGTAAATGGGGATCAGGGTGGATGAAATACGCAAGGAAAACTCATTCAAGTTGCCAAGAAAAAAATCAAGTGTTCCTCTCTGCTGCCAAATAATTACCAATTTCCTTTAGGTTTGGAAACATTAGAGATGACCACTATTTTTCACCATATACAATTTTCCTGTAATCTTTCAAATGAAACATAAAGTCCTGGTGTATTATATTGTACAAACTAAGGTCTTATAAAAATTTGAATGCCCCAGTTAATGAATTCTTGACAGGTATGGATAGAAGAAATAGAGGATTCAGAACTTAATAGATAAGGATTCCGTTAAGTACTGAAAAATATCTACTATTTGCTGAAAATACTCCACGGTACCCTGACGCCAGATTTCACTAAGGAAAAGCCCACTTGGTTGTTAGAAATACGCACTAGTAAAGGTAAATATATTCCAAAGAACCCATTTCTTATTTAGGAGGTCAGATAGCAGCAGGCACTTTACACGGCAGACTCCACCCGTGAGAGAGCGGTCTACGCAGCCTTCACCGACCTCACTCTTCTGGGAAGCAACCGGAGCTGCCACGCCGAATGGGGAGGCCGGGGCTGGGGTTCCTCCCTCCCAGGATGGGAACCCGGGGTTCGCGAGCTGAGGGGGCTCCCTGGACAGGACTCTTAGCTTTCGGAAACTGAATAAATCGGTGTGCTCAGGAGCAGGCGGTGAATGGGGAGAAGCCCAGGCTTCATCGGAATTGCCGTCTGTGAGCGCCCAAGGGCCTCCGAGCTGTGGCACTGGCTGGTGTCCAGCTCAGGAGGCTGGAGAGTGAGATGTCCGGCCCAGACCCAAGCTCCGCGTGGCCGCCTCTCAGTAGCTACCAGTGTGGTGGGCTCCCGTGGTCCTACGCTTTTCTCAGAGGAGAAGAGTAAGTTAACCGGGCAGTGTTAGTGTGAGCAGAGGGAGGACTGGGGGCAGAAGGCCGACTATAAAAACAAAGTTTGAAGACAGGATGCACAAGAGAAGGTCTCCAAGAGCCCAGTGCAGAACTCCTGGTCTCCAGGCAGAGCCCAGTCTCCTCCCAGCCCAGCTCAGACCTGACCAGAAGACCCCAGGGCCACAGACGCAGCAGAGCATGCCCTCCTGGACAGGTGCCTCTGGGTGCAGACAGAAACACCGGTGGAAACAAGGCACGGATTCCTGCATCCATCTACTATGGAGAGAAAACAATCAGATGGCAATCCACCTCAGGACAGCATGCACTAAATGAATAATCAAGAAGAAACGTGCACTCATCCTGCCAGACCACCCATCCTCTTGGTGTTTCTGAAACGAGGCATTCCGTGTGTGTGTGTGTGTGTGTGTGTGTGTGTGTGTGTGTGTGCGCGCGGGAGCACATAAGGAAACAGCAAAAGTTCCAGTTTGAGCTCTGCCAGTCACTCATTCTCTTTGCAACTCAGTTCCGCATAAACAAAATGCAAAACCCGTGGTCCGGCCTTCCTGGGTCGCTGTGGGGTGGCAGTGTAAAGAGCCATCACACTGCTTGGTGACATCCCAGCTGTCGCCCCATCGCCGTCATCATGGAGGCCCATGTGCCATTTGTAATTTACAGGGAGCAAGGAGAGCAGAAGGAAAGCTTGAGACAGCATGTCTATTAATGCAGCACCTCAGCGATGGTGAAGCAGACTGCTTCCTGGACAGCGCGGAGCGTCTGCTCGGCTTAGGGTTTTTATCAGAGCCTGGTTGAGGGCACGCGAAGGCAGCTCCCCTACCCCTGTCAGCTGTGGGCTGCAGTGGCCCCAGGTCCCCTGCCTCAGTTACACCAGACCTCATTTGGGGCACTCATTGGCCCTGGTGTCCTGTTTCTCAGATTCCCCCCGGACCTTAAGCTGGAGAAGACACCGCACTTAGGCTGGCCTCCTGGGAAATGAAATGCTTTGGATGCACAGAGAGCCTCATTGATTCAGCGCTGCCCGAAAAAGGGAGACCCCCAGGTCACGCCTGGTTTGTGTGACTCTCTCAGAGCCCTGCTGTGACCCAGGCTCGTCCAGCTATGGAGCCCCGAGAAGCTAATTGCTTCCAACCCAAAGACAGATCCCAAGGCTCCCGGGGGGTCGGGGGGGCAGCGGTCACCAGCATCATTCAAGTAATTATCCACGTGGTGTGGACCTGGGAGTCCAGTCTCAAGTTATTTCACCTTAAAATACGTTGTTGAAAATGAAGAGTTTTACCTTTTTATATTCAGCAATGCCCAAGGTATTCCAGAAGGAGTATGAAATGCAGGTAGCAATTTTACCCCAAGTTCCACTGCTTTCTTTCGAAATATCTGAAAAGTTAAACAGTTATGTAAGCTGCTGTTGCAAGCAAAACAAATATTCTTACTATTAGCTCACATTTACTATTCTTCTACTTTCACATTTCTTTACCTGAAATAATAAAGGTTTCTCAAATTAACAGGATCACCTAGTAAGGTAAGCGGTCCGGGAGCTGTGATGCTCTGGGGGGCTGGGGGTCCTGGTCTCAGCTGCACATCAGCATTAAGGGGGGAGGGTGTGACGGGACCGATGTGTGCACCCCCCGCCCCAATTCAACTGCTATGGTTTGGGGCTCTGGGCCACAGGCAATCCGGGTGAGCCACTGCCACCGAGACATATCCTCCTCTAAGACCCAGGAGACCTGGCTGTTTCTGCCCTCAGTGTGGTGCTTGCAAGGACCCAGGGACAGGACTGGCTTCAGAAAGACATCACAAGGGACTCATGAGTCCTCTCAGCCCTGGAAGCTTTAGTTTTCCCTGAGATTAAGTGTAGGTGATACAGGCAAAAAATTGTGTAGTTACAGATTCTGCCCAGAGAGTGACGGGCAGGTAACACATGCATATAGATATGGAGAAGACAGATGAAAGGGGAGCTGGAGACAGAGCCTCACAGGTGTCGGGTGAGCTCTACCAGGCTGCATGGGAGCAGGAGGGCCCGCAGCATGGAGCTGGGCCGGGGACAGGAGGGCGGGAATCAGGCAGGCACAGATGGGAGGGGAGGCAGCAGGATGCACAGGGAATAGGGTGGCCTGCCTGGTCACAGGACAGGGATGCTGGAGAACAGGGGAGGGCCTACGGACAGAATGCTGTCACGTTACACGACCCTTGTAAGTCATGGACAGTCGTAAATGTGAGGCCAGAAATTTTATTGTTAGAATGGGAAATAAAGTTTTCGAGCAGCCAATTCAATTGGGCAGAACTGGTTAATCAGATGATATCACACAGTTTTAGGTCCAACACAAGTACTACCTTACTCAGTGAGGATGGACTACGAAGGCTTTCCCTACCACACCGCCAGGCGCCTGGCCCCTTCTCCGGGAAATGGAATGACTGCGCCTGGTGGGCTGGGGCTCTCGGCTTTCTTCTGGCTCCTCTGCAAACAAGGGAGCCTGAGAGGCGCCTGAGAAGCAAGGAGGATGGAGCACAGTCTCTCCTTGGGCAGTGGAAGTCTCTGGGGGAGCATCGGTCAAGCTCACACACGTCTTCGCCCGAGGGAGGGAAGGGCTCAGGGTGCCTGTGCTCCCAGGAGACCCCACAACCTGGGCTCCTGAGCGGCGGTTACCCAGTAACTCCCACTCTGCGCTACCAGCTGCCCTCTTTAGGGTTCTCACTCTCACGTAGTAATGAAAGCTAAGAAAGAAGTGAATTTCAGAACATAACTTTGCTTGGCAATCAACTTAGATAAACTGACGCTGCTGGTGCACAAATGCACACACACATTTGAAATACAGAGAAAGTGCTAGCAGCGGGGGTGCTGTCTTTCTACCGGTCAGTATTGTTCCTGTCACGGAGCGGACAACTTCTTACACCAAGAGCTGAGCGCGTATGGAAGGACAGGCGAAAGAAACTGATCGAAAGGTACATCTTCCCTCCCTCCCTGCCTCCCCTGGAGCGTTCCAGGTTGCCTTCTGCTCCAAGGGTTTATCCCATCACTGCCCAGCCATCCGCTACCTGTCTGGTTCCCACCCAACTTTTAAACTGTTAATTAACTCATTCTCCAGACACTTCCATAAAGCAGGAGCTGAAACTATGTAATTAAAACAGCATCTCGGATACAGCCATATGGCATAAGCATCAGGGCTCAGGCTATGCAGACAGAATTTGCCTGTTCGAATCTCGGCTATTGGGGGTAGTCTTGGGGAAGATACTTAACACGTGCCCGCCGGCCTGCACCACCAGGGTATGGGTACGACGGTCCCCCTGGGCAGTGGGCACCGCTAGCCACCCACCCACAACCTCCAGATCGCCAGCGGGGACAGTTATGCCTGGGCCACGGGTGGCTCGGAGCTGCCCAGCAGCGAGGCATGAATTACAGCCCCGCTGTGAACATGTTAGTCTCTATGTGCCTAAACCTCCTATCTGTAAGACGGTGCTAAGAGCAGCAGTCAGTTTCGAGGCTGTGGAAACACGTGAGTAAATTACTGCAAGCGAAGAGCCAGGGAGGGCACAGATCGCCACTGTGAAAGGTTAGTGGCGGCCTCTGTGACTCGATTGTGGTGTCCCCAGAGCCCCACGGTGAGTGCCCGAGAGTCTTTGTTTTCTGGCCTTTTATACGACTGCCTTCCTCCCACTCAGCTCTTATTTCCCTGTCTCTTTCTGTTTCTCCTCACCCACTCCCTCCCGCCCTCCAGGCATTCCAGGCACCAAGCCCTCAGTTCCTGTCACCTTTGTGCACTGCGAAACCCACCTTCCCACGCTGGCTCTAGTTCTGTCCTCCCTGGGTGCACACACCACGGTGCATCTGCTGCCTTCTGAAACTTAACATGTCCAACAGTGTCGGGATCTGCTGTCCCAGCCTGCCTCCCGGCTCCGTCGCCGATCTGCCTGGCCGGCCCCTGGGCCGGAGGATGGGCATCCTGACACAGGACTCAACGCCCTTCAGCCAGCAGCACCGCGCAGCTACACAGACGGCTCGGCTCGTACACAGAGCGCTCTCTCAGATGAACGGGCCGCGCACTATCGTCTGATACAAGGACATGGATGATAAAAAAGAAGATCCTCCTGTCCAGCCTCCTGTTAGTTCCCTAGGTTCCCATGAGTCTGTGTCTATATTACCAGTTTCTGTATCCACCACGCAACTTGCTTGCTCCGGCCTCCACCGCCATTCTCACTGACGTCAGAACTGCTCCACTGACCTCTCAACTGCCCACGAAGCAGGCCTGCCCATGAGACTGCTCCAGCTGTCGCTTCTAGACTTCATAGACTCATTCGTCCCAGTGCAGTCCACCTTGGCATCTTCACTTGCACAGCTCTCTACTCTGAAACACCCTTTGCCACCTTCTTTGGGTCAATCCAAATTCATTCATCCTTCAAAGCCTACGTCAATTCTCAACTCCCGGCCAAGTTGTCTGTCTTCCGGGACCCCCACACTGACAGCTGGTGTCACACCATGAAGTGCTCGCAAAGGCAAGACTGAGGTCGCTAAATAGCTTCTTGTATTACTCTCTTGTATCTCTGATCTTTTAAGAGTGGAGACAAAGACGCCAATTTTTCTGTTGTTGCTTATCATACATCACCTGGATTAAGCCACTTTGCACCTAAACGCATCGCGAACACCATGGTGTTCTTACGGTATATAAGGAAGATATTCAGCCAGGACCAGAGGCCACCCCACTGCTGTGTCCTCTGGCTACGATGTTCTTCACACACTGGGCTCATCCTTCTCTCTGGGAATCCATTTAAATAACCCTCTTTTTTTATTTATATATATATATTTATTGGTACATTTTAGGTATACAGTACATTTACATGTATCACTGGGTGCTTGTACCTGTACCTGATGCATCTTAGTTCTCATTTTTTCTCCCATTCCCTGTGCACCCTTCACCCCCTCTACCCTTCCCTATTTACACAGACTTTGATTCCATTTTTTTTTCTTTCTCATAGTTTTTCCTTTCCCTTCTTCCCTTTCCCCTTCCCCTCCCACCATCCCCAAACCCTTGGACCTTTGTTCCTATTTCAAATTATCAATTATTCATTTTAATCATTTTCATCCTTATTTACACTTTCAATTTCTCACGCTAGAGAAACTCTTCGGTACTTACACACGTGTGTCCTATTTATTGCACTTAAGAGGACGGCCTCAATGTGCATCCACTCAGCTGTCAACGTCTCCAGAGAGGTCTTTGCCCTCGACCCCACACAAAGCTAGCCATCCTGTCCACGGTTTATCTTCTCCCCTTGTTGATTTCTGCCCAACCATCGCACCCTAATCACCTCGTTTCCTTGTGAAAACCCCACCAGGCCACGGCAGGATGAAGGCGTGGACTCCCTCCTGGTCACTGCTATGTAAAGACCCCTACCCAGCAGAACAGTACTCAAGTGTTCATTTAATAAATGAGTGAAACAATCAAAGATTAATTAACAAACCTGGGGCAACGTAAGGAGAGACTGTTGATGCTGCATTGTTTGTGAAGTATCCTGTGCTAGCCTACTAGTTGCTATTGCCTGCAGATAATTACCTCAAGCATTCTGAAGTCTGAACCGCAGGAATAATTAGGGGACACTTACAAAATAGATGTGGATAAAAATGCTAATTACCCATTGATGCTTTAAATAAAAATCATACACAAGCTTCTATCAGTTTCATTTCTCAGTATCTGATTTGTTGACTCCTCCTGAGATTTGAAGAGGAACCCAGATTCTAAAACAGAACACCTTCCCACCTAAAGCAATGTACATGTATAAAACTAGCTCCTAACATTAAAACTGTCAAAAGGGTGAAGGAGCCGTGTCAAGAATCATTCCCAAGGGTGACTCCGTTTGAGCTAGTACATCTTGGATAATGTGTTAGAAGGCAAATTATTACAGAAAGTCCACAAAATGTCCTCAGTGCCCCCCACCCCCCCTGGGGTCTCAGCATGGTGGGGATCCTCGGGTGAGGACCTGGAACCACCCTGGCCCTGCTACTTCTGCACCAGGCCTGTGGAAGCTTTGCTTTTCTAGTTCTCAATCTTCCCCATAAAATGAAAGAGCATAGCTGATAATTTTGATTTTTGGTTTATTACCGGAAAACCAGTACTAAGGGGCCAAAAACTAGGATTTTGCACCTGACCAAAGAAGCGAAGTTAGTATTCTTTAAAAGACAGGAAGCATTAACTTGCCACCCAATTCTTAGCTGATCTTGGGCTCTAAGATTTGTTGGTTCCTGTATTTATGGTGGGGAAGATTTTATATAAGAGGGCATGATGAAAAATGATGGTGCAGAAAATGTAATCCCTGCTTATACAGAAGACATTTTCTTTTTGTCTTTAAAACAAGACCATTAAAAGAAAACAGGGTTTATATAACTAGCAATCAGTTTGAGATGGCAGACATCTTATGATCCAAGAATATTCAAAAATATTTTGCATTGCACAGATTCTGATTATATTCATAGCAAAAGTCAAAACTAATATAATTTGCTGAAAGAAGGGTGGTAGAATGAGATAAAATAGCTTCCAAAATAATCTTTCAAGCATGTAGCTAACAAATAGCTTTAAATAAGAACTTCTATGGCCTAAACTTAAGAATTTCAAAATAATCACATTAAAATTGTGTTTTTCCATTACACTTAAGCAATATTATACTCTTACTGCTGCTTTTACTCAATGTTTAAAATATTTCAAAATTTAAAATCAGTCAGATGAAAACATTCCTCTTTCTACTGTACCTTTAGAGATAGGATTGGACAAGGCTGTAAGCAAGATGTATGGCTTCCCTTGTCTTCCTAGTTTAGAGTTCCCTGAAGAATTGTACAAGAATGCTGTGCATGCCAGGGTGAAGGGCGAGGACAGGAGAAATGAGTATGGACAGATGGCTCTGAGAAGGGACATTTTCAGCTCAGACATGTTTCAGTTTAAAATGCACAATTGATAGCAAAGTCTTTCTTCAAGTGCTCATGTTGCAAATTCTCTCTGTGAAAAGATCAAACACTAATTCCCCATCAGTGTAAGCAGAGTTTACCTACTACTCAGTTTTACTACAGAACGCTTTCAGCACAAGGTGCCTTAGACACGATGAATATCTTCAGCTGAAAAATAACTAAAATACGTACCATTAGCTAAGCCGATCAAGTCTCACCTAATATGGGCCAAATTCAGTCATTCAAACAACACATACTTATTATGTTACTCTGGAGATGCCCTTGAGAGGGACACCTGGAAAGGCTTAAATCCTAAATCTGGAGGGGACATCGAAAGCCATCGAGCTCTGCCGCGCTGGTGTTCAGATGATGAAACTGAAGTTCAGAAACGCTCTGATGGGTGGCTGGCAGCTACAGCCCACTCTGGTTCATGTAATTCTGCTGATTCAGAGGGACTGTGTCTCGTAGGTCCCTTGTACGTATTTGTACACCTCTTTCTTTCATTCTTTCTCCTGAATTGGCCCAAACCTAAAACTCAAGTTTTTTAATGAAAAGAATTATTTTGTATCTGCTAAACTGCATTATAAACTTCACTTTAAGATTATACATTTAGATGATTACTTTTGCGAACTGTGTTTCTTCCTTGTGCTTCTACGCAATAGTTCAACTTTTAGCCTTTAAGCAATTAGATGGAGAAAGTATGGCTCATTTTCCTAAAAAATTAAAAGCACGAAGATCTCTCCAACTTGTTTATTCAAAATAAAAATATGTACGCTAACCTGCCAGTAACCATGGATCACAACAGAGAAGAATCAACGAATGTCCTTATACCGGGCTTTACCAATGTACAAAAGCACAAGTTTTAAATGAAGGAAGAAACTTGATTATTATTTAAAAATCTAGATACAATGAATAGGCATTTTAGATTTTCTAGCTTTTTACAGATAGTTATTCTCATGAAAAATGTAACAGCTGGTCAAACTTTAAAAAGAGGTTGCTTTTATACTATTGCAGAGTCAGAAGGAATAAATGCTGGTAAGTAAATGAATAAAAACATTGCATCCTGACAGTGGCTTTTTCCAGAGAAGTCTGATTTTATTCCTTAACACCCGGGGGCAGGATTCTATTAGGGTCGGAGAGCAAGATGGGAAATGCGGAGACAGGGAATTCCGAGCTGTGAGTAATGAATACTGGGGGCAGCAATCATGCCACCTCCTCCTGGACGGGAACTGCATGTCCTCTGAGTGCCGGCCAGTCAGGGCCACGCGGGGACAGACAGGCATGGTAAGCGGGGTCGTGCCCTAGGCTCGGTTCAGCCCCACTGGTCACCAGTTCTGCAGAAGGAAGACTTCATTCCTTAACTGTCTTCTGCCCCATGAGGATGGTAGGAAGTCACCTCCCGAGTTACTTTTCTGTATCACAGGATATGGTTTTGAGACTAGCACATGCCTCCTACCTGTTTACCAACGTGGTTGGAGCTGTAAGAGAGACAGGAAAAGCCCTAAGACCTCTGCTGTCAGGCAGCGCACGCCATGAAGGCAAGAAGCCACCCAGAAATGTGTACACATCAAACATGCAGCGTCAAAGGGCACTCTGAACGAACATGCAGGTGAGGATAAACGAAAGGATACAGGCTGTGACTGCAGGGGCGAGAGGGAGACCAAGACAGGCCCTGAGAGGGGTTAGAACCGAGAACTGGGACTGACGGGGCGGGGCAAGCGTGTGCCTCCTTGGGGTAGTGTGCACATACCTGTGCTCACACACACTTAGGTTGACGTGGAGGAGAACTGGACAGAAAGCAAGGCAGAGTCAGAGACGCACATAGCTCTCCATGGTTCAGACCAGACAGCTAGATCAGCAGGGTCTCGACAATGGCAAAAAAGTAACAGATTCAGTAGAACAAGCCCAGGGCCTCCATGCAGAGAGGAAAGTCAACGGGAGGTTGCAAGAGGGCATCTGGTGTCTGAAGGTCCGGACCCTCCCTCAGCACTTCGGTCGAGGCTGCAGGCACTTCCAGCTCATCAGGTCCTGAGAAGCGCGGAGGGCAAAGAGTCTGCAGTCTCCCAGCTATAGAACTGCTCTGGCTCGTATGAGGCAAGCGCGTGAATGACAAACTGAGGAGCACTGCACTGGGTATCCGGTAGAAGGAGAAACCTTGAGAACTTAGAGTCCTTTAAAAACAATTTCCTCAAGAAATGTGTGATGAAAGTGGCAGTGCATCCTTCAAATCTGCATTCCAGATGAAAGCTAAAAATGCAGAGCAGAAAGGAAGCCCGTTGCTGGAGGGCTCAGAACTGTCCTCGTGTACCGCATACTGTGACACCTTAGGCCTCCCAACCCCAAGGCTCCTCCCAAGAACAGGAGGAACAAGGCAGAAGAGCAAGAGCAGCAGACACCAGCACAACATCCAGGCCCACTGCGGGGCCAGGCTTGGCTGATTCTGTCTCCACTCAGCTTTCCAGAGTGGAAAATCACCACGATGTTAAAAACTATGCCACATATGATGGGGAACATTTAATATTACATAAGCATGCCAAAACCACTGAACATACATTTGACCTCAAAAGCAAAACATCTTTCAAAAAAATACAATGCCTGATAAAGACAGGGAATTATGAAGGGGTGTACGCTATCGGGCTGTGATTTCTGAGATTTGTGGGATCCCTCGAGGTTAACAGGAGCTCGAAGCCTTAAAAGAAGGACTGTGGTATTTACTGTTGCTTCTGCATCTGAAATACACACAATCCACACTCGGCAGTATGTGTTCAAAAAGGTAAGAGACAGAAATACTAGGCTCATCTGTATAAGCGCATAGTGAGTCCCGACACGTCTGAGTTATGAGGTATTCGGTGCGGGAGGATTTTTCCAGTTAGCTGAGTCTTACCTGAGGAACACCCAAGCCCTCTATTGCTACCTTTTTAATTTGTATTTTCATTAGTCCACCTTTGCAGTACATAATCACATTCCTCATGAAGAGCTGGTACGTGGACAGAACACATCTTAATTCTTTTTACGTTCCTCCTTGCATTGAAGTGTGACACTGGAGAAACACCCAGAGTCTATCTGGAGTAAGTTAGGGTCCCCAGGAAGGGGTCAGGAATAACCTCCATTTCTTCTTCAAAAGGAAAACAGGTGCCACGCAAGGTGCCAGACAAACCCTGCCACTGGTCTTAAGTAACACAGGTGAATGTATCACAGACATATAGAAGGGCAGCTGCAGGAGGCTGTAAAGAAGTTCTCACTTAGGAGCGTTCCGAAGGCCTGAAATTCGGCTTCAGGTAGAGCAGGCTTCTCCCAATGCCTCCCATGGCCCTTTCCTTCTGTATTCATGGTGTCCCGAGGGCTGTCACTGAGGAAGTAGCCCAGGAAGGGGCCTGTGACACTATTCTAATACAAGAAATGCTTTTCCTAATAATTCTTGACCTAGTGCATTACAACAGTTCCCTAAGCAATGGCGACAGCTAAATTCTGGCTCCATTTTCTTAGCTCGTTTTAAAAAGCAGGAATCTAGTTCACCACAGAGAGGTCCTGTGGTGCTAGGGCAGGGCTGTCAGTGTGGTCCTCGAGCAGCTGCATCTGCAGCTCCGCCTTTGTGAACAGCGCTGCTACAGACATAGGTATGTGTGGATCACTACAGCGTGATGTCTTTAGGATTCTTTGGGGAAGATATCCAGGAGAGGTACAGCTGGGTCAAACAGAATTTCTAGTTTTAGTTTTTTGAGGAATCTCCCAGATACCCATCAAAAGATGGACAGAAAAGAAATAGAATACTATTTAGCCACAAAGAAGAATGAATTTATTACTTTTGCAGCAAAATGGACGGCTCAGCAAAATGTCATACACACAAAGTTAAATATCACATGATTTCTCTTATGTGAGATCTAAAATATAATTAACAAGTGAATAAAATGAAGGAGAGATGGGGGAGAGGTAAAAGGATTGTAAACAACCAAGATATGGTATACGTATGTACCACTTCCCCAAACAAGCGTCACTCTTCTGTGTCGCAGTCATAGACTAATAAAGTGAGATTTAAGACAAGCGTGGGCCCAGAGAGGGAGGTTCACGTCACCCGGGAACTTGGAAGAAATGCAGAGGTATGGATGGGGGCTCTGAGAACAGGCAGTGAACCTGGTTTTCTCGTGGACAGCCCTGAAATAGGTGCAGTCGGGGAGTGGGGCACAGGCTGGACACCACGCTAGAATCAGCACGTGTGCGACACACGTGTGTCTCTGCAGTGGGCCAGGGAGCAATCTTTAATAGTCTTGAATTTTAGTAAACAGGACAAGCGTTGCTAAGCCAGTGGCACTGACCTGGCAGTTTAACAGCCAGCTTCCACTTGCTGCTGTATTTAAGCACAAATGAGCCGAATGATTCCTGAACACCCACATGGCTTTATGAGCCCGCCACTGTGGCTTCAGAGCATGTCTTACTGGTGAGCCCCGTCTCCAAGTCACTGAATAGACTGGAGTGAAAAGATACAGCCTGAATTTAGGAGGCCAAACCGAACCTCCTGTGAACACTTCATACGCATTGAGAATCTAATCACTGGTTCACAACACAGCATATACTAGCTTTCCTCTCTCTTCTTACACACCGTGTTGCAAATTAGCACACAGTAGTATCCAGTTTGAAGAGGCAGTTTACATGGTAAGTCACTGTTTTATCTGTTTGTGATAGTTCACAGGTAAAATACTCCTAGGGTAGCACAGAACTAGTCATACAAGTTCTTTCCTACTTAAAAAAATTAAATTGCTTTACCACAGTGGGATCTATGCCAACAGCCACATCTGCACTATAGGTCTGCAGTAACATGATTGAGAGATGTTTGTAACATGGGCCGTGGCTACTGTTAACAGTGTGAAGATTTATGCACAACTTTCTTAGGGTATATCCTGGGCTTATTCCTATTTAAGTTCTTAATAAGAAAATCAACAGAAAGGAAATGGAAACTAATGGACATATGTAAGTATTTCTTGATGTGTAGATCCTTCAGAAGCCTTAGAAATTTTAAATAAATGAAGATACTAAAAAGTTCCCTGAGGTCTCCCCAAACTTTATACAGGTGAAACTTCACTTATCAAGAACTGATCAGAATCCAGAGCTGAGAGAACTTCAGTGCATTCATTTTGTGCTTGTTGAAAAACTTTCTGGACTTGGAAAATCATAATTTGCTAAGAAACTGGAGGTTTACCTACTGAGACCAAGAACAAGACAAAAATGTTCCTTCTTAGGTCTGCTTTTCAGTATTGTAGGGGAAATCCTAGCTAACAGGACCAAAGCAAGACAAAATAAAAGGTATACTGATTAAAAAGGAAGAAATAAAACCATCTTTATTTTCACCTGATATGATTGTATATGTAGAAAATGTGAGGGAACTGAAAAAAAAGTCTTTTGAAGTGATTACAGCAAGGTTGTAGCGTACAGGCTAATATATCAAAATCCACCACTTTTTAATACATTAGCCCCAAACAACCAGACCCTGAAATTAAAGACACAATGTCATGTACATTAGCACCCCAAAATGAAATACTGAGCTATAAATCCAACAACAGAGGCACGTGATCTAGAGGAGAAAGGCCACAAAGCGCCAATGAAGGAAATCAAAGGACAGAGTAAGTGGAGGCGTCTCTGTGCCCCGGCTTTATGGATAGGGAGGCTCAGTAATTACCAAGACACTCGCCCTTCCCAACCCAATCTACAAAGTCAACACAATCCCAATCAAAATTTCTGCAAGATATTTTGGATACTGACAACCTACTTTTAAAGATTCATACGGAGAAACAAAAGACTTAGAAAGCAGCCAGTATGATACTGCAGAGAGCAAGGTGAGAGGACTCACCCTGCCTGCTTCAAGAATTACTCCCCAGAGGTGGCAATCAGGGCAGCAGCGTGGCAGGAGAGCACACTCAGCGTACAAATGGAGCCCGGCCACATCCGCAGGACTGCACAAACTGACCCTGACCTAGGAGCGAAGGCCCACTTAAAACAGCACAGGAACACCTGGGGTTCGCATGCAGAGCCCGCGAACTGACAGAGCCTGCACTTCCACAGCTGGCAGTGAGCTGCCAGACACGACACTGAAGGCACGATCCACGGAAGAGCTGATGAGCTGGACTTCAAGTTAGAAACGTTTGCCCCGGGAAGTACACTATGAAGAGTGGGAAGCCAAGCTGCAGACCGGGAGAGAATACTTGCAAAACACACACAATAAAGGGGCATCGACCAAAACAAGTCTTCTTTAAAATTCTTACGGACATGCATCATTTGTCCTTATCTACGGAGTACAGGGAGTACAGTGTAACGTGGTAAATGTGCACAATGCAGAATGATAAAATCAGGGTAAGGAGCATTCCATCTCTTCAGACATCATTATTCTGTGTTGGGAAACTGGGAACTCTTCTCCTTGGAAACCAGGTGTGGGGTGCACGCCTCTAATCCCAGCACTCAGGAGGCTGAGGCAGGAAGATTCTGAGTTTGAGGCCGGACTGGGCTACACAACAGTATCTTGTCTAAAAAAGTAAGAAACAACCCCTGCACCTCGCTCAACAACGAAACAAACAAGACAAAACCCCTCTCCTCTGGTTACTCTGAAATGTGTCAGGAGTGCAGCAGTCCACGGCGGCCTTAGGCTGCTGCCAGTTACACAGCTGAGCCCATTACCTCCCCTTGGGCCCTCAGCCTGCTGCTCTTTAGTGACCTCTATCCTACGCAACAACAAGAAAATAAATGGTCCCACCTGAGACAAACACCAGAACACACAACTCACCGAAGAAGATACACAAATGGCAAGTACATAAGCATACGAAAATTAAAACCACGCCAGGGCCAGCAGCGCCTACTGGAATGGCCAACACCCAAGCCACTGGCAGCGCCACGCTGCAGGGCGCTGACCTCATTTACACACCCTCAGCGTACAACTCAGCCGCTGAGCTCCTCCGTGTCTACCCAAAGGAGCTGAGAATTTACGTCCGCACAGAAGCCAGCGTTTACAGCAGCACTTTCACTCAGACAGAACATTTACGTGTACATTAGGCATCTTCAGGCCTGAAATACAACCCCGGATTGATCCACATCAAGCAATTCAATATGTTAAATATTCTTCTGGAGAGAGGGAGAGAAAGACAGATGCAAAATAGATTTCAAGATCTAAAATAAAATTCCATGAAGCTTGGCTCTACTTCTGAATAATCTTTTAAAATTATTTATTTAAAATACAGTTAAAGAAACATCCACAAATTCTCCCATGTCCAACACAAACACACAGCGTGTTGCCTGGTGCGTGTTGAGACACACGTCCAGGTGCAGGACCACGGCGGAGGCTGGAGTCCTGCCCCGCCAGCTGCCCACAGCCCTCCACATACCCCCGCCGGGCACTGATGGCTTGGTTCTGGTTCGAGGTAACAAACTGTTTACCTGTCATTCTCTGAAGTTGAGCAATACGTTTTGCTCTTTAGTATCATTATGAACTTAATCAAACTTAATGAGTTACACTTTAAATTTTATTTATTTTTAATTTTAGTTTATTAGTAGACCGCGTAGTATATAATGATTCGATTCCTCGTGGACATGGCACGTGTACGTAACACACCTTAATTCCTTTGCTCTTCTGTTTCTGCCCCATCTCGAGTCCCTTCCTTGCTGTCCCTGTGTGCAGCATCCGGCGCCTGCCCTCCCTGTGTGGCGTGGGTACATGTGCACCACACGTCCGTTCCTGTTCACCCTTACCCCCTCCTGCCCTCCTCTCTCTGCATCTCCAGATCCCCTTCCCCATGAGAACGAGCGCTCTCCCCACCTCCCATTATCCAGCTTTCATTTTGCTCTCTATTTTTACTCCGGGTTTCTCATACAAGAGACCCAACATGATACCGAAGATGGTGTGCCTCATTTATTTCACTTTTAATGAACTGAAAATTCTTGTCTTGGGCCAGGGAAGCCTCGTGAGTTGTCCGGAGTCTCCTACCCTGCTCCTGCAGCCTGTGTCCCCGCCAGCTTCGCTGTCATCTGACTCACTGAGATTTTCCCAGCTTCAGTCATTTCTCCCAGAAGCTCTGGCTACTGGGAAATGCGAGCCCAAGACTGCAGTCTGCCGGATGGATAGGGTGGCTCATAGCTACCCGGTTCGTCACTGTTTCTAAGTCTTTTCAGGGACTACACACGTATTCACACGTGAGCATAATTACACCTCTTCAAGATAAAATACCTCACACGTTCATACTGAGATTTTCACTTAAAACACCTGTCCAGTAGCAGTTGCTCCCTGGCCATCTTTCTTCTCCCAGTCCTAGACAATCACTAATCTACGATCTGTCGCTCTAGAGTGCCTGCTTTGAAATTCCATGAAAGCAGAATCATATGACATACTGTCTCTGGCCGTCTGAGGCTCATTCCCTGGTTAAGTTCATCAGGAAGGTCTGGAACTCAATATCTTCTAAGCTCGTGGATGCTGATGACCGTTGCCTGGGTCCTTTACACCTGAAAGTTAACCTCACTGGGTATAAAACGCTCGTTTCTCAGTTCCGCACAATCCCAGGTGCACTTGTCACAGTGCAATCTGCACTCCCATTCGGGGTGAGAAAGCATTCAGATGGGGCCGTCCCGTCGGCAGGCAGGGTTGGTGCACAGTCCTGTTTGTGTCTACAGCAGTTGCTGTTTCTCCTCAAAGAGCTTCTCTGTCAGCATTTCCCTTCTACTGTCAGCCCTCCTCTGCCACAGGACACTGCGCACGGGCCACAGGGCAAGAGGGCGCACACACCTCCCACTGTGTTCATTCCCAGGTATCTGTGTATCTATTCGATTCTCCTATGTCTGGTTACAAATCATTAGGTAGCAGAAGCAGCTAAATACCGGAGCTGCTGAGTGAGTGAGGAAGCACAAACAGCGAGTTGTGCACTCTACCTGGCCGGGGGCCCGTGTGCTCTGCCCCTGAGCTGCGGCCCAGGCCCTGGTGAGATCACCACGCAGTAACCTAACAGTAAACCAGCCTGGGTTCATGAGGCAGATGTCAGCAATGATTTATAAATGACAGCAACTTGTGGTCATTATTCTATCGAGAACTTTAAAAGATCTGGTAAGGTTAGAGGAGTAACTGCAGCAGCCTAAACCATGCTCAATTGCTCCCCTTTCCTGACCCTCAACTTCCACCAACCATGAGGATCAAACACAGAACCAACGTTCAGGATGAGGAGCCAAGTGCCGAAAGCACTCTCATGCCTGTGCCTCGTGCCTGCTCAGTAAGGCTCCTGGGTTTATTCCTTTGGCAGGGCTCGATCCTGGAATTGTTCACTGTCTGCATTTCACAGGAATGGGATGCTTCAGGTTAAAATAAAGATCAACTATTAAGCTCAAGCGACACTACCTTCAAGGCTTGATTTATTTTGATACTGATGGACATGAATCGTGAGCTAAGTCACAAGGCTTGAAGTGCTCATTTTCAAATGCAGAGCGAACCGCGGTGCCTCAGGTGGCAGCAGGCCTGTCCAGAGCAGCATCCCAACACAGGTCAGAAATGCTTGGCTTACTGAAGGGGCCAGCTCTCAGGTCTGTCAGGGTCCACGTTCTAACATGTGTTAAAGCAAAGAACTTCTAAAAATACACGACCTGGCCAGGCGTGGTGGCACACACCTGTGATCCCGCACTTGGGAGGCTGAGGCAGGAGGATTGCTGCAAATTCAAGGGCAGCCTGAACCACACAGTGAGACCCTGTCTTACCAACCTCCCAAACACACACACAAACACACACATGCACACACGCAGTCTCATCAAATGATAATCCAAGTAAGGTTTGCAAGTGAAATCTAAAAGACATTCACATCTCTACCACCACACGTGCTCTATTTGATTTGCCCGGGGATGTACGATTCTACTAGCCATGGTTCAGAAGACAGAGCTCTGCACAAGTGTAAAGGCCGCAGATACAAACACTGGTGGATGTGCACTTTGTCTACATGAGCGCCGAGCATGTGCGACTGCTCAGGCCCCAGTCATGAGGGCTTTCCCAGCGACTGCACATGTAAATCTCACTGTGTGAACGTTTGCCTCTAGTTTGTTTCAGCTGCAACTTTGATCTGTATATATTTTCATACAAATGTGAGAATTTTATGTAAACAGCATTTAAATTGTAGCAAATTTAAAAATAAGCATGCAGATGCTCAGTCGTTTTTAAAAGACCAATGTTTAGATGGATTTTGACATTGTATGTTTTCAATTAAAACACACTGCATACTCAGCCAAGCAGATAGATTGTGACAAAATCCCCCCTTGGCCGCTGAGCCTCATGATGCTGTCTGGGTCACGACATTACTCTTCACATTCCTATAGCCCTAACTTCCGAAGCCCGTCCATCCAGCCTGTGGCTACTTCACGCGGCGTAACCCTCACGTGCTCTCTACCCGGCGCAAGGCTGTCTCCCACTCCCGCCTCTGCTCCTGCGCCAACACCCTGAAGGCCGCTCCGTCTCCCCCAGTTCACCTGTTACAAAGCCTTCTGGTGGGAGGAGGGAGCTCGGCCCCCAGGGAGCACCGCCCGGAAACCTTCCCGCCTCCGGCCGCCCTGCTGGGTGGGTTTTAAATTGCACGGGGCGGGTGCCGTGCAAAGCTCAGTCCTCTCCTGGGCTCAGCGCAGGGCTCTGTCTTCTGCCTGCTGAAAGGGTTTCGGGCCTCGGATTCCGCCCCGTCCCAACGGACCCGTCCGCTCCCAGGGAATCTCCAGCTCTCTCTCCTGCCCCACGACCCGCTCGGAGCACTGTGCAAAGGCCCCGGACGTCCAGCGCTGGACCCGAAGAGGCCAAGCCGCCTCCGTGCTGTGCGCTTGCTCGGACAGGCACACACCGCCCTTGGGTCACTGCTTGTCAGCAGACACCGCCCCTCTCCCGTTCATTCCCTCTGCAGCGCCCAGGGCAGCACCTCAAGGCCGGGCTCCGTACACGCTGGCCGCCGACCCACTCCCAGCGAGCAGACCTTATCCGGGCCTCCCCCGGTGCTGAGGCGCTTCCTGCCTGCCTCAGGAAACGTTAAACTCTGCTACAGCTACCTCACGACATCCTTGCGAAAGGATACCATAATTTCCAAGAACGATAATATATACAAGTGAGAACAGTCTTGGAATAAAACAACTTTTTTTGGAAACGGGCAGAAATCCATATCAATATGACTCAAGCAGAAAAGATGATTTTCAGTATTGGTTGTGAATTACAAACTCATTCAATATAAAGTGAAGTATAAACATATTACCTCATCTGTTTCACAGACTTTCAAGAAAGGTGAAGGGGCTGACTTGGCGAACACACAAAGAAAAAAGAAGCCAAGTGTGGTGGTGCACGCCAGTAGTCCCTGCACTCTGGGAGGCCGAAGCAGGAAATCCCAATTCTAGCTCAGCCAGGGCAATTTAACAATTTAGAGACCCTGTTTCAAAATGAAAAGTAAAACAAGGGCTGGGGGATGTAGCTCAAGGCGAAAGCCCTGGATTTAACCCCCAGTACTGGGGAAGAAGCAAAGCAAAGAGAAAGTGGCGGCAGGCGAAGCACCTCGTACAGTCCACAGCGCAGGGCACTGCCGAGCGCGACCATCAGCCTCGCGTGGAGCGCCGGCGGTGCTGACACGCGCCCCCTTGGCAGCGTCGCCTACGTGCATGTTAACCCTACTGTGTAGATCTGGGGGCAGGCGGAAAGCCCAGAGAGGACGGTGCTGCGAGGAGAAGCGGAACTCGGCACGCGAGGGCTGCAGGAGCAGCTTTCAGCTGGCAAATCGCGAAGATGCCTCTGCTGCCTCCTTGGCGCGGTGCCTTCCCTGGTGGGCTCACTGATGCTACTTCGGGGACCTCGCCCATGCTTCTCCCCTCACTGATTCTCACCGTCTCCTTCTCCTGGTGACCAGAGGGCTCCAGAGTTGGACCCAAGTCAGCAGCCACTGTGGCTGTCCTGCAGGCTGAGCACCAAGTTCTCTGCCAGGGCAGGACGGATCGACCGGCCGGACTGCCCTGACCTGGAGATGTGCGCGTGCTCAGAGGGAGCATTAAAAGGCAGGGAGTGCCTTTCCAGGTTCCCCTCTGCCCCCTCCAGCTCCCTTAGGGCTGGAAAAGACCCAGAGGGACCTGTACCTTCCACGCTGCTCGGGAAAGAGGATGATGAGAAGCAGAGCTGGAGCCCAGTGCACTGTCTTAGGTGGTGACTGCAACATAGCTATGGGAGGTGGTTACTGTATCATCACAGAGATACATTCAAGCCTACAGCTGGAATTACTAGGGAAATGCAGAAATGCTTTGTGAATGGCTGAGATAACATTCTTACAGCTGATAAAAGTTCTGTGTTTTTGCAAACAATTAAAAATACAAAATAGAGGTTTCTGCATTTTTGGGGGGGGGGCACCAGGGATCGAACTCGGGTCCTTGCACTTGCGCAGGAGGCGGCGAAACCACTGAGCTAAATCCCTGGCCCCAAAATAGAGGTTTATATAGAGTGGGCAGATACCAAACCTGCATCGAAGAGGGGACATAATTTCTATAATTCTCTGGGGAAATAAAAGGTAGTAATTTCATTTGACTAAAATGCCTGTTATTTCAGAATCAATTCCACATACTGCTAGGTCCCTTTTAAAGTACAAATCAGGTTCACCAATCATAATGGAACATTCAATGCCTGACAGTTGTAACTCATCAACCGTGAAATTTAATTATAAATATAAGCAAAATTACTGTTCTCTAATATGTTTTAGTGAATTAAACCATTTTAAATGAAAATATTAGCTATTCCTTTTTTAATGAAAAATTCGGTAATGAATCCCAAATAGTAAATTAATATTTAAAGTATATATAAGGATCAACCTTAATCTCCTAGAAACCATATGGTTAACTGCACAAAATAAGATGAATGTACAATCAACAACAATCAACAATATCATTTGATAAATACGATTAAAATTGTTCTTTTCGAAAAATGGAATAAATACGGTTTGGAAAGTTTCAGCTGGACAGCTTTCTCAAATTAAAGAAAACGTATCATAGAATCTCTTCCATATTTACTTTTTATAATTTCTTCTCAGGTTTGTAATTTCAGAAAACGCCATAATAGTGAACTGTATTTAAAAAGTCCATAATAAATGACTACCATGTTTAATAACGATTTAATTTAGACAGTGTCTCCAGTGCGCTGGGTTTCAGATCTCTACGACGTTCAGAGACCGAGCCTGCTGGTGGGAGGGTGTGTCGCGCATGTTTTCCATCATCCTGTCTCTGGCTTTCTCTCACCCTCTACCCCAATCCCTCCAGGCCAGTTGCTTATTTATGTTTTCAATATACAGATTTTACTTTCAAAGCCATGGCAAACATTTTCTGCTGGGATTTTAACAAGTAAGTTGCTGTCACAGGAACTCAATGAAGAGTGAGGTCAGCAATCAGACTTTTCCAGGGCCAGGTACACAGTGCTAAAGAGAGGGAAACAAGACCCTGGAAATTTGCTCCATTGTGTGAGCTCTATGGATCTTACTGTGGAGAAGTGTGCGGTGACTCACAGACCCACGCAGGACCCACGCAGGACCCAGGCATGCTGGCTGTGAGAGCAGCAGAGCCAGGAGGCAGGTGCCCTGCTCTCAGGGGAGGGAGCGAGATGGCTTTTCCCGCTCTGGCCGGGAGGAAGCGGGTCTGAGGTGGCACCCAGGGTGGAGAGGTGGAAGATGAAACCAGAAGTGGGGGCCGAGGGCAATTGTGGGACAAATCGAAAAGACTCAACTTTTAGGGCCATGGGCAGCAGGAAGGGTTCGTAGGACGACTGCGGCAGGACCACATCTTAGTCCCAAGGCGCTGCACCGCTGGAGGTGCAGGTGACCAGGCTGGTGGCCTCCCCCACTGCTGCCCCCGGCCAGCCTGGCACCCCGAGGCCGTCAGAACTGAGGGCACTCTCTGCACACGGTCGCTTCCGGTCCACAGCTTTACAAGGCTGACACTGCCCCATCACCAGAAGGGCTTCGGGCCTCTTTGTATCCGGGTCTGTCTCGAGTGAGGCCACCGTGGACACCTCTCCAGCCACGTGGTCACCATCAAGCCTGCTAGCCCGGCTGCCGCGCCCAGGTGGTCCCCAAGCGCGCGCACCTGCAAGTCTTCCGAGGCCAAGCTCACCCCAGGCCCTCTGAGGCCAGGTGCAGCGCACGGTTCTGTCACCTCCGTGTGTCCCGGGGCATCTAGGGACCAACTCGCAGGCCCGGAGGGAAGTGCCAGGGCAGCTCCTTCCTTTCATTACAATCTGTGCTGTTACTTCCATTATGTGGCCTTTTCTTGGTTATTTTTCTAAACTAACAAAATATAGACTGTTAACCATGTATTTATGTTTTCTAAATCTAGATCTTTAAAGCTATATATCTAAGTATAACTGGCTGCTTCCCTAAAATTTAATGTGATACTTATATTTCAGTTGTCTGTTAAGTAGTCTAATTTTATATTAGTCATTCCTTGATCTAATTGTTATTTAAGAGATTATTTTTAAATTTTCACGTTTTTACCATTCTACATACGTGTAATATTTCTAATATGTTTTGATTGGTGTCATGATATATCTATTTTACAAAAAATTCTCATTGTAGCATATAGTAAACACTGCAAAAAACTTTGATTATTAATGGTGCTACTTCACTGTAGCATTATGTCAATTCTTTTAACTACATTATACAAATCTTTTATTTCTTCACTGTATAGAATTAACAAGCTATTTCACTATGATCAGTTTCTTGAATCTTATCTTTCTTGCAGTTAGGGCTTTTGTCTCTTTCTGAATCTGAATGTACTATGTGGGAGATCATAACTAACGCCCCTTCCCTATGTTCCAGGGAGCAGAACAACCCTGGGCCCCGCTGGTAGCTGCTTCCGTTTGGGAGGACTGGGAGGGTCTGAGGCGGAGCCCGCTGCGTTGCTGGTCGCTGGACTTTCCCTGCGTGGCCCAGGAGTACAGAACACAAGGCGTTGTCAGCACACACAGGGGGTCCTCTACGGGGGTCGTTTGATGTTACGTGAATCTGGGTGTTTGCAAACACAGAAGAACCCACAATTCTGTCAATGCTCTTCTCTCCTTCGCCCCAGTTGCTGGGACACCTGAAGACACGTTTCTGCCCAAAGCCAGGACGATGAAGAACCTGGTGGGTGCTGTGCTCCGTGCTCATCTAATCTGCAACTTTAATCTGCCCCAACCTCCTTTGCTGTGGCACTGGGGACTGAGCCCAGGGCCTCTGCTGAGCTGCATCCCCAGGCCTCTCTTTGGGACAGAGTCTTACCAGGTCAGTTCGTTGCCCAGGCTGGGCTCCAGCTTGGCGACCCTCCTGCCCCAGCCTCCTCCACTGGATTGTTTGCTTCCAGCAGCGGCCAGGTTTGCAGCCACGGGGAGAGATGGCAGGCACTGATGTGGAAGGCCCTCATCCACACTTCCCAATTGCCTAGGGCCTTTCTGAATTAGCTCATGATTATCTATCCCTAAAGACACTTTCCACAGTTGCTTTTTAACCCCCTCAAAGACTCCAAACACCTGGCGCCTATTGGGAAAAACAAACCTTCCCACCACTCAGCTGAATTCTCAGTCTTCTCCTCGCAACTCCTCAACCTGGTCATCTTAGAAGTTACGGCATTAGCTACGCATCTAGCATGTGTCCCTCAGAAACCTCTGGTGCCACACGGGGAGCAGGGGACAGCCTTTGAGGGGTCTGTGGCCAGTCCTTGTGCTGCCCTCAGCATGAAAGAATAACTTGGCAGAGCCAACAGATCCGAGTCCATTCCCTGCATTTTCTGTGTCTTGGATCAGATGTCTGGGCTCTACTTGTTTTCCCCATTGAAACCTAGCTCCCCACCGGTCTGACTTCCAGGAGCCAGTTTGTGTCTCTCCAGCCACAGATTTAAAACCTACTGGCGGAGTGTTTCCTCTGAGGAGTCAATGCTCCGGCAGTTCTAAATGTGGTCTCTAAAGAAAAGGGGAAGTTTTCAAACCAAGTAGATTTTTTTTTTCCCACCAAAGTAGACTTACATCTTATTCTGACTCCAAAACATCTCTCTACAACTCTTCTACAAGGCCTTAATCTCCAGCCAGGAATTGCCCATCCTTCTTTCTACTGGGTCTCGGGATCCTGCCCTCATCCCGGCAGACTTCCATCACCTCCTTCCTTTCTGCCCCAATCCCCAAGGGGCTGCATGTAGCTGAGATGCTGCCAACCAGCCTCCTCCTGCAGGGGCATCGAGCCACGAACAGAAGAAGTGGTCTGTGGTCACAACTCCTACGACAGCCAGCTTCCAGTCAGGCTAGGAGGCCCTGGCAAGCAGGGTTCTGTCCCAGGCAATGATCTGCCTTCTCGCTGTCCTGATAAATTCACTTTCTGCACAATACAGCTATGCTTCCTGTCGCAAAACCAACACCAGAAGGCCAGTCCACAGGTGCTCTTTTCTAGGTGTGTCATGCTCTCTTGAAATGCCTTAAATTTATTTTCCTCATTTGTGTTTTGCACTTGCAAATTTTCAATTTTTGCTTTGGTTACCCTTATTCCACAGTATCATTTCCTAAGAATTGTTCTAGGAAATTCCAAATCAGTGCTAGCAGATGTTACATTTTTAAAAACAGGGAAATTATAGTTAGTTACATGTGGAAAACATAAGGGTAAAGTCAAATTAGTTTCTTTTTCTGTCCATTGTGAATTTCCAAGGAAGAATACAGGACCTAACTTCTTCCCAAATTCGTTTTAGTGTACGGAGGGACAGGGCAGTCCCACCACACCAGGAGGGGCAGATCTGGGTAACGGCACTTCCTGTCTTCAATGTGGGCTGGCTTTCATTGCCTTGGAGCTTACTGCAGGGCAGTCAACACTGTCTTCTGTTCTAAACTCCAATCCTTCCTATTTAATGTTCTCCTCATCTCCAGTCTGTCCGTCTGTAATTCTGGCAGTTGCTAGTTTCCTACCGACTCTGAAAATCCCAAGGCTTGACTTCATGGCACTACTATGGATCTTCTCACTGAGCTCGGGCACTTACACTGCTGAACGTGTGCCTGTAATCAGGCTTCACCACACGTTTCACGTCTGTACCGTTCTTTTGGTAGACGGGCATTTCTGGTACTCCTGATGACTGCTCGGTGTTTGCAACTGTAACTCTAGCACAAATCAACAGTGCCACCCCTCTTGCTCCTGTAATGCAACTGTGAGGATTCTGAGGCTGTACCAGTGTGGGCTCCACCCTCCCGAGGGTGGGTCCTACAATGAACTTAAAATACTCCTGAGCCTGAGTCGTGAAATCAGAATGTAAAATTATAGTACTTCAGTAACTCTTCTATAAAGTAATTTAGGAAGACAAATTTTTCCACATTAGTTTAGTAAATTCTTTGATCGACATATAGTAATATGGAGATGGCTGGGATTTAGCTCAGTGGTTCCACCGCCTGCCTCAAAAGCTCAAGGTCCTAAGTTCGATCCCCGGTACCAAAAAAAAAAAAAAGTATGTGGAGAACTTTATTAACTGTATGAATGCAGTGAGAAGTGAAAAGCAATATTCAGTCACAAGCTCCGCAGGAGAAAAGGGAGGCATATGTTAGGACGACCAAGTGCCAACCTTGTCTCACCTGGCAGCGCTACTTTAGAGAGTAAATGTTTATTGACTTCCTATAGCTACGTTATTCAAAATATAAGAAGACTGCAAACAACCTTAATGTTTAATATTTAAGGACTGTGAAACAAAACATGCTAAGAAGATGACTATGTATGGGCTAAAATACAAATGTATTCTATGGAAACATATGAAAGAGAATACTGTAAATACCTTTTTCATATATTTTTTCTATATTTAAAATAGAGAAAATCTATAATAGGGCCAGGGATTTAGCTCAGTGGCATAGAGCCTGCCTGGCAAGCAGGAGGTCCTGAGTTCGATCCTCAGTACCAAAAAAAAGAAAATCTATAATAAAACAATGTTTACAGAGTGCTAAGGGTAAAGCAGATACATTAAATGGATAGCTACCTGGCATGAAGTGTTCTTTGTTGCCCTTTGTTTATTAAAGTTAAATACAGAATTAAAAATATCTTATAAAGTCTTAGGCAAATTATTCTATCCATAGGCAAAAATATAATGTCTGTGGGCATTATATCTAAATATATATTGTTAAATACACATACAAATCAGAACATATATGTATATAAAGTTAATACACTGTTACGAAAAACTATGCTAACTGAATATGATGCATATTTAGAAGAAATACATGTTTGTTTCTTTTCATGGCTCCACTGTCCTAATGGCGCCCAGGCATAGAAGGGTGCAGCCCTTACTCACTCCGGAGGGTCACCCTCATCTGAGAGTTACGAAGACAAACCACGGTCACCCAGCTGCTGTGTCCCAGGGACAGCCTCCGGGCTCTGGGTTCTCGGCACTGCTTAACTAGAGGACACTATGAATTCCAAGCTTGCCTGTGAATACCGAGTCCATACTCTCATGCCCGGGAACGGTCACTGCACTGCATGAGTAAAGTTACTTAGGGACAGTGGAGGGAGCAGGAGGAGCACAAGGTCCTGGGGTCTCGGGACCCTGCCCGGAAGCTGACAAAGGCCGTGGTGAACAGAGGCCACACGTAAGGCAGGAGTCCGAGGGACGAGGAAGCTGTCTCTACTTGGAAAGGGAACACATTTGAAAGAGGGAAAAGGTAGGACATGCAGTCTTGTGGTGATTAGCAAAGTACCCTGAAGATGGGGACAAAGCCAAGCGCCTTTCCTCATTAAACTTTTATGGCTCTGCTTAAATCTGCTGGAAGCATAGAAACACATGAAATGCGACCCTGACTGAGACCCGCTCTTCCCTAGCAGGGATGCAGGGCCAGCACGGAGTGGACTGCCTGCCACTGGAACACACGATGGCTTTCCTGGATGTCAGCGTGCAGCGCTGCAGACACTACAGGTGAGGTCCACAGCAGCGACTCTTAGTGGACCCTTAACCGAACTCAGAAAGCTGCCAAAGCCTCTCAGGAAAACAGCAGCAGTGCCCTTTTCAGCATGATACAAAAATCCTTTCTTAACATCAATAAAAGGCAGCTGAATTAAAAATTCCTGCTTGCTCCAAGCAACAGGTAATTAGCTGCGTGTCCAGCCAGGAGGAGCTGCAATGCATTGACACAGGGACCCTGGGCTACAGGACGTTCCCTGGAGGCTGAGTCTTGCCCCTGGATTTCATTAGATTTTTATATCTTATTGCCATGCTTTCTGCATTCTAAGAAGTTTCTATTAAGCTAGCATTAAGCTAACATGAAAATAATTTTCAAAGAAAAATATCACCCACAAGCCTGCCCGACACTAAAGCTCTTGAATCTGTCGGCCAGCTCACGTACCTCGGAGCCATAATCACACTGGACAGAACCTGAGCCAGGCTCTTTGAAAGGCTTCACTTGACAATGTGTTCTGCCAGACTTTCTCAGCTTGCTCATTTAATTAGCATGTGTTATGAGAAATGCAATGTAAGCTACAGGTCTATTAAAATGTGAAAATAATATATTCTTCCTAAATATATACCACAAAAAGCATGTTACAAAAAGTATAGTTTTTAGACACTTTATAATTCACACATGTATAGTGTGTTTCATCTTACCTCTTCTCCAGACAGATAGTAGGCTGATAGTAGTCCACCAACAAAGCGTATATTTACTTCAAAAACAGAAACCTCAGCATTCTGTGGAGACAAAAGGCAAGAGGTTCAAAGACTCTGCACAGAATTTAGAAAACCATCACTGTGATGCCAAATATGTAACATCTGCTCAAATCCTACATGCTTGCCCAAGGAATTTACACGCAAGGGGGAGAATTCTCTTTTAATGGTGTCAAAATATACTCCTGTGGATAGGAACAATTTTGGCTCTTAGAAATTACAAAGTACTTATAAAACAAGGCTCTTTCTTCCTTGTATTCAGCAGAGATACAATACCTGGCACTATTTGTGCACATGGGTAGGACCAGGGTGCTTTTTCTATTCTGCGTCCCCCTTGGTCTTACGCTTTGGTGTGCTCTTTCCTCTTGAATGGCTGGCTGGACTGTCCTGAGCCTAGCAATCTCTTCCTATTCTGTTACGGCAGCACAGACAGAAATCAAAAGGGATCTACAGTCAGAACCCTCAGGTTCTTGTCTTCCATCTTTCTGCCTGCGACTTGGGATGGCCACATCTCTCCGAGATCACACTTTGTCTTTGAATAGGGAGCTGATCATAGTAATGTATGCTGCATCTGCCTGCCACCGCTCTTATTTATTCCATACTAATAGTTTGCTCTTACTATTACTCACAATGTGACTATGTCTTTTGCTCCGCATACTGACCTTATGGATTAATCACTACTCTCACGACCCTTTCAGAAATGGAGAAACTGAGACTGAGTGGGTAATGTGGTTTTCTGAAGCTCAGACGATGAACAAGTTACATAACCGGGGTTTGAATCTGAGTCCTCTGATTTCTGGTGCTGAGTCCTGACACCTCGCAAGCTGAGCACCGTGCCTTTTCATTAGTAGTCAAAGAACTGTGGCATGTATCTGGCAATTATTGGCCGTACTTCTCTTTTTGTATAATACTGACTACTAAGCCGACCTGAATGCACTGTGGCTGGGTACTTAGCACAACTTGCCTACAGTAGGTGCCAGGCGCACTTCAAGCCTTAGCTAACATCTCTCGTGCTCACAGCATCTACTCGGTGACTGTAATTCTGCTCACCACCAAGTCACGAGGGATAACACGACAAGCACAAGGGATAACAGAACCTTAACATACAGTCAATTCCTGGCAGAGAACCTGCTCCAAGTCATCCAAGATACTATTTTATTGAGGAAATATTTATTAAGAAATTACTATGTGCCAGGCCTGTCTCAGGACACAGGGAGACAGCAGTGAAGGCTGAAGAGGTCCTCAAACTCAGTGGGTCTACGTTTTACTGGGAGAAAACATTTTCAGAAAATATAGGCGACAGCCATTTTATTCTCACGTGCTCTCCATAAAAGGTGTATGGATTGCACAATTAAAGCTAAATAACTGCTTAAGTCAAAAAATGTTTAAAAACTTCCTGCAAAGACAAGAGTATGAAAACAAGTTAGGAGAGATTATTTTTGGTGAAAGTTAGGTAAAAGCATCCTAAAATAAGACTATTTGGTGACTTTCTTTAAGTGTACTTCACAATTTGTAATATTTACCTGATGTACTTTGATTAACATCACTCTATCTAGGTCCAATTTGTCTCTGAAGAATATCACCCTGAATAAGGATTATGGAAATGTTGGTAAAAGCTTTAATAGTCTACAAAATTACCAGTAAGGGGCCAGGGATTTAGCTCAGTGGCGCTGCACCTGCCTCCAAACCACAAGGTCCTGAGTTTGATTCCCGGGACCAAAAAGAAAAAAATTACCAAAAGAATCCATTCACTTGGCTTGGTTTGCACAACTGTTATTCTTACACCTAAGAGGAATAATGTTTAATAGTAAGGTCTAATGAATTTAAACTTTCAAACGATTTCCCTCTTGATTTGTACTTGTATTTTTCAGGTTTTCTTGTTTTACTTTTTGAGACAGGGTCTCCCTATGTAGTCCAGGCTGGCATCAAACTCATGATGACCCTCCTGCCTCAGCCTCCTGAATGCTGGGATGACAGGCATGGGCCACCACGCCCAGCTTGTGTTTTGGTTTTTAAACCTGAGAACAGGCCCCACTTTTCTTCTACTGAAGCCTGTGAAGAGGATTTTATGTTCTTATTTCCGCTACAGGTTCAGTACGTATGCATCCTCTCTCTGCCGACATAATTCTGGATCACCAGGGCCTTTCTCAGACATCTGACAGAGATTACACAAGGCAGAGGACCTAGCCACGCCCAGCTGCACATCCGCCACCTGTCCGGAGCAGTTCCCAAGTGGCTATCGACCCAGCTCTGCAGTGGTCTCAGCCCTAAACTGCCCTTGTGGCGCTGGTATGGAGAGCACTGATGGCTGACCTTAAGGGCCGGGTCAGGGCAGGTCTCGGGCTGCGGGCCTCACGCTCTGATGGCCAGGCAAACCCGCAACAGGGCAGGGCTGGCCTGTCGCTGAATGCCGCCTCACCGCCATCCCGTGTGGAAGCTAGCAGGACCCTTGACCTCCCAACATGCAGCTTTCTCCCCTTTCCCCCAAAGTTAAGCTGGAAACCTTAATTTGGGCTCTTCAACATTCTAGGCTGCACTGTACATTAAATTAGACACCAGCTCACATGAAAACGACTAAGAATGCACAAATTCTCCCGCTGCCATACACTGGGAGCAGATGATGTCAGAAGACTCGGGTGGAGGCCGGGTCAGGGAGCTGCCTCGGTCCTGATCAGGGCACAGCACGCTCTGCTAGCCTCTGCACTCAGCATCCCGGGAACCTCCAGAAGCCGCCCCTCTTCCCCGGCCCTCCTCGGCTGAGGTACCGCCACGGCCAAAAGTCTTCTTTTCAAGTTTAGCACCTCAACCAGCTTCCCTCTGAGCGCAATAAACTTTATAAGATACCTGGATTTTCAAAAGTGAATCTCCATGGTACGAGCTGTTAGGCTACTCTTACAAACTTCTGGTTTCAATTTCCATGAAAATTATCAGAGTACATTTAAGACAGTATCTGCCTCCTATTGACATTTGTGCAGTGTCACTAAGATGCTCTAACATCCCCATGACAGAGGAGCTGGGTGGGCAGAGGACAGCATGCAGACAGAGCAGCCTGCGACACTAGAATCTTATGTGCTTCATCCTAGTAATTCATGTGAATGTTGCAGACTGCTTCCTTTGCTTGTTTTAAAATAAAAATAGCTTCCCCCTTCGATCCTTCTGTAAGATTTCATCCTAAGAATACGCCCACATGGTGTGTGGCTGACTGAGTACGGTGTTATTGAGCATTGGCCTGAGAAGCAGTGGAGTCTTCCTTTAAACCGCACACACTGATTAGCTCAGGTCACAGTGGATGAGCCAGGACGGGCTGGCAAGTGTTGGCTGAAGATTTGCCCATAGGAAAATCCTACTGAAGAAACTGCTCTTTCATGTTGATTTATCCTGGCAATGGCTACAGAATCAAAGAACATATGTTACCAGATTTATCTACAAATTAAATTAAACAGGCAATATGACTAAATTTGGACTGAAATTCAAGAGTAAGTCATACAAATCACGGAAAAATTGTGTGGGTACCAACCTCCATTAGAACCTAAGACAGGATGCTCTGCATTGATAATTCCTGCTTTAAGTACATGCATCCTCTTCATATTTGCCTTTGATTTACCAAGCATATAAAATGATGAGATCAAGTGATAAAGATCACCAAAATGGACAAAAATAGTCAATGTCTGTAGGTCACTTTGCACATCCTTCAACTTCCATCAGGCTCCAGGTCTGCTGGGAAAGCTGCAGGAGCTCACATGCTCGGACTCGGTGCCCTAGGGAGCTTCAGGTCGGAGCCAGAGGGGCAGGGACCAAGCTCCTCCTCCCTTCCATGAGACAGCACTTTAAGCAGCGCAGACAGAGAGACTTTAATTAGACTGCATTTTGGAGCACGCATTCACCAGTTATCTATAAAATGAAATATCCTACTAGTTCTCAGTAAGTGAGTAACAGGCTTGACCTTGAGAACAACAAATTCAGGTTCTGGGGTGGATGCAGCTCCCCCCAACAGATGGTTCTTTCTGCAGACCCTCGGGCCTTAGGGGTACAGTTTAGAAGGAAACTTGGACCAGAATGTCCTTGATTGTTACTTTATAATTCTACACAGCGCAACACATCTGACCTACTGCATCCACCTGAAAAGGATTTCTTGGAAGAGAACTCTTCGCAAATATTTGATACTCTGAATGTTTGATCTTCAGATTGAACTTAAAATATAATAGTTCTCTTTTATAGGGCAATTCTCTGATCCCTAAAATCAAGGAATATTCCACTGCGAGCTCTCCTTGGCTCTTACATCAAGTTGGGATTTCCAGGCCATTACCACACATGAGAAATAACACGGTTTAATAACCACCCAGGTGACACACCAACCCAACTGCATTTCATACAAATGCTCACTGCAATCCAACGTAGCAACGATGTTTAGTAACAACTGCAGTGCTTCTAACATAAGGATAAGTATGCTTTACCTTACTGATGAGCATTTTGGAACTAACACAGGACTTCTCAGAGCTATCAACTAAAGACAAGTGATTGCCTAAAAGCCTTGCCTTGTTTAGGATTAGCATACACTTTTACTTATAAATGCTTCTGAAAAGTATACATTGTGTTAACACTTTGAGGATTAAAATCAAGCCTAAAATTTATTCTTAACAGATTAAGCTGCAGCGTTTCACACTCCCAGGGCTTTCAGTTTCATAGTTAAGTAACTTGAGCTCTGAAGATTGTTAACAAAGTGCAAGTTCTCTGGGCCGCAAAAACAGAAGTAACATCTGGTCTACCCACAGGTTGGACAGGTTCTCAAGGAGCAGCCCATCAGAAGGGTCAGCTCCCTGGATTAAGGGCCCCTGGGGAGACTGGGTCGTGGGGCACCACACTCACTGGTGTATTAAGCCCTGCTGTTCACAGGGTGTTGGTAAAGGGGACTGAACCCAGGGTTCTTGCACTGAGCTCCATCCTCAGCCTTACTGGGCTTTTTATTTTGAGATAGGCTCTTCCTAAGTCACAGTGGTGCCCAGGCTGGTCTGCTTTGCAGTCGTCTGCCTCAGCCTCCTAGAGTGCAAACCAGCTGACCATGAACTGAAACGGAGCTACATAGACCTGTCTTCTACGTCATGGGGGTCAGGACCAATACATATTTTATCCTAGCAATGGGGAAGCTGGCCAATGGAAGCCCAGTCTATCACTGAACTATGAGAGACAACAGCTCCTCTTATATCCAAAACCCACTCTGGTAGGCGGTCTTGGCATGACACGGAAAACACTCAACTGCCTCAACAGCATGATTAGCTTAGCTATCAGCACCTATTGGGCGGACGCCTGCTTCAAAACAGACCCAGAGATAAGGCCTCCTTTTGTGCCCTGTGGCACAGACTCCGAGGGAGGCCAAGCACTCACTGGGTGTGTAAGACCCGAGCTGCTTCCTGGAGCCCACTTACAGCTTTCAGACAGGGACCCCTACGCTTACTGAGCTTCTTTCCTTGAAATGAAAAGCAGGATGATATTCCAATTGGATAAGCAAACACATCTTTAAAAATAAATTTTAAAAACCCCTTTGCTAGCAGTACCTCTACTATCCCAAGCTCTTGGTGACCACTACAATCAGAGCATGACCTGGGAGCCAGCCACAGTACACAGTTGCCGTGTGCTGCTACCTAACGTCTACATCTGGAGGTCATCCTCTCTCCCTCATCTGTCTCAAACAAAGCCCTGTTGCTCGCACCAAGACATCATTCCCCATAGTAAGCCATTTTAAGGACAGTTTTCACGTTTACAGAGCATTCATATAAGACACTGTTATCTGGAGAGAGGCCTTATAGTCTCTAAAACCCATTACTACAGAGGACTCTTGGCATCTCTCAGGTAAGGGTCTAGGCAGCCAATCTTTTCTCAGGAGCCAGCAGAGAAGAGGAGGCCTCACTTAGACTGAGAAATGCCTGCTGGAAGCCCCTGTCCTCCACCCTTATGTTAACCAGGCACCAATCCGTCAATCTGTCTCGGAAGCAGGTGGGTCGGACAGGTAGGTCAACTGCACCTGAGCTGCAGATCATTCCTGACTGTCGAAAGGTCTGACAGATGCAGCTGCCCCCTGCTGAACCTATCACGTGTGGTTGACGGGCAGGACCAGACAGCTAGCTCCTCACTCGTTTCACAGGCACTTACTGCATACCTACGAAGCGACACACTGGAATGAGTTCAGGGATACTAAGTCACACGCCCAGCCTCGGAAGACTCATTCTCTGGCTGCTTGTCCATTTCTCCACGCATCGCACTTCCTCTCCAACAAAACAGGCTCACTCAGACACACCTTGTTCACAACAAAGCCCATGCTGCATAGTTTTAGGCAGACTAATTAACCACATCTATAAAAGATAGAGAAGATACCACTTAGCCTAGGAGGCTGTCACAAAGATCAAGTGAGGTAAGCTCCAAAGACACCCCCAGCATGCTACCTGGGCTGGCTGGAGCTCACTTCCTCCTCCTCCTGGGCCTTCTGTTGCAGTCCAGCTCTAGGAAGGGCTTCTGGACACATCCCACACTAGACTAGAAGCCCCATAACAGTAACTGATGGGTCCCTTGAAGGATTCTGGTAAAGGTTGCAGGACTAAATGAGTAATGGATAAACAAGCAGTGGTCTTTGGATTTTTTTTATCCTAGGATTACTTTGCATTAAAATTCAGAGGTGCACTGCAGAAATCAGTATGGAGATACCTCAAAGAACTACGACTGGAAGTCCTATTTGACCCCGCTATTCCACTGCTGGGGATCTTCCCCAAAGAATTAAAAGAATCATAACACAGTGATATATGTGCACCCATGCTCATAGCAGCGCAGTTTGTGATAGCTAAAACTTGGAAGCAGCCCGAATGCCCATCAACTGGAGACTGGATAAAGAAAATGTGTTTTTTTTTTTTATAAAATGGAGTACTACTCAGCCATAAAAAATGAGAAATTAGAGACATTTATAGCTAAGTGGATGCACATTGGGGCGATACTCAAGTGAAATAAATAGGACACACATGTGTAAATACCGAATAGTTTCTCTGGTGTGAGAAACTGAAAGTGTAAATAAGGACTAAAAAAAGGTATAATAGGTAATGCGAAATAGGAAGAAAAGGTCTAAAGGGGTAGGGGTATTGGGAGGGGCAGGGGAAAGGAAAGAAGGGAAAGGAAAAATGATGAGAAATGGAAAAAATGGAAATAAAGTCTTTGTAAATAGGAAAGGGTAGAGGGGGTGAACGGAGGGCTAGGAATGGGGAAAAAATAAGAACCAAGATGCATCATGTAAAGGTACAATTCCCAATGAGAAATGTAATTGTGCTGTATACCTACAATGTACCAATAAAAGAATTTAAGAAAAAAAATAAAATTCAGAGGTGCATCCATTTTCCTACAAATGACTCAAGTTTACAGCATCTCTCTTTGTGGTAGAGCAGTACTCCATTGTGTGTAAACACCACATTTTCTTTATCTGTTTATTTATATTTATCTGTGGTCATATACGCTGCTTCCAAAATTTAGCTACTGTGAATTGTGCTGCTACAAACATGGGTGTGTATGGCCCAGTGTAATGTGATGTCTTTAACTCTTTCAGGAAGAGACTACAGAGTTAAGTGAAATAAATCATGGTTTCTCTAGTATGAGAAACCCAAAGTATAAATAAAGAGCAAAATAAAAGAGAGACAATAAGAAATACAGAGATCTTGCTTAAAGAGAAAGGGGGTCAGGAGACAGCGGGCGTGAAAAGGGATGAAGACGCGCCGTGTACACGCATCAACTCCTCCCGGGAATGGCGGGCTTTGGAGGAATCGCCTCCCTTTTCTGGAGAAGGTGAGAGGCAGAGGGAGACCTGCAAATGGGAAATTCTTCCACTTCCCTGGCTTGCCGGGTTCAGCTGTCAGCAGTAACAGAGCTCCCACAGGTCGCACCGATGAAGGGGCGCCACCACCCTGGGCACCCAGCGTCTCCCCGAGCCCGTTTCTCATATTTAAAAGAAAAGGGCCGATGCACCGGTCTTTGCTGGAATAGTGTCTCTTTTACAGTCTAGCTTTAATGATCAGGCAGACTAAACACGAATTTATCTGCCTGTCCATAAAGTCTCCCAAATGCCATATACACACAGCAATTAATTGGAGAGTAGGAACTAAACATTACAGTGCTGGATTCATAAATGCCTTCATCCCAGGGAGACAGGAAAGAGAGACGCCTTGTTGCTCTTTCATGCTCCGAGCGACCCAGGTGTCCTGTCTTGGTCTGGGGACACCAGAGCTGTGGGCTGGTGGGGAGCCCTGCGTCTCCATCCATTTCCAACATCCAGGGCTTTGTTTGTGCCTGGTGATGGGGATCTGCAGATATAATTGAACATGTACCCAACAGACAAGAGGCTTACAAGGATTTCTGCAAAGTAATCTCAGATTGAAAATAATACCAACAATGCAGCCATAAGCAAATGACTTAAAGTTTTAAAAAAGCCAGGACTAACAGGCTTTCTTTCCTCAGAGTCGGTTCCTTGTCAACATCGTTCTGAAATAAAACCACTGTCCAGCCGGATCTGAGACCCCAGGCCCTGCCCACCAAGGTCCCAAGAAAACCTGGACCCTCCAGGCCCTTCATCACCATGCTCCTCAGAGGGCACGGCATTTGTGGGGTGCTGAGGAACGCCCTCCGTGTGCACACACAGCTGCATGGTCAGTGTTTGCTGACAGGAGCTTGGGACCTGAGAGCTCCACGCCACGGCTGTGCCACGCACAGGGCAAAACACACACAGCCCCGTGGGACCCATGGCACCCAGGCCAAGAGCCGTGGGGGGGAAGCCTCGGGGCTTCCACCTCCCATCCAAGAGGGGGCGGAAGTAACACGCCTCTCACAGCTGTTCCTGGACTTGAACAGGGGCACTGGGCAGGTGGGGTTTCAGTCCACACTCATTTCTTTTCTCTACTCTTGACAAAAGCATAAGAAAGGGCAAGAATATGGTATAATAATACATCACGCTAATTTTTCTTTTGCAGTACTGGGAACTGAATCAAGGGCCTTTGGCCTTAGCTACATCCCCAGCCCTTTACTTTGAGGCAGGGTCATGCTGAGTCATTAAGTTGCTCAGGCTGGGCTTGAACTTCCGCTCCTCCTGCCTCAGCCTCGCAGACTGCTGGGATTATGGGGCACCAGGAGCACCCTGTTGATGAGGATCTCTTTGCTATTTAAAGTTACATGACTCCCTTCTGCCGGACACATTGTAACACAGTAATACACCTTGGTACAGATGTACCTAAGTTAACCGGGATTTAAGGACTCAATCAGCAACTTATTTAACTTACCACATTAAAGTCTAAATTTTTTTCAATCCATGATTTTGCTTCTTGAAATTCATCTTTCATTCCCATAATAAAAAGTGTATCCAGGGCATCAACTATAGTTGCTCCTTTGATGTTACCTGAAAATACCAGAAAAAATATATATTCAATAAAATATGTGTGTGAAACCAGAGCATACCTCGGGAAAAGAGGGGGTAGTTCTCAGTCGATTAATAAGCAGGGATTGTGAACAGTCTAAAATTCTTTCAACAAAGGGAAATAAAGAACATGCACCAGATTAGACACTAGCATAGGCGATGACCGTTCTCCTCAATGCCTCTTCGAGGTGTAGCTGAGTCCTAGAAATGCCGTCTGTGAGTTCGTTCTCTAGCAGGGAGTCCGAGTGGCAGAGGAAGGGCTCAGCATCTTCCTGGGGTCACACCGGCGGGTGGCCGGGGGGCTGTCTGCCCACGTGGTGCCCTCTCCCGGCAGAGACCGCACTCCCGCGGGTCGGACACAGCCGGGCACCACGCCTTCCTCAGGGCTGCAGCTCTGGGCCCATGCGGGGCTAACCGGGAGGAGTTCAAGCTTCCTGGGCACCCAGCGCCCTGGCAGGGCTCTCCGTCTCCGTCTCCGTCACCGTCACCGGCAGTGGCCGCAGCTCCTCTGCGTCCGGCTTCCCCACTCCTGCACCATGGAAAGCCCTCAACACGGGCCGCAAGCCCCATCTGGCCAGGACAGAGCAGGAGGGAGCCGGGCTGTGATGTGAAGGGGTGCGTGCCGCGATTCTGGACGTTCCCTGTCACTCTCTGGATAAGGCTGGCTGCTGGCACCCGGCAAAGTGGGAGGGGACCTGTGGCCTGGGCGGGACCCACCGGGCCCTGTCCTGGTGCGCGTCCCCCAGATGGTGCCCTCCTCAGGGACACAGTGGCCCTGTCCTGCTCATGCCCAGCCCGACAGGCCAGTGATGCCCGAGACCGGGCACGCAGATGAGGAGCATGGTGGCTGGGCCGGGGCCTTGTTTGCCCCTGGGAATGAACTGGCTTCCTGGCACATGCCCTGTGATCCCTGCACCGAGCAGTTGTCATCAGAAGGCCACAAGGAACAATACCACCTGGTAAGATGCAGAGTAGCTCTGTAGCTCGCCTGCCGACAGTAAGAAAGCACTGCGGACACTCTCATTGCATGGGATCCTTCACTGTAATTCAGTGTTCTCTAAAATATAACTTTGGGGGGCTAGAACTCTGGATTCAGGTCAACACTGAAGGGAATAGTTTAAAGCAGCGTTTTGAAATACGATTTTCAAATATGATACCAGCTTCCTATTTCCCACTCATTAAGAGCTTTACGTAAAAGTTTTCATCTCTTATGTTTTAGCTTCATACTGAACACAGCTACTCAAGAGCCCATGTGGGAGAAGTTTCAAATGACTTCTGGAGCCCACATTACGCCTATAATCCCAGCACTATGGGAGGCTGAGACAGGAAGATCCCCGCAGATTCAAGGCCAGCCTGGGCTAGCTTGTACTATATGGCAAGACCCTGTTTCCAAAATGAAAACAACCCAAAAATATATTATCTCCCTTTGAAATCATGTTTATCTCTGAAATCTGGATTTATAAATCTATCTTTTTGTTTGAAGTAGAATTGTGAGATGGTGCATATTTAAGACAATTTCCTATGTCCGTTAAAACTTCCACAAGTTAATGAAGTAACCAGTTTTCCTCTCCAAGCTCACTGAGAAGGTACAGCCGAGAGGAGGAGGCAGGCCTGGGGGACTCCTTGAGGAAACAGCTGGAAAAACTCCGATTCCTCGTGGCTGACCCGCGCTCTCACTAAGGATCAGCCGGGAGCCCAACCTCACTTTCCTCCTGCTACGCCTGCACCTGGTCTGGGGAAGGACACAGGCTGTCCATAGACAGTCTGAGTGCCGGGCTGCAGAGGCCACCGGGAAGTTCCCTCTGTAAGAAGGAAGATGCTGTATTACTCTGCGTCGCGTCTTGGTGCGCTGGTGGCAGTGTCCTAAGAAAACCCTCATGCAGTCTATCTGCACTGCAAAACAGAGTGAAATAAACACCATTTGATCGTTAATATTTCATTTCCTTAAGCTAACATCCAAAGTCCTTTTTTAAAAGAACAAATTCTTAACTGGATTAGGAAAAGCATTTTTACTGAAAAAGCCAATGAAAATTATAAAATAAGGCAAAGGAGGCTTTAGTACATTTTTAAAGTTATGTCATTAAATTTTGAAGCCATCCATATATTAAGAGAATCACATAATCCATTTGGTAAAATTATGGCCAATTAATACATAACTAATTTCTTAATGGAACAACTTCCACAGAGAAAAAAACAGAAATTTAAAGGTCTCTGGCTGAGCAAGGATCCAACCTTCCTCTCTTCACCAAGGGCCTCTCGCCCTGCATCGGCCGGCTGCTACTTCAGAAGCATCCGCAGGCACTCCGGTGACGGCTCCGGGCTACGCATCTGTGTCTCACACACGTGTGTCACTGTTCGGGCCACGCAGCCTTGGCCTGCTCTCCTGCTCCCCACCCTCGCTGGAGCGCTCTGCAGGCAGAGGCCCTACTGGGCCCGCAGGCCTCCACCGAGTGCCTACGGAGCCGCCTGCCACTGGTCGCTGCCACTCAGGCTGCACAGGCCCCCGCCACTGCATCAACACCAGGGCCAGAGAGGGTCAGAGGCGTGAAGGGCCCAAGGCCAGGGCACACCGGAGCACAGACTGCTGCCCGGCCCTCGAGCGCAGCTCCCCGGGCCCAGCCTCCCCTAGGGGAGCGTGCAGAGCACCGAGGTCCACGAGCCGCGCACACAGCCAATGCTCAGTAGGTGTCAGCTCCAACCACTGTTCTGTGACTCGGTTTTGTTCAGCCCATTCAGTTGAAGTGTGGTAAATTCCACAGCCACGGAAGGAAGACTCGATCACCTTCTGCTGTGAGTCACGGACAAAACAGGTGGAGGCCAGAAAGCAGCCCATGCAGCAGGACTGTTTCAGCTTCTTCACCTGAACAACAGGGGCAGCGCCAGCAGCGCCAACAGCACAGTGCCGGCCGCAGAGGGTGCTGTGTGGACCGGATACTGTACAGCCGGCAAGTGGACGGAGCGGGGTTCAAACGCCCGCCTCACCTTCTCCTCCATGGTGCCAACGGGAGGGATGGCAGCCCTAGCTGTGTGCAGGGGCCCTGGTCAACCTGCCGGGTACCCGGGACCTCCCGGCAGGGACCGCCGCAGGAACTTAAATTCTGGCACCGCACCCACGCCCACCTGGCCTGAAAGCCAGGCCACAGAGATCTCGCCACCAAGTGCCCAGGTTTCCTGGCAACCACCGGGGCTAGACACACACTGCCTCACACTCCTGCCCCCGAGAGCCCAGGCTGAGGAGCGCACGCAGGAGCCAGCTACTCACCGAACAGACTGCTCGAGTGGCCTTCTCTGGAGAGGGGCTTCAGCTCGTTCAGCCCCCAGGCGTAACGCTTGTAATTACTCCAGGCATGTTTCATCATCTGGGGGAGAAATGGAAACCAGGTGAGAACTGGGGCGGGGGTGGTCAGCTACCGACAGACCACGAGCTTGAACTCTAAAGGTTAAGACACGGGAGTTCCTGGGTTCCTCGGGGCTGCTGATGGTGTAAATCAGCTACAGCACCTGTACCTCACGCACTCACAACCACCCTTTTCGGCTTACAAATGGGAAGTTTGCTTTTTTGAGTCTATTTAATCCTATTTAATAAAAATACCATTTTAAAAAGTCAATTCCCAGTAGCAGAAAGTCAGCCTATCCCTAAAGGATGAATCATTCCCACATTCATCTGTTCAAGTCTCTTAACAGATTAGATCTGTAGGATTCTATATTTAAAATTCATACTTTTGCCTGAAGTTCTTTCTACTTTGTTTACCTCATACTATGTAGATAAAAACTCAAAATTCTCACTTTAAGGACTAGTGTTTTCTGATCAAGACTATATGGAGAAGTATTTTGAAATACCAACAGGAAATAAAAAGCACACTATGTGGTTATGCCTAGATTATTTTAATATAACCAATCTGTTTTTTTTTTTTGGTACCGGGATCAAACTCGGATCCTTGCTCTTGCGGGGCAGGCAGCAGAACCACTGAGCTAAATCCCCCGCCCGATATAACCAATCTTTAACTGGACATGTGTGTATGTATGTCTATGTTTTTAAAAGCCAAATTTCTAACCCATAAATTAGTTGTATACAATTTTTTAAGACTCAAAGACCATACATCATTATTTTTGTGTAGATTTTCTTTTAAAAGCATGAGGGACTCGACCGTCTAGAACTGCTTCATGCCACTGCCCTTTGGAAACAATAATCAAAGTGCGGACGTGCTCCTAAAATGTTCTAATCAGGTCCTGTATTTTAAAATGTCTTGGAAAGTATCACACGGTCAGAGATACTGTTCCATGGACGTACTGGAAGTCCTCAGTCAGCTCACGGGAAGCCCTCACCAGTCCCTGAGAGCAGTGTGAGCCTCTGTATCTACACTGTGCCCTGCTCACCACTGCCAGGAAGGGCCCCCTGGTGGGACGCTGCTGGGCCTTTGCTTTTGGTATAGAATTTAGTTTTTGCTACAACCCTGTGGAATATACTTTACCACCATCACTTGGTAGACGAAGAAATGGAGACTGGGAGCCTGAAAACACAATGGGACTGCAGTCCTGACACCATCCACAGCCGAGGAGCCCGCTCCTGCTCCAGAGCCGAGGCTACTCATGAGCGGCCTGGCACAGCCGCCTGCTGTGCGCGTCCAGAAATCAAGACTACTCCCAGGGTCGTGTTTTCAAAGTTTCCTTCTCACACATTACCTAATGGGACAGTGTCATCGATTTAAGGCCAGGTAGCTATCTACAATCCTTTCAGTGTTACTGATCAGTCACACTCAGGAGTGAATCACAGGGTGAGGCTCTTCCCCTATCTGAAAATCTAGAATCAGAATTCCTGAACTCCTCAGCTGTACATTTCCATCAGCAGCGTGTACTGCCTGGTAGATGGCAGGCACTCACGTGTTTATTCCATTTTAAACAGTATATTAAATCAGCTATATTCACATCATAAAGATAGAGGCCAAGGGGGCTCCGAAAGACCAGGTACATGAAACGTACACAAATACCCTTAGATCATATCTGAGTTTTGTCTCTCTTTTCCCACTAAATGTACTATATTTGGTAAACACTTCTGTGCTGTAAATTTCCAAAGATAATTTTAAAAATTTTAAAGCTTTTAGAATACACTTGACATAAAACAGGAAAAACTATTAGACGCTCTATTTCCGTGGTGATTCTGAATGAGAACCGGCACCAGCACTGAGGACTCTAACAGCCTGTGGTTCTCCACGGGGCGAGCTGCTGCCTGCTCCGACCTGCTGTGGTGCTCGACGTGCAGCCCACCCAGTGCCTCCTTCAGCTCCCTCTGTAGTGCACCTTAGCTTTTCTCATCACTCCTCCTCCAGGACAATCACTCTAATAGCTCAGCTTCCTATATTTCAAACACTGCTGTGACATGATTCTCTAAATGGGTCCCTGCTCTCAGGAGAGTCCAGTAAGTTAAAGTTGGACAAGAAGAAGAAATGATGCGCCCAGAACATTCTGAACAGCATGTTGGGGAGGCTTCTCCAGGGCTCTACAGTGAGGACAAACGGCCACCCTGGGACTGGCTGCTGCGGTCACCTCCCAGCATGACCTGCTGGTTAAAGCCGACTGTGAGATGTGTGTGTGTGGGTGTGTGAGTGGGAACATATGCACAGAATAATCATGAGACTGGATTCGCTAGTCATACATAAAATGAACTGAACTCAGACTCAGGACTTACACAAGTATCCAGAAACATCAAACGCTTGGGCTTCTGACCACAGTGCTAAGCCACCAGCCAGCGGGGACCCGGAGAATGAGGCACTCAGTCTCCCCAGGCCCCGTCATAAGAGGTCACTGCCAAGCTCGCCTGGCCACACAGAAACCCACGGACAGGACTGAGGCCTCTCGTGGGCCCCGCGCCTTTGTTCTGCAGCTTCCATGAACTCAGTTAGGGTTCCGCAGCCCGGCACCCCCGGAGGAGTAGAACGGGCCTACACCAGAGGAGGACGAGGACTTCAAACACAGTGCTGAGCCACTCACGAAAGAGAGTAAGTCCAGCAAAGTGAGACGTCTGTGCCGTGTGCTCTCACCTGCGTCGCTGAGAAGCACAGTGACGCTGACACAGTGCGTGGACGGATCAGGCGAGAGCGACACGCTGCACAACAGCAATCGCCTGACCCAGAAAACGGAACCAAGGCATAAGATACGCAGAAACTAGCATCTCCTTCTCCATTCTCAGCTGACGGAGAAGATCCTCTGATTTGTACTTTCTTTTCAACTGACAGCCAGGCCTAGTAATCAGGCAATGTCATTTACTGAGTGTCTCCTACCTGAACAACAAGCTTCACAGGACTAGAAAGGAGGGGAAGGACTCTTTCTCGCTTATAATCTGACAGGCAACGTGTGCACACTTCACACCGTCCTCGATAGCCAGCAAAGTTCATAAATGCAGGAACTTAATCGAATGCTACACACAACTCTGTTGTCCTCACAATCTGTTTTCAAGGTTACGTCCAACCTAACCAAGGACAGTGGAAAGAAACGTGCCTGGTTTTCCTCAGCCTACCTAACTTGTGTGTTTGGGGCTGCTAGGAGCTCTTCTTAGCGAATATTTCTATTTGCTGAGGCATTAGTCATGGATTTTGGGCTTTTCACAACAGGTGCACTAAACTCTTTCTGAAAATCTCCATCTTTGCCAGACAGGTCTTACAAAGACGCTGGGCTTTCACTGCCCCTGCAGGAGCTACAAGCTCAAGTCCCTCCCGTTCACAGCCCCTTCCGGGGGTCTGACCCACAATGACCACAGTTCGTACCACGTAACCGACCCCAGGCCTGGCCCTCAACCCAGAGACCAGCCCTCAAGGCCAGCAGCCTGGTGTGTGGCGTTCACCACAGGGGTGGAGCTGGACGGACCAAGCATCTTCTCCACCCGGGGCAGAGTGCAACCCAGACATTCAGACAGTGTGGAGCGGTGCAGACTCAAGAACACACTCACAGAGCAGGGCCCATCGGGAGTCCCAAGGCTACGGAGAGAGATGGAAACAGGGAAAGGAGACAACAGGAGGTGGGGGCTGCCAGGCGTAGAGGAGCCGAGGTGTCGGTCGCCTGTGTGGTGCCTGGTGACTGTTTGGTCTGCAGAGCGGCCGCAGGACCACAGGCAATGCTGCCGCATCCCGAATGCTGACGCACTGCCTTCCCCTCCAGGGTGGCTCTTGGGCGCTAGGACGGCAGCTCACTGGCCCGGTCCCTACAGAAAACCCTCCTGGCCACACAGCAGCAAGCGTGAGGGCAGACCGGGGGAGGCAGGCCACCAGAGACCTCACCCCCAGGCTGCTAGCCTCCTGGGACCAACCTGCTGCTCCCACCAAGCGTGAGCCAACAAAGCCACCCTGGCTGCGGCGAGGAGCAAGGAAAGTAACGCAGAAAAGCACTTGACACAGCACTTGACACACAGGAAGTGCCCCATGTGTGTGAGGTATTGTAATTATTCTTGCTGAAATCCTAAACTTGTCTTTGACCTTTGCAATCTTGAGTTCCCTAATTTTAACTGGTAACATATACAAACAGGAGGCAAAAACACACAAGCCAGGCAAATCTAGATGGTACACAATCTCTTTATGAATCTATACTTTTAAAGATACTCAGCGATTTGGATCCAAAAGGCAGAAAGAGAGGGCCCTTTTCCAGTCTGAGGCATGTAGGACACTCTAGTGCTAAAAGTTCATCCACCCATCCAAGGCGTGCATGCTCAGCGGATTTGCTCCGACTCCGCCAGCCTCGGCTGATCGGGATAGGTCAGATGCCCAGAGGCAGGGGTGGTGCTGGACAGGGCTGCGGAGGACGCGCCCCACAGCAGGGGTGCCGGAGCTGGGGCAATAAGAAGGAGGTGGAGAGGGATGGGGTGCAGGGCTTGGGAGTGGGGTGCTGCTCAGCGGACACCGGGGTCTCTGGGCCAGAGACCTGGGTCAGAGCAGCTTGGGGCAGAAAGGCCCGAGAAGTGACCTGAGGTCTGTGCCGGGCCAGCCCCAGGCTAGGCCGTGGGGAGAGCAGCCCGAGTCTCCGGCTGTTGGAGCGGGAGCCCTGTGTGATCGCTCTAGGGCCTCGGTTGGGCAATGGTTTGCAAAGTGCCGACAGCAAAAGCCTGACATTAATTTCTACCAAAGTCTGCAGAAATGACTTGTTGTCGAACTTTCAGACATAATTTCAACATAGTCACTGCACCCACCACCTTCCTTCCAGTCTGCAGCAGAACTGGAAAGGCAGGAGGGACCAGGACTCGGGGTCACTTCAGGGAATCGACGTACCCTGCCCTCACTCAGCTGACTGTCTAGGGACAAGAAGCTCCCAGCAGGGACCAGGAGACTGCTGCCAGGCATAAGGCATAGCCAAGCTGTTTTCCCACTTTAAGAGCTGAGCTGGTGCACCTGAGGCGCCCCACAGGCCCTGACAGGGGGCCAGGCCACCTCTTGCATTTCTGCTCAATTCTCTTTTGAACCTAAAGCTGCTCTTTAAAATATAAGGTATTTAAAAATAACAGTATCTCCCTAAGGATATTTTTAAACATAACTCCCTGCCAGCCGCTCAGGAGCGAAAACCTGGCAGGGCTGCAGCGGGGCCCCATCCAGCGGCTCCTGATTTACTACAGGTGGGTGGGCGGGGCTGCCCAGCGGAGGAGAATTAACCTGACAGGAGGGAAAAGGCCAATGTCGCCTGGAGGTGACAGCAGGCGAGCGTCCCAGGGAGGCAGCCTGGCGCCTGTCAGTTACATCCCAAGCACTCGGCCCTCTCCTCACAGGCACGGAGAGGCCACCGAGACTCTGGGAGCGACCTCCCTGGGGGACCCGCACCCCAGGGCCCTCCCTGGGAGTGTCCGGTTCCCCCACATCTCAGCAGAGCTCTTCCTCCACACTGCTCCACTTCTCCTCCAGAAGGGGCAGGCAGAGTCCTCGCTCGCTCTCCTTCAGGTTCCCAGGCCCTTTCCTCAAGGTCACAGGGACAATTCTCCTTCAGAGCACCGACTGGGCCAGGGCAGGAATATAAACGGGCACGCGGGAACCAAGGCCTGGCCCACGCATGCTGGACACGATGGGACACGAGGCCAAACTGGAGGCCCCGACCAAAGCCATTTTTATTTTTTAGAACTTTTCAAAAAGTATAATATTCTAAATTAAAATTAGCATAGCTTATTGTTGACACAGTGTGATCAAGACTTCTGATCTTGAGGTATTGGGGATTATCCTAGTGATTTTCTCATGACTTTTGATTTGCTTTAGGTGTGTTAATGTTCACCAGATGTACACCAAATTAAACTGATAATGCAATTTCTGGCATCACTCGCTTTTTATCCAGAGCAAGACAACTTGGTTCTGTACTTAGTTCAAATCCTATTCATTTACAGAGGCAAAGATGGCTTTGCAAAATTTAATATGTATTCAAGCAGCAACCAAAATTAATTTCTTGGACTATTAGGTTGGCTCTTTTCTATTTCTGGTGCAGTCGTTGTGGGAGCAACTATGTTCTGAGTCTTACAGGTCCCTCTGTTGCTTGGCTTGCCCTCCCCACCGGTTCTCTTCCCTGTCTCCCACTGTCTCACAGCATTTTCTTTTTTCTCTTTTGCTCAGTTCCTTATAGTCTTTAGCTGTGGAAGGGAGATTTAAATTTCCCAAAGCCATTTTTAAAATACTACGCTGGCGGGCCAGGGATTTAGCTCAGTGGTTTCGCCGCCTGCTGTGCAAGCCCAAGGGCCGGAGTTCGATCCCCGGTACCAAAAAAAAAAAAATACTATGCTGGCCAAGGGGGACAACGGGGAAAGGCACACACAATGCCCCACGAAGCGGCCCAGCCAGCTACCTCGTCCCCTGCTAGGCCTGGCTCCCACACCATGCAGCAAGGTCCCCCAGGCCCTTGGGATTGAGATGCACGAAGCCTTGTGCACAACCCCAGCCCTGTCCTCCTCCCAGCTGAGCGCAAGTCTGCCATTTAGAATCTTAAGGGCTCCTCTGTACAAATCAAGCCCGAAGAGGAGTGGGGTAGGTGGCCTGTGATCCCAGTGACCCGGAGGCTGAAGCAGGAAGATCGCCAAGCTCAAAGCCGGGGGCAATTTATTGAGACCTTGTCTTAAAATGTAAATAGAATGAAGGAGCGAGTGAATGAATAGGGTGGGGTATAGCTCAGCGGTGGAGTGCCTATCTAGCTAGCTCTTGAGTTGACTCTGAGCTCAATCCCTGGCACCAGAGAGAAAAAACAAAGCAAAACTGTAAGAGCTGCCCTCCCTCTGGGTTTCAGAGGTGGAGGCTGCAGAGGGGGTCTTGTGTCAGCTGTGCCCGACACCAACCACCCTGCACTGCGAAGGGAACTTGACCCCCACTACCACTTCCTCCCCATGCACCGTCGGGGTTGGAGACCTGGGTTACACATGAAGAAACCGAGGCCCGCACGGCCCAGAAGCAAAGCCAGGCTGCAGAGTTCCTTCTGCCGATTCTCCCCAAGGCTCCACTGTTTAGAGCCCTGAGGGAGGGCGGCCCTGTGCAGCTGGTGAGCGCGGTCAGGCCCCCCAGGCCTGCTTCCCTCCTGCCGGCCATGCATGTACCACTCTAGACTGGGCCCTCTGCAGGCCTCTGAGAAGCGAGTCCCTCTCCTGGGCCCCAGCTGCACTCTACAGCCCACAGCCTCGGGGCCCCCAACACAGTCAGCACCCTCAGGACAAGGCCAGCCCAAGGCTTCCTCTCCCTCCAGGGCTCCACTGCTTCCTGGTCACCACGGAGTCGTTTGTCACACCTGGTACTTGGACTGCCTCTTCCTCAAGAGTGGATGTGAATTTTCTTCAGCTCTGGATGGCTTGAATACCTCCACAGCTACTTTCAATACACTTTGTTAAGCCAACAGGAGATACAGAAAGCAAGAGTATTTAATGCCACTGCATGAATCTTGATGGGCCACTGAGCATTAATACCCCAGCAAAACGAAGGAGTGGTTAGCAATGGCAATTTCTTTAGAAAGATTCAGGTGCCTGATAAAGCCAGATTTTTTTTAAAAAATGAGAATTCTAATAATTGTTACTTCCAGAGGTCAGACTGTCCTGTTTCTAAAGTATCTCATTCTCCTAAGAAAAAGCCAAGGAGCTAGTTCTAGCCAAAAAATAAAAATTGATCATGTGCAATTAATGGTTCTTTCTTATGACCAGAGTCTGACATTATTTTATAGAACTTTTTCTCTGTGACCAAAAGGAAAAGGGAAACATGTTGCCATGTTTTCATGGCAAAAACAAAACAAAACACACAAAGAAAAGCAAAAAAAGAAACACTTGATAGCTATGTAAGTACATTTCTCTAAAATACTGGATGGGACAGTAATGTAGCAACTCGAAAGTGAGCCGCTACAAAAGGCCTGTCCATATGCTAAACATCAAGCATACTGGTTTCTATTGTTGAGAACATTTTCTTTTTATAAAACCGTTAATGTAAAAGCTGAGGGTTTATCATTTGCATTATTTCCTCCCCATAACGTCTGTCTCGTGGTTAACGGCGGTGGTCTCTTAATGCGCTCGTGTTTAAAAGCTGAGCTCAGGGTTTACCTCACTGATTTTAATTAACACCAACACTGTATTCATTAGATTGGCCTCACTCAGCCTGTGTGGGCCATGTGGGGCAGCTACGCTGGCTGACCTTGTGTGGTCCCTGAGCCCAGGTCTGCAAGGTCCCTGACCAGCCCCGCCCAGGGATCATCAGCAATTCACCTCCCTCAGAGTCCAGGAGACTGCACAGCTTGACTTGGAGGAAATCGGAAAACATACTCTCTAGAAAACAAATACTATTACTCTCAGAGATGTTTCATCCCAAACCATTTTGTTTTAGTTTATATTCATAATAAAAACACAAGTCCAAACATTCTCAACTCATGCGTACCACTTGGCAACAACTTCCTACCTGTTCTGCAGGAGTGAGGAAGTGACTTTTGAAAAATTGAGATATATTATCCGTAAGGGGCTTGTTTATGCATTTGTCAAGTTCATAAAGATTACTTTTAGCTCTTTTACATTGCTTTCTTAAACTTCAAAAATACCATGAAGCCATTAACAGTATCAATAACACTAACTATAAATAGCTAAGTCAGTAATTACAGAACCAATGATCTGTGAAAAGGAGTTAGCTTGAGTTGTGTAAAACTGAGCAAAACTCAGGGTAGTTAAGTTTTACACATACACTTTATGTTTTTAGTAATCGAACTACCTAGAGAATCAATCAAGCCTTCTTCTCTCTTTAGTGGCAGAGTGTGTTTCCTCTTTTTCGTTAAGTTGTATGCGTTTTCTGAAGGAAACGTTTTGGGAGCAGCTTTAGGGTCACAGCAGTGCTAAGCAGGAAGGTCCGAATGCCCCCCAAGCCCTGCGTACCTCGAACACAACCTCTTCACTCTGGACATCAGGAAGCGTCACAGCACTGTCGGCCGCGGCTCTTCGTGTGTACCAGGGCTCACCGCAGCGCTGCACGTTTGTGGGTTGGGACACATGCGCCATGGCACGCTTTCACTACGTCACTACGACGCGTAAACGTACTCTCCCGGCCTCCACAGCCATCCGTTGGCGCCCGTTCTTCTCTACTTCTCCCGCCTGCTGGCAAACACCAACGCTTCCGCTGCCCCCGAAGTTGTCTTATCCGGAATCCGATCCGGTCCTGACCACACAGGACCCAGCCTGTCGTCCTGGGATCTTCACTGGTGATTGCATTTAAGGCAGCCCGCGCCGTTTTGTGGCTCGATGGCTCGCTTCTTAGTATGAACACTCCTGATTGGATGTGCCAGTTCACTCATCTAGTCACCGGCGGATAGCTTGGTGCTTCCAGATTTGGCAATAAATAAAGACGTGCCAAAAGGAAAGCTGCAGGGCCAGGGATTTAGCTCAGTGGTTCCGGAGCCTGCCGCCCAAGCTCAAGGACCCGAGTTCGATCCCCAGTACCAAAACAAAAAAAAAAAAAGGAAAGCTGCAGAACACAAATGTTTTCTTTTTAACTTATGACCAGAAACCACCACTCTCTCTTAATTGAGTACTATGAATTATAATTTATAATTTAAAAATAGACTGATTATAAAGTACCATATATTATAGGAAATTTGCTTTTATAAATACTTCTAGGAGCTAGGGATGTAGCTCAGTGGCAGAGTGCTTGCCTAGCAATCCCATACCCTCAGAAAAGGAAAAAAAATACTTCTAAGATAACTAACTACTCTTAAAATTGTACATTACTAAACGAGCAGAATGCCTTTCTTGCTAGAATCCACATTTCAGAAAAGTCTGAAAATATTCCTTTTGTATACTACAGATAACAGGTTTAGAAATTATCTGGGCCAGCCTTGATGGTGCATGCCTGTAATCTTAGAACTCAGGAGGCTCCGGCAGGAGGATCGCCATGTGTTCGAGGCCAGCCTGGGATACATAGTGAGTTCAAGGCCAGACTTAACTACACAGCAAGGCCTTGTCTCAAAAAAATTATTATCTGGGCATACTGATAATACAATGTATTAAAAGGAGATATTTAGAAATAGCTTATAAAAATACTGATGAAGTATTACAGGAAGCACTGATTCTGAAGTACAGAAATGTATACACAAAAAAATGTATAGACACCAGGAAAAGGAACACTTGAGTGTGTATCCATTTTTTGGTGGACTCTATCATCTTGGAATGGCACTGGTGATTCCACGGGGCTTCAAATGCAGCGTGCTTCCAGGGGGGGTGTCTCCTTCTCCTCCGGGACGCGGCCAGCGCATGCGGGGCCCTTGTGCTCGGGAGGCGTGCAGAGCCTAGAGGACCGTGGGGCGGAAGTCTCCCCACACAGTCCCACACACGTCGAGGACATGGGGGAGGGCAGCTCCCAGCCAGGCCCCTGTGAGGGTCAGAGGCCGCTCCCAGCTTCAGGCCGGTGTCGGCTCAGGCCCGCAGACATCGCCAGGCACAGTTCTGAGCCAAGCCTGGGGCCTACACAGTGTGCAGGCACGGCACCTCCGGAAGTGAACTTCCAAGTGAAGTACTGCTCATGAGCTGCTGGCATGGGTCTGAGTGTTTACATCACCTGACCACCGGGGAAATTCAACTTGTAGGAGTGAGAGGGCTGAAGCACGGCTTGCAAAACCAGCTTCCGATCTTCCTTCGTTCCGAAGACTGCTCAGGTGGCTGGGAAGGACTTTAAATCCTCTGGTAGAGGAAGGACCTGAAAGGAGCTGTCTCTCACTTCTGGGATCCACAGAGAAGACGTTATCTTATGTATGCTGAAAAACAACTCTGCACCATGTAAACTTTAACAGCTGAGAAGTCGTTGCTTTGAAAGCTGTTTGTTCATCTTCACCTGGGCTCCGTGCAGTTTCCATGGTCCTCATTGAGGTTCTGTGCAGCTGCTGTTCAGGCACCAGCGGAAAGGAAAGTCCCAGTGACTCCTTCTGTAGCTACTCGAGAGATTGCTCCGTCTACCAGTTCCCATGTCAGTAACACTCTAAAAACAGTCCTGGAATTGTCAACGTATTTTTTAAACCTATTTTTAAAAACCAGTTCAAATACTGATTATTTTTCTGGACTTTCTCTACCATTGCATCTGCTTTTTCATCTACTGTTACTAAGATCAGTGTGGAAAATGGCGAGTGATCCGCAGACTGTGTGAGACACAGCCCTTTATTAAGCGAGCAGTGCATCTAACTTACCACACCAAGCCCCATTTCTATGCTGTAGAACACCTGGGATGCTTCATCAGCGATGGCCAGGGTTTTCTGGGTCTGAAAATGCACTACTTGCCACATGCTGGTGCAGCTTTAAACCCTGATAAAGCCCAATTGCCCCCCAAAAGATCAGTGAACTTACTGCTCTGGCAGGCCAGTGCCCAGCATTAACATGTGCCGGACTCGGTGACCGTCAACGCAGATGTGCGACTTAGCAGCACTGAGTCCAGTAACTTCCAATTCTGTTCAGGTTAAAACCAGGCAGAGACCTCCATAAATTTAAAAGGAAGAAAAACACTCCCCCAGTTTTGTCAAAGGGGCAAAGAGTTTACTGTCCAGAGGCTGCACAAAGCTCTGAGGCTGTACAGGAGTGGCAGGGATGATGTGTGTGCTTTCTGGGCCTCTGCCCGCCTGGAGGAGCCAGGGACAAGGCTCCAGCAATGCCCATTGGCCGCATGTGCGGCAGCCTTGCGGTCCCTCTGCCTCGAAGTGGGTGTGCGGCCCGGACAGCTGTGTCAGTGGGCTGCTATCACTCGCGGGGACACAGATGCAAGGACTGCGGGAAGCACCAGCTGGCTCAACTCCAAGTTCACACAAAAGTTGTGCTGCTCAGGGACTGACCATTGATAACGAATCTAGCACAATGCAGCCTCCTTTGTTGCTTCTTTGAAATGTAACAGATCAAAACTGGACTTTAGGCCACACCCCCGATTTGGGAAAACAGGAACTATTTCTACTTATAATACTGGGAGCTGAAACCTCTATAGAGGTTTTATGGTTGTACAATAATAAATAGCCTGAGTTTTCATAGACACATCATCTGACGGAGTGTTTCCTGACTGCTCTGCGAAGCTCGGGGAGCACACCCATGATTAAAAGAGGTTTTCTGGACAGGATTTCTGAACTCACTCAGAAAACAGCCACATCGTGAAGCAATTAATTTTGCTCTGCCTTGTTGGAAAAAAATATATATTTAGTCAAAATGGGAAAAATTATTCAAGTAAATACTGTTATCAAAGAAGACTAGGTTATTTTTTTTGGATGAAATCTTCAAACACTAGTCAAGGGACCTGTTGTGATATAATTTAGCCACAGTGTTCCTGTAATTATACCCTATCTGGTTAACCGTACTAAATAGCTTTAGCTCTCTGAAAGGGGCTCTGGTTAACAAAACTAAATGATATGTTTACCAGATATTGTGCAAGTTGAAATATTTAACTTTTCTCTACGTTTGTAAGGAATCATAGCTCAGTCACAATTTCTTTCTCTAATATAAATTTATCTCCCTTGTGCATGTGTGTGTGCATGTGAAAGACTACAACTCTCCTCCCAGTTTTATCAACACCAACTCTCATTCAAAACAGGTCAGTACGTGCCTGGCCCTCCACTCTCCATTTCCATATAAACATTCTTAAGCTCTGTGCGTTCTTCTCATTGTCTGAACAATAGCAGAATTCCAAATCCTTCATTTCTGGGAACAGGACTGTTGTTCCAGAGAAGGGACGACCTTCTACTACTGACAGAAAACACCTTTCCAATACCGAATATAAAATACTGCCCTTGGCTTAGGACACTACCGTGATTTAAAATACCCTTGTTTAAAATGCCCCTTCAAGCCAGAGAACGTTTTGCCTTCTACCAGGATGCTCTGCGGAGTTCAGAAGGGATCTGCCCCAGGTCTCCCCGACCCTCTCAGCAACTGACCTCCCACCTGGGCTTCTGACAAGGAACCGTGGTCCTGAAACCCCCTGTGCCCACTGAGCCATGGTGCATGGGCCGGGGTGGCCGTCCTTCTAGCATGATGGGGGCTGCCTGGCCTCTCTGAGCCCTGCTCAGCTCAGACCTGGCTACGACAGCAGCACAGACTCACATCTGGTCCTCTTCTAGGACTGCATAACCGATCATCTCCAGAAGGAGCTGTTGTCCTCCGGTGACCACTCGTCCCTAGGCCCCCTAGCCACCAGCCCAGACACTGCCACAAAATACTTCCACAAGGCAAAACAGGGCCCCGTGATGTTTGCCACTGGGCCAATCCTGCTTATACAGGCTCATTCCTCAGTGTGACATATACAGGCAGTGAGGCACCGCCACTGAAGGCCCCTCTTCCCCAATCAACTCACTCCTGATGGAGCGAGCATCTCCCCGAATTTCCCCGGCAAAGCTGTTGAGAGTTCTTCCAAAACGCCTTCTGTGGAAGCCCTGAATTACGCATTGGTGAAACAAGGTTGGACAACAGCCGCTGCAAAACTGAGGGCGCCTTTGCCGGTTTTAGGCTGCTGTGCGGCTTGGTGTCTAATGTGCTGCTCAAACCTTCAACTGGTCTGTAGCCAGGCACCGCTGACAAAGAGGTTTTCAGGCCTGTAGCTGAGCTCTCAGGGAGAAAGCTGGCCTTTGCCCAAGCCCTTGAAGGATGCTAATTATGCTTAGACCCTCCCCCTTAATCACACCCTAAAGCAGCAGCACTCACTTCCACCACTGCAGTGTCACCAAAACAAACCTGTGCAGTTTAACAGAGATCACCTACAAAATGCAATTCTGTGGCAAACTGTTTTCCCCATTTTGAGCCCTGATTTGAAAACATGGCAGCTATGATCTGAATTAAAAATGTTTTGTTTCTCCCTTTTAAATAAAGTGCACGGGTGTTTCGCTTTATGCCTGTGGACTCAAAGTTGTGGCACAATGACCCATAAAGGACCGAGCCAAGATCACCTCCGCTGTTTCAACTTCCCTTCTCTGGCATCTGTGTAGGCCAAGCATCTGCTAAAGACCACAAGACAAATGCACCTCCATTACAATCTGATCGCCAGTCACACTTTACCTAGATGAGCAACTGCGTCGTGTCGTGTGACTATGGAGTCAAGCACTGGGTGTTTCTGAGGACCTGATGAAGGATACTCAGCCACAGGCCACTGCTCGACTAGCAGGTCTCAGTCTCTCCACACACACACGAAAGGGAAGCCACGGGAATGGGCGTCTCCCGTCTCCCTCCTAGCCGTGGTCTGCTCCCTCCCTGGGCCCGGGACTCAGAGCGTGATCACGAACTGGCCAGCTGTCCATAGAGAGACTCCCTGAACAGGAGACCCTGGGGTGGAGGGGACGGGCCAGGGTTCAGGGGCTGCCGGGGGTGCAGGGGGAGAGGGTGACCAGAGAGACTGAGTCGTCAGACCGCAGACACGCACGCCCTGCACGGCGAGTACAAACATCACCAGAAAACCTCCGGGCCTCGCACATGGCACCTACGAGGCCAGGGCTGACAGGGTCACTTTATGGGCAGTGACCTTGGCCCCCAATGTCTGGCAACCCACACCATCAGGGCATCTTCCAGTCAGCTCAGGTAACTTACAACCTGCAGAACACGCTCACAGGAAGACTGAGAAATCAGAAAGTCCACCCCGTTCCTCACAGGCGCAGAGCATTTCTGACCTTACACGTGCATCCCAGAGATGAAGCACTCTTCCTGTGATATCTGTACAAAACCAGACAAGTAGATAGATATACAGGGCAAATGCCTGTTTCAACCACCAGGGAAAGTTATTTTCTACTTTCTGTTTAATCCTGAAACCCAGAACTTCCTGACTTCAGGCACGAATCTCCTCCATTCAAAGTCACTCTGGATACATGAAGAAGTTGTTTGCTAAAGTTGTACGAGTGCTCCAAGAGCGGGTTTCTACGTGGGTCCTCTGCTGCCTGGGGTGGGCCCTGCCCGGCCTCTGCCTGGCCAAGAGGACCCCATTACCCACAAGCACTGCCAACGTCCTCTTGGGGTCAAAATATCCCTTGTTAAAACCCAAAGTTAGAGCAACTGTGCATTTACAGTAATAACCCTAATTCTCAGGGAGCACTACTACGTCCTTGGTTCAACCTAGGCACTTCACACCCATCCACACATCAATGGGGTCCTCAGGAATTCCACTACAGCCCAGGCCCCCTTCCGCACTCACAGATGAGAAAACAGGTGAACAGATCCCCGGCACCGGAAGGGCAGAGGGAAATCGAGGTGGGGCAGCAGGGTGTCTAGGCCGAGTCTGTGCCCCTAACTTCCGGCCCATACCAGCTAAGACTCGGGAGAACAAACGCAAGTCAGAATCATTTCTCACTCAAGGGTCAGGAGTTTTATAGCATTGGCACCTTAAGTAGCCCTCTGGGCTTGGGGCTCTCATTCAAAAAACAGGAGCAACAGTGGGCTTTAAACACTTTAAAGGTTGCAACAGCAGGCCTGAGAAAGGTTGGAATCGTCTATTAGCAGGACTCCTGTACACGGACACAGCCTTTGCTTTCTTCCCTGTCTATGGCCAGACACAGTAGCAATGGCTGATGACAGAAAGGAGCCACTGGCCACCTAGCTTGTTTTGGCTTGGGTTAGTCCTTCCTCTGCCCACGGACACAAAACACCTCTTGGGTGACAGCTTCTGTCTGCTCAGCAGACTGTGGCGAGAGGCCAGTGAGCCACCGAGGGCGAGGAGGGGCTCTGTGCATGTGAGGGGTCCCCAGTTTCCCACGCCGCACAGATGTGAGCAGAATGAGGGACTCCAGAGATGCCGAGACCTAAGCCTTCCGTCTGAGAATTGTTACCCCGCGGAGGAGAACGTCCGACCTCCAGCAGCACGACCTGGATTCTCCGAGACCCCTCTCTTGCCGCCGAGGATGAGAGGGCAGGGGTGGAGGCTCAGCGCCAAGGACTTGGGGGCCACTGCTGGCCCACAAGTGGGGCGCTCGCTTGCTTTGGCACCATGTGCACAAACACTGCCACGACCCAGAGCAGAGCAGGCCCTGCACAAGCTCAGGGTTCCAACCACAGACAGCCACAGCGTTAAGGACCTGTTGCTAATGTCGTGCATGCTCGGAACCGCTACCAGAGAGGGAAAATTTTCACCACATAAACAATGAAACCCTAAATGAGAGGGGCAGATTCTCCCCAGACCGCGAAGACTAAAGGCCCAAGCCGCCCGGCTCCTTGCTCTGGGTGTCAGGAGACCCAGTGGAGAGAAACCAAACATCCCACTCCTGCCCCAACCCACAGAACCACGAGACTTCATGTTCCTGATCATTTGCTGCTGGGGCGACAGAAAACTGACACCGCACCCATGACCAGTAGCTCACGACCGCCTTCCCTGAATCACCGCTCGGCAAACGGGCTTCAAACCTGGTCTGCAAACCCTCAGGTTATTTCCAGAAATGGTCAGTATCTTCGCGGCGTTCCTAACACGAAGAGCCGCGCATCAGCTCATGCACAGCTCCGAACCACAGGCTGAGGAGGCAGCGTCCCCACTCCCAGAGGAGACAGAGCTCGGAGGCTCCCGCACACACGCGTGCCCCCCTTCTGAGCGGCAGCCCCCCGCCTCCCGCCCCACGGCCTTGGCCCGCGCTGCCTTGGTGGCGAGAACGCAAACAAAGCAGAGCTGCAGCCACAGAGAGCCAAGAAGAAAGAAACCATTCTCCACCGGCAGGAAACAGCAGGTAATAATTTGTGGCGCTGGTAGGGTTGAAACCTAGCCCCAGTGGAGAGGCAGGATTTCAAAAGATGAACGGGAGACCTGACTACTTTGTGTAGTTTGAATGCACGTGTGTGTGACTGGTCGCCACCGACGTGTTCAGACTCCGGCACAGCATGGACCAGCAGATGACGGTCTGTGTCACAGTGAAGGGAGCAATGTGAAGATGCTCGGGCCTGTCACCGCCCCCAGGCGGGGCTTCCCGCAGTGGGAGGGCACCCCGACTCTCCCGGGGGCTTTCCGGGAGGCCGCAGCAGCACAGGGCGTGGGACGCAGCCAAGCAGCTGCTCTTCCTGCCACTCCTGCCTGGCCACCTGCAGCAAACATCGCCCCGCGCCCACGCTCCGTCCGGAGAGCGGCAGCGCAGCCGAGATGTCACAGGCGTCTCCAGGCCGGGCCGCGGTCTCCCGCGGGCAGAGAAGCAAGCGAGCGAGTCCAAATCTCGGCGAGGCGCGCAGGGGCTGTGCAACCCTGGGAAATCCACTGGACCCTCCTCGGGCTTAATTTTCTATGTGTAAAACGGGAGAAATAAAGCACTAAATTTAGACTTGCTCTGCGAAGTCTCAGGGCTGCTCTGAGCATTAAACAAGAATACGTACAGCAACAGAGTGCCCAACAAGAAGCAAACGCTCCACCATACTACGCCGTATTACTGAAATACTTTTCATCAGTTTAGAATTAAAACTGATAAAGGAAGCAAAGTCTATGCAGAGACGAGATTTTTAAAATCCAGTCACCAGTTGCTTTAAGTACATATAGGTCAAGCTATACATAAAATCAGTTAAGGCAATAAGAAGAATAGCACTAAACCCTAGTTGGAGAAAGAGGGCAATCTGTAGAATACAACTAAGAAGCTGCAGTTTCATTAACTATGTGGTCTGACAGCTGTCTCTACTTAGAGGACATAGAGAAAACACAGGGATAAAGACAGAAGTGATACTGGTGTTGATATTGTTGTTGTGATCCACAAACTAAATATACCTGCAAACTGACAGCGGAGGTATTGGAGTCACTTAAAGAGTAACATTCTTATTTTAAATATTAAGGCAAAATTCTGCTTAAACAGGAACTTCTCACCTGGGATTATGTTATCTGACAGCAAAAAGCTCTGCAGGGCATTGCAGATGGGGGTCTCTCTCCCCTCTGTCCCCTGATGCGCTCTGTGCCCCCAGGGCTGAAGCCCTCGGAGGGCAGTGCCTGGCATCGATGGTACCTCGAGCTGAGGAAGGGCCTTCTCTCCCTGCTGGTTCCCTCTGCCACCTTCAATGGGCCCCCCAAACCCCGTCTGCAAACCCCCCCAGTGTTTTGGGAAACACTGGCAACACCGGTGATGGGGGAGATTTCTGATCAGTCAAAGGCATTACTTCCTGAGAGCTGTCGGCAAGTCTGTGGGGAGCCTGAGGCCCACAGATCCACAGACCAATCACGTCAGTGAGGCAGCTTCCTCCCTGGGGATTCTGACACCCAGCAGTGCCCAGCAGGTTGGGGGAAGGGGGCCTGTCTTAGCACAAGTCTCAATGTCTGGAATTCTCTCCAAGATTCCAGGAAGCCAGAGTGCTCTCAGTCAGTTCTTGGTCACTGAGGGCCTGCTAATCTGACCCACAGCCTGCTACTCTCTGCCTCCACCTCTGGCCTGAGCACCACCCCTCTGAGGAACGCAGGAGAGGATGGAAGGGGGGGAGGGTCAGCCTCGTGGGTAAAGTGTGAGGGAGAAACGCAGGTAATGTTTGGGCGAGCGAACCATGCAAGCTGAAGTGACATCTGATTCCCCGTGGCACCGTTGGCTACCAAATCTGAAACTTCTCTTAGCTCATCGCTCAGAAGCAGAGAATTCGGATCAAACCTTACTTATAAGGAACACACGCATTTCCAATGAGGAACCTGCAGCTAGTTAACTCAGACCAGTGCCTGGTACTGCATGTGGCCTGCTCCTTGCCAATCTCAGGAGAAATCCCTTCCCAAGGCCCAAATTCTAGTCTTTCCCTTGAGGACTAGAGTGTAATTCCGCAGACCACAGGCGGGTGGAGAACTGCCTCCACAGAAGCAAGCGTGTGGAACTCCTCTCTCTTTGTGACAGAGGGACCACTATCTGGAAGCAGCAGCGAGAGGGAGGCATAGCGCTCTCTCCATGCCCCTCAGGCAACTGTTCTTAAACTGCTGGCTTTCAGCTCGTCAGACTAGGCTGCATCTTGGAACAGGGCTCTTTCCAAAATTTATAAAATTAAAATCGCTTTCAATCATTTTGGAAACATTTAACAAGGCACGGGAAATAAAGAGAAATATCCTTTGATTTTAACTTTTTCAATTTTCCCTACTACGAAGGGCAAGCAGAGTCAAAATTCTAAAGACTGAGAAATAGGTCTGGGGGGACAAAAAGCTAGGACAAAGGGAAACCAAACTGCACTTTGTACCCAACGAAGAATACCTTTACTTCTCCACAGTAATCAGTTTTATTAGCTAATCTGTGCTTTGAATTTTAACATGAAATAATTTAAATATCAACATAATATCATAGATTAAATGCTTTCTATTACTTTAGGTTGAATTCAAGTAACTTAAACGCTATTTCTTGTGTTAAGACTAAAATAACCAAAATATTTCTCTTCTGAAAGTCTTTAAGACTACAATGTTCCAATAAACTTTCAGAACATTAGCTCGTGTTCTGTTTCCAAATCTAATCCTTCCAGGCGGATACCACAAAGTTAATAAAGAGCAGATTAAAACCAACCAAGAACAAATTATTAATTCAGTTTCCCATTTCATTCTTCAATTCTTATTTCAATGCAGAGGAATCTCTGCTGCCAACATGGCGAAAGCTGTCACACCTCGGGCAGTCAGTGGACATTATCATGAAGGCTAGAGATACTTCCTACAATGAAAGCTCCTCCTGCCTAATTATTGAGCTAAATTTATACACAAATCGGAAACACTTCCAGGTTCTCCTCTGCAAATACTTCTTCCCATTCCCTGAAGGTATTCCTCCAGATTCCCTTCTTTGCCCTGGGCAGGAAGTCAGAGGTCACTGGACAGAGGAATGAGTGAAGAGCTGCTCCATTCAGCACCCTCCTCCAGCTTCCCGAAGGATAAGCATCACTTCGCAGGAAACCAATCTGAGCAAAGCAAGCAACACTCTCTTTCCGGCCCTTCCTTTAGGAAGCAGGGACCTGGGCAGCAGCAAGGAAGGAGGGAAGCAGCAACAGAAACACAAGATACTGGTCGCACAGCAATAGTGAAGTCAACACGGCCCCTTCTTTCCTGGAAATGATTTCCTGATTCCAAGTTATGTGCCTACTCTAGTCCCAGCCTTTCACTCCCACCCACTCTGGTTGCTAATAAATGTATGCTATTTACCAAACAATGCCACATGCCAGGCATGGTGCCGAGAGATCCACATTCGCTCTATTTGGATGCTTGTGACGACTCTGCAGAGAATGATAGGCCTTCGTTCACACCAAGGTGTATGGGGGGTAGTCAGAATGTACCCATGCTGGCACACTGCTGCCTAGCCTAGGTTGCGGAGAATTTTGGTTATATACCTGAGTTGTTCCTCATCTTGGTTGTATCTAAGATGTCTCACTATAGCAGTTGATCTTAATGACCGATTTGAGTAGATTAAGACAATCCCTGAGAGGTGATGAGATTATGGGTGCTGCACTCATCAGCAGATCAGTCCAGTCATAGCTGAATATGTTGCTAGGAGGGGCCCATCAGGAAGAGGCGGCCACTGAAGCTTCCACCAAAGGGCACATCTCTCGATGGCTGTCCCCTGCTCTGCTTCCCAGCCTTCATGAAGTGTGCAGCTCTGCTCCACCACACCCTTCCGCCATGATGCTCCTGCCTGGGAGCAGCCGACCATGGAATGAATCCCCTGAAACCATGAACCAAATTAAACTATTTTTTCCTTTAAGTGCTACATCAGGCATTTTGTCACAACAATGGGAAGGGTGACTAATACAATCACTTTCAACTGTCAAATTATGACCCAGTTAAGTACCTAAGGAATAATAAAGATCTCTGCTTTTAGGGGATCTGATTTCAGTAGGAAGGTGGTACATACATGTAGGAAACTATTAACAGATAATTTGAAGACAGAAATCATAAACATGGGAATGTAGAGGAAGACCTCACTCCAGGCTGCAAACATAGAAGGGGCTCTATGAGAACATAAACAAGAGGACACTTTTTATGAAGAAAGAATAAAGCAAGCTCCTAAGTCAAGTGCCTTTGGAAACAGTGACCAAGCAAGCTTACTGAAAGCAGAGTCCATTCTAGTAGGTACTAGGATACTGGGCTCCGGAAGCAAACTGAGGCCAGTGTAGGAGAGGGCACCACACAGGGAGCAGAGGCCACCTTTGCAGGGATGCAATGGTAGGCAGGGATACGAGAGCAGGATTCTTTCTCCTTCTCAAAGACCACACCTTCTGACAGAAGAAGGCGCTCACAAAACTCTGATTTCTCTGTTAGAAAATAATACCCAACCTGTGACTTTTTACTTCTCTTACTGTAGGCACTACTCATTTAAATGCCTTTGTCTCAGAAACTTTTCAAAAGGGAAAAGAAAATCCACCAAACCAACTTCAGCTAGGTGTATCATGTATAAAACTAAACCATAAGAAACATGACAGCTCTTATTAAATATATTCTAGAAAATAATGAACAGAAATGAAAAACTCTAATTTAAAAATCATAAATCTGAAAAAAATACTGAGTGTAAATATAAAGCAGACTCACTTCTCAATGGAACAAAAGAACTTCTTTAATAAGTGTTGACTTTTAAAAATTCTCACAATTATCTAAATTTATTTCAAGCGATACAACATTTACTCAAAAGATATTTTAGGAAATATTTTCACAGCCAGTTTGCAAGTCATGTGAGAAAACAAACACAGTTTTCATTTTATAAATCATTCTGAAAAACAGCTTTAAAACCAAAAAGGTCATTCACTACTTTCTTTATTCACTAGATCTAATCCTTATGACTTTTGATTGCTACTTAAAAAGAAGCCAAGTCCTCCTCCATCGGCAGTGGCTGGCAGCCCATGAGAGCAGCTGGGAGAAGGTGCCTGGAGGTGGTGGAAACCTTGGAGCCACGTGTTACTCCAGAGGGGCCACACCGAGCGAGGGGACTCCTGCCGCAGGATCTGCTTTAAGGCGTGCATCCTTCCACAAGCATTTACTGTGTCCCGTTCCAGGCAAGGCCCAGGACCTGCTGTCCCGGTGGACACAAGGATGAGGAGGTCCCGCTCCCCAGGGCACAGTTCTGAGATGGACCACTGGTGACTTCGACCCTGTGACACAGAAATTCTGCATTCCTGGAGAGAAAAAACTAGTCCCTCTAACCTGCACTACAGATCTACTTATTCCTGAGAGGACACTTCATAAATCATCATTTTTATTCACTCTAACTACTAATGCATCTTTCAACAGTAGTTAATAAATCATCTTCATCTTCCACGTTCCTCATATCCACCGTCCCTTTAAAAGCCGAGTTCTTCATTACACAATTCTGTGAAGTGACCCCAGGAGGACTAAATAGTGAGGACTAGCCAGAGTGCTTAGTATGAGTGAATGTATGCAATTTAATTATTAAATACGTGCCAATTACAAAATGCCCTTACTACATAAAGTTCCCTTCACGTTTCCTAATAAGAATTCCTTATAAAATGGCTGACTTGGCTAATAACTCCTTAAATCATGATACGGATGGCTCAGGTATCCAAATTATGAGCTGAAAGCCTGGAATTGAGTAGATATAAACTCGACACTGTCAGTCGACTACAAAAATAGCACGCCTTGGAGATTAGCATCCTAAGTATTCTAAAATTATGATAATCTCAAACCACAATTTATAAAAATAATATAGTACAGGGCTGGGGATTTAGCTCAGTGGTTCCGTCGCTTGCCTTGCAAGCACAAGGACCTGAGTTCGATCTCTGGTACCAAAAAAACCCCCCAAAAACAAAAAAACCCAACAAAATAATATAGTACATTTATGTCGATTGTTATTCATCACCTTAACAGTTGCAAAGCCAAATTTACATAGTTCTGACACTTGGCAGACTTTTATGAACTAACCAAGGTCAGACTATAAACACATTTTGAAACATGCAGTTCTTTGCTATCCTAAATATCATGACTAAAACACTTAATTTGAAGGAGTTAGCCAAAACCAAACCAAACCAAAAACACTAGAACTGAAACTTCATAAACCATGCTTCTTTTATTTAAAATAAAATACCTCAAAAATAGATGCATATTTATTCTGTTTAACACCGAAGGCCTCTAACATACAAACGACTGGCCTACGCTTCAAACCTAAGAATATATATTGTTATGAAATGTTATTATTGGTGTTTTTTTGGTTAATTTTTCAAAGGATGCACCTTGAAACAATAATGTTGGGTGAAATAAATCAAGACACACAAGCTTAAATATCACATAATTTCTCTTATATGAGAAACCCAAAATACAAATAAAAAGCAAAATAAAAGAGAGATAACAGGAAGTCGGATGGACAGATCTTTCTCAGATGGGAAGGGAATGCAGAGAGAGAGGGAGGGGATGAGAAGAGAATTAAGATGTGTGATGTGCACGACTGACTTCCCACGAGGAACATAAGCACTATGTACTGCAAACATGCACTGATAAAAATAAAAATCGAGCGGCCGGGGATTTAGCTCAGTGGTTCTGCCGCCTACCTCGCAAGCACAAGGTCCTGAATTCGATCTCCGGTACCAAAATAAAATAAATAAATAAAAATTGAAAAGAAATAATTCCACTTTGCAAGACTGCCTCTTCTGGCACTACTGAGATTGTTTCTGAAACCCTGACTACTTCTGATCTCCAACTACGGTGTTGACACAGCAGGAGTCACCCAGATGAACCCACACAGAGCAGAGCCCCACCTCCCCGCACCTCCAGAGAGCCTACCACCACCCTCGAGGAGCCCAAGGAAACGCCGGGCCGAGCTGGGGCCGCAGAGGACAGGGGCCAACTCGCTGCTCGGTGAGGCTCCGCCCGCAGAGAGCTGGGCCTCTCAGCCTGCAGCGCAGCCCGCCTGCCTGGAACCCCTGAGAGGCCACTGCCCTCAGCACTCGGCTTCCCTCTCGGACCCTTCCGCTTGGTCAGCACTTCCTGTTCTGCACAACTCACACAGGAAAAGCACGGTCAGCCAGCGTGGAGAGATGGGGACTGAGAGAGGCAGACGGAAGTACCAGGCGCTGGGGTGGCACCTGCGGGATGAACCCAGCAGACGGGTGTCACAGGCGGGGGCTAAGTGGTTTTGGGAAATGCTGAGTCTGGACTCGCTCACTTCCCTTCTGGGAACTCAAGGGGAAATCTTGCTTACAGGAATGGGGAGCAGTGGAAAGCGAGAAAAACTCGCTACGCAAAGGTATTTTTTAATTAGAAAATAGCAAAGGATCTGAATGATATACTCTGCTACCATGAAAGGACACCTTACAAGAAAAGGTGGGTAGGGTGTGGCTCAGGACTACAGGCTGCAGTGCCTGCCCAGCAGGCCTCAGGCCCGAGGTCTGATCTCAGAAAAAGAAAAAAGCTAAAACAAAACAAATGTCTAGGTGTGGCTGTAACTGTGGGCAGGAATGGGCTTTATTACACAGGGGAGAGGAGTGTCCATTCTCTGCGGCAGGACTGTGAGGGCCTGCTTCTGTCTTCCACACCTGTGTACTTCTGAAGCGTTTTTTCCTACGGCAAGTAGCAGTTTATAATGAAGACGATGAAAGACAGATACTCCATTCTCCTACAGACCCGCTTTCTGCCTTGCTGGGACATCTCAGGCACAGCAGTTTCCGCTGGCGGTCTTCAGTGAAGCAGGAGCTCCTGACACCGGGCGCCTCAGGGCCCTGTGCAGGCGCAGCCACTGCCCGGGGCTGTCCTGTCCCCACGCCCACGGCGAGGGTGAAGAAACCCTCTCAGTAGCTCCAGAGCAACTAAGGTCAGGGACCTCAGCTGGGGGACGGCAGACTGGCCCGCTGGTGTGGCCAGGAGGTGGGCTCTCATCTGCGGCCCTCCTGTCACTCAGGATCAAAGGCTCCTGGATTGGAGGACCCACCCGCAGAGGCCCTCGGAGGGAGGACTCGGCAGGAGTGGAGGCTCCGGGGGCAGAGCTGGTGCCCAAGCCCCGTCCCGCGGGGCCATAACCTCGTGCAAGCCGCTTCCCCGCAGCGAGGGTGCTGCTACCACAGCCCCAGGACCGACCGGGCACCCGGATCAGGCCCTGTCCTTCGCCACGCCTTCTCCCGCGCCCGCTCTCACCCTCGCCGCCCACGAGCTCGAGGGCCGGGACCACACGGGACGCGTGAAGAGTGCACACGGAGGTGACGGGGTGCGGCCCAGGGTCGCCTGTGCGGGAGGCCGGGAGGCGGAGCAGAAGTGAAGGGAAAGCCGCAGACAGACCACCGCGGGGGAGGAAGAGCGAGGGAGCCACTCTTGGCACGAACTGGGACTGGCGCAGAGGCTGCAGACTCTGCCCGGCCTACCTCTGCTCCGCGCAGCAGCCGGAGGACGCGCGGCAGAAACCAGCCCGTGGCTCTCAAAGGCTCAATGCCTTCATCTCCTTTGATTTTCTCTCAAGTAGCTCCTGATCACGCGGGTCTCCCTCGGAACTCGTGGGTGGGCAGAGCTGCTCCGATCAGGAGCCCAGCACCCAGGACTGCGCCCGGCAGGGCCTACGCAGCGGGGGTGCTGGCTCCTTCTGCACACCCACGGCCTCGGCCGGGCTGCCACACACAGGTTCCCATGGGAGCAATCTCGGCCAGGCCAGCAGGAAGCCGGTCCTGCCCAGTCCTCCTGACCTGGGGAACTGAAGGAAGCTGCTGCTCCCAGGCGAGGGGCCCTCGGCTGAGGTTCTGGGCCCCGAGCCCCAGGACAGCCAAATTCAACGTGGAACCTGCGCCATGACTGTCAGGTGATCACAGTTCATCAAAACTGTATGATTTTTGCTGTCTAATGTAACTCTCTTCCCACTTCTTACAACCATTCTTCAAAGACAACACAGATTAAGGTTACTTTACTCAACCTTTCCTTCTGAATGATTTCAGTGATGAAGGCGGCAGCTCGACCATGACTACTCTCGAACATGCTGCTCAGGAGCAAGAACATCTGACTTTCAGAAAGGGGCAGATTAAATTCTCTCATGGCCCTTTGGAAGTTCGGGAGCTGAAGAAGCATACATAGCAGGCATAATTTTAAGGACACCCAAGGCTTGTTGGAATTGGCAGGAATCTGAGAAAAGCAGAGCTGAACACAGCACAATAAAAGGACAGCTACCTGGAAAGATCACTTTGACAAATCATAAATCTACTTTTTAAATATCCCAACTTCATGCTACTTCTCACTGCCCTTTGAAACTTCACTACCCTCCTTCCTGACTTAGAAAACAGCACATGAACAGTGCAGTGTTGCCTGATGGCTTTCCAAGGTGACCATAGCAGTAATAACACTGGTCACGCACCCTTCTCAGTGCTTCACAGAGGCGATCACACTGAGCCCAGATCCAGCACAGTGGTACTGTTGTCACCTGCATCTTACACACCAGGAAACTGGAGGTCTGAGAGATTCAGCTGTCACAAACACAGCAAGCGGCAGGGCCCAGGTTCAGACCCAGGTGATCGCGTCCAGGACGAATCCTAACCTCCACCTGCTGCAAACAGCACAGCAGACAGGGAAGGGCGGCCAGAGGCTCTGGATCCACCTAGGTGGAGAGAATGGCCAGATTGGTGTGGTCTTTGAAAAGTATGTCCACTTGGAAAAAGCCAGCACTTCAGGGTAGCTGTCGATCCTGTCACCCATGGTGCAACAGGGGAAGAGCGGGCGTGCGCGCTTTCTTCTGCCACAAGCCTCTCTTTTCTCCCAATGCTCCCTCCCCACTTGTCTTCATGATGTCCAACTGCATGGTTACAGATGCCTCTGCTTCCTGCACAGATCTTTACAAGGAGAAAAGGACATCGTATCAAACTTCCCCTGGGGGCGTTAAAATTAGGAGTCTTCTAAATCATGCTACTAGCGAGACTGCAAACACTTACCCTAGGTGGCTTTGGTATGGGGTCAAATCTATTAACACTGCACACTACACTGCATGTTTTACGTAGTCTGTGGTAGGGTTTGCCAAACAGCAAACATGGGCTGGAGCGGAGGGGTCTCTGGGAGACTGACAGTGAGCAAGGCTCTCTAGGATCCGGGCCTCCATTCTGAAGTCGGCTCTGCCACTAGGTGGTGATGTGAGCTCCAGAACGAACAGTCCTGGCGTCTCAGCTGCACCCACAGTGAACCGTGAACCGAATGAGCGGAGTCAGCTACCTCTACGCTCCTCAGGTGGGTATAACGTCTTGGGACTCTGCGCGTACAATGACTACTTTTAAAAAGCAGAGCTTTAAAGTTACTATTTTTATGGCATATTGTTATTAACAGAAACAATAATCTGCAGAGTTTGTGCTTTTAATCAAAAGGCGGGGCATGGGAGGAAGGGGGAGGACTCGTAGTTCAAGTGCTACAGGGCAAGCCAGGCGCTGGGTAGGAACACTGGGGCAAAGGTCGACCTGCTTCCCCTGCAAAGGGATCTCTTCCCTAAACTACTGAACAGGTGTGTTCCTGACGGTACCCACTTAGAGGGAAGGCTGCATAGCTAATCATCTCGTAGTAACTCCAGAGTCCGCAGGGCCAATCCTATTCTGACCAATCAACTTATCTTCCCCAAACATGCACCTATGTGTGACTGTGAGGGCGAAATTACAAGGCCAAAGGTACGCTCCTGGCTGCACAGTGCTGACACCCACGTCAGCCTTCGCCCCTCCTGCAGGGGTGTAAATATTCCTTCCCTGCCCTCGGACATATGCTTAATGCTCCCTTGAACAAAGGGAACAAAGAACTTGTACCACCTGAGTTACAAAACTGTTATACTAGCTTGTTTCAGAACAGCTCAGTTCAGTAGCTCACCCGAGAAATAGAGATGTGCTGCCTTGAAAGTGCATTTTAATCCCGTTTGTTCTTAACTCTGATTAAGTTCTAAGTCCTCTATCCAACTTCCTTACAGGAATCCTACTTCCCTGACAGGAGGAAGGCAGAATACCCTCTTGGAGAAATTACCAGTAGTTTAAATTAAGCTGAACACAATTAACTACACGTTAACAGCCCCTTTTTGCCTTTGTATAGTACTGCTCCGTAGTCAGGCTTTGCTCTAGTACTGGCAGCGGACGACTTCCTGTCTAAGGCGGAAGAGAGACTTCTGCACTCGCCGGCCACCCTGCCTGCTCAGAGGAGGCCCCTGAAGGGCGTGGGTGCAGGTGTCACGGAGCCATCCGGGGTGGCGGACTGCCAAGACTCCAAGGCATCTCAGTGCCCTGGTCAGGTCTTCAGGTTGGGGATTTTATGACTTTGTAAATAGGATTTTCCACAGAACTCAGTCATGTGACCTTGTATGTGGAACAGAGTTTGATAATAAAAATGTTTTGCTCTGCTTTAACCTGCCACGTGGATCATTCCCACTCTGATCCTTACTACAAGGGTTAATAGCTGATGGTCAGTGTGTATGGCATTGTTTTCAAGGCTAGTGCAAAATAGAATAAAATATATTTAACCATTAGCTATCAATATGCAATTTAAAAAATTATGAGTACACAGATAAATCTAGAACTAAAAAAAGTACAGCGTTCTTCTGAGAAACAGAGAAGATTCTTGCAACTGCACAGCTGCCAGGCCCTGGAGCTTTCGGTGAGGACCCTGGCGGGCAGCCTGTAGGGCCCCACCCCTCCCTCCACGGTGGGGACCCACGGGCAGGTACAGTCTGCCTTCTGCCTCTGGTACTCCTCACAGCTGCTTGGAGTACAGGAAACGGGAAAGTGAAATACTCATCCACCAGATGGGATTAGGCCCCAATCGTACAGGGCAAGGCGGACTCACTATGGAGCCCCCCAAAAGCAAGAAATACATCATCATTTTTGAAGAGGGGTAGGATAGAGGGAAAATGGACTATTTCTCTAAAAAATTCCACAGTAATGTCAATGTTACATTATTCCTACACTGTTTTTTAAAGCTAAGAACCACTAGAATATAAATTCATAAAAATAAATACATAATCCATATGTACTATAAAGTTCAGGGAAATTCCAGAGTAAATGTATTTACAAAGTTTTCACAGGGGTGGGGTAAGGAGAATCTGAATTTTAATTTGAAATGTCACACCCAAGATTTAGCACTCAGCATGCGTACTAGGACTCAGCCTCTGTGAAGGGCAGGAGGCAAGGTCCTGGCGGAAGGAACAGGCGCTCCCCAGGTACACATGTGTTCATAATTTCCTGCAGCACCAGACAGGACTATGTCAGCAACCACAGCCCAAGCTCCCATCATGCCAGACCCACTGCTACCATCTAAGTTTTAAACTGTGAAAGCATCAGTGCACTCAGCTGTAACAAAGAGCCTGAGCGTATGCAAGGAGAACCAGAAAATATGAGACAAGCAAGCACAGCACCTGGCAAGCTCGCTCGGTCCATGGCAGGACCCAGAGCGCCCCTCGCATTCTAAATAAGCAGAGCCAGGGCTTTATCCACAACAGGCCACCTCTTCGACCTCCTCACACCACTCACTGCATCCTTCCAGGGTAGCATGATGCAAGGGAACACGTCTGCCTCAACTAATCTGACCCAGGTCTTCCCACTGGCCTCTGACTACTGAAGCTGATGATGCTGGTTCTGGGGTTCTTGCAACGCAGAATTTTAAGTCCCACCACTTTACGCCAGCCTGGGCAGTTTTGAAAACATCTAGGTGTTCGATGCCAGCGCCGCACTTACACAGAGGCCCCATAAATTCCCTTTACAAGGCAGGTTGCCGCCTTTCGAGCTGGAGGCAGACAGGGAGGATCCAGTAAGGACGGGGACCTGTGCCCTCAACACGCTGTCCTTCGTGTACAGCTCCGTCCAGCACTTCTGCTCTAAACGCCCCTTTACTCAGGCCGCTCAAGACCAGCAGCTTTTTAACATCCGTGTATCTTTCTGTTTAAAATCTCTTCCTCTGCGCCCTGTGATCTGACTGGTGATGAAAGGACGAACTACTCTTCCAAAGTGAGGGAAACAGGCAGAGGCAGAGGGCCGGGTTAATTTCCTCTGGTTTGAATCGTTACATTTCAGTAGCCCGGGGTGGGCGTGGGAGCCATTGGGAAAGAGCAGAGCTTCCCTCCCAGCTCCTCGTTTGGCGCTCTGTTAGGGTTTCAGGGAGAAGGGAAACTGCTGGAGAGAAGTTGCTCAGAAGGGAATGTTTCCCCAGCCCGGGTCCTGTGCCTGAAGGATCTCCCAGAAGCAGGGAGCTGCACTCTCACAGGAAGGCCTGGCCCAGGAGAGAGGAAGGCTCTCTTCCAGGCTGAAGGAACCTAAATCCACCTGAAGCTGCTCAGTGACAGCTTAGCCGAATTCACCCGGTGTCACATTAAAGTCACAACTCCCATGACAATCGCTCTGCCTCCATCCTGCAGCCGCATAAGCTAAATACCTCTACTGCCTCAGATTCCGTCTCTTCTCTGAAAACGGGACTGGGATGCTTCCTTTCTGATACATACACAAGATTAATCTTCAAGGAGACTCTGTATTGTTTTTAAATTGGAAAATAAAAAGAATAAAAAAACCCGATTTCCATTCACAATGTATTTTGGAAAACTGAATCAAGATCTGAGGTGACAGGATCTGATGTGGTGCCTACAGTCTGCTCTGGGCAAGATCCGGGCTGGGAGGTCTACAGAGCCTGGCCAGGCACACGGCGGAGGGGATTGGACAAGTCCCGGCTTCCTGGCTCAAGTCCGGACAGGTCCTGGGTCTCTGGGCCCTCGCATTTTCCTCTTGGAAATGATTTTTAGGACCTCCTTCAGCCCTGAGCTGGTCACGAACTAATCACGTGTTACAAGCTCCAACTGAAAATTACCAGGAAGAAATTACAGAGGACTTGTCAAAGTCCATGTCCTGGGGTGAAGTTTGTCATCGTCGTGCTGCCATGGAGACAGACCTGTTGCATCACGTGGAGCACTGTTTCAGACCCTGCCCGAGAAACGCAAGGGGCGTGGCTGGCTGTTCATTTTCTGTCTTTCTTCTAATCTATCTGTTTTGGGTAAACACTCGTCTGGTCTGCGAGCTGAGAGGGGGCGCCCTCAAGTTTCACCTGTGCGGCTCCCAGGGAGCTCCTCCCGCCCTCCCTCCGGCAGGCCGCGGGCGAGGGCAGGCGCAGGGCCCGACGGCCGACGCAGCGCCGCGCCCACTCACCTCGGCGATCCGGGCCCGCTGCTCGCGCGCCGCGGCGTCGGCCGGCTCGCGGTTGTCCACGCCCACGGGCGGCGCGAAGTGCAGCACCGGCAGCCCGCGCTCCGGCTCCGACTCGCGCCGCTGGTCGCGGGCCACCTCCGCCTTGTCGCGCAGGATGTCCCTCCGGATCTCCTCGGGCGGCTTCTGCAGCGTGTCCTTGGCCTCGCGCAGCGCGCGCTCGTGGTTCTCGCGGATGCGGGCCAGGGGGTCCTGGGCGCGCGGGCCGGGGCCGGGGCCGGGCCCGGGCCGGGGGGCGGCGGGCGGCGCGGCGTGGAACAGCACCCCGCTGAGCAGCTTGGAGGGGTCGGGCAGGAAGAAGATCGCGCCGAAGCACAGCGTGGCGAAGGCGCTGAACACCAGCAGCAGCGCGAACTTCTCGCTCAGGCGGAAGGCGGCGGCGCCCGCGCCCTTCCTGCCGCCCGCGCCCGCGCCCGGCGCCCCTGGCCCGCGCTCCGCTGGGCCCCCGAGCAGCGGCAGCAGCGGCCCCGCGGGCATCGTAGCCGTCAGCGCATGCGGGGCTCCACGGCAGGCGGGGCAGGCGGCCGGGCGCGCAGCCTGCGGGACGGACGGGCGCGGCGGTCGGGCGGGGACCCCGCACCCCCGACGGCCGCGCCGCGCCCGGCCGGGAAGTTCCGCCGGGCTCTGCGGCCCCGGGCTGCCGCGAGCGCCGGGCGCGCCTGCGAGCGAGGCAGCCTGGGCGGTCAGCCCCGAGCCCCGGCGCCCCGCCCGAGGCCCATGTCAGTGGCTCCCGCTCCTCCGCGGCTCCCCCGCTGCTCCGCAGGCGCCGAGCTGCACCGCTGCTGGAGCGCCGAGCTCTACCGCGGCCGGCTCGGGGCGGGGCGGGGCGCCGGAGTGACAGCGCGGCCGGCCAATGCGCGCAGCGCGGGGTCCCGCGGGGGCGGGGCTGGGGCGGAGGGGCGGGGCGGGCAGGCGCTTACGGGAAGCGGGGCGGGGGAGGGGCCGGGCGCGGAGGGCGGGGCCCAGGGACGTCACCTGGACTGGGCTCCGCGGGGTCCCGGGTGCTGGGTCCTGGGTGGCGCAGAAGCGCTCCGGGAGGCTCAGGACCTCGGGTCCCTGGACCCCTGGACCCCTGGCTTTCTAGACCCCTGGACCCCTGGTTCCCCGGCCTCCTGTACCCCTGCATCCCTCGGTCCCTGGACCCCTGGACCCCCGGATTTCCTAGACCCCCGGACCCCTGGATTTCCTAGACTCCTAGACCCCTAGCCTCCTGGACCCCTGGACTCCTGGGCCCCTGGAACCCTGTACCCTGGACCCCTGCATCCCCTGAGCCCCCCGGACGCCCTTGGCCCCTGAAGACAGCGGACCCCTGCCGCCCCTGGATTCCCCACACTCCTCGGTCCCTGAACCCCGAGCTCCCTGGCCCCGCGGGGCCCTGTCCCCCTCCGCGCCCGCTCCCCTCCTGCCCGAAAAGTTGTGCGTCCCCGCCGGCCGCCGACTTTCGGGCGCCCTTACCTCGTGGCAGTTGCTTAGATTTTCCATCGCGAGCGGCTTCAGCTGCCTGCGCCCCGGCCGCGCGCCGAGCCCGAGGAGGAGGCGAAGTCTGGGCCGCTCCTCCGCGGTGACGGCCGGGTCGGGGCGCTCGCCTAGCTCGCAGCCTCGCTCCCGTGGCGCCCGGCGCTCAGGGTGCCATGGAGACGGCGCCGCCCCCGGCCCTCGGGGTGGGCTGGGCGGGGCACCTGTGGCCGGCCGCGCGCGTGTGCGCGCCTGCGTGTGCGCGCGCGCGTGGTGTTGGGGGACAACATGGTTTCCCCAAAAGTGTCCCCGCTCCCCAGTTCCTCCCGCGGCGGCATCAGCGCGGCCGTCTCACCCCAGGGAGACGACCCTGCCTCGGCCTCGAAGTCCGCTCGCAGGACCGCGCCCCTTGGGAAAGCGGGAGGCCCCAGCGCCCACGTGAAAGGAGCCGTCCTGCCCCCACGTCCTCTCTGGTGGAAACGGCGGCTCGCGAGGCCGACTTCGGGACCTGTGTTTGGGTCCCTGCAAGAAATCCTGCGTCCAGGAGAGTGCAGTGCATCCAAGCAGGGCAGCGAACTAGGACTGGCTCAGAAGAAAGCGAACTTCTAAGTGATGGCAAGGTAATCTTCGCCTGGAGTGCGTTTGCGGGCGGGGATCGGGCCAAACGTTAGACTCTCGGGAAATAACGCTGGTTTCCAGTCAGTTCGCGCGAACTCGGGCGCGTGGACGGCGCTCGGGCCTGGAGGACCCCGGGCCTCGGTGGTTACCCGAGAACCCAGCGCCCTGCAGTCGTCGTTTCAAAAGTTGTCCTGGCAATGGGATTACTTCTTGTAGCCACCGAAACATGTAGAGACTTCAATTGTAAGTGAATGTTACTGAGATTTCCAGAAAGGTGGGAGGATCCACCTTCAGGTACCTGCAAAGTGGGGGTGAAGGGCAGTCGTGGGTTAGCCCTAACCCTAAGCCTGGCCGGAATTTAGTCCACCGCTGCCTGCAGTGGCAGAATTCAAACCGAGCACGGGATCTGAGAGTGACCTCCCCAAGGGCCCTAGATTTGATTCATCTATATTCTTTCTAAATATTACGCAGTGCTCCTGTAACTGCAGTTCGCCTTCATGAAGGTTATTTTTAGACCGATCTCTTATTATCTGTATTTTTATAAGTCAGAGGTTTCTTGTGATCGACGCCCGGTGTAATAAATCGCTCCACAAGACCCTGGCTTGGCTGGCTCGCGGTTCACATTCAAGGTACCAGGTGTGTTGCGCGTGACGCTCTGTCCCCGGGGAGGGGAAGCAGCGAGCGGCCCACGCGTGGCAGGCGGAAGCTGGCCCTTGGCCCTGATTTCACCGGCCAAGCAGTTTACATTCTGTTGTTGAAACAAATGTTTTGTACCAGAGGTGAGTGCCGATAAGGGTGACTGGTTCTGGTTTCTCAGGTCCTAAGAGCTGTCTGTCCCAGAGTCCAGACTCCCGCCTCAGCTCCCTGAAGAGACGCGCGCTCCCCCTGAACACCTGGCTGCTTTCTCATCACGTAGTCAGAGGGAAATGGCAATCTTAGTAATTTTGTGGATTTTTTTTCTTCAAATCCTTGCTTTTCTTTTTCTAATTTGGTCAGTACTTCCTCGTGAAGTTCAGTTCCCTTCTACCTTTGGCATGCTGGTTGTAAATTAATTCTTTCTTTTTCCTTTTTTCAGTGCTGTGTCTCTTTCTTTCTTTGACAATTTTTAAATGTTTGTGCTCAAAATAACATCTTTAGAATTGAGTCACTTTAGGAAACCCTGATTGTAGTCCCAGATAACACCCTAAAGTACAAGGAAATCCCCAGTTTATTTGGCTATTTGGATTTCACTGCTTTTTCATTGAACAAAAGGTAGATTGAACTTTTATATTAACATGACTAATGATATAATAATTATGAGCATGATTACAGAGGGAAATTGGCAATATTTTAGTAAAACTGGTAAATCAGTACTTTTGTAAAAGTGTTGTTTTCAAAAGTTAAAGTGCAAAAGCCCTTCTTTTCTGTTAGTCTGTGTTTGCAGTCGGTAGCGATTGCATTCCTCGTGGGGAGTTTGTGCCCATCTGTCACACAGCTTAATTCTCTTTTTGTCTCCTTCCCCGCCCCTCCCTTCCTACTCCCTCCGATTCTTGTTCCCTTCCCGTTTGCAGAAATTGCATTTTTTGCTTTTTTCAATTCTCTTTTTAAAAATCCCTTTCCCTTTCTCTGCCCCTTCATCTCTTGTTCCATTTCCCATTTGAAAAAGATCTATTTCCTATTATCCATCTTTTACTTTGCTTTTTATTTATATTTTGGGTTTCTTGAGTAAGAACAACCATGTGGTATTTAAATTTGTGTGTTTTATTTCACTTAACATTACCATTGTGAAGTAAATGTATTTACCTACAAATGCCTGAAGTTTATCCTTCTTTATGGCAGAGTAGTACTCCACTCTGTAAATACAACATTTTCTTTATCCATTCATCTGTTGATGGACACATAGGCTGTTTCCAAGATTTAGCCACTATGAATTGTGCTGTTATAGACATGGGCGTGTGTGTATCACAGTGGTGACTTTAACTCTTCCTGGATAATACCTAAAAGCTAGGTTGAATGGAATTTCTCGTTTTCAGATTTTTGAGGAATCTCCATACTGATTTCCAGAGTGGTTGTGACATAGGGCACCAAGTAATCCAAATAAGCAAAATAATCCAAACAAGGGAAATATAACCCTCAACCTGCTAGACATTCAAAACACAAGCTCGTGTTCTCTAAAATGGAAGAATGAATTCTACGAACAAAAGAGATTAAGAGTAGGAACAATTTATTGAGGGAGAGACAGCTCCTGACTGAGAGGAGGGAACTCCCAGAAAGTGGGTTGTCCTGGACCCCATTTTCCTGGAGTTTGTGTGGAGCAAAGCCACGAGGTGAGGCAGGTACCAACGTGGGACAAAACTCTAGGCAACGAATAAGATCCAGTGGAAATTCACAAGGTAGGCAGGAGGTGAGACAAAACTGTGGTCACCCAGTAAGAGTACAAGGAAGTGCCCAGGTGATACTGATTAAGTGGGCATCAGCTGGGAAAACAAGTCACATGGCAAGTGTGCACAGAACGAACAAGGAATTTCTGGCAAGGAAATGGCCGAGGGAATTTCTGGTTCCCCTTGCGGTGATTGACGGCTGTTTAGAATATCCATCATTGCCATTCATCTCTAGGGAAAGTAGTACGTGTATTATGTTTTCTTTTTTATAATACAGACTTCAGTGAATGTGTCGCGATTGTCTTTTGTATCGACTCCTTCAGGGCCTGCCCTGTCTAACAGCCTATGTGATAGCTGATTAACTTAGCTATATAACAGTTGTACTAGTTTTCATTCCCACCAACGACATAGGAGTCCTTTTCCCTGATGGCCTCGCAGCATTTGTTATGATTTGATTTCTCGGTGGTAGCCATTCTTTCTGGAGTGAGACGGAAGTTCAGTGGCATTTCAGCTTGCATTTCTCAAATGGCCAGAGATACTGAACATTTTTTTCATGTATTTATTGGCCATAACACATTTCGTAATAGGTAGTTTCTACCAGATAGTAGTTAAAAGTTCATGAGAGAATCTTGAGGATTTTTGTTCTTTGATTTTAAAAAAAAGTAATCTAATGAAAATGAATTTAATCTATTCCACTTTAGATTTCTGATACAAATCTTCCTATAGGAGATATTCTAATTGTCTTTGAATTCCAGGTCAGAATAGGTTTTTGCTTTTATTTTTTAAAAATTAAAACAATATGCATGAAATGCTTTACTGTGATGACAATACTCTTCAAATTTTAATATTTAAATGGGCAAACTTTAAATTTTACCTAAAGCTGAATGGGTGAGTTAACCGAAGTTTTAGAGGAAACGCTGAGTGATACTGGGGCTGCAAGTAGACTCTATGATCCTGTCAGGACCCCAAGGTTTTGCCTTTCCTGAATTTGCTTGGAACCGCTTGAAGGTCAGGGTTATTTTCATCTACTTCCAATCCCCTGGTGGCGGGGCTGCTACAGTCTGAATGTCCCTGTCCTTGTAGGGCTCTGTTGAAGATTTGTTTATATTTTGAATGCTCATTTCATAATTATTAGCAGTCCCAAACTTAAAAACCTTGTGTCTCATAAGTATCTGTGAAAGGCTTTTTGGAAAGTTCAGAGCACCCTTCTCTGTAGACAAAGTTGTGACTGGTGCCTTGGCTCGGTAACCTCTGCAAAGACGGAGACCTGGGGTGTGACCAAAGTCAGGAGAAAAGCTGCTCGTGTTAGTAATCAAAGCAGCATGGAATTAGGAAGTATTTTATTCATCTTGAATGTTGGGGCCTGAGGAGAGGCCTTGTTTTTGAAAGAGGAGACGCGATATTTGTTTCGGAAATATTCTGAAGCAATTTATGGGGTCAGAAAGGTGTGCAAAAGCTCTCAGTTCACCATGCGCATCTCTCTTAGTTTTTCTTGAGGAATATCACTAGTAATTACCCTATGGTATTTTCATTTTGCTTTGATTTGATTAACTGAGGGGCTTAAAGAAAGAGGCACATCAGGAGGTTTTCCTGAGGGCATGGGCTTGAATGACAGAGGATCATCCCCAGGGCTGCTGTCTGAGCTGGCGACCAGGATGAAAGTCAGGGATACTCGTAACTTGTTCCTTTGTCATGTTGCCCTAGCTAGTAGAATAAGTCTTTTAACTCATGTGTCCTGTGCAGTGGGCATTCAAGGAATTTAAGTCCATTTCTTCTCTCCCCTCAAAGGGCAATTACGTCGGGCGTGGTGAGGGAAGTGCTGTGGGATTCTAAAGAGGAAGAGCATGTGTAATACCTAGGGTTTGCATTCCCTGAGAAGAGCGGCCTCGGACAGACGGAACACACCTGAGCTCCTTTTCACCCCTTACCCTGGATCTGGTCCCCTTCCCCTCTGAGGAAGATCTATCTCCCTATTTCCTATTATCTATCTTTCATTTTGATTCTTATTTAAACTTTTCTCTCCATTCTGTCTCATAAAAGATCATATGGTTTTCTGGAAAAACAAAACGAACTCAGAAAGTGAAAAAAATTTGTAATACATTATTCTGGCCTCTTGGAATTTTTTTCATGAAATAAAGTGAAATGAAACCACATGTGTTTGTTCGTATTTTGGAGAAACCGTCTACAACTGGAACATGACAGTGCTTGGCTTCCCACTTCCATTGCAAAACAAATTCACTGCCTCCACTCAGTGTCCGGAGTTCCTCATCATCCTCGGGGCGGAATGTGGCCCCAGCCCCAGGTTTCCGTAAATGCACGAGGATTCACCCATGGCTCTTTGTCCACTGAACTTAGTTTTCGGTGAGAGAAACACAGTGCCTGGAATGCACGGATCCATCTAGAGGCAAGGGCGAGAGGGGAGCTGTGTTCCAACAGCACTTGGACGGATTAAACCGATGGGGCGTGGGGAGAGAGATGCCTGGAACAGTCCACATACGGCTTCTTTAAATGTGCTCAGTTTGAGCTGCTGCATCTGGCTCTTAGATCATAAACATTTTTATTGATTTATTTTGGTGGTGCTGAGTCCAGGGCCCCATGAACGTGAGGCAAGCACCGAGCTACATCTCCAGCTCTTTTTCTGCTTGAGACAGGGTCTTGATAAGTTGTCCAGGCTCACCTCAAACTCGACACCCTCCTGCCTCAGCCACCCTCGTGACAAGGATGATGTGTGTATCCCACCACAGTTAGCTAAAACAATTTTTGAATGTTCACTGAGATCATTAGTTTCCCCAGTTCCTCCGGAATATTAAGTAGGACAGGTGTAATAATTCTACGATTAGGACACTGTGCTATCTTCAACAGTAACGAATAAGAAACAAAAATATCAATGTCTAGGAGTGTCACCCATTTTACATTCTTAACATTAAACTCCACATATATCTTCATGGAGACATTAACCTAAATGTTCTTAAAGTAAGTCGGCATTAGAAAGAATTTAGCCTACTTAAATAATCCTAGAGCTAATTTCTTCTGTTTCATAGGTATTCACAGGGTGGAATAGATTATTATAAGAAGAAAGTTAGGGAATTCACATTGGTATGAAACTTCTCAGTTACTAATGAGCGATACAGAAGGTGCCAGTAAGCACATTTTATTAAGTATCTGGCGTTTCATTGTTCCCCTCTCCTGTTAAAGTGTTTTTGCCATATACTCTGCTGGGAGGAGTGTAAAATGGTACAGCTGCTCTGGAAAGCAGGCCGGCAGTTCCTTAAACAGATAAATATAGTTACCACGTGACCCAGCAACTCTGCTTCTAGGTATACATCCAAGGGGATGAAGTGAGCGTGCGCCAGAAGCCTGTGTACAAACGTTCAGAGCACACGCTTCCCACCGCCCAGTGGTGGCAGCAGTACAAATCTCCCCCGCCTGGTGAGTGGATAGGCAAATGTGGTCTTTCCCTGCAAGAAGAATGATTCAGAAAGAAAGGATTGTGGTCCTGACATGCACTACAGTACCAATGAACCCTGAAAATACTGTTCCAAATTAAAAATGCCAGTCACCAAAGACCACGTGTGGTGTGATCCTACTTGTGAAATGTCTAAAAAGGTCAGGGAGAGAAGGTCGATTGGCAGCGTCTTGGGATGGGATGCCAGGTAGGTCATTGCTAAGGGAGAAGGTTTCTTTCTGGAGCCATGAAAGCCTCCTAAATTGAGGATGTTTGGGGCCGCATGGCTTGTGAATATACTTTTTCAAAACTACTCAATTGTATATTTTAGGTGTTTTGTGATATATGAATAATAGTTCAATAAAACTTATTAAAATGTTTTCCTTTCAGAACTGGTTTATAAGACTACTTGCCAAAAATCTTGGAATATCTTCAGTGAAAAGGGCTATAAAATAAGATGGAGTTCACATAGTATTAAATAGTAAAGTTCAAAAAATCAGTAAAGAATACAAAGTCAGAAACATTTTCAAAATCAGAAAAGAAAGCCACCATTTCTCAGCTTAAGAAATACATATTTTTGGTAAGTACTCAAACCAAAGGAGCGTTTTATCGGTTTTGAATCAGCTCCATGGTGTATCCGCATTCCTGTTCAGTAACACATAGACAAGTAACACATTTATATTTCTGATGTGTGGAAAGTTACTGTTCATGCCACTCACAGCACTGGAGTGACCAAGGTATTTCCAGAAGAACTTCACTTTTTCTTGTAGGCAGCTTTTAAACTTAACTAAAATGATGCATGGGAGAACAAGCTGGGTTACATAGCAGCAGATCTGGTTATAAAACTAGCTGTGACTTCTATGGATCACGCCTCAGTTTCTTCTGCAAAATAATGGAGACTCCTTTCCCCGAAAGGGTTGTTTTGAAGATCAAAGTAGGCATCACATGTGTCCTGGAGGACGTTCTATAACAATAAGGCATTATAATAACTTAATAATTCTTAGCAACTAATTCTTAAGATGAATACCATTTAATATTTGGTAATATGTATCATTGTTATTAAGCACTAGGAGAACATAAGATACAATGCTAGTTGAGAAGATCAACTAGATAAAATTTGTATCTACTGTCCATCTATTTCCAAGACCTTTAATTCAAAGTTAAAATATTTTGAAGAACTGAATACTTTTCTGTTTTAAAAGAAATCATAAGTATTTTGTAGGCTATATATTTATCTGTCTACAAGAACAAGTTACATTCTCCTGAAACTTCTTAGACACTCATATTTTATAAGTACTTTTCTATGCATCAAAAAATCTGTTTTACTTAATAGGAGTGAGCAGGCACATTTATATAGCTATAAATTTGTAACCGAATCTATATCTGACTCTTTTATGTTCACTAAGTTCTATGAAAATAAAAAACATTATCCTGTAAGTCTTCAATAAGTAATACCTTCAATAAATAATAATACTTCAATAATAATAATGCCAATAAATAAGTGTAATAAATAATACTGATAATTTTAATTTTTCTTGCTTTCCTTAGGATTTATGCCCCATTAAACTTACATTCCTTCTCTTTTAAACTGATTTTACTTTTAGCTTTTTATTGTTTTACATCCTTATCATAATTTAGTCAAGCTACAGAAAATTAAGACTTTATGAACCAACGAAAAGAAATTAAAATTCTTATAAAAACTTAAAATTCTTGTAATAACTTTTACATGTCTTTTAAAACACCATAGCTAAAACATAGTTACATGACCGCTGCTTCTGGATTTCCGCCTCCCCCCCCCCCTCGCTTCTTTGTGGTGAGGAAGAACTGCCTGGCCTGTCTGACCTGAAGGCAGGGGGACATGGAAAGCTTCTGCTGAAACTCAATGCTCTCATTTTAAAAATGGTAACGAACAGCAAATGTAAGAGATCGCATCATGATCTCTTTCTAATTAAGCACTCACCTGTTTATTTTAGCCATCTATTCCTTTGCTTTTCTTTGTGGCCAAAATCATTAAAAGTGGTAATTCTACTTTTTAATAAAAATTGGGAGAAATAAAAGTCACCAAGAAAAAAGGAAACCAGTTATTCTTATCTCACAGAAACAATCGCATTTAATATATTTTTACATCTTCCTTGTCATTAACAATATCCACATAAAATCAAAAATACTTGAACAGATACATGTAAAACAGCTAAATATTCAGGTACAATTTCTTTTTCAATCAATAGCATAGGCAATAATCTGAAGCCCAGGACAGCGCTCTTCTTTTGCCATGCCTAGTCTGCTTCCTTACGTTCAGATGTCCGAACTTTGTTCGGTTGACTACAAAGATGTAGCTGCTCTTCATTCTTTGTTATAATTTGCTTTCTCCTTTGCTTGGAAGTTTTTCGATTAAAAATGTTTGTTCTTGTTTTGTTTTGTGTTGCCCTTTCACATGCTGCATCCAGTTAGAAGAAACTGGCTCATTAATTCTTCCCATCTCTCAAAATAGATTTACTGTTGTTAATTTCTCCCTTCAACGTTTCTGTTTTTTCCAAAAGATAAAGATTTAATTGTGGGCCCTGCTCTCTGGGACCCTTACAGGACATTTCCGCTAACCACCATTAAGCAAAAATTGAGTTCTGTGTCATTTCACTTGTGCTGTTATTACCTGCAGCAAAGAAAGGACTTGGGAATCTGAAATGCAAAGATAAAATTCTCCGCAGCAGTTTTCAAGCCTAGTCCACAAGAAACTGAGCTATGGGAACAATGAGTTGAAATTAGGCTGCAAAACAAACAGGACACATTAATTTCTACTTTTCCTCATTTTCTTCGCCGAGTGCAGGATAATACCTATTTTTGGAAGGAATGTCTCCCACCTGTGAGTGTGCATCTCAAGGACGTTTCGGCCTCAGCATCATTTCTAGTTCCTGAAGTTATCTCAACATTTTTCTTTAAAAAAAAAAAAAATCAGTTTTTTTTACCGCCCTGATGGCCCCGCAACCTTCTTAGTTTCTGTGGTTCATGATTTCAAAAAATACCTTGCCAATTTCAAAAAGTACCCTGCCAATTTTAAATAAAAGGCTGGCCGACGTCTCCTTTTCGTGTCTGCCTTTTCGCCCCATCTTGCTGGCAGAGCCTCCATGCCCCGGGAACATCGCCTGGGCCTTTTCCAGCATCGACACCCTTGGCAGCCAGGGTTTAGTGGGAAAAGTGCGATGCGTGGGCTGTCTCACCCCGAGAGGCCTGGCCCTGCCCAGGCGGCTCCGCCCGCCCGCCCGCTCCCTGGTCGTCCGAGTCAGAGTCCCAGTTCGCAGCCCATGCAATCCTCCTCTACCTCCTCTCTCTACTCCAGTGCCTTCCTGCTGGGGCAGGTTTGGCCCCTGCGCCCTGGGGACATTTGGCAATGGAGACAGCGGTGCCCGGTGGGCGAGAGCGCTGCTGACACCTGGGGGTGCAGGCTGGGAGCTGCTCCGTGTCCCCCAGCCCAGCGTGGTGACCCCAGCATGGCCATCAGGACCGCAGTGTCGGCCGTGGGGTTCGGAAATGCTCCTGCAGCGGCCCAGCTCAGCACGTGCCTTCCCCGCTTTGCAGCAGCCTCAAGCTCAAGCTCGTGTCTGCAGCCGGCCCGCAGGGGGTACGGTGGGCCGGGCCCTTCCCGCTTCAGGCCAGCGCCACCCCGTGCTCGGACTCCAGAGCCGCCCGAGCCTCCTGAGGAAGCAGTTGCTCGCTTTCTCCTGGGTGTGTCCGGTCTGGCCTTCCATACTCTTCCTTTGGATTCCAAACGTCATAGACTTCAGTGCAAGCAAAACAGAACAAACCCTCCGGGCCTCCAGGCACTGCACGGTCTCGCTGCAGATGAGCTGCTCCAGGTACTTGCTGGCGCTGCCAGCCGTCTACAGTTCCCCACCCGTCACTCTGCTCACCCCTCAGTGGCCGGGCTTTGGCCATCGCTCCATGGAAGCAGCTCTACTGCAAGTCACCAGCCCTCCACCTGGCACATTCCTGAGATAATTTTTACTCTTAACTTGACTCCCCCTCCCTGCACCCTTCACTTCCTGTTTCCCAAAAGTCTTCCCTTGATGTCTGTGCCTGAGCAGCTCTTGGTTTTCAGCACATCTGGTCAGTTCCCTTGTGTTTCATAGATTCACCCTCTTCCTGGCCCTTAAATGTCAACACTTCCTAGGCCCAGTCCCGCAATGTCCCATCTTCTCAGTTTTCAAATTGTCCTAACCGATGTTATTCACGCTCATTGTGCCACTTAGCACCCATATGCCAGGTGCTTTCAAATTAATACGAGTGGCCCAGATCTCTCAGAGCTTCAGGACTAAATATCTAGTTAACTTCCTCCCTCCCTCCCTCTCTCTATCTCTCTTTCCTTTCTTTCTTCCTTCCTTCCTTCCTTCCTTCCTTTCTTCTTTCTGTCTGTCTTTCCTGTCTCTTTCTTTCCTTCTTCTGGCGTGTTTCAGAACTACTCGGTCTGTCCTTAGCTCTACTCGACATCTACCTCTTCCCTTAGGCTGTCTCTCTTTCAGCATTGCCCTTCCACTCTGCGGAGACCCCTCAGTCCCAGGGAAGGACAGTCTTTAGCGTTCTCCTACTGAATCGAGCCGAACTCAGCCCTCCTTTTCTCCTGTGCTGTGGTCAGAACTCAGGCTTTTCTTTTTGCTTCTCTGCCTCTCGAGCAAGTGAGTCAAAGGCCCGGAGGCACTCAGCATTCCTCCCACTCTGCATGGTGGTCCCTGCAGGGTTCTGGTGTTGGGCTGGACCTGTCCCGGAGCGATGTTCGTGCCACCACCTGTCCTAGTCAAGTCTGATTTTCATACCAAGCTGTTAGATAGATATCAAAACGTGGTCACCCAAAAATGGATTAATTAGGAATGTATTCATTGCATATTACAAACTTGTACTAATAAATAATGAAAATGAATAATTGGATTAATGAGTGTTGAAAGTCTAGTTTTGGTTTTGTAAGAAATGAATGAATTAATCTGTTAGCTGAATGTCTAAAAGATTCTAAGGTTTAGTCTATACTGTGATGAATAAAGAAATTTAGGTATTTGTATTTAAAGATTTTAAATGCCACTGAAAGTACTAATTCCTGTCCACAGTCACTAAATTGTTTGAATCCCACTGCAGCAAAATTGCTTCCCGGTGCTTCGTCCCTGTTGGGCCCTTGGGTCCAGGTTGACAAAGACCAGCATTACCTTTTGATCACGGCCCACATTATCTTCCCCCAATGTTAAAGAAGTTTCTTAGGAGCTTTGGAGCTGCCTAGTTCCAAATTCTTTTACTTATGATGCTCTTCACTGCAAATAAGAGAAAGAAAAACAGTGAGAAAGAGAAGAGACGAGAGAGAGAGAGAGAGGAGGGAGAGAGAGAGGAAGGAGCAGGAGGAAGGAATTTATCAGATGGACCCCTAGGCTCAGTGACAGCGTGTGTCTGCTGGCTGGTGGAGAGAGGTGACCTTGCTCCGAGGGAACCAGGGTAATGCACAGACTGCTGCCCAGAGCTAGAAACCAGAAGCCCCTGGAGCACCACGTGTAAAGTCAAGTCCAGGAGAAGAAGGCTTAGACATGAAGACCCCAGGACGTTACCAATTTCCCTCTGCAGGAATTTGGAAGACATATATGGAAGTGGAACAATAGGGAATATGACCAAGGGCAGAGAAATGTCGTTTTAGTTGGACTGCATTTATTGATTCAAGTTTACTTACCAGAGATTTCTGATGTAGTAAGAAGGCGGGAAGCTGGGCGGCTTAACACTCACCTGGATTTACAGAGGAACTTAGATGTCAGAGATGTTTCCAGACAACACAGAAAAAATGATTCGGATGATCAGGAGGTTGGAATGCCAAGTTTGATTTCATACAGACACCTTGCCACTCGTGGGATAAATACGTGGCTCAAGCAGGCCCAGGAGATGTCCTGCTCACTGCTGTCTTAGCCTGTTTTCTGTTGCTATAACTGAGTACCTGAGGCTGAGTAACTGATCAGGAGTAAAGGTTTATTCAGCTTGTGGTTTTGCAGGAAGTTCTAGAGCAGGTGCTGCATCTGCTGAGGTTCCTGCTGGACTCTGCAGAGACCCAAGGCGATGTAGGTGTCATGTGAGCCCACAGTGTCCTCACTCAGGCCTGCATTCTGCTCTCTATAAAGCCACAGCCACACCAAATTAGGGCCTCTCTGTAACTGCATTCAACTTTAATCACCTCCCTAAAGTCCCGCCTGCAAATAGCCACAGTCAGATTAAGTTTCCACCTTATGAATACCAAAAATGGGGCTTAAATTCCAGCCAGAGTTGAGCTGGGTCCAGTCAAGCCATCACGCCAGGCCTCTGAGGGAGGCACTGCAGCCAAGCCTGGCATATTCTGGGAGGGGAGGCTGAAGGGGGGGGGCTGAAACAGAATAAGGTTTCCTGACCTCAGTGGGAGCATGGAGTCCCCAGGGAGGCAGAAGCCAATGGCTCATGTCCCATGAAGGAGCGGTGGGCCTGGTCATGGGCAGGGAGTGAAAGGGGCTGACCACAGGGACCCCACCAGTGACGATCCTCACAGGGTCCTGGGAGGCAAGTAGAAGAATCAGGTACATTTGATTTCTCCATCCCCAAACAGTTCTGGTGAACACTGTTCTTTTCTCCACATAGTACAGTATATTTGGTTTATTAGTGATGGCCAAGTCTTAAAATTATCCTCTGGGCCTCAGAAGATAAGTTACAGTGAAACCAGAGGAGAAGGGATGCTAGCTTGGTGACTGCAGACGGGCGACTGGCTAGAGGAGATTTGGTGTCCCCTCAAGTCATGCATGGATTCTTTCAGGAGAAGCGTCCTTCTAGGAAGTGTAATTTTGAGAAGAGGCAGAGGAATGAATGCTGGATTGCCAAAGGTGTGGACCATGGTGCCTTCGGCCACCTACTTACCAACAGCCCAGCGCTTCACACGTCCTTACGAGGCGGCATCGGAGTGAGCCCAGGGTGAACGCCATGTCTCGCCACAGGCTGCTAGGGCCTCTCTGGCCTGGGAGCTGTCTTGGGCATCCACCTCCGCGAGCAGACATGGCCCGCAGGGGCTGTCGCTTTGGCTCAGGGGCCGGGATTGGTCTTTGGCTGCTCAGGGTGTGGTTCTTGCAGGCGTGAAACTTTTCCTAAAATGTAATTAGAAAACACAGGTGATGTTTGAGTGGAGTTTGCCAGGATGTGCAATACACACTGGGTTTTTCCCTTCTTCCTAAGCCACCTGTTTGATTTCAGTCCAAGACTGGCTTCCATTTCCCAGAGGCGAGAGTGGAGGGCGCCCAGCCTTCCCTTCAGCCCACTCATAGCTTCTTCCTCCTCGAACTTCGAATTCTGGCCTTTGTGTTTGGCGGGATGCTGGTCTCTGGGGCGCTGGGCAGCAGGAGCCCCCGGCCCACCAACCTTGAGCAGTGCGGCGTCCAGATGGCTCCAGTCAAGGGTCCTCCTCAGTGCCCTGCTCGGGAGACTCTGGCCTGCTGCTGTCAGCTTCCGTCCCTGGGGCTCCGGCGTCCTCTGACTTGTTGACCTCTCCACAGTCTTTCCCCTCCAATTTCTCACTTCCGGGGAGTCAGAAGTAGTTTCTATTACTTGCTTGCTAACGGACGCAGCAGAGTTTAAGGCTTTACTCCCCGCCCAGGTCCTTTCCCAGTGTCTCCCTCCCCACGAGCGGCACCATCGCCTGCACAGCCGAGCGGGCAAGACCCCAGGCTCATCTCCGGTGACGCTGACCCTCCTCTCTCCCGCTCACCTCCAGCCACCGCCACCTTTCCCTGGGCTCCCCTCCAGGCCGACCAGCACCCCTGGCTTGGCCACAGCCCCTCCGGCCGACCGGCTCTTTGCCCCTCCCCCATCTACCATTTGCTGAAGGCAAAATCCGAACGCATCACCCACTGCTGAGCCCAGCCCGTTCTTGGTCTCGTTCTGTCCGGGCCTGGGAACTCGCCTCTGGCTCCTTTGTCCGGATTCCCTCGCCCGGGACCACCTTCTCCGCCGCTTGCCTTGCACAGTTAACTCCTGTTCATCCCTCTGCTCCCTCTGGCTTTCTCCTTCCGCTGGAGCCTGATGGGTTGGGTGGTTTAAGAACGAAACCCCGCAGATGAGGCGGCCGAGAGAAGAGTTCACTCTCAGGGCTCTGGAGGCCGGCAGTCCAGGGCTGTCCTCCCGGGTGCAGATGGATGGCTCAGCTCTGCTGCGGCCTTGGCGGGTTCCTGAGGAGCCAGCGGGAGGGAAGAGAAACCGGGCTGGGGAGAGAGAGACGTCCCTTTGGGCACAGCCGGCCGGCCTGTTGGATCGCAGCTCCATTCGTGTGCCATCATTCAACTTAATTCCCTCCATGTCTCCTGTTGGGCTTAGGGCTTCCAGAAATGCATTTTGGAGAGGACACGACTCAACGCATGGGAACTGACACCCGGCTCCCTGGCAGGGGCTTAGAGTCCCAGCTACAGGTTCGAAGTCCGAGCCCGAGGGGCTGTCTCAGGGTGTCGACGCCCTGCTTCTATGCTGGTTACCAGCGCGCTCGCCTCCCATCCGAGACCTTGCGAGCTGAGCGCATCCAGGCCTCGGAGCCGACCCGACACCACAGCTCAGCCACTCGGCGCCGCACTGCTCAAGGTTGCTGGGCCGGGGGCTCCTGCTGCCCAGCGCCCCAGAGACCAGCATCCTGCCAAACACAAAGGCCAGAACTCGAAGTTCGAGGAGGAAGAAGCTATGAGTGGGCTGAAGGGAAGGCTGGGCGCCCTCCACTCTCGCCTCTGGGAAACGGAAGCCAGTCTTGGACTGAAATCAAACAGGTGGCTTAGGAAGAAGGGAAAAACCCAGTGTGTATTGCACATCCTGGCAAACTCCACTCAAACATCACCTGCGTTTTCTAAGTACATTTTAGGAAAAGTTTCATGGAGACAGAAGCAGCATTACTCTAGACCCAAGTTTCAGGCATTTTAGGGTTGGCACAGCTGTCAGTAGTGTGGACCAGCATAGGGATGGCCAGGCCGGGCCTTGGTATCTTCCCTGGGGAAGGGGAAGGGGGTAGCTCTCACTGGGGGTGGTGGAGGCAGCTCCAAAATACTGCATCAGTGCACCGGTGGGAAGACCACGGGCTCCCTAATGCACATCCATTTCTAATACCCATGATGCTAACTAGCAGGCTGCTCATTTTACCAAAGCAAATGATTTCCTGACACTCCTCGTGCTAATTTGCAGAGGGTTCTGGCTGACATAAGGGGACAAAGCGTGAGGAGGTGGAAGCTCCGGCTCCAGCTGGCTCCGGGGTTTCCTTTCGAAGTCCATGGAGCCCAGGGTCAGCCAATTTCTGTTTAGGACAAAAGGAAAACGAAGTAACATGCAGGGCACATCCTGAACATTTGTAACAGCACAGAGTTCATGCCAAAGTGTGGGTAATTACAGCCCCAACACGCTCCAGCCCCAGCCCCCTTAGTCAGGAAGTAGAAGCAAGAATTATGGGATGGATGCTGATACCCATGAATAAATGAGTGGACATTAACCCAGGCTATATTGTTGGGAACAAGAGTAGGATGCTAGGTTTGATTTTTATTATTTTATTTATTTGAAAGATCGGGTTCTTTGTGCTACAGTTGTAATCAGTTGAAAAAAATAACATATCAGCTGTATCCCCAAGGGCACATTCTGGCTGCATCACAGTATCAAAGTGCAGCCCAAATGTTGCCAAAAGGCCCCCTTGGGAGATTAAGAGGTCTTCAGCTACACAGTTGCTGAAGTCTAGGGCTGGCTCTTCAGAAGTCTGGGCAGGGCTTGGCAGGGTGCTGCACCTGGTACCTGACTCGGAAGTGCTCAGGAGGAAGTTGCTGAGTTACCCGAGGGTGCTGGGTCGCTCATGGCAGGGCAGTGTCCAGACCCCTGAGGCCAGCAGGAGAAGTGAAAGGCCTGGAAAGGGAGACTCCACACCAGAGCCGGGTTTCCTAACACAGGACTCACCGGAAATACAGCACTAAAAACACAGATTCTACAGCCCCGACCCAGCTCTGTGAAGTCAGAATTCCCAGAATTGACCCAGAAATCGGACCATTTAATAACTGCTGGAGGTCGGTGTTCCTCCTGCCTCGCCCCTGCGGCAGAATCACCTCCAGGCTTCGCAGGCTGGGGTGAGGGTGCTGCTCCCTGCAGGTCGAAGCTGATGGGGCTCAGGGTTTGCATTTCTAGCTCCAGCTCCTGCCCCGGGCTGTGAAAGGGCTTCTCAGGCTGTTCATGCGCAGCACGGACCGCTCTGATATCTAAACGTGCACCCTCATTCGGCAGGCCCGGGCGAGATGTAACTGTGGATTTCCGGCACATTGACCCAGGAGCGGCCACAGCCCCCCGAGGGGCCCCGCAGAGGAGCAGGCTTGCCGCTGGCGTCCTGGGTCTTCCCTTGCCTCCCAGGAAATCCAGGAGGGCGCAGCCCTGTGAACACCAGCTGGACGCACAGCCCAGAGGTGGAGAGAGAGCGTGCGAGCTGCACACCCGTTAGGGCTAACAAGCAGGAGCTCCTGGGACTTAGTAGCAAAACAAATACAGAGACAAACAGGACCCCCTCCCTCCCCTGCTCTTCCCCTCACGCTTTCCTCCCTTTTTCGTGATTTTAGAATCAGGCAGCAGTCTAGAGCTGAACAAAAATGGTCCAGAAAGCTCTTTGAGAAGACGTTTTCCAAGAAAGACACAAATGGCTGGCAGCCATGTGCAAAGTGCTTGGTGTCATGCATCCTCCGTGAGACGCAAAGTAAAACCAGATGAGACGGCGCTTCGCTTCCCACCTGCCAGTGGCACTGCTGAGAGGACAGGCAGGCGGCAGCAGGGCCCGTGAGGACGGCGGAGGCAGGGGCATCAGCGCAGCCTTCGTGGGCCCAAGGCGGGGCGTCCCACGAAGGGCGAAGAGGCCCAGTGGGAGCAGGAGTCTCCTGGGTACACAAACGGCAGTGAGGTTGGTGCCCGAAGAGATGCCTGCGCCCCCGGCCCGACAGCGTTCCCCACCACAGCCCGGCTATGGAAACAGCAGGGGAATGGACAGAACACTGATCTGCACGTAAGATGGAGTAATGCTCAGCCCTGAAGAAGGCCTTGCCGTCTGTGAAGCACGGAGGGACCCAGAGAGCATCGCTGAGGGGAGTAAGCTGGACACAGAAGCAAGCACACCACACGGCTGCATGTGTGTGGAACCCGGAAGGCTGAGCAGACGGAAACAGAGGAGAGCGGTGGCCGCGGGGCTTCGAGGCAGAGCCGGTGGAGTGACACAGCCAGGAGGGCCGGGGATGCAGCGGCAGGGATGGAGGAGCGCGTCAGGCGACATCTGCTGTCCCGAGGGCAGGGCGGCTGGAGTGCATAACGCCCCGCTGTGCCCTGCAACTGGGTGGAAAGTAGACCTCAGCGCTCTGCACACGCACACACTCACGCACACTTGCTGACTGTGAGATGACGGTGTGTTAATTTGCTATAGTGTGTAATCGTCCACTATGATGTATCTACACCTCAAACTATCGCATTGTACATCAAAATTGTCGATTAGGTGGCTTTCCACCACTGTAGCTAAATACCAGAGCTAATCGACTTACAAAGAGGTGTGAGTTCAGGACCCTCACTTTGCTCGGGGTCGTGTGGAGGCGGCAGCTCACCGTGGGAGTGCGGGGCAGAAGCCACCCCTCCAGGCAGCAGAAAGCTCCAGGCAGGAGGGGCAGGGTCCCAATGCCCTTCCAAGGGACACTGCTAACGGGCTCCTGTCACCACCTTGCACGGGGCCTTCTTTTAGTCGAAATGGAAATTAAAGCTGAAAAAAGCTTGCCTTGGACAGTTAGAGGGAAGGGGGACGGGGCTCCCCCTGAGAGGTGGGGAGGGCGCTGTCTGAGACAGGGTCCCTCTGGGTGTCTGCAGGGCTGGGTGGCTCCGAAGACACCGACTGTCCCAAGAGGAAACTCAGGGCGTGCCTTCCATGAGCAGCAAGTCAGGGCCGGACTCTGCAGCGTCCGTCCCTGTCGTGGCCCTGATGTCAGGACTGTGTCACTGCTCCAGGCCCCTCTTAGAGTCTCCGACACCCTAATAACCCGGGGATGGAGACCGAGGCTCCTGAGCACACATACCTTTGAAGGATGCTTCCCAAACCACAGCTAATGTGTTCCACTATTATTTTAAAAAAGAGAAAACTTGTAGATAGGTATTTCACAGACGATCTATGGTATTTAGCCAGTGCACTCACTTTTAATAGTTTCACAGTTTAGAGGCTATTTTTTTTTTTTTTGGTACTGGGGATCAAACTCGGGACCTTGTGCTTGCGAGGCAGGTGCTGGAACCATGGAGCTAAACCTCCGGCCCTTAGAGACTATTTTTAAAATACATTGCCTCCTTTGGCCTTGAGGGCAACACTATTACACAGGCAGAACAAGAATTTCTGTTTCCATCTGAGAGCTGGGAAACGAGCAATTAGTGAGGACCAATCACCCACCTATGCAAGGTTAGACAGCTGACATAGGCAGTCTTTGATGTGAACCAAGTGCTCTGCCCACGTCCAGCGTGGTTTTCTGTTCAATCACATTTCCAGATCCTCCATTGGAAAAAATATATCCATCTGCAAATTGTATTACCTAGGAAATCGACCTTTCATATGACTGGTTGCCCCACCCCTTCAAGGTCTCCAAAAATAGGCACTATCCTTACTACCATTGGCACGCTCTCCCACGATGTTCACTTATTTACACACCTGCCACGTGACGATGTTTGGCACACCAGAGCACACACATGACGAGGGTCCCATGGGTTACACACAGCCAGCACAGGTCCGGGCAGGATGTGTGGCTCTCATGTTTGCGGTGATGCTGGGGTGTAGACATGGCATGCATGATACCATGCAGCACACAGTGCTCAATATTGATTATCAGCTGTACTCCTGGCTGGTGTATTCACTGTGCCTTACTTTAATGGGCATTCTTGAGTCTACTCCCACTGAGAAAGAGAGTTTACACAAACCCTTGTGCTGTGTGAACCCGCAATTCCAAGCTTACTGCATCTCTAGGTTGCCTAAGAGGCCAGGGGAGCGGGGACCTGCCCGTTTTGGTGTGTGTACCCTCTGTGACAGGTGCACAGGGTGGATGTGCCCACAGCGGATTTCTCAGAGAGTGTCTCCATTGCAGAAGCTTGCAGGGTTGGGCTTTGCTTTTTCCACATTTGGAATAGAGCTGCAAGTCAGGAAATACAGGGAGCCGTGCACAGCCAAGGTAAAAACAAGGCCAGAGTGCCGAAGCCCCTGCAGTCTGCTCATAGATAAAACGGCAGTCACGTAGAAAAGCTCCTGGTGTCCTCCCTCAGAGTGCGACACTTTCAGACGTGTCCTGGAAGCACAACTTTCCTCCTCTCCTGTCCTCCAATCTGAAGCGTATAAAAACCAGCATTTGGAAAGGGAAAGCTTGCTGTTACAGGCAGATACAGTGAAAAGAATGGAAAGACATCTTGGGCCTTTTATGGCAGAAAGGAGTCAGCGATCGCAGAAGGAGGGAGAGGAGAAGGGAGAACCCTCAGAGCTCAGCACCTGGTCGCATGCGTGGCAGTAGAGCAAGCCGTCATCATCCTTCTCCACTGGAGTAAAATTTTCTCTTAAAATAAGAATGACTGTGTCTCATCCAGGAAAAGGTTAGGGAACTTCAAAGAGAGCAGTAATATGTGAAATGCAATTCAAAAAGTTTATAAAGACATTTAAGTGAGCAAATCTTCAGCATCTCAGCATGTCATACCCTCTAAAAATGCCCTATAGGTGAGGTTTTATTGCATTTTCTTTCTTTTATCTCCCTTCCTATTTTAGTGTTAGAGAGTATAGTGAAAAATTATCACACTCACATTTCACGTAAGTAAACTCAACTAGGTGATCTGGACAAAAATGGGGGGATCGGAAGTAAACAAAGAAAGATCCACAGCAGTATTTTCAATAGCCACTCACTCTGGGCAAACCTTTGGCCTGAGTTTGAGATGGAAGCCAGGCTTCTGCTGTGACTTCGATCTCTGTGACACACAGGCACTGTGAGCATCTTGCTGTGTGATGGTAATGTTTGATGGTACCTATATTTCTGTGCCATATTACCAAGTGAATATTTGATCTGTTGAATAACAGAAAACACTACTAAATCTTCCAAAACTGATTGCGTTGTACTTACTGAGAGAAGCTGGGCTGGATTCCAGGGTACAGGGTCAGATGAAAAATAAGCCTGAGCTTAGCAGAGAGACTACTTGAAGGAGTATGGGAAGGTGAGGAAGGGGAGCTCATCAGCAGTTAGGCCAAAGCGGGGTGCGGCCTCATGGACAGGAGCCGGCGGGGCTGGGAGGGACTGGTGAGGGCCTGGGGAAGGGAGGGGAGAGCAGCACAGCATGACAGTGATCAGAAGGCTTCTCCACACCCCAGCCCGTGCTGGGAGGCCCAGTCCAGAGGGCAGTGTGTTGTCCGGAGAGAGGGGGCTGGAGTCCAGGGGCCTAGGGGAAGGGAAGCGTTCCCCCAAATTTGGTTAATAAGTATCCAGTTTCCATTGACCAGTGAGGACCTGCAGTTCAGTTAATCATTTATGAGACAGAGACGAGCACTTGCAGTGTGTGTGTGTGTGTGTGTGTGTGTGTGAAGTAGGGAGACAGCTGCAAGCCTGATTCCTGCCACGTGGGGAAAGGTCGTCCTTTAGGGCAAGTCATTTCCTGGAACTCCCAAAATGGCTGGATTCCTTACCTTTGCCATTTTTCAGGAGCACAGGGCTCGGATAAAGTTCAAAACTGTCAATTTGAGGTAGGAATGAAAACTAAACATTTAAACTAAACTTGCTGGAAGACAAATTAGGTAGAACTCTTGAAGACATTGGCATAGGAAAAGACTTTATGAACAAATCCTCAGCAGCATGGGAACTAGCACAAAGAATCAACGACTGGGATCTCATCTTATTAAAAAGCTTCTGCACTGCAAGAGAAACCACCAACAGAGCTAAGAGACAACCTACAATGTGGGAAAAAATTTTACCAGCTGTTCCTCAGACAGAGGTCTACTATCTAGAATGTATGAAGAACTCAAAAAAAGTCAGACCCCCAAATATAAAAACCCAATTCAAAAATGGGCATCTGAAATGAACAGACATTTCTCAGATAAAGAAGTAAAAGTAGCAAATAAACATATGAAAAAATGTTCAACATCACTGGTCATTCGAGAGATGCAGATGAAAACAATGCTAAGATTCCACCTCATCCCAGAAAGAATGGCTGCTATCATGAAATCAACCAATAACAAATGCTGGCGGGGCTGTGGGGAAAGAGGAACCCCGCTCCACTGCTGGTGGGAGTGCAGACTGGTGCAACCACTGTGGAAGTCAGTATGGAGATACCTCAAAGAACTAGGACTGGAAGTCCCATTTGACCCAGCTGTTGCCCTGCTGGGTATCTTCCCAAAAGAATTAAAGGAATCATATCACAGTGGTATATGCTCACCCATGTTTATAGTGGCACAGTTTGTAATCACTAAAACTTGGAAACAGCCCAATTGCCCATCAATGGGAGACTGGATAAGGAAAATGTGTGTGTGTGTTTTTTTTTATAAAATGGAGTACTACTCAGCCATAAAGAATGAGAAACTATGGACGGGATTTAGCTCAGTGATTCTGATGCCTGCCTTGCAGGCGCAAGGTCCTGAGTTCGATCCCTGGTACCAAAAAAAAAAAAGAATGAGAAACTATAGACATTTATAGCTAAGTGCATGCACATTGAGGACATACTCTTAAGTGAAATAAATAGGACACACTTATGTAAAAGTGAATAGTTTCTCTGATGTGAAAAACTAAAAGTGTAAATAAGAATCAAAATGTATAATTGACATTGTGAATTAGGAAGAAAATGTCTGAAGGAATAGGGGAAATGGGAGTGAAAGGGGAAAGGAAAGAAGGGAAAAGAAAAAATATGAGAAAAGAAAAAACATGGAAACAAAGTCTTTGTAAATAGGGAAGGGTGGAGGGGGTGAAGGGAGGGCAGGAAAAAATAAGAACCAAGATTCATCATGTAAAGGTACAACCACCTGATGATGAATGTAACGTATTGTACAGGTAAAATGTACCAATAAACTAAGTGGAAAAAAGCCCCTAAACATTTAAATGAAAATATGTTCATTACAGAAAAAGACACATTGTCATGAATCCCTCCCAAAATTCTTCCCCTTGCTTTGAAAACATTTATCCTAACATTCTTACTTTCTTGATCAGTTCTAGAAGTTCTCTTTCCTGAGGGTCTTTAGTTGACTGCCTCCATGTCCTGAATTGACTCAAAACGTTTCCCTTTCACCTTCATTTTGACTTGGGGGAGGGGCCAGAAGTCACATCGTACCAGATCTGATCAATAAGGTGGGTGTGATGAGTTGTCATGCAGGAGGCAGAGCGGCATCAAGGGAGAAGAAAGGAAGTAGGTACACACCCTTCCAGGCCACACCCACAGTGACCCCCTAATTCCACCAGGCGTCATCACACCCAGCTATACTGTCAGCGGAGTAATCCAGTGTCACACACCCATGAGTCAGTCACCTCCCTACAGCTCTGCCTGTGACTGCATGAGGCTTTGGAGGACCTCCAGACACAGCCATAACATTCTGCCCCTGGCCCGCCAAAGACTCACACACATCCCTTTCTGCAAACGCGTTTAGTCTGTCTCTAAGAGTTGTCAAAGTCCTAACAGTTTCAGCACTGCTGAAAAGTCCAAGTCCCGAGTCTTCTCTGAGATTTAGGGCAAACTCTCAGCTGGGAGCCCCTGTGCAAATGAGAAGGAAGATAAACACTTCCAACACACAATGGCACAAGATAAATATTTCCATTCCAAAAGGTAGAAATAGGGGTCAGAAAGGAATGAGACCAAAGCAAGACCAAAATCCAGCGGGGCAGACATTAATTCCTGTAGGTCCACGTCCAGCATCCGAGGGAATCTGTGGCAAGGTGTGAACTCCACAGGGCCTGAGTGCTTCTGCCTCTATGGCACTCCTTGTGGCTATAGCCCTCATGGCCTTTCTCTTGGGCCAGCTTTGGTCACTTCCTGCCCCTCTCCTCAGATCATTCAAGCTCCTGGCTTCCCCAACCTTCTGGGGTCTCCACTGCACCTTCTACTTCACTCTCACAGCCTCACACACAGCCCTCTTGGGGGCCCTGCCTGGCCTCCTGGGCCTTCTTCCGAAGTCTGGGTGGAAGCCTTCCTGACCTCATCACTCTTGCATTCTCCATGCGCCTAAAACCAGCACTACACGGATGATGCCAAGGTCCAGCTGGAGTGCTTGGATCGCTAGGACCAAGAACCAAATCCCAAGGAAGAAATTCCCTAGGCCACTACCATTCTGGAACCTAGTGCTCTAGGGCTCTTTGCTCAAAGAAAAGTCTTTCACTTTGGCAATTTTGAGGCTGAAAAGGGTAGAGTCCTGCTGGTTCTTGTGATGTCCTCAGGCCATCTTTTCTAGTGTCCAGTTCCAAAATACTTGGGTTTTTAATTCTAATATATTCAGCAACCAAGTTTTCTGCAGGCCACAATTTTACCAGATCTTTCTTTCTGGCCAAACTCAAAACACTTTAAGTCATTCTACTGGACTTTTTGCTATTGATTCTCAACATGGATCTGGCTAAAATGCTTCAATACTGTTCATGCCACCACCTCAACATTAGACTGCTTTGAAATTTTTTCAGTCAGATTACTCTGTTGCTCTTAATCTTAGACTCAGTCAAAGTCCCTGGATGTGAGCAAAATGTAGAAAAATTTCTGCCAAAATATAACACACATGGTCTGGAGTGCTTCTTCCCAACAGAAACCTCATGAGCCTGGTCTTTATCAGCTGCATTTCTATCAGTAGTCTAGTGTTCTAAGCTCTGATCACAATCTCCCATCAAGCTCAGCTTGCAGAATTCTGAGGCTGATTCCCCAGCCAGCATCTCCACAGCTTTCCAAGCTACTCCTGCAAGCCAAAGGCTTCTGAACCACATGGTCAGGTAGTGTCACAGTAACAACCTCTCTCTTGGTAATAAATCTGTCCTCAGTACCTTCTTATTGCTGAGACACAATACTTGACACTCACAACTCTAAGGAGGAAAGGTTTACTCACAGTTTGTAGAGGTTTAAGTCCATAGTTGGCTGGCTCCCAGGCAGGGTGGCATGGCAGAGGGGCCTGGCAGAGGAGAAACAGCTCTTGGCATGGTAGATAGGAAGCAGAGTAGCATCAAAGGAGGAGGAATGTAGACTCTTCTAGGCCATGCCAACAGTGACCCACCTCCTCCCACCAGGCTTCCTCTCCCTGCGTCACAGCCAGCTATAAACCATTAGTGGACGACCCCAGGGTCACACACCCATGAGCCAGTCACTCTCCAAAGCCCACCTATGAATGTAGGAGGCTTTGGGAGGACATCTAGATATAAGCCATAACATATATCTACATAAATAATATTTAAATTTCAGTTCTCAGTATTTCAAAGTCTCCAGGAAAGACATTTTATACATGGAGATAAGATACAAAATCATGCCATTCCTCAAAGAAATCTTTTTCATCTCAGATCACCATGCATTTGGAAGGCTGTTAGTTGCTTGCATATTTTCCTTCTCAATATTTATCACAGCAATGAGTCATGCACTTGGTATTTTTCTTTCATGACAGGTTACAAGATCAACAGGGACAGCGAACTCCTGGCACTGCTCACCAATATGTCTCACCACCTGGTCTATAATAGACACTCAATACATATTGTTTCTTAGCTGAAGGAAGGAAAATGATTTTATCATTCTTTCACTGTAGAATAAAATCAGGAAATAGTAAAATAATTATTGCTTGTGTTAAAGTTCCTTCACCTATTGCCTTCATTCTTTCTTTCTTTCTTTTCTTTTTTTTTCTTTCTGGTACTGGGGAATCAAACTCAGGACCTTGCATTTGTGAGGCAGGCATTGTGCCATTGAGCTAAATCCCTGGCCCTGTCTATGGCTTTCATGTTGGTTTGCTATATAGTTTACAAGCATAGTTTGATCCAGAAACTTGCTTGTAATCCAAAGTACTTGTGTATCAGAGTGAATTTCCTCATAAGAAATAATGGGAACTCATGATTTGTTTCACAACACACAAATATTCATATAAAAATGATTGTAATATTGTAATGTAATAAAGTAATAAAGAAATATAAAATATAAAAAAAAATAAAAAATTGCACTTTTGAAAATTTTTGTGGCTGGTGTGAGGGAGACAAGAGGGAGGAGGGTTATTTTGTAGGACGACTTTCACTAATCACTAGAGGAATCACTGGTGTCTATTGGCTCAATGGAATCTTTCTTTTCATGCTACTTTAGCAAGGAACCTATCCAATGACACTTGCTTTTGCCTCCTTTTGAGGATTTTGTGGAAATGTGACACTGCACTGTGATTAAATCGATTCGTCACTCACACTGCTACAGCCTTATTTGGGTAGTGCTTTTCTACAAAATTTTGTACCATTTCCCACATTTTACATATCTCTCTAAACTCATTTGAAGTGAGGGATTCTTCCATCTTTTTCACCTTCTCTTCTGAAGACAAAATCTTGCTGTTGGGAAATAATCACTCAGAATGAGAGAGAGAGAGCAAGAGAGCAAGGTTTGGCTCAGTTGGGATCATATAACATTTGGAGTGAAGATGTTGTTCATTTATCAAGCTAAAATTTATTAGAAATGTTTGCTGGTCTTGGAGAACACTTGTGGGAAAAGTTACTCGCAATCTGAGGTTTTACTGTAAATTATTTTGACTAATTATTTATCATTTAGGTCTGTGAAACTGGATGGTGTGTCTTGAGAATCGTTTTACAACATTCTGCATAACTTAAGTCTGTGTTAAATTGAACACTGCATCTTATTAATTTATAATACCTAGCATTTATCAAATGCTTATAGTATGTTAAGTGCTTTTCATAGCATGGTCTTTTTCATCTTCAAAAGATTTTATCAGTAGACTGTGAATTGCAAAGGAATGGTTTTAGATAGTTTATGTATAAATACAGATTGTCAAACACCTAACCCCTACTATAATCATGAATAGACATGGGGCAAAAAAAAGTATTCCAATGCCAGCTATGCCAGTTTATAATGGCTTCTCTGTTTTTAAGTATGGCTATTTTTGTGACTGAAAAATATGGAAGAAGTTATTTGTATTATATGAAATTAGTACAGGTTAAATTTACCTCTGTAAGTCACCGAAAATGATAACTGAAAATGATGTAAGCTGAAAATATGAAGTATAATGAAGGACGGTCCTGCAATTCTAAATAAGATCCATTTCTCCTAGTGAGGGACCAGAACTCAGCCAAGCTGAACAGTGATACGCCGGAGGACCTCAGTGCTGGTTCCTTGGGTTGGGTCCAACATCCAGGCTCCTGGTCATCACTGAATCGCTCACAGCCCTAGCAAGTGGACTGGATAAAGTAATGGAACACTCAGCAGGAGAACTGCCTCACAGGCTTTATCTACCTGGATTCCCTGGACTCCTGACCCTGCCTGCTAAGGGTTGGAGTAGCCCCTGCTGCCAGGCAGTGTGGGGCTTCCTCCCCTCTGCCCTCCCTCCTGCTGCCTTGTGCACTCAGTGACTGCGGTTGGGGAAGGAAGAGGGATAATTAAGAAGAAAAGAGCCTTTCTCATCCTTCATTCTCTGCCCCTTAGAAAAAAGAAAGGCCTCCAATCAGTCAGAGAAAATAAAGCTGAAGAAAGGAAAAAAAGATAAGAGGAAAAGCAATGAATTAGAAAATAGGGAATCAGCTGTGGGAATCAGCTGTGGGAATCCGTGAAATCAGAAGCTGTGTTTGAGATCAGTGAAGCCGACGAGCGCTGGCTGGACTGAGCCAGACTGACCGGCAGAGGACAGCGCGGGGATGCAGGGCACAGCGAGCGCACGCGTGGGTGGGTGTGCAAAGGGAGAGTTTATAGAAACCCCAACTCAGACATCGTGCCTGTATCCTGCAGACGTTACTTTATGCTCGTGCAGTTGCCCATTTAGGTGAAATGGCAGTTTTGTGGAAGATGCCAACTGCTGCGGGTCATCCGGGAAGAGACAGATAACCCGAACTCTTGAAAATTTATTTTAAAAAAGAACGTGTATTTTAAACTTTCCACAAGGGAAGTTCCAGGCCAAGATGTTTTTCCATACGCTTAAGGGAGCAACAGTATAGTTTCTACCCATACTCTTCTGGAAAATCATTGAGGCCAGAAGAGGTCCTAACTCATTGTCTGAGGTTAGCATCTTTCTTATAACAAAATCAATGATACTGTGAGAGAAGAAAACTCTAAATAAGCATTCATCTTGAACATGAATGTGAATATTCTCGACAAGATTTCAGCCAATCGAGTCAATTTATAAAAATGGTAATACATCACGACTACATGGAGTTTATTACGGGAAGGCAAGGTTTGAGCCAACCTCAACACTCAGAATCAGTGAATGTAGTGCAGTGTATCGATAAACCGTATTCACACAGAAGACCGCCTACTGCATGACCCGGACAACGACATTTCTCACTCACAGGTTTGCTGGCTGGGAAGCTAAGATCAAGGCCAGGCTGGGCCCGGCGTCTGCTCCCACAGCACCGCAGTCCCGAGTGTCCTCGAGCGACAGAGCAGGCGATGTCCCAGCAGCCCCCCTGGACTAAGTCCCACTGCACGGCCGCGAATAACCCCAACCCTCACACGCCTTGTGTCTGCGTCCAGTCCCCCGGGGAGAGAATCTCAGCGTAGTATCCTGGGGGCACAACAAACATTCAGTCTATGTTCAGTCAGAATAAGAACGGAAAAAACCATGGTAGTCTCAAACGATGTACAAAAAGCATCTGACAAGATTCCATAAGTCAAGAAAACCAAATAAAAGTTATCCAGATTAGAAAGGAAGAGGAAGAACTGCCTTTATTCAAGATGACATGAACATCATAGAGAAAACTTTATGATAGCTACAAAATAGTTAGGAGAACCGTAAGAAGTGATCGTACCAAAATTGCAGGATACAAGGTTGATATGAAAATCAAAAGTATTTGTACATGTCTGGAACAAATAGTTAAGAAATTGATATCGAGAATTGATATTGACCATTTATAATAGCATCAGCAATAGTAGATACTTGTAAGATACCATTAAGTACTAAATCTTGTAAGATGACGGAATTACAAAAGAGCCTAAAAGAGGAAACTTTGGGACTGAGAATCATTTTTATTATTTTTATCACGATGATGTTTTGAGCAGATTCATATGATAAAATAGTTCACTTTAGCTAATTTAACTTATTGTCTGTCAATTGCACTTCAATAAAGTGATTTAAATTATATTTCAATAATGATATGACAAATATTCTTTTGTTCTTTTGGGGGAGAAATAATTTGTCCTACTTAAGTGTTAAATAGATAGAGTTATACTTAAGAAGTTTTATATGGAAATTTAGAAATGTGGTCTAGTCTTTCATTATACATCCGGGACCTTTTTGTTATGTTTCTCTCCTATTTGAAGCAGTAATTTCACTTTCAAATTCTGGTATGAAGCAATCAAGTAGATCAATTCAATAAATTTTGATGTAATGGAACACAACACTTCAAAAGCATTAGTTAGGTCCATATTTATGGATGTGGCGAGATAGCCATGCTATAATGTTATAAAGAGAATTACAGGATGTAGTATCACTCCGTTTCTATAGACATAAGCAGTGGAAGACTGTCTATGAATAGCAAGGATGGCAGTGCAGGTATTTGTGTGATTATGCAGTGGAAAGATCCACACCAGCTGTCTGCACATCTTGCTCATATTGGGAATGGAGAAACATAATGATCATTTAATTACAGTGAATGACTATTACTTTTGTAATAGTGATCGATCAAATTTAAAATTAATTTTGTCATTTTTCTCATGTGGATGTATTAAGTGTAAAGCCATTCTGATTGGTCTTCAGGTGAATCTGCATGAATTATTACTTTAAATATAAATACTGCAGTATTAATTCAGCGAACTACATCATGGGTTTTTATCTACTTCTCTTGCTCCCCCCACCCATGTGCTGGACATCTCCACTTCCCTCCCACTTGTGTCTGAGACTGCAGTGGACTCATCCATGCTGCAGGGCTCAGGACAGCACCCAGAGCTAACTGGCATAGTCATGCTGCTTATTACTACTGATGATGGCTCCTTAAAAACCCTGGCTGGCAGTTCGCGGCCGTGTGGCCCACAGTGGTGAGCAGTCCCCCTGCTTCTCAGCAGGGTCTGACAGCAGCTGCAGTACCAGTGCCCAGGGGACCTCTCCTTCTGGGCAGCGTGCCCGCTCTGGGACTCACTCGGAAATCAGGCTGGCCCTGCGGGAAGGCGGCCCCCGCCCAGCCGTGCCAGGTACCACAGCAGACAAAACCCGGCCCCACGAGACGCCACCGCCCGGAATCCTGGAGGGCCCCTCTCCCGCCAGCCCAGGCAGCCTTTGGAGCCGCCAGAGGCATGACCAAGAGGCTTAGCCATTTCACATATGCTATGGTGAAACTTTCTGTTCAAATACCATACTTTTACTACCTATACTTCAGTTTAAAAAAAAAAAAGCACACTTTTAGAACACTTAAAATTTTATTATGATGAGAAAGCCTATGAAATATTTATTTAAAAATTAATTGCTTGATATAGTAAAGTACTGAGGCATTAGAACACAGCACCAGCTCGGCATGGGTGAGTGCTATTTAAATTAGCATAGTGTCTTTAATGGAGCAGAGCTTTCTTTGGCTTTTCTCACACAGCAATTCCTCAGTTCACAAGGAGGGAAACCTTGTCTTCTTAATCACATAGATCCACTAGGAATCAAGCCACCCTGAAACACGTGTTCTGAAAGTCACCGGCTTCTAGGAAGATTTCAACAAAAGTAATTTGGGACCGAGTGGGTTTAAGTCACCCCGCAAGTTCTCTTTTAATATAATTGACTTGTGAATTTATAATTCTTACCCTACCCAGATAAAGGGACAGATTTTGTTTTATAAAACCTCTTCATGTGGTAGATCTTGAGGCTCAGAGGGATGTGCCTGGCACAGCTTAGGAGGCAGTGAGTGTGGTAAACAGCTGACCCAGGGCCAGGCAAAGCAGCTACAGTTCCAGTCTTGCGAGAAGGCCTGCCATGTCCAGTGGTTTCATTCCTCCCCTGAGAGGGGGTTGCTCTGGCAGGTCCTGTCCACCTCGCTGGTGGTGAGGTGAGGCGAGGTAAGGCAAGCTGTGTTTGCTCCTTGGCCTGTCCTCCCTGCGTGTAGCCTCCCATCCCCAGCTCGAGAGGAGGAGAGGCTGGCTCTGCTGGAGCACTGATCTCCTTCAGCTCCCAGCATGAGCCAGGCACCTTCAGACGAAACGTGCCCCACTAGGACTCAGAGATGGGATTACAAGGGTAGAAACGCACAGATGTGGGGAGACAGCAGCTGGTTAACTTATTTGTTAGATTTACATACATACCCAGGCATGCAGAGAATATTCCCAGGATTTCTCCAGTATTACAGTTTCTTGATTGACAGAGATAAGAACATAGAAACTGAGCAAGGTAATAAGAGTGTGTCTAAAATACACACATCCACGACTTGGGCTCTATCTTTTTAGTTGTTACAGGTGTGCAAATCCTTTACTTCGTGCCAGTCATGAAAGACACGGCAATGGTCTTGCTGCCCATTCAGGGAGCTGGGCAAACTGGCAGGCAAAGCTGCCGCTCACAGAGCAGACAGCAGTCTGACCAGCAGGACGCCTGTCCCACACAAGCATGACTGAGCTCCCGTGTAGCAACATGTAACTACCTTGCTCTTCAGTCAGATGTTTACAAAAAATAATTTTTAAAAGGATAAATTAAAAAATACACAAGGCATTAGTAATCTGTAAAAGGAAAAAATAGGGTACAAGTAAAAATGTTGACTTCTTTGAATAACTGAAGCAAAGATACTAAGCAATACGAACTGAGTCTCTAAAATGTTCACATCTTTTCCACCTGTTTGTTGCTTCTGTCTTCTGAAATAGTTCCCATTTTGCATTATTTATAGTGGTAAAAATAGAAACTGACACCCAGAAGTAGAGGAATGACTATGTAAACAGTAATAGATTCCTTCTGTGTAATGTAAATTCTTTAAAAACAGTACTTACAGAAATATTGAAATAATCTGGGAAAATGTTCTTGAAATGGTTATATGAATGAATAAAAACTGCACTGAGTAATTCAACACACTTTTCCAAATATTGGATTAAACTTATATTTTAAAAACCTTGAAAATGTATCCATGTACTGAAAGTCAGGGCCACTGAGGCCAGGAGAAAATGACATCAGGAGCCCCAGGAAGGGGCCAGAGAATGAAAGCTGAGGCGTCTGTGTAACACGGGAAGCTTGGGCTCTTCTGCACTCCGGGGACACCGACTTTGGGGTGTGGATCAAGGACCAAGAAACAAAGCCCAAGTCTCAGCCAGGTGTCGGATGAGACAGAAAAGCTCTCCATTCGGCGGGACCATGAGGGCTGGAGCTTTTGCTCGGGAGTGAAATAGGGACGTTTCGGATGACACAGACTGACGCCCGGCCGTTCCTAGTGCCAAATAATGGGAGTTTGAAGTCTGTACTGCAGGTAGGAGAGTGAAGAAGATTCAAGATGTGAGAAAAAATGAGAACAAAGAAGACAGCAAATATGATAATAAATGTAAACAAACACTGATTACATGTAAAAATGTCCCATGAGGTTAAAAAATACAAATGAAATGTTTGACTGCATGCAGGTTAGGGGGGCATTACACGGAACTGCAGTGTTCTTGTACCGTTCAGCTGGAAGGGAAAACAGCGGCCACATGAATCGTTGCTAATTCACTGTGAATTGGGATTCCTACAGAAGCCACCAAAATAAGATGCACACATTGAATAACTTCCAAACTATAACAGGGCAAAACATTCTACAATCGAAAGTGAGGCAAGAAAGAAGAGAAAAGAAAGAGAGGAGGTAGAGCGAGTACTCCCCAAAATAGCCCTCCCCTCCGTGGCTGCAAGCGGCTATCCCACCAGCACAGCAGCCCTGCCTGCTTCTTTCTGGCTCCGTCCTTCTCGCTTCTCTAGGGTTTCCTGTCAATGCAGTCACACAGTGTACGACTGTCTAATTGTGTCTTGCTTCTTTTACTCTGCACGATATGTCTGAAATCCATCCATGATGGCATTTATCTGTACTTTATCTAACTGCACTTGATGGATATTGGCAATATTTCCAGTTTGGGGTTACTCAAATGTGCACACTCAAATATAAATGTTCTCCAGGATATACATTTTAATTTCTCTTATGGAACAGTGTAAGAATGGGTTCTTGGGGTTGAGTGACTAATTTATGTTTAATATGACAGGAAAATGCGTATTTTCCAATGTTACTATTCAATTTTACTTTCCCTCCAGAAATGTAAAAAATGTTTCCCATCCTTAACAATATTTGATTTTATTAGTCTATGCAGTTTAATGTATCAGGTTGATTTTAATTTATCTTTTCTTAGTGTCCAATCTGAGTATTTTTCATGTGTAATTTTATTATTCACCTATCTTTCTTCATGAAGTGTCTTCTCCAAACTTTGGCTTTTTAAAATTAATGTTGTCATATTCTTTTTATGGAGTTGTAAGAATTTTCCATTTCTTCTGAACATACATGCATGTTTAATATATTCTGGATATCAGTACTTGGTAAGTTATATATTTTGCAAACATTTTCCTCAATGTCTAACATTTCTATAACACTATCATTGGAGGAATAAATAAATTTAACAAGAAAAGAAAAGAAAATATACGTTTAAAAATTCAAGCAAAAAGAAATCCAAATGTGCCAGTAGTTAAATATTTCAGTTAAAAAAATCAGATTTATTGGCTGGATTACAAATCAAACTAAATAAAATTGAGATGTAATCTGATTACAAGAGACATGTTGAAAGCATGTCACAAAAGCTTAAAAGGTAAGTTATGAGGGGCCAGGGATATAGCTCAGTGGCACCGTGCCTACCTTGTAAGCACAAGGTCCTGAGTTTGATCCCCAGTACCACCCACAAAGAAAAGTTAAGTTATGAACTCAATTTAAAAAGTTAGAAAGGGAAGAACTAAATAAAATCCAAGAAAATAGAAGGAAATAAATAATGAAAATAAAAGTTGCTATCAATGAAATAAAAAAACAGGCTGGATCTGGTAATGCACTCGTATAATCCCAGAATTTAGGGGGCTGAGATAGGAGAATTGGTAGTTTGAGGCCACCCTGAACTTTGTAGTGAGACCCTAACTGGAAAACAAAAACAGCAGAACCGAAACAACAACAACAATAATAACAAAAACCCACAAACAAACAAAAACTAGAAGAGTCCAACCAAAACAAAAATCAGATGTTTAACACTAATGAAACAAACTTCTGGCAAGTACAGTTAGAAAAAATGTGAAAAGGGTAAACAATATTTGAAATAAAAAAGGGTACGTAAATACAGACACTGCAGGTGTTAAACTGAGGCGGACTTTATAAACCATTTCACTTCGCTATGTTGAAAATTTAAAAGCAACTAACAAACTTCTCAGGAAATGTCTCCTACTAAAGTAACACAAGAGGAGACAGAAACCCAAATACCCTGCCCCCATTAATGTTGACATTGACAAGCTGTGGTTTATGGACCAAATCTGGTCAGTTTTGAATGGGTTTTATTTTATTTTGAGATGGGGTCTTGCTCTGTTGCCCAGGTTAGCCTTGAATTCCTGGGCTCAAGCGGTCTTCCTGCCTCAGCCTTAAATTTCTAAAGGTTAGAAAAAGAGAATCAACAAAGAAGAATATGTGACAGAGACTCAATGTGGCTCACAAATTCTAAAATATTTACTATCTAGCCCCTACAGAAAAGGGTCACTGACCCTTGAATTAATAAAGTAATTGACTCACTGTTTAAACACCTTCTCGGGTGAAACTCCAGGCCCATGTGATGCTAAGGACACGTTCTATCAAATGTCCAAAGGACAATCGAGTCCTGTGTTACACAAATTATCCTAGACTGTAGGAAAAGGGTACGTACCCCTCTCATTTTATAAATGAGATCATCTTCACAACAAACTCTGACAAAGACGGGATGACAAGAGCTGCGGGAGTTTTCCCTTCCATTCAGAGGTGGAGAGATCTCAAAACTACACGAGCAGATGCAGCCGCAATGCAGTGTGTTGTGTGGTGGGCACGCGGCCAGGGCGGTGGATGCTGTCTCCCAGGCGGCCCTCGGGGCATCCTCCTCCGCTTGTCCCTGCCCCTCCTCCCCATCCGAGAGCTTCCCACGGGGCTTTGGAAGTAGCTCTGGTCATGAGCAGAGCACTATGCCCCAGGGCCTGGTGTCCAGGCGCCGCTCCACTCTCCGGGTCTCTAGAAGCTGGGCCTCTCCAGGGACCTCGCTCCCATGCAGCCTTCTCTCAGGGTGGACTTTGCCCTTTCACCCCGGCCCCCACTCCCACAGACAACCTTGGAGACTCAGTGCGGTGCTGGGTTGTCCTTCTCACTCCTGACCCACCACCAAAGCTTTGAATTTCGGTTATGGGGCAACACAGCCCCTCGGTGTTGCAGGAACTTACTGAGACCTGGGGCAGACACCCTTGTTCTTGAAGAGTTTAACTCCTGGTAGTGAGGCCCTGGCCCAGAGAAATAAATGAAACAAAACACACAAACAAGAGGTCAATACTATGATGCATAAATGTAAACATTGCCTGGCTTCTCTTACATGGGAAAACATGAGGGTAAAGTGCAGAATAAAGGACAGATCACAGGAAGAGAGAGAGAAAGGCTACTGTAGTCCAGCATGGACAAGGTATCTAAAGGTATACCTTGATTTAGCATAATTGCCGTATGTGTTTTATGTAGTTTTTGCCCTGTTAGTTGGCTTGTTATTCTGTATGATAATTAACTTTACAAGGACTTATAAGATAAATAACTGAATCTGATGCTGGCAAAAAAGGGGGTAGAGAGGAAGGGAAAACAGAAAAGAACTGAGATGCGTATGTGCCTGTGCCAATTCTCCACAGTGAATGTAATCATTATGTACTGCAAACATGGAAAAATAAAATTTACAAAAAAAGAGCTTAACGGTTGGTGTTGCCAATCAGCCTGGGGTTCTTTTGCTCAAGTCAGTCTGCAGTCGTGAACTGGCAAAGTGCAGCACTGCCAGCTGCCGGATGTCTTGGGGTGGGGCTGCATCATGTGGGCTGCAGTGACTGACACAGCTGTTCGATGCTGGTTCACGCTGGACACCCGGGGAGACTGCTGGGTGCTGGTCTCCGTTACTGGTCTTCGGGCGCTCGTCTATGGACTTCTCTGGGGCTAACAGCCGCTAGTGTTCATTGTTCTTTACTTTCGAGTGACCACTCTGTCCACACTGCTCAGGACAAGAATCTTGAGTAGATTAACAGGACCTTCTGAGCCCATACTAACCCTAACCTGAGAAATAAATCATGAGCAGATCTGCAGGCCCTCCAAAGTGAGTATGTTACCAGGACCTGTGCAAAAGTACAGGGGGTCGGTACATACAAGGGAGCCCTCCTGGACTAGAAGAGTGGAGGAAGGCTGCTTCTACAGCAGCTGCAGGCCTGGGATTGGTCCACATATGGGCCTCCGATAGGTTCAAATTTGGGCCTGCTGATTGGTCTATTTGCAGGACTGTAATTGGTCTAAGTGGGTATGGGGCTTCAGCACAGTTGCAGATATTGGCAGAGATTCAGGGAGGGGGTGGGTGACTGGAGCTGTTTGATTGACAGCTGTCACATCTCTCAGAGAGATGGCTGAGCTGGAACCATGGAATCCGCAGGAGGGATAGGTGTGTTCACCACAGCTATCTGGGATTTGGGAAGGTTGGGGTGTTAGTAATGAGCCCAATCCTAGCCATGTCTGGGTTCCACCCCGGTTTCACAGAGGTGGCAGAAGTGTCTGGTGGCGGGAGTGGAGAGCCAGCTGCACTGACCTTGGCATGGCCTGGAGGAGGGACACTGACGCAAGTTGAACCAGCCCACTTGGGGAAAGGGGCTGACAAGTGTGAGCCAAACCGTGCTCTGCTCCTCAGGAGAAAGGGGAAAGGCAGGGCTTCCCCTCTGTTTCTCTAGCTGTTCAGGGGGAAGCAACCTGTGAAAGGGCATGGGAAGTGTGATTCATTGGCATAACGTTGAGCACTCTTAGCAGTTGTGTTCACTGACACAGCAGCATGGAACAGATCAGTAAAGGACAGAGAGGGTGGTGAAGGTGGAAGATGTGAGGTCTGTGATCAGCGCAGATTCCTAAACATGAGCTTGCAGGACTGGCAGTCAGCAGGGTGCAGGGCAGTGGAAGACAGGAAGAATTATACCGAATGTCACAGGGTATTCAGAGGGTGATTCAGTCCGATTCTGCCCTGTTGATCTGAATGTGAAGAGAGGGTAGCCAGGGCGGAATCAACCCCTTTGTTTCCTGCTGTCACCAGTTAGCATCAATGTATCACAAACACTTTCACGTGCTTTAAATTTTTGTAATCAGTATGCATGATCTTCAGCTTTTGGGGGTACAGTCTAATTGAAAATGGAGTACATTGTATTCAGAATGATAAAATAAACTTTGAAAATGAACTCCACTTTTCTTCCTGTTTAAAGGTCCGCACCGTGGGATGTGTGGGTATCAGTCAGAAGAAGCACCCTCTTCCGAGGAGCACCTTGAGCCCCCAGAGAGGGCCAGTCGGGCCGGAATCTGGAGGCTCGGGGAACTCACCATCCCTCGAGTGGGTTCAGTGTCCACTGTGGAGGGGCTTGGGGCCACCTGCCCAGTCCCGGCACCAAGAGGGCTGGTGGGGTCAGAGGTGACAGGCAGAAAAGTTGAAAAGGGAGCCTTTTGCTCCTTTCTTAATACATGTCTGTATCCTTATGTCTTCGATTCCTGAGGGCAGCAAAGAGGCAAAGGCCCCTGCCTTTCATGAATGAAGAGAAACAGATGCAGCTGAGGAGCAGCCTCATGGGGTGGGAACTGAGAGGTCCCTGGGAGGAGACTGAGAACACCCTGTCCCCTCTGTACCACTGGACTCAGGTTGGTTGGGAACCGAGGGAAAAGTGGGCAGCTCCTGATGTCTCCTGCTGTCCCTGCAGTCTGCTCAGTTGCCAGGTGCCACAGCCCCTGGTGGAACCGTCCCAGGCAGGTCCTGCTATGAGCTTGGAGGCCACAGGTTTTGTCCTCAAAGGAAACAGGAGAATCGCTGGGTCCTGCTCCCCTCCCCACACCCGCGGGAGGATTGAACCATCCAGGGCTGGCAGCCAAGACGGAGCAGGACTGGAGAAAGCCTCACATCATGCTGTTCTTTATATCTGTCTGCTCCTTGGATTTCATCACAGTCTCATTGGTGAGCAAGGACTAGAGAACAGGCATCAAATGAAAAATGGAAATAAACAGACCTAGCTCAAACCTTGACTATTGACATCTCCCTCTTTCTTGAACTCATCTAAAAGTGTTAAAAGGATTATTTCACTTTTGTCTAGAAAAGAGTCCTAAGCCACCCCTAAGGGCTTCCTTAAAGAGAAAACATGTGAGACAACCCTTTCGGAACTAACACTGGTTCCTAGGGCACTGGGTGCATTCTCTTCAGTCTGAGGGCTCTGGAAGCATCCGGGTTATCCGACTTCAACCTTTCCTGCAACAGCATTTCTCAGCCTCCCGCAGGGCTGGTGTCAAGGGCGTGTGACCTCTGCCATCTGTCATACAGGGCCACATGATCAGAAAATCCTTGCTATTGGTTTAACTCTCTGCTGTCACTACTGTGAAATTTAGGCTTACATTTTCATTCTCTACAAGTTTCGAGTCAGTCCTGTGTCTCAGACTGTCTCAGGACCATCTGGTATACCTAACTATCATACTCCTACCATACTGGGTCCTCTAGGGCTAAAATCCCTTCTGCAGCATTGATATAAATATCCAATTAATTCTTTCGCAAAGTTTGCAGAACTTGAGAACCACTGGGACACAGAGTTAAGATATCAGGTTCTTGGGTGCCTTTCCCTAATGAAAGATTTAAAACAAAATTCTAGGCTTTTATTTCAAAATGTGTTGGGTATGGAGGCAGGGGAGAAGCATCTATAATTTAAAATATTTTATGTGATATATATTAGGTATTTTTTTCTTATTGCCAAGATAAATATTTGGAAATATACTTAAATTTTCAATGTGAGAATGCTCACATTCTTTGTTCATTCTAGCATGATTTATGTATATTTACATTAATTCTCTTCAGACTAAATCAAGGAAGTGCGCCCCTTATTTATTAATTAATTAGACCTGCTAAGAGGGAGTACTAGTGTTCTGAAAAAGGTTTTGAGTTTCCTCCAGTCCCTTCCACTCTGAAATATCAGAGAAGATGGAACCCTCAAAGCTTACTCAAGTTTCTCAGGACTGGCCGACTGTCCTGCAGCCGGATGCAAGATAGCCTCGAGTGTTTATTCCATACCAACTGCAGAGAGGAAAGGTTTCAGCTTTGGGACTGTGTCCTGAGCAGATGTCACCTGGCTCGGGAAGGCCAGGCCCGGGCCGAGGCAGTGAGGGTCTTCTTGGGAGCACAGAGATAATTTCTATTAGTTGCTCTGAGATTGGAGCCTGAGTGCCACACAGAGTCATGAGGAGTACGTGGCTCTTCATTCGTGTACAGGGTGACATCTCGCAGAGCTCTGGGTCACCATAGCCCTGACTCACCTGGCAGCAGTGCTTCTTGATGTCTAAGCCCGAAATTTCCTTTCTGACCACAGCAACCTCAGGCTGTGACCGTGAAGGCTTTTTAAAAATCTGTATTTCTAGGCACTTGCTGATCAATAAACTGTTTCGGATCATTTTCTGATTTTTTTGTGTACCTAAAAATTAATATTTACATTTTCTCTTTGTTAGGAAAATAAGAGAATTTCCTAACAGAAAGTTAGGAAAAAAATCTTTGTATCATCAGACAAACACTTTAAGGCCTTTTGGAGTTTCATTTTACTGACCAATAAATTTTGTTTTACTAATCAATATTTTCCATCATTGATTTTTTTCTTATTCTATGAGCCTGGATTTATAACTAACATCTTTTGAGATGGAGTTTATTTTCTAAAAAACAAGCTCCTTTTCAACTTAATTTTTGACTGTCTTTTGTTTTATTTTTTTTTTTTGGTACTGAGGATTGAACTCAGGACCTTGCATTTGCAAGGTAGGTAGCGGAATCACTGAGCTAAATCCCCAGCCCTTGACTGTTTTTTGATAAATAAATTTAAATTTTTTTTTGTAAATGAAGTTTTTAGAAACTAATGAGAAAATATGGATGCCTAAGGCAGACCCAAAAGAGAAACAACTTCCTGAGACCTCCTCGCCATCTTCCTGTTTCCCTCCTGACTCCCTCCCTCCAGGCTTGGGCTGGTGGCTCAGCTGCTCAGTTCCGCTGGCAATAATCAGCCTCTCACCTGAACCTTATCTGAACCCCTCGAAGAGTGGCCTTATGTTCGGTCTTCGGGTAACAGACTGAGCTCCACTAATTGCTTCGATTGTTAAATCAAGTCAAACAAGTAGGAAATGGCCTTAAACACATAACACATAAAAGATAAAATATACAGAACCTCACAAATATGCATGATGGGGTGTTTTTGAGGTCACTGATCAGTTAAGTAGTGAAAATACCTGTGCATGGGCTTATTCCTAATTTCATTTAGGTCCTTTTCTCTGGGTAAGAGGTGTCTGATTTTTAAGGATAAATGTAACATACTCTGTAAACAGATTTTAGGTGGTTTATGATTATTTGGGCATAAAAAGGGTAAATACTAGCAGGATCTTGAAGAGATATTTGCACTCCCATGTTCTTTATTCAGAGTAGCCCAAAAGAGGAAGTGAGCTAAATATTATCCATGGAGAAATGGATGGAAAAAGTGATGCATACAGACTGGAGTATTACTCAGCCTTATAAAAGGAAATCTTGTCACATGCTGCACCTTGGATGGACTTTGAAGACAGGCTGGCAAGAGAAGTAATCCAATCACAAAAGACAGACATGGTAGCATTCTGCATATATGAGATGTATAAAGTGGTAAAGTGTGTAGCAATGGAGGTGGAATGGCTTCAGGGCCTAGGAGAGTGGGCATGGCAGTTGTTCAGTAGTCATGGGGCTGCTGTGTTTTAAGATGAGGGGGTTCTAGAGAGCTGTTGTAGAACAATATGAATACACTTAATGCTACTGAAGTGTCCACTTAAAAATGGGTAAGATGTAATTTTATACTATAATAAGAACAAGGAAAAAGTAAACATATAATGGCTTCTTAGCTCAATGAGTTAGAGCAGACAATACAGTGTAGCCCTAACTTTAACTGTAATACAAATCTGAATGTTAATTCTTTCCAGGTATCTCTGATACATCAGTCAGGTTCGCCAGCTATTTTCTGCATGCTTGCTAGTGTTCAAGGCACAGCTACTGTGCTGAAAGTTTAAATGGCACGGCTTTCCAACAGCTTTAAAAGCATGAAGGATAGCACATTTGCTAAATACTCCACAATGAGTGTTTTATACTGTCACAGAAGCACGGCTCTTCAATCATCTTAGACTTAAAGGTTGAGAAGAGAAAACATGCAAATACATTCCCCATTCCCTTTCCATTTTTGCTTTGAAATGATTTTTCACATTAATGAAGAATATTACATTTATAAACATTAAAGCTGGGGAATTAAGAGGGAATATTCGGTGTAATTAAAAACTTTGCTTAAACTATGCATTAGTATTTAATGGGTAAAGTTTATCAACAGATTGCCCATTTTATAATTACACATTAATTTTCATTATCAGGCACTGCCCTCTAATTAGAAGATTAAATGTGTGAGCTTTCTCCTCACAAATCTACTATAGTTGCTGTAAACACTAGAAGGAGATATTAGGTTAAATGTTCAAAAATTTTTCCAATGACTAATTCTTGACTATTGCAAAATAAAAATGGTTAGATCCAAGTTCCATTTGAAATGGTCCAGGTACAGATGTGCTTTATAGCGATAGTCCCAGGATCAGGAGGGTGCGCTATATCCAACAGCGAGCGCCTTGGGTACAGCTGCGTGATTTTGTACCACTACTACGCTGATCAGACAGCTCTTAGGAGGCTTGTGCCCTTCTCAGAAAGGAAACAGAGTTTTGAAATAAGTGTGCTGACTGAGCAAATTTATTACTTGGAGATATGTCCAGCTCAGTTTTTAAAGGTGATGTTAATTATAGTTCATCGCATTATATTCTCATTGAGTTATTGGGCCACTGGAACCAGAAGATTTTTCTCAGTTTTAGATCATTCTTTTGTTGACTCTATAGGAGGTCAACAACAGCCATGTCTGAAATGCAGGTATTTTTCTTCTTTAAAATCTCACTCATACAGTATATTTCAATTGCCTCAGTTGTATATCACCTGTTTGTAATCTAAGCTAAATCACTCCTGTGTCTAAATTATTGTGTCACTTATTTCATTCTACCATTCCTTTCTGGATAATCAAAATGCAGTTAAAGTGGAATTAAGCAAAATGAAGGGTTAAGAGAAAAAAACTACAAGTAGCACTCTGATAACGTATGTCTTTGCTAAGGACTCAACTGCACTTTGCCTCCACTGTGCTCCCTTTAATGTAAAAACTAAATTTATGTGATTTTTTTTTTTTTTGCCTTGTATCTATATGTAGGCCTATTTTATAACTTTGGTATTTAAAAAAACTCCACTGTCTTGGAAAAATGCAATTTATGGTAAATGTAAACATGAGGTAGATAAATGGAGACAACACTGTCTTAGGTTTGTTGCAGCAATGTTTCAATTAGCCTAATAGGAAACGTACTGCTGACGTAGAATATCCTCGGAGTGCTGGTGCCATTTACTGGCAGAGAACAAGGATTCAGATAAAATTAAGAAATGAAAGTTAAGGGGTAAAAATATTCCCAAGAACAGTTCCAATGACAAACATTTTTCTTTGTGAAATTATTTTTTGCTGTAAGCTATTTACTGAGAAGCAAAGAGGTACAGCCATAACATGGGCTTTTCTGTTCTTCAGCCCTCTTCCTCCAGCCAAGAGGCACCAGCGCATGGCTGTCCTTGTTCCCGGTCACAGGGAGGATCTGCAGAAGGCCACTTCCTCCTTCCATGTTCTCATCCACCCTCCCGCGGGCGCGGGTCTGCCCGGGCCAAGACTCGGCTACCCCCATGGCAGAGAAATTCAACCTCCACTTGTTCTGTCCATCCGATCCCCTTCTTCTTTGTGTCTTTAGCCTTTGTCTCCCTGGTTATTCTCTTTCCGATACCTTTGTCCCCTCAGAATGTCCTCTTCAGCATAACAAACATGCTGACGACTGTATCAAGCAAAGCAGAGCAAAAACACTCAGAGAATCATCCTGCAAGCCTGCACGGGCTCCACCGCTCCTCCACTTACGTCTTATTTTCCCAATTGTTGCAGAGGAACCTTCCCGGAAGACAGTGTCTGTCACCCCTTGGATGCACCGGAACTCGGGCCGGTCCACCCCTCGCTGAACTTGTTGAACAGAAACGCAGGAAGCCGTTTCGGACCAAGCTGCTGGACTGCGCCCCAACAGGCCGGGCCGAGAGGGAGAGCTGAGCCGCTCACGCGGCAGTGCAGCAAGCTTCTGTCCTACTCTTGGAGCAGTCAACGGGCCGCTGACAGCAACGGGCACATTTCCCAGGAGTTCTGTGGTTTATTTTTCCTTAAATTCTTTCATTGGTGCATTTTAGGTGTGCAATACGTTTACATTTATCCTTGGGTGCTTGTACCTGTGCATGACGCATCTTGGTTCTTATTTTTCCCCTTCTCCAGCCCTCCCTTCCCTATTTACAAAGACTTTGTTTCCATTTCTTTTTCTTTCTCATAATTTTTCCTTTCCCTTCTTCCCTTTCCCCTACCCCTCCCACTTCCCCTACCCTTTTGGACCTTTTCTTCCTATTTCAAATTATCAATTATTCATTTTAATCCTTATTTACACTTTCAGTTTCTCACACTAGAGAAGCTATTCGGTATTTACACGTGTGTCCTATTTATTTCACTTAAGAGTATGGCCTCAATATGCATCCATTTAGCTATAAATGACTCTAGTTTCTCATTCTTTATGGCTGAGTAGTACTCCACTTTATAAAAACCCCCACATCTTCTTTATCCAGTCTCCAGTTGTTGGGCATTTGAGCTGTTTCCAAGCTTTAGCTATTACAAACTGTGCTGCTATAAACATGGGTGCACATATATCGCTGTGGTATGACTCTTAATTCTTTGGGGAAGATCCCCAGCAGGGGAATAGCTGGGTCAAATGGGACCTCCAGTCCTAGTTCTTTGAGGTATCTCCATACTGATTTCCACAGTGCTTGCACCAGTCTGCACTCCCACCAACAGTGGAGAAGGGTTCCTTTCTTCCCACACCCCTGCCAGCATTTGTTATTGGTTGATTTCATGATAGCAGCCATTCTTTCTGGGGTGAGGTGCAATCTCAGCGTTGTTTTCATCTGCATTCCTCGAATGACCAATGATGTTGAACATTTTTTCATATGTTTATTTGCTGCTTTTACTTCTTTGTCTGAGAAATGTCTGTTCATTTCAGATGCCCATTTTTGAATTGGGTTTTTATGTTTGGGGAGTCTGATTTTTTTCAGTTCTTTATATATTCTAGATAGTAGACCTTTGTCTGAGGTACAGCTGCTAAAATTTTTTTCCCACATGGTAGGTTGTCTCTTAGCTCTGTTGGTGGTTTCTCTTGCAGTGCAGAAGCTTTTTAATAAGATGAGATCCCAGTCGTTGATTCTTTGTGCTAGTTCCCATGCTGCTGAGATTTTGTTCATAAAGTCTTTTCCTATGCCAATATCTTTGAGAGTTCTACTTAACTTATCTTCTACCAAGTTTAATGTTTCTGTTTTAGTGTTTCTTTTCTTTTTTTTTTTTTGATACTGGGGATCGAACTTGGGTCCTTGCTCTTGCAGCAGGCAGTGAAACCACTGAGCTAAATCCCCGGCCCTAGCGTTTCTGTTTTAATATTTAGATCTTTAATTCACTTTGATCTTAGTTTAGTGCATGGTGAGAAATATAGGTCTAGTTTTAATCTTTGGTGGGTTGAAATCCAGTTTTTCCAACATCATTTATTAAATAGGCTATCTTTCCTTCAATGAGGGTGGCTGGCTCCTTTGTCAAAGATGAGGTGACTGAGTATGTCTGGAGTTGTTTCTGCATCTTCTAATCTATTCCACTGGTCCTCAGGTCTGTTTCTTTGCCAGTACCATGCTGTTTTTATCAAAGTAGCTTTGTAGTATAGTTTCAAGTTGGGGATTGTGATACCCCCTGCCATGTCTCTGTTAATTGCTTTTGCTATGCTAGGTCTCTTCTGGTTCCAAATGAATTTTTGGATTGTTTTCTCTAGCTCTGTGAAGTATATTGTTGGAATTTCAATCAGTATTGCATTAAATCTATATAGCAGTTTTGGAAGTATGGGCATTTTCACTATATTGGTTCTTCCTACCCAAGAACAAGGGATGTCTTTCCATTTTCTTATATTCTCTTCAATCTCTTTTTTCAGAGTGCTGTAGTTTTCAATGTAGAGGTCTTTTGCTTCCTTTGTTAGATTGATTCCTAGATATTTCATTTTATTGGATGCTATCGTAAAAGGAATTGTTTCCCTTATTTCTCTCTCAGTGAGTCTGTTATTTGTGTACAAGAAGGCTATTAGTTTTTGAGGGTTGACCTTGTGTCCAGCTACTCTACTGAATCTGTCAGTTAAGTTTAGAAGTCTTTTGGCGGAGTTTTTTGGGTCTTCTATGTAGAGTATCATATTGTCAGGAAATAATGACAGTTTAACTTCTTCCTTTCCTATCTTTATTCCTTTCATTTCTTTCTCATTTCTAATTGCTGTGGCTAATGTTTCCAGAACTACATTGAACAGGAGTGGTGATAGTGGGCCTCCTTGTCTTGTTCCTGATTTTAGTGTGAGAGTTTTCAGTTTTTGACCATTTAGTATGATGTTGGCTATTGATTTTTTCATAGATAGCCTTAATCAGGTTGAGATAAAACCTTTGATTCCAATTTTCTGTAGGGTTTTTATCATGAATGGGCATTGGATTTTGTTGAATGCTTTTTCTGCATCTATTGAGATGATCATATGATTTTTGTCCTTGGCTTTATTAATATAGAGTATTACATTTATTGATTTATGTATGTTGAACCATCCTTGCATCCCTGGGATAAATGCGACTTGGTCAGGGTGTATGATCTTCTTGATGACCCTCTGTATTCTATTTGCCAGTATCTTGTTGAGGATTTTTGCATCTATGTTCATTAGTGAGATTGGCCTGTAGTTCTCTTTTTGGGTTGGGTCTTTGCCTGGTTTTGGAATCAAAGCAACACTTGCTTTCAGGAATGAATTTGGAAGCCTGGCTTCCCTTTCAATTTCCTTGATGAGTTTAAAGAGTAATGGTGACAGTTCTTTTTTAAATGTCTTGTAGAATTCAGCAGTGAAGTCATCAGGACCTGGGCTTTTCTTTGTTGGTAAATTTTTTATTACATTTTCAATTCGACTCATTATAATTGGGGTGTTTAGAATTTCTATATCTTCTTCATTTAACTTTGGCAATTCGTATGTATCTAGGAATCTGTCCATTTCTTCTGTGTTTTCCGTTTTATTAGAGTCCAGTGTCTTGAAGTAGGTATTGATGATCCTCTGGATTTCTGTTGGATCTGTTGTGACTTCATCTTTTTTATTCTTAATTGCATGGATTTGAGCCTTTTCTTTCCTTTTTTTTGATAAGGTTGGCTAAAGGTTTATAGATTTTATTTATTCTTTTAGAAACCAACTCTTTGATTCATTGATTTTTTGTATCGTTCTCTTAGTCTCCATTGCATTGATTTCTGCTCTGAACTTTATAATTTCCACTCATGTACGAACTTTGGGTTTGCTATGCTCTTTTTCTAGGATCTTGAGGTTCTGCATTAGTTGTTAATTTGAGTTCTCTCTGTTTTCCCAATATGGGGATTCACTGCTATGAATTTCCCTCGTAGAACTGCTTTCATTGTGTCCCATAGATTCCTTTATGTTGTACTGGCATTATCATTTACTTGTAGAAACTGTCTAATTTCTTCTTTAATTTTCGCTGTGAAATTTCCTCTTGTTCAGTATGGAAATTATTCAATTTCCATGTGTTTGTGGGGGTTTTGTGGTTTCTTATGTTACTGATCTCCAATTTTATTGCACTATGGTCTGATAATATATAGGGGGTAACTTCAATTCTTTTACATTTACTTAAACATGTCCTATGAGCTAGCATGTGGTCTATTTTGGAGAATGGCCTGTGTACAGCTGCAAAGAATGTGTATTCTGATTTTGTGGGGTGAAACACCCTGTAAACATCTATTAAGTTCATTTGTTCAATAGCTTCATTTAGTTCTAGAATTTTGTTGTTGATTCTTTTTCTAGATGATCTGTCTATTTGTGATAGTGGGGTATTGAGGTCCCCCACTACAATTGTATTAGTGCTTATTTGGTTTTTCATGTCCATTAATATTTGTTTTATATATAGTTGGGGCATTCATATTTGGTGCACGTATATTTATGATTGTCATCTCTTCCTCTTGGATTGTTCCCTTCACAAGGATGTAGTGACCATCTTTGTCTCTCTTAATTAGTTTTGGTTTGAAATCTACTTTGTCTGCAAATAAGATTGCTACCCCTGCTTTTTTCTGGGTTCCTGTGGTGTGGAGAACTGTTTTCCATCCTTTTACTTTCAGTCTATGGATTTCTTTTTGAGTTAGGTGTGTTTCTTGTATACAGCATATTGTTGCATTTTCCTTCTTAATCCATTCTGCCAGTCTATTTCTTTTGATTGGTGAATTGAGACCATTAACATTGATGGTTATAATTGATAGATATTGACTCATCCTTGCCATGATGTTTTACTGTTGTTGGCTCTTTTATTTTTTCCCCTTTCCCTATAGTTTCTTGCCTTGCCTGGTGGGTTCCTTCTGTTGGGCCTTGTGGAATTGTGACCTTCATTGTCTTTTTCTAGGATATTGTTTAGAATTGTTTGGAGGGCTGGTTTGGTGTTCATGAAATTTCTCAGGTGTTCTTTGTCATGGAAGTGTGTAATTTCCCCCTTAATTTTGAAAGATAATTTTGCAGGATACAACAGTCTAGGTTGGAAGTTATTTTCTTTTAGGGCTTGAAATACTTCACTCCAGGCTCTCCTTGACTTGAGGGTTTGTGTGGAGAAATCTGCTGTGACTCTGATGGGCTTTCCTTTGTAGGTGATTTGTTTCTTTTCTCTAACTGCTTGTAGGATTTTGTTCTTCTGTTGGGTTTCTGGGATCTTGACTACTATATGTCTAGGTGTAGATTTTTTTTTGATCATGGCTAGTTGGGAGTTCTATATGCCTCACTTATCTGTATGTCCAATTCTTCACCTCTGTCTGGGAAGTTTTCTACTATTTCTTCTGTGAACAGTTTATGTTAATTGTACTTTCTCCTGCTTTTTCACAGACTCCTATCAGTCTTATGTTATTCTTCTTTGTATCATCTAGCAGCTGCTGGATTGATTTCTCATGGTCCCTTACTATTTTTAAGAAATCTCTGTCTTCAGGGTCATTAACTGCAATCCTGTCTTCTATATCTGATATTCTATCTTCACATTCCCTTAATCTGCTGTGAATACTTTCAGTCGAGTTTTTAATTTCCTGGATATCCATTTGAATCTGTTTCATGGATTCCATTTCTTTCTTATGTTGGGTGATCATGGTTTCCGTTTCTTTCTTATACTGGGCATTCATGGCTGGCTTCCAGCATGTTTCTGAGCTCATCTATTTTTCTTTTTATCTGTTTCTGTTCTAGAGCCTCTAATCATGTCTTTCACTCTGCTCACCATCTCTGTAGTTAACTGGTCCCAGGCGTTTTACTTGGCATGGAAAGTACCTCTGCCTGAGTCTTACAGAAAAAGGTAGCCTAAAGTAACCTAACCTTAACAAATCAGCTGTTTCTCTGTTGCCTCCCTGTCCCCACCATACAAAGAAAATAACTTTGGAATGATGTATCCACTTTCTGCTTCTGGTTCTGCTTGCTTTAAACTCTTATCTCTCTGTGCTATTATTGGAACACTCATTTATATTAAGAAATGAAGGGCTGTCCACAATGTGTGTTGTGGAATAAAGTTATCTTTTAGGATAAAAACATGAAGCCAGTTAAGACCTTTAAATTGAGTTGTTAGTAATTTTATCCTTTTGATATAGAGGAAATAAATGTAACTCCCAACCTGCTAGATGTCAGATATGCCAAGTTTATGTTTCCCAAAATTGAAGAATGAGTTCTAAGGAACAATGGAGGTTAAGGATAGGAAAACTTTATTGAGAGAGATAGGTCCTGAGAGATACGAGGGGACCCAAAAGTGCATTGCCAATGAGTCCATTTCTCAAAGGACGTTTTAAAGAGCAAAATCATGAGATGGATACAAATTATGATCAACCAATAAGGTTACAAGTGTAGCTGCTTAGGTAATATTGATCCAATGGGGAAGCAGCTCATGTAGCAAGGGTCCATGGAGAGAACAAAGACCTTTTTTTAGCAAAAGATGGGTCAGGAGGTCCTGGTCACCCAGGTGGTGTCTACCTAGACTTTATTGGACCAGGTGATACCAGACTATAGTAGAATCTTCAGTGGATTTATCCCTTGGGGAGGCACGTAGGCCTGCTCATTCCATCTTTATCTTTAGGCCTGGGCTCCAGCAGATGCGCCTCCAGCCACTGTTGTGATGTGTTCTCATCTTCTCCACTGAATCCCTCCAAGGTCCAGCTCTGGGTGACTGCCTAGAATATTTCTACCTAACTGAGCTGTCTATAATATTTTCTTTCCTTAAATTATTTTATTGGTACATTTTAGGTATACAGTATGTTTACATTTATCATTGGGTGCTTGTATCTGTACACGATGTATCTTGGTTCTTATTTTTTTTCCCACTACCTGTGCTCCATTGTCTATAATATTTTGATGCCCTAATCACTGAGATCCTCTTTGTTGAGCCTGACATTTTCCAACCTGCTTCTTGCTGCCTCTTCCTCAACATGCAGGGTTCTTGTTGGCCCTTGTCTATGAAACACCCTCACCGCTGCTTCCCAGGATGCTAACCGGCATGGCTTTTGGAGCACCCGCATGGCCCTTCTTTTCCTACCTTCCTCTGGACTTCGGCATTCCATGGCAGTCTGTGCTCACACCTGTTCTCTAAAGACCTTACGTATGCTGACGGCTTCAGGTGTGGCCAGCCTGCTGGTGACACTGGACCTGCATTCCCAGCCCAGATGCATCTCCTGGACCTTTGTCCATGGCTGTGTCTCAGGCCTCTCCAAACGGAGCTTGTTCAAGGCTGGAGTCCCCACCGAATCTGGCCCTCTTGCTGCGTGGGCCGGCAGTCGGCCAGTCCTCCACATGCAGGACTCAGTCACACTTTCCATTTTCCCTCTCATCCTGCGTAATGAGCAGCACAGCCCCATCAGTTTCACACTTTAATAACCTCTGAATTCGTCCTCTTCTCTCACCAATGGCTGAATTTAGAAACAGCCACCTCACACTCAGACAGCCCTCACTGTTTGTGGACATGAAATCCCAGCCTATTAGCATGGGGGAGAATGGCCCCTACCTGATCCTCCAGACTCATCTCTTCCTAAACTTGCCTCTGCAGTTCATGTCTTGCAGCCTCTGCTCACACAACGCTGAGCCACTCTGTTTTCGGAATGGGCCCCGCGTCTGCTTTCCTGATGCTCTGTGACTGCCGTGTGGGGCTTCTTTCCTGCCCCTTCACACCTTTCCAAACTCAGCCTGCATCAGCTCCTCGGAGAACTACTCCAGTTTGATTTAGTTCCCTATCTTGTGAGCTTATTTAGAATCCTGTGCTTAGCTCATAGGGCATTTTCATTTATATTGAAATTACTTCCCTGGAACTCCTGGAGGGCAGGGCCTTTATCTCAGATTTCTTAGGCACTGGAAACATGGTAACTGATAGAGACTTGGTGCTCAATAGATGGAAAAAGAGTGAAGGAAGACAGACAGAAATAAGCTGCTGTGTTAGAGGCAAAGAAAGAGCTGCAGTCTCTTCCAACGCATACCAAGATCTGAGAAGCCCGCTCACTCCATTTTGCCAGCTAGGAACTGCAGTCCGTTATGATCATTTCTATTTTTCCTCCCGTGTGGTTTTGACAATAGAATTTCTATGTATAGATGTTTAGGAAAAGAGTATACTTTAGAAATTAAGCCTGTGTCTACTAGCACACATGGCTCAGGTTTTATAATGTCAAATATATACATATATCAACAGTATTAAAAGATAAGGTGAAAGATCCTCTAGTACTTACTCTTGAAGCTATACTGCTTATGAAAATGTTTTCAGTGTTATAAAGTATATAATATATTGAACAGTGGATCTATTAAGATGGACTTTTTCTAAAAGATTTCTCTAGACAAATTAACGTTCTTCTGGCGTCATTATTATCCACATTGTTTTCAAATAATACTATTGTATAAGATCTCAATTAACAGAGACCAAAATAAGAGTACTGTAACTATATAATTTCAAAATCCAAGGGAAGAAAGTATTTAAAATTACTTCCTGAGTTTGCAACCACAAACAGTAAGTTTGCACTGCACTTTTGCTGCGGGCTTCATTTGTCAAAAGTGGAAAGTTGGACAGCTCAGTCACCTGCGTTTTGCCCACCTGACCTTGGCCGTGAGCTTGACCTTTGCCTCTGGTACCTGGAATTGTGAATAATCAGCCGAATTTCGGTGACTGCAATCATTAGGGACTAAAGATATATCGTTGAGTTCTGCTTCATACTTTCACACAACTGTTCTTTAGCTATTTTGCTTCTCTGTGGATTGGTAAAAAAAAAACTACTCCTCTAATTCATGGTAAAGTAAAAAACCAGCGAATAAACTATATCTAAAGATGATTTAATTTAAAAAGTCAAAAAGAATCAAGTGGCCAAAAAGTAAACAACCAGGCACCACAAACCCCCCAAATCCTCCTCAGATCCACCACCCCAGGGCGGCTCTTGCCTGTGAGAATTCCACTCGCACCTCGGCCCACCGGCCTGGGTCAATCTCTCTCCGGGCCTCGGCCTCCGGAGCCCCCCACAGGCGCCCACACTCCGCAAGTCTGGGCGGTGACTGCGCAGCCGCACCCTGGGTCTCCGGTTGGTCGGTCAGGAAGAGCGGAGCTGGCCCCAGGTCTTTGTGGCGTCGGCCTCCACTCCAGCACACGCCTTGCTGTGCACTGATAAATTCGTGGACAGGGCAGCGCGTCTTGCTTGGGAGCTGGGTTAGTACACATAACACAGCAGGAGGCCCTGCCCCATTTCCCATCCTGCCTCAGCGGCACGGGATTTGTTTTCTCTGAGCCAGTTTGGGGAGACAGTCTCGCTACTTTGGTGTGCTAATGTGTTAGTAAGTTGTGGAAGTATCGCTGCCTTGTGTCTGTGTTTAATGAGATTCTAGAGCAGTTTGTTCCAAGTTGCAGCAGGGGTCAGGCACAACCTCATGGTGGCGATTTCCTCCTTCCACAGGTGACCGCCCAAGACGCACGGTGTTTTGCAGTGATCACAGGACCCGCATCTTACTTGGGGCTGGGTTATACAAGCAGTTGGTGTTTAAGCAAGGTCAGCATTACTTTCGGAAAGCTTTTGACTTATCCACAGAGGATACTGTACCTGGCTCTGAGGCTAGAGTTCCGCCCAGCAATCCTTGGAGGTCTCAGAGGCAGACCCAAGGAGAAGAGGGAAAGAATGTAGACCGGGTGTCCGACCTGTCTTCCAGGTGACCGTGTGTCCCCAGTGGTTGGCAGGGTGGAGGGTTCTGAAGAATGTCGGCTTCATGCGGGTCACTTCACTGTTTTAAGTCTTCACAGGCTGGACACTGGTATCATTTGATCTGTGCCTGTAAAACCTAAATGAGATGCTGTCCGCACTCGTTCAGGCCCCAGATGGCACCTGCTCAGACCCGCTGGGCCGGCTCGGTCTTGCTTGGTCAGATGAGCACACTGTTGCTGAGAGTAGACCACCTGCTTCCTGTGTTCCAGGTTGCTTTTCTCTTTGAGCAGCTGCTACTTTCATGGCCTGCGAGGTCACAGCTGCCTGTGTTAGGATGAAAGTCACCTGGCAGGCAAGGGTGGGCGAGGCCGCAGTGCTCCCGGCGCAGCCCCCAGCATGGCCCCTGCTCCCTCCCTCCCCTCCGTCTGGTCTCCTTTCTGTGACTCTGGGGATTGAACCCAAGGCCTCAAATTCTCATTTCCTGAGTAGTGAGGCCCTCGATGGTTTTTGCCTTTCTCTCCGATTCTTTTCTCCTTACCCAGCACCCTGAGAAGTGCTCTCAGCTACATCTACTCAAGAGCTCTGGTCTGCGTTTCAGTCTGGTTTGTTCAGCACTGCGGTGGGAGTGGGGTGGGCGCCCTCACCACTTCTCCTTGCATCCCGCTCCCTGAAGCCGGGCTCCTCCTGCCTGCGGAGGGCGGCTGACATCCTGTCCCTCTCGGCCTCTGCAGACCCAGTGCTGAGCACTGTGAACTGCCCTGCGCAGGTGCCCGGCCTGGGTGGCTCAGGTGGGAGCTGCAGGGCCAGGGCCGACAGAGGCCACACTGGGTGCTGCCCATGCAGCCGGGTTGGTGTGAGCAGACGGGGCTCAGAGCTGCTCACGCGGCCAACTTCTGCTTGCTGTTGTCACCGACAATGGGGCTGTGCGTGAGGGTGGGCCTGGGACTCAGGCCTGAGGTCTGATGTGGGATCAAGTGGCCAGGTGACCTGCAGGGATGCGTCCCGGCTCCGGCCTCCCTCCTACTCAAGTCCCCCTAGCCAGTCACAGGCCTGACGTTATTGCAGATGGGTAAGTTAATTAGACACCTCGTAGGCAGTTAGACAGGGCCGGCCCACAAGGAGCCAGCATGGAGGACAGTGAAGACCCACTCACTGAAGGCCAGCATTGTAAAAAGAAGAAAAACTCCTACACTCACATGCTTCTCCTAGGTAGGGCTCGACAGCAGGGATTCATATTCTACACAGGTATCAATCCCCTCCCTGGGTGGAGGACCAATACCTTAACCCATCCCTTCCAGGAAAGGTCCCTGACCCACACCTTACCAAAAATCCTTGCTCAGTCCTTGTACACTTTCTACATGACTTGCTTCCCCATTGGATCTCTGCCTAATCAGTATTACCTAAGTGGCTATACTTGTCATAATCTTATTGGTTGATCATAGTCTTGTCCTGCCTCATGTCCATCTTGTGATTTCTCACTGAATCAATATTACCTAAGTGACTGTACTTGTAATCTGCCTAGTTGGCTATAGTTTTGTCCCACCTCAAACCTGCCTCAGCTCGTGGATTTGTCCCATAAATCACCTTTGAGAAGCAGGGTCGGTGGGCAACCAACATTCTGGTCCCCCTTCTGTCTCTCTTTTTTTCCCCCTATAAGTTTGTTGGTACATTTTAGGTATAAAATACAGTTACATTCCTCATTGGGATCTTGTACCTTTACATGATGTATCTCGGTTCTTATTTTTTCCCCTTCCCCTGCCCTCCCTTCACCCCCTCCACCCTTCCCTATTTACAAAGGCTTTGTTTCCATGTTTTTCCTCTTCTCATACTTTTTTCTTTTCCCTTCTTTCCTTTCCCCTTCCTCTCCCACTTCCCCTACTCCTTTAGACATTTTCTTCCTATTTCACAATATCAATTATATATTTTGATTCTTATTTACACTTTTAATTTTTCACACCAGGGAAACTATTCAGTATTTACACATGTGTGTCCTATTTATTTCACTTAAGAGTATGTTCTCAATATGCAGCCACTTAGCTATAAATGTCTCTAGTTTCTCATTCTTTATGGCTGAGTAGTACTCCATTACATTAAAAAACCCACATCTTCTTTATCCAGTATCCAGTCAATGGGCACTTGGGCTGTTTCCAAGCTTTAGTTACTACAAACTGTGGTGCTATGAACATGGGTGCACATATATCACTGTGGTACGATTCTTTTAATTCTTTGTGGAAGATACTCAGGGGGGGAATAGCTGGGTCGAATGGGACTTCCAGTCCTAGTTCTTTGAGGTATCTCCATACTGATTTCCACAGTGGTTGCACCAGTCTACACTCCCACCAACAGTGGAGAAGGGTTCCTTTCTCCCCACAGCCCCGCCAGCATTTGTTATTGGTTGATTTCATGATAGCAGCCATTCTTTCTGGAGTGAGGTGGAATCTCAGTGTTGTTTTCATCTGCATCCCTCGAATGACCAGTGATGTTAAACATTTTTTCATATGTTTATTTGCTGCTTTTACTTCTTTGTCTGAGAAATGTCTGTTCATTTCAGATGCCCATTTTTGAATTGGGATTTTATATTTGGGGGATCTGATTTTTTTGAGTTCTTTATATATTCTAGATAGCAGACCTCTGTCTGAGGAACAGCTGGTAAAACTTTTTCCCCACATTGTAGGTTGTCTCTTATCTCTGTTGGTGGTTTCTTTTGTAGTGCAGAAGCTTTTTAATAAGATGAGATCCCAGTTGTTGATTCTTTGTGCTAGTTCCTGTGCTATTCAGGTTTTGTTCATAAAGTCTTTTCCTATGCCAATGTCTTTGAGAGTTCTTCCTAACTTATCTTCCAGCAAGTTTAGTGTTTCTGTTTTAATATTTAGATCTTTAATCCACTTCGATCTTAGTTTAGTGCATGGTGAACCCCTTCTGTCTCTCTTAGGCAGAAGCTATCTTTCTCTCAATGAATTTTTCCTACTTTTAGCCTCTGTTCCTAGAGTTCATTCTTTGATTTTAGAGAACATGAACTCGACCCGAGTTCGATCCCCGGTACCAAAATAAACAACAAAAAACAAACAAAAAAAGAAACATACAAGAAATTTTTAAATATTGGGCCGGGAATTTAGCTCAGTGGTTCTGGCGCCTCCCTTGCAAGTGCAAGGTCCCAAGTTCGATCCCTGGTACCAAAAAAAAGAACACGAACTCGAGTTTGGATACCTAGCAGGTGACTGTTCATCTCTGTGCCACCCTGCACCACGTGTCCCGGGCCCTCTGTGGTCCGAGTCACCGCATCTCCTCTCCTGCAGCCTGTGCCTCATCTGTGGTCTCTGTCCCACAGATTGAAGCCACCATGGCTTCTGCGTCCACCAGCTCTCCTCTCTGCTGTCTGCCTGGAGTCCTGCTCTGGTGTGGAGGGTGCTCTGGGTGCCTGTGGCTGAGCTGATCAGCTCCCTTGTCTGCGCTGGGCTGAGCAGTGCGTAGGGCTAGGAAAAAGCAACAGCAGACCTGCAGATTGCCGCGGTAAGCAAAGTTGCCATCCTGGGCAGCTTCCGTTTCTGGTCTGCCTGGCCTCTCTCAGGGCGCTCTTCTACGCTTCTCCCTCCCCTCGCATGCTGGTCATGCTTGGCATGGCCTCGTTCTTGTATCATGGGAGGATGACAGTGAGTCCGGGGTGGGAACGGCCTCAGCTTGCTCTCGCTGGGCCGTGGCAGCAGAAGTTCCTCCTCTCTCGCCTCCTGTGGGTGTAGGGAGTGTCGTCTTCCTGCCAAGCCAGCCTTTAGATGGCCGGTGGGCTATCCCGGAGCCCCGCGGCCCACCCAGCCTGGGCTCAGGGCTCTGCTCCCTCAGCCTGTGTCCGTTGGCTCGCCCACACCGCTGCTGCCCTGCTTCTCACGGCTGACGCTCCGTGAACTCTCAGGGCACCTGTGCCGTGCGTTCATTGTGCCCATTTGTTGCTCCTCTGCCCTTCGCATCTCAGCCTCCTCCCTGAGCCCGCCTGGCGTGAGCCAGAGGCTCAGTGGGGCCTTCCAAGCGACAGATGCCACGTGCTGTTTAGCCTGACTGCTGGCCTCTGACTGCCAGGCTTCCGTTACCTGGATGGGGGTTGTCGGCCCGAGTTTGCTCCGGAAGCCATCTCCTCCCTCAGCCAGTGGGCCTTCCTGGTGGGCCGCCCTCCTCCTGGACATGGTCAGGTCCCAGAGCCCCGACCTCGCTCTGGTCTGGGCCTCTCCTCCTCCTCCTCCTCCTCTTGCATCTGGGCAGTGTCTCTCCCAGCGTGAGCCAGAGCCTCAGCCCTCCCTCCTGATCACCGGCCGCTGGTGCTGTGCTGCCCGGTGGGCCCCGCTTAACCTGTGACATGGTAGCTGAGGCGTTTGTTCCCGGTCCGCACCTCGTCCCTGCTCAGGCAGTGGCTGAGCTCTGGGTCAGTCTGCCATCTTCCGAAACCCCAAGTATCTGAGTATTTGGGTCCGGTTATTTGCAGACTGGACTTCTGCGAGCTCGCCTCTAAACTGCTGTCATGATCTGGGCAGCACCCCGGCAGTGAAAACCGGAGAGTGGCCGGGAGACGTCCAACCTGTGTGTTCTTTTGGCCAGTCTGACAGGACACGGCAACCGTGCCCGAAGAATATCCAATGCCAAAATGTTCACTGCCAGCGCACAGTGGTTTTCTATTCCACTTTGAAATAAACATAGAAACAAAACAAAGCCCGCCAAGGTACCACCGAGGAATGTTTTGAAGTGTAATTTTATAGCAAGGCTCTTTTGAGTGGTCATGCATTTCTGTCAAGCGATACTGAACCCTAAGGAAACAGTCCTCATGCAGACAGAGACCCGGCCTGGGCACCGTATACTCGAGACCTCACATGGAAAGACGACGGTGAGGACACACGGCTGCTGTCCAGGTTCGTCCAGGTCTGGCCATGCAGAGGGCGTCGTTTCGTTTATCGTCCAAATGGGAATGAATAATCATGGCTCGGAAGGAGTGTGGATCAGCCAGGGTGTCCTGAGCAGACAGACACTACAGTCGCCTCCTCCTGCGCATCAGGGAACCCAGTGCTGCCCAGGCCACGAGGCTCCGCCCTAGAGTCAGCACCTTGAGGTCCACAGGCCTGGAGGAGGATGGGAGCCTGCTAGCCCCCTGGGGGACGTCAGTAGTCTCCAAAGTGCACCTTAACACTTCCTCAGGCCTGAGGTAACAGGGGCCTCATCACCCGTGGCCTTCTCCACCTCACTTTCCTCAAAAGAAGCAGGGCCTCCTGAGGTCACCGTGAGTCCAAAGGAGCCGAGGAGTTTGAGTGAACACATTTCCCTTTCCCAGCACAAACGCTGCTTAGCTCAACCTGGAGTCTGTCTGCCAGGACTGAGTCCACCGTACAGAACACGCTACTTGAAAGGAACTTGCAGTTTATAAGAGAGGGAAGCGGTAGTTCCACGTGTGTGCGCACGTGTGGTAGGGATGTTTGGGGTGTGTGACAAAACAGAGAAGGGGAGAGTTAGGGTTGGAATTAAAGCTAAATCCGCCTCTCCCCAAACTGTGGTGCATGATGCAGGCGTGCACACACACGGAGCAATACTTACTGGAAGAAACACGGGAGGTTGAGTTTCTTGGAGGGAAGTTATTGTATCCATGCCACAAGCCAACCACGAGTCACTTTGGTGATGATCCTGTGCTGGGTAGGTGTTTTAGAAGGCAAGGCCCGAGACCCTTCCCTGCTCCTCTCCCTGAGCCAGTCCTGGTTCTTCCCCTGTGTTTGAGACCTGAGGCCTGGACTTGGGAAGCGGTCACAGCTGCTCTCCGTAGTGGCTTTAAGTCATGGCAGCCAACCGTGGGGAAAGGGCTGTGGCCGCTGCAGGCACAAGGCCTGTGTGCAGCACAGACTCTCCGGTCCCATGGCTTGTGGGGCTGTCTCCCCTCACATGTGCGGGCACAGGCGCCAAGATCTGGTCCCGAAGGTGGTGCAGCCTCGCCTCCCTCTTGTGTTGGGCCCGGTTGAGGGCCGCCTGGTGCTGAGTGTGGTCAGTGGGGGTGAAACCGTGGCTTAGCCTCGGAGCCTGACTGCTATGTGGAGACGTCACACACCGCCTGTCTTCGGCTGGCCGGACTGTGCTCTTCCACCCCGGAGAGAGTGTGGGGGCCCTGGCTCAGAGCTGCGGGCCATCGCCTCAGATTTTCATCTGTTGCTCCTGTTGTCTGTCCTGGGCTCTGCAAAGCAGTGCCTCTCTTCCTGCAGTGCCCTCCACTTCGGCACATTGCTCCAGTCGGCCCTGCCCAACAGCTTCAGGTAGTTTAGAGTCCACTTGGTCAGTGTGGTGGGCCGCCCGTCGGAGGGGGCTCCCTGCCCTGCCTGCCTGAGCCCACCCGGGGCCATTGGCTTCCCTCCCCAGGTGGGCCTGGGCACTTCTGTTTCTCCACCTGCTTCCTCTCCCATCCTGCTGAGAGGCAGGGCCACAGGCAGCCCAGCTGTGCTGCGCCCTCCACCCTGTGGGTCCTGGCTGTCACCGTGGCCAGGTGACACACAGGCTCTGCTCTGCATCTTTTGTTGTGCATCTCAGGCTGGTTGGTCTACATAGAGAACCCCGATTTTCTTTCTCCCCCCGCTTCCAGAGAAGCCTGCTTCTAGAGTGGTTCCACATTTTGTTTTATGTCCGATTCCCTGCTTCCTGGGCGGCGGGTCAAGTCAGCCGTGCCCTGGATGCCTGGCTGTTTCAGTTCAGAGGACCGGAGAGGAGAGGCCCCCATGCTTCTCCAATTTTCCAGAGAGCCCCGCCTGTTCAGATACACTTGTCATGACAACAAATCTAATGCTTTGGCTCCTGTTTGGCTCCATTCCTTGAGTCTCTCCTTCAACCACTGCAGTAGTGACAGAAAGGGGAAGTGGATCTTTGAACCTCAAAGTTTGCCTGGTGGTGAGTACAGCGTTCATTATCCCGGCCATGATCACTGTTTTGTTTTTACCCTGGGTTCCCAGTGATAACTGGGCATCCCCAGGTGTACATTCACCCACACGTTTCTGCATTGGCACCGAACTCCAAAGGCCCTGTAACCTCTGCGCCTGCTGTCCCGCCCAGCACCCTGGCCACCTGTACTGCAGGGTAGCAGCTGCCCCCGAGGCTGGGCACGGGCAGCCGGGGACAGTGATCTGCCGTGACCTGCACGGCGTAGGGTCCAAAGCCAGGGAGAGTGGTGGGAGATGAAGAAATAACGAAGAAACCAGGACTGTTCCTGAAGTTTGGGACCAGGTGGAACCACAGCTGGTCAGGAGCTAATGCCGCCTGGAGCACCACGCACTCTTTATTTATAGTGGAAGCAAACAGGAAGCAAAGGCGGGTCAAACAGGGGAGAATAGGCTACTGAATGTTCCAAAGCAGATTTACTTTATTAACTCATAAGTTTAAAAGTGTAGTTAATATTTGCCCTTCGAGGAAGGCTGCTGCAGACCCCGGCTCTCAGGTGGAGTTTGAGGGAGAACGGAGGGAACTGTGAGCTGAGGACGCGCCACTGCCTCTTGGCTCCAGGTCCTGGAGTTGCCTGGCTTCTCTCGTGCAGAGCATCAGTTTCGCTCTCAGCTCTTTCAGATGAGGATTTTTCTGTGTTGTTTTCATTAACACTGCTGAGCCCACCAGGATGGCACCCAAGCACGCTGTGCCACACAGGCGGTGTGTGCAGAAGGGCTTCCACGTGCCCTGTACTTTGCCTGCCTATGTGGCCCTCACTGTGAGGCTGCCCATCGTGAGCAGAAGGGCTCGGGTCTGGGGGGCACAGGCTGCTGGCTCCTAGACGGTCACCTCCCAGCAGAAACGCATGACGCTGTGACTGGGGAAACAGACCAGGGTTGTTTTCTGGTCGCTGAGTGTGTCGCGTGGAATGTGGCCACTCCTGATGTGAGAGTGAGCGTGTGTGTGTGTGCATGTGTGTGTGTGTGCACCTGTGTTCAGGTGCACTCACTGGCACTAAGGGGATGTGGTGTGTTCACCAGGATCCAAGGCTAGGGTGGTGTGGGTGAGCACTGTCCACGGTGACCCCACTTAGCCAGCACAGGACAGGAAGCTTCTTGTGTTTCCGGTGGTGGTGGAGGCTGAACGCGGGCTCACTTGACCTCTCTGTGTCCCCTGGACTCGCGGGGACGTTGGGCCCAGGCGCCCCACAGTGAGGAGCTGTGGAGGGGCTGGGTGTGCATCCTGCTCCTCCTGCAGCAGCCCTGCTGACTGTGGACGCAGGAGGAGCTTGGTTCTGCTCTGATGTCTGCCCAGACAGGTGGGGAGGAAAAGTCAGGGATGCGCATTCGGCCTGCAGAGAGTGCTTTGCTTTGCTGCCTCAGACAGAGCACGGCACTTAGCCAGTTAAACTCAACTTGGGGGCTTTGCCTCATTTCAGCAAGAGAGGACCTGATTTTGTGAAGAACAGAGAGATGTATTCTTGAGGCTGAATTTTCTCTTCTTCAGATTTCTAAAAAATATCTGAAATGGTTAAACAGTTGCCACAAGGCCCCACAGCAAAAGGCATAACCCTGTTTAGAGTAAATAAGAGAGTCTTTATGAAAACACCGGGATACATAGACGGAGTTTCTACATGAATCAAAGTGCCTGCTTTCAAAACATCATCGATATTCTCAGGTGGGATGGTGGCTCGTTTCATCAGTTGGTGACTGGACTAGTGCCAGCCCGTAAGGGATAATGATTACATCAAAAGAACTGGCACCAGCAGAGCAGTACAAATAATCCACATTAGAATACTGGCACGGACCTGAGCCCAGGAATTATTTTTAAGCTTGAAATTCACAAAGAGTTGCCAGGGAGCACAGAGGAGCACATACAAATGATTTATCTCAGCATCTAATAGAAACTGTGCTCTCCCCTAGCTGAGGTAAATGGTAATTCTTAGGTGGAACTGTGTGTCTGTAAGGAAGATTATGATAATTTGCCTTGTCTTAGAAATAGTATAAATAAAAGAGCCCAAGTTAAAAGTGGAGGCCCTCTTTTTTCTCCTTTCCCTTCTTCTTAGCATATGTTTTTTAAAGGCACAGTTTATGGATAGAGTGTGGGAGAATCTCTGTCCTGGGGAGGCTGCCGAGTTCTAGCTATTGGAAAGCACCGGCATGAACGGCAGGGCTTAAACGCATCCTGTTTCAGTCAGGGGCAGCTCTGCATACCCCTTTCACACGCCGGAGAAAGCAAGTGCACACACACTTCCTCTGAATGAGTGTTCTACCAGTGGAGTGCCGCGAAAAAGTAACAAATCCCGAAACTCGTAAAAGTCAGAAGTCGAAGAGCAGACACATTCAAAGTGGGGGCTAGGACAAAGTGGGAAATGTGAGCTATGTCCCCATCCGTCTTTAAAACAGCCTCTCAGGGCTTTAACTGGCCTCTGGGCCATTGCTCGGCACGTAGCCCGCAGAGCACCACCTGACAGGCCGGAGGGGGCCCGGAAGCGACAGGTGCCGGTCTGGGTCTGCTGTTGCTCGGGATCCCGCGCGTGCCGTTTCCTTGCCGACCACTCCCCACGTTATCAATGGTCCTGCTCATTTCCTGTTCCGGTTCCGTTTCCACAGTTGTCCCCTCCCCGTGACCTGGGTCAGCGAGGCAGAAGAGGGACCCAGGCCTCCTCTTCCTTGGTTGCTTTGAAGGGTGCTCACTCGGCCTCGGCAACCACTACCTAATCCTCAAGGGCCGCGGCTCTGTAGAAGCAAAGAGCCGCACTTCAGCTCACTTTTCTTGCTGAACAAAGTGCATTCTCGGAGCGTGGATGATGGGTAATAAAGCAGAGCCTTCCTTCCAGCCCAAGTCAAGGGAAGACGTGCACGACTGGCTTACTGGGGAGCCTGTTATTGGCTGTCCTGGACCTCGAGTCCTGGCAGAACCGCACACAGGACGTGTGACCAGGAGAGGCCCGAAGCCCTGACTCACAGGCCCGTCCCAGCAGGGCTGTGAGGCCGACCGAGGCGCCGTCCTGGGACCTCCTGAGCCGCCCCACGTCCTCCCTCAGCCCCTCAGTGCCTCCCTGGGGAGGCAGACACAGGCTGCTCCCCTGTGTCGCGTCGGGGAGCTCTGAGCTTGCTTTCTGCCTCGCTCTGGGTCTTGCCTGTCTCAGCTTCCGGCCCCACTTTCTGCCTGGCCTTGGTCTGGGCTTGGTGCTTCGGGCCCGTCCTGCTTTCCGGCACAGCCAGGTAGTGGCGCCTCCGCTGGTCCCAGTCCGGCCCTCCCTCCACCTCTCCTCGCTCCTCCTCCAGCAGTCAGCTCGCTGCCCACGCCCACCACCTGCCACGGCTAGGAGCTGCGAGCGGGAGGAGAGGAGACAGGACCTCTCTTCCCTCTCCGCTGCAGTCTCGCCCTGGGCGTCTCCGAGCTCTGCGTCCAGTCCCGGTGATCGGCGGCCGCCCGGAGACGGCGGGACCCGGATGGGAGCTTTCTCACTCTTAGCTCTGACCCCTTCACCTCACAAAGCAGAACACGGGGACGAACCCCCCGCGTCACTCTGTGCCGACGGGTGCCTCGCTGGCTTCTGTGCCAACCCATTTGAGAAAGGCCACCTCAGGCATGGTCCTCGCCAGCCCCCGTGCCCTTTCCTTGGGCTAGCTCTCTCCACAGCAAGGAGGTGGCCTGCTTTAGCAGCGAGCTCAGGAAGGACCCCAGGAAAGCCCGTGCATCCCGTGCTCCTGGGTGCGCCTCTGCCCCAGCTTCTGCTGGTTTCCATGGTACCTTGTCCCGCGCTCTCTAGGCGGGTGTGGGGACCAGCGTCAGGCTGACCAGGACAGAACTTCCTCCCGGTTAGCGCCAAGCTTCACAGTACCATGACGCTGCGGAGCTGGAGGTGGGCATCCAGATTTTTCCAGGATTATTACGTGAAAGTGTACTGCACGGTTATAAGAAGCCGAGACCTTTTGTACACATTGGGCAAAACTCAACATGAATAATGATAATGGGGTCATTGCTTTGACAGATATTTTAGCATAGAATCCAAGAATTGCTGAAGTATCACGTGGTTCAGATAGGCGTTGAATCCACTTAGTTTTGCAGCACAAGAACCAAAACCAGTCCGTTAACTCTTCCTGATGATTCCCACGAGTAACAGTGGCAACCATAGAATGTATTTGATGACATCACCCAAGGTTTAAGATTAATTTTGTATTGGAATTTGTATTAATTTTGTATTTCAAAAGAGTAACTACTTGCTTGAAGCTTCCGGTTAATCCAAGTTATTTTGTGATGATTTCAAAGGCTTGATTTTCTTTCCTACCCCATCCTCGGCGTACATGACATTGGCATTCGTGTCAGCAATGCTAGGTTTTCAGAGGGAGAAGGGCCTGACACAGACCCCAGGTTCTTTCTCTTGTGGTCTTAGGAGGGAAGCTACGAGTTGAAGTAACTGCAGAGGGCGGCCCTGGGGAGAAGGATCAACTCAAACCTGCCTGGAATCTGAGCTGGCATTGGTTCTTTATATTTTAAAATTTTTTATCAGTCCATGTTTGCAGTGTGTGATGATTGCATTCCTCATGGGCAGTTGGTGGATGCGTGAAACACACCTGAATTCTTTTTGGCATTGTGTTTTTAACACACCCCTGCTGGTCCATTGAAAACTGTCTGAAACGCTGACCTTCGAGTGACTCAGCACTAATGTCTCGAGCACTTCCTATACGCCAGGGCCTGTGCTAGGTTGCAGAGACGGAGCAATGAAAGATGAGAATCTGCTCTCATGACCTGGACGCCTCAAAGCTGACACCAGAATGAACTGGCTCTGCTCCACACAGTTGGGTGATTGCTTTTCCCTCCTTTCCCCGTGGACTCCTGGCTCCCAGGCTTTGGGACTCCCTGCTTGCTGGCTGCGTTTCCAGTCTCTGTCCCAGGTCTCCAGGATCTCTGCACACCTTCCTGCTTTTGGATCTGCTCTGGCCTTGAATTCTGCTTCCCGGGGACTCCGGCCCAGGGCTTCATGCTGCTGGCCCTGCCCTAGGGACCTGCCTGCGTCTTCCTCCCCGTCCCTGACGTCTCCTGGACCCTCAGAAATCCCGTGTGCCATCGCCTGTGTGCTGATGGTGCCCGGGAGCAGGGGATCCGCCGGAAGTGATGTATTTCCACCTCCACCTCAAAACCCAGAGGGAATGGAGCCGAAACTCCTTTGTGACAGATGTTCAAATAGGATGAGGCGACCAGGCGAGCGTGACAGGGCGGGGAGAGGAAGTCCCAGTAGATGCTGATTTGTTCCCCTGATAGCTGTGTTTCTCACGAGTGGAAAGGGGTGCTGCTCTGAACCCGATGCTGACTGGTGACGACTGAGGAAATCAACTGCTTGACTGGAAGGGTCGATGCATACGTGACAGTCTGAGAGGGAGCCCTGACTTCTGGGGAGAGGTGATTTGTTAAAAAGCAGAATCTTTAAGCTGCAGGTTCTATAAGGGGTTCATGAGGCACCCATGGCTCTCAAATAGCAAAACACAATAAACTCAGAGTCTGGCGTTCTGGGGAGAAGTGGCGCTCATGAGGAATAAAAGTCACCTGAGGGGTGGGGGCTCTGAGTGGGTGCACGTTCCACAAAGACGAGTTCCAGGCAGTGAGCCTGCAGAGCAGGAGCCCACCCTGGACTCGGAAGGGACAGCAGCGACATCAGTCTGTTTTATCGTCAAGCCCAACCCAGTTACACCCTTGTCCTAATGTTGCCTTCATTGCTTCCGCTGCCTCGTGAGTTCTTCTGCCTGGGAATGCACCTGTGTTTCAGTCTCTCTCTCTCTCTCTCTCTCTCTCTCTCACACACACACACACACACACACACACACACACACACACGTTTCTCTGGCTGGATTTTATCCTGTTTCAACCTATGCTTGCACATGGTCTCTTTCTCTCTCATGGTCCCAGTCCCCTCCTGGTCCTACACATTCACCTATTGCTTTCTCCTTGCAGTGTCCTAATCTCCCTTCCCAGTTTCCTCGCTGCTACTAAAAGACTGTGGTGCTAGCAGGGGCTGGGCCAGGAGCCCCTGCACAGGGCGCGGTGACGCTTCCTTCCCATGGGCCTCCCAGCCTTACCCTGGATTCTTAACCTTAGCTCAATACTTACTTGAAAATTGAAAGAAAGATTCGGGAGTGACTCTTTGCTTTACAAAGGGCAGAGGGATGAGCAGCCCTCTGAGGAGCAACTTCTCAAGGGTTTGCTGATAGACTGTTAAATGTTTAACTTGGTGGAAACTAAAAACTGAAATGTTTCAGACCACTGCTGATTAGGAGCTGAGATAAGACAAACCTAAGAATGGCGACAGATAAGAAGTCCGAGTACTGCAGTCTCGTTCCGAGGGGACACCAGGCAGCCTGGGCTCCCAGCCCCTGGCAGCCCAGACCTCGTACTCAGCCTGGGGTCCTCCATGGACTGGAGGGCCTCAGCGGGGCCCAGGGCCGTTCCCACGCTCAGCATGGTCCTCCCTGTGCACCCCTTCTCCTAGGCCAGGGTGGGAAGGAGGAGCCCAGCACATTCCCGAAACGACAAAAGTGTCAGACAGAATCAGAAAGTGAGCGCTGTGATGAACATGCAGAGATCTGAAAAAGGCCAGAGATGACCCATGAGCCCCAGCACGCCAGCGACAGAGCCCAGAGCCTCAGCCTGTGCTCCCCTCGCTCCTGGTGGCCTTCAGAGCAAGCACAGTTAAAAAGGGGCAGGAACTGCGATCAGGGGGCAAGAGCGAGAAAAACTTAGCCACCTGCACACGGGTGTTTGGGATTCGGTGTGAAACTCCCGGCAGAACGACAGTACCAGTGGTGTGAGCGAATGGTGCTGGGCTAGGTGACGACAGAGGACTTGCACACAGGGCCACAAGGACTGCGGGAGGGGACACCCCAGTTGTTCATCAGGACAGCGAGCAGATTTGGGACCTGGGAGATGGGAATTGAGGTTAGACTGAGAAAGGGGAGTGGTGAGGTCCGCCGTCAACACGGCTTTAGCAAATGGCTCATTCTGCTTTTCCTTCTGAGCGCTTCAGGTCCCTTACTGGACATTGCTAGACACACCACCGCGCTCCTTTTTGATTCCTACATTCAATAGCATGTGTCCACCAAGTACAGCCGAGGCAGGTGTGGCTCAGAGGCAAGCAGACCCAGCTCTGCCCTCACAGCCCCCAGGCTGCCCGGAAACACACAGACTGGAGAAGGTGCAGATCGGGTGCGGAGCCAGCGAGCCGGGTGGGGCCTGGCTGTGGGGACCTTGAGGCCCCTGAGGACCCCGGGTCCTCCGGCCCAGTCGGGGACCCGGCCATTTGGAGGAGCTTGAAGCTCCGGGCAGAGCTCAGGTCTGGGAGCTCAGGCAGGGCCCTGGGAAAGCTGTGGCCACGGGTGGGAGGGAAGGGGCAGGAGACCAGGAGAGGTGGCGGGCACCTTCGGGGACCTTGGCAGGGTCAGCAGGAAGCCGAGGAGGGCAAGGGGGGCGGTGAGGAGACCCTGGGGTGGACGCCCTGGAGGAGGAGTTCAGGTTAGGGAGCAGCACCTGGGAGCTGCTTCTGGCCCGACCCCAGGTGACCTGAGTGGGGTGGTGGGGCAGCAGCCAACCGCAGGGAACTAAAGAGCAAGGAGAGGGAGAGAGGAGAGATGGCGAAAGGCAAAGCGTTTTTGTATGGGCTGAGCTATGCTGATTAGGGTAGGGTAGGGGTGAGCTCGGGCGTTTCCATGATGACAGAGATTTAGGCATTGTTAACCCATTGAGCGAACGGAGCATGAGTTTGAGTATTTGCACATTGTAGTGAGTGCTTTATCTACACTGTGTCCTCTGCTCTTCGAGGCCACCCGGGGAGGCAGTGTGGTCAGGGCGGGAGAAATACCGCAGCTCCAGGACGGTAGGACGCATGGCCCTGCTTCACAGACAGCAAGGGGTGGACCGGGCCCTGCCTCTGATCCCACCCAGCCCTGTTGGCACGCAGGGTCTCAGGGCATGGGAACCCGGCTCCCAGCCTCAGAGCTCTGGCTTTCTGGTCTGAGGGGCGGGGAGAACCCGGAGCTCGTGGGAAGTGCAGAGGCCTGGTTTCCAGTGACCTCGGGCACACCCAGAAGTCGAGAGCCACCGGAGGGAGGGAGCGGATCTGACTTGGACTGGGAGGAGGCAGAGAAGGGACAGCAGGGGAAGCTGGGGACTGTGCTGTGGCTCCCTCACAGGCACTGGCCGGGGGTGCTCTCCGGTGCCCTCCGAGCAGGTGAAGGATGGGGACCCCAAGAGGGTCGGGCTTTGGAGCTGGCTTTGTCCTGGAAGCCTCTCGGGGACGCACCTGGGGGACTGCTCAGCTCTGAACCAACAGCAGCAAAGCATGGGGCCCCAACTCATCAGCTCTGAGGATGACACGGGGCTCAGAGCTCAGCTCATCACTGGGATGCCAGATGAAGGCTGCAAAGGATGCTCACAGGCCAGACGGATCGGCCAAAAGAAACGAGAGGGAACTCAACAGGCACAAGCATAACCTCCTCCACTGGGGATTAGAAAGCCACCCTCCCCAGCAGAGCTGGCGTCAGGAAGCGGAGGCCAGGAGCTTCGGGCGCTCAGCACCGAGTTCACCTCACGGCCAGCTGGCTCGGTCCTCAGGTCCAGATTCAGTAACAAAAGTGTTGCCTTTCACCACACTGTTTTCCTTAGCCAGGCTCTGGTAAGTGCCTCTGCCTCTCATGCCTAGGATGCTGGCTTGGTTTTTCTCAGGTTTCTGTGGCTTCAGGGTCGGCCTTGTTCCTGTAGGTCCTCGCTGGGACTGAATTCCGTGCCATCTGGCTGGGATCGCAGCCCCTGGTGGCAGCTGAGCTTCTGAGCCTCCCCTCCTAGCTGCAGGTCCTGTGTGCTCCTGTTCGTGTGTCGTGCGGTGGCTGTTCTCAGGACTGCGTGGGGTGCTGCTGTCACAGTACTGCTGGGGTCGCCCGCTTCCTGGTGCTGCCCCTTCTGTTTTCTTTTGCTGGCCCACCCAGCACCGGTTCTCGGTGATGTTCTGCATGGGACGTGGAAGAGCTGTAGTTCTGATTTCTGTGACGAAGCTTACAAAACAGAACTTGCACCTCACATTGCACTGCACAATTATGCAGTACTTTTATGTACTTTTTTTCAGTGAAATTTGACTATAATCCTATAGATAAGTTTTGGAATCTGTTTTCGAGTGGAGGGCACTGAAGTGCAGGATGGAAAATAACTTCCCCAAAGCTCCACAGCTGTGAATTGGTGGACTAGGGTGGGATCCGGGGCCTTCTGGTGCCTTTGCACCTTTGATGGGCCTGTAGGTAACTCCGCTTTTCTCTGGAGTCCTAGCTTTTCCAGAAGACGCAGGTGGCTGGGTCTGGAAGATAAGGGTTCTGGTGCACGATGGCACTGCAAGGCTGGGGCAGGGACTGTTCCGGGCAACATGTCACCTTTCCTTCCATTGTTAAGCACATCAGCAACCACACGCTGCTTAGCTCGCACAGTAGCCTAAGCAGTTTACTTTCTTGGGAAATACAAGCTGTACAGCCCAGAGCTCCCGGCCATGCTCAGATGGCTGGGTCCCTGGTTGGCAGGCGCCCTGGTTCATTCTCTCCTCTCTGGTTCGTCCTGCCTCACACTGTGGGTGACTTTTTCTAAGCACTGCATTTATTATTGAACATTAAGTTAAGCACCATGCCTGGCTGCAGTGCTCTTCACAGTGTGACCAACCCTAACTCTCTGGGCTCAGTACCAACTACTGTCTTCCCTCTCGTCTCTTTCTCCATGCCAGCTGCTCTTTGTGCTCCTGACTCCTCAGATTGATCAACTTCTTTGTACAAGATTATTACCACTGTAGGCAGCATGCGATGCTCAGCCCATGGCGCTGGAGGGGCTGATTCAGCCAGGGAAAGCACCTGAGCTTGTGTTATCCGTGTGTGTCATTACTGTGGTTAGTAATGAAATACCGGAGGCAGACTACTTCATAAAGCAGAGCCCAGGACACGGGGCCCAGTCGGCTCAGCTCTGCTGAGGATTCAGGGTCATCATGCTGGTCAGAATGCAGAGGGAGAGGAGCACCAGGGGCAGGAGGCTGGGAGGCACCAGACGGCCTTGCCATGGAGGGCAGGGACTTCCCATGGGCCCCACCTCTCAGAGGTCCACACCACCCCCAAGATCACCACACCAGACTGCCAACATGTGACCTGTAGGGGACACACAAACCACACTGTCACTAAAACAAGTAACGGAGCGCAAAGCCAGGTCCTCAAGTGCGAGAGCACAGACTGGGAGGCCAAACCCTGCAACCATCATCGTCATCATCATCATCATCACCATCTGATGCAAGAGAGGATATCGTGTGAAGTTCATGAAAGTGTGGCTTTATAGGGTCTTGGAGTCTCTTCACTCTGGATCTGAAGGGGATGTGAATAACCTGTGAGACAGAAACCTGTGGAGCCTGTGGACCGAAGACCATGATGGGGGAGGCATCTCGGCTGGTGCCCGATGGAAAGACAACTCCCTAAGGGGTGGCGGTGTGTTGAGCCAACCCTGAAACTCATTGATCGATCAGAGGAAAGGGGAATTCAGAACGGAAATGCAGTTGTAGAAAAACAAAGGAAAGTACATTTCTTGCATCAGACTGCAGCCCTGAGAGGTTGGGCCTGCTACATGGGAAGTCACGTGGTCATGTAGTGTCCTCCATCTGTACCTGACAGACTTGAGTAGTGGTTTCCCCGAAACACAATCCCCAACCTAATCCCGGGAATCTGTGGATTCTAACTTACTTAGCAAAAGGGTCATGGAAGATGTGATTAAATTCAGGATCTTGAGACAAAGAGATTATCTAGGGACAAAACATCTGACATTCACAGTGTAAAGGAGAGGTTTATTTTTGTTTGAGGTCTCAGCCCATGAGTGGAGTCCAGGGCTCCAAGGCAGGAACCTCATGGTGGCAGGGTGGGAAGGAGCAGAACTGCTAGTGCACGGCGACTGGGAAGCAGAGCACAGGGCAAGAGAGCCAGAGAAGGCTCCAAGGCACACCTCAGTGACCGCCTCCAATGGGGCCCCACTCCTAACAGAGCACTCAGCTGTGAGCCTCAGTGCTGTGATCCATGGAGGAGAAGAGCACCCCACGGCCCACTCACCTCTACAGGCATCTCCACCCAGCCGCGCTGACTCGTGGTGCTGACTGGCACACGGGATGAGTGCTACATGCCATGACAAGAGTCCCAATAAGAGGAACCCGGAGGAGACACACACACAGAGAAGGGGACGTGCAGGCAGAGGCTCAGGCCCAAGAGGCTGGGAGTTAAGGGTGCTGATGTCTTCCGGAAGCCGTGGGAGCCAGGAGTGTTTCTGTCTGCAGGCACCAGGAGTGAGGCCCTCTGCACTTCGACCTCAGACTTCTCGCCCCCAGCACCGGGACGATGACTTGTTTGAAGCCACCACATTAGCAGTAATTTATTACAGCAGCCAAGGAAACTAACACAGTGCCACGTCTGTCTTGCTAGAAAGCTTCCTCCCATGGGCATTAAAGATATGATAAATGTGATACATTGAGATGTAGAGTATTTTATGTATGTATGTTGGGGGAATTCCTAACAGAAAAGCACAGAAAATAACAAAAACCAGTTTTAAAAATGTGAGGAAGAGTTAACTAAGCCACAGGCATTGTTGTCCACACACTGTAGATATTCAGATATTTAATATTTGTTGATTCGGTTCTTTGCCATTACACTAAAAATCCAGAGGGAATGCCAGACAATTTCAACTGTAGGAAGCTGTATTCTATAGCTACATTCTCCTAACAACATCTTCCTGATGGATAACTACAGTTTCTTAAGAAGGATCTCTTTAAATAATATTTATATAACATCTAAATAATGTAGCACTAGCATTTTAATGTCCAAAGACAGATGTGGTCTTTCTGGACGTGCCCGTTCCATCAACAATGACTGAATGCTCCGTGTAGCAATCATGCTGCACATAAGCCTAGTAAAATAATATTCTTAACAAGATTAGCAATCTTCTGAATCGTATGTTCCTAAGCATTGCACTTAATTTAAAGTTTTCTGTAGTGATTAAGTGGTCTCTCACACATTTTATATTTTACTCATTCTTGGCAAACTACGATTTTGCAAACTGAATACAAAGTCACTCAGCTTTCTTAACACCAGTTCCAACGAAGTTGTCAGTTAACCCACTTATTCTTGTCATTAATGCATTTCACAGCTTTTTTTCTTTTAGAAAGGAGTTATATTAGCATTCCTAAGAGCATTTTAAAATAATTCCAGCTTAGTTCACTAAAAGTCCATTAAAATTACTTGGACAAGAAGACTGATTATGTTTCTTTTGTAGACAAATAATGAGACACCAGAAACACTAACGGCACAGACACGGGCGGTGAATACATAACTCCAAGTGCCCTAATGAAAATTGAATATCAAGTTAATTTTCAATCACCCACATGCTTGCTAGCTTTTGGCTAATAGTACATTTAATGGAATTTTAAATTTTTCTGCTAAAATACAAAAACCTCTCTATTTAATAGACTGTGAGTACCATGAGAACCAGCCCCTAATTTTATCTGTGTGACTTTGACAAATTACTTAATCTCTTTCTGCCTCAGTTTCTCAGTTTTCAATGCAATTAGGAGAACTCCAGCATAAGCTTCAGAGACAGTGAGAGACTGCTGGTGTCCAGGAAGCAGAGCCCGGGCCTGGTGCAGTGCTGCATTGAGCTGCTGCCTGCCCAGGCCTGGAGCTGGCCCTGCCCTGTGAGTGGAGACAGCAGCGCAGAGCCCCCGCGGGAGACGGTGCATGCACACTCACAAATGGAAGTGCTTCTTTTGTTCTAATGCAGCAGAGGTGCGTCTTCCTTAGCCATCCTCTCTCTGGATTTTAGATCCTGAGTGGGCTGGGGGCAGAGGTAGAAAGAATGTCACAAATTAAATTTCCAGCCTCTCACCCACAGTCAGGGCAAGAGTGGCAGAGATGTCGCACACCTGGGTGTGCGCGTGACCTTACCGTCATGAAGGGGGTTTCACTCACCTCTTCTCTGTAGGGTTCTGGAGCCAGGAGTGGGGTGGGTCTTATCTGACGGATACTCGGGGAGAGCAGAGCATGACTTGGGGACACTGTCCCCAAGGGTGTGGCTGAATGTTTTGTTCTTTGAGGAAATGAGTATTTAATTCAACAACTTTAGTGTGTGTGACTAAAATTCACTTAGCACAGTTTGGAAGACAGACTACTCGAAGTCAGGGAGATATAACAAGGCTAGTGTGCAGCAAGTGAATTCAGTCCTTAAGTCTGTCTCAGTGCAGCAGTTCTGGGCCTCCTCTTCCTCCATCCAAGAGGAGCAGTTATTAGAGGAAAAGGAGAGATAGGAACCAGTCAGGCTTTGTACAGTGGGCTGAAGTGGGGTCAGTGGCAATGCCACCATATCAGAAAACCAATCTTGTGATGTAAGAGCCATTTGTGACAGGTGGGTTCAGTATAAAATCCCTGAGCTCGGAGGCCCTGGGAATTGCTTAGGCAGTCAACATATTAGGAGCCGATCACAAACGGAATGAAACCAAGTGAGGTGGGCACAACATAGAAGCTGGACAGAGACAGCAGCTAAGAGGTAGCAGATCCAGTGGAAATTAGGCACCTGAACAGAAACATGAATAAGAAGCTAGAATTCTACGCTGCTATGGCCCAGAGCTTGAAGGGACAAGATCGTAGAGGAAGGTGAGCCATAGAGAAGACAGCCCAACACTAGGGGAGTGCGGAGATACAAAGAAGCAGAGTAAAATTGGCTCAAAGTAGAGAGCAATTCTGTGTAGCACTGTGTGTTGGAGAGACAAAAATTGGAGCTTAGGAGTTGGCAAGGAGAAAGGGTCCCAGGAGACAATTCCAGTTGCCAGACTTGTCAGGTACAGACATAAACAACAGAGATTAACATCCAATACAATAAAGGAACAAATACAGAATTTTATAGGAGAATTGGAATTGTTAAGAAATGAAATGGAAACTTTAGGTAAGAGATTGTTATAACACAAATACAAGAATTAAGTAGATGGCCAGGGATTTAGCTCAGTGGTTTCACTGCCTACTGCGCAAGTGCAAGGACCCAAGTTCGATCCCTGGTACCAAAAGAAAGAAAGAAAGAAAGAAAGAAAGAAAGAAAGAAAGAATTAAGTAGATGGGCATGAGAGGAGATTGGATCTTGCAGAAGAGAGGATCTATAAACTGGCAGATGATCAGTGGGAAATATCTAACTTCAAAGGTTAAAAGTCAAAATGGTGAAAAGTATAGAAAAGTGGGTAAGAGATTTATAGGGCATGGCCTTAACATATGTGTAATTGGAGTCCTAGAAAAGAGGAGAGACTGAAGTAGAAGCAGTGGAAGAAATGCTAATGGCTGAGAATGTTCAGAAACCAATAAACAACATCAAGTCACACAATCAAAAAGCACTCTCAATCCGAAGAAGAATAAGCACAGTGAAACCACAGACACATGGTAGGAGAGGTATGGAAAACCAGAGAGAGAGAGAATATTAACATCCTGTGGAAAATAAGGACCTTGACTTCAGAAGAGAAGGACATGACCGACAGCTGGCACCCTAATGGAAAAATCAGAATCTGGAAGACTATACCTGCCAACTAAGAATTCTGTACCCAGAACACATATCCTTTAAAGGTAAGGCTGAAATGGAGATATTTCCAGACAAAGTGACAGAAGCCATCATGAGCAGGAAAAGGGGGGAAAAAAGAACAAAGATAAATAAGAGCAAAAAAGAGAGAACAACACAAATAGTATATACAATTAGTTGAGTTCCAGTACATTTCTAAAAATTATGAAGATGTGTCAACTCACATAAAGAAAACCCAAAGTGTCTTACTTTCTCACTGCTAAGACACAACACTTGGCACCCGGAAGTTAAAGGAGGAAAGGTTTGCTTCAGTACAGTTCGTAGAGGTTTCAGGCCACAGCAGCTGGCTTCAAGGCAGGGCAGCCTGGCAGAGAGGCATCGCAGGGGAGAAACAGTCTGTGGGAGGGCAGGAAGCAGAGAGGGATCGAGGGCGGGGAGGCATAGACCTCCTTCCGGGCCACGCCCGCACTGACCCGCCTGCTCCCACCAGGCTTCCTCTCCGGCGTCACAGCCAGCTATAAACCGTCCGTGGAAGACCCCGGGGTCACTCAGCCGTGAGCCAGTCACTCCCCAAAGCCCACCTATGATCACACAAGGCTTTGGGGGCACATCTAGGTGTAAGCCATAACAATAAGGCTTGGAGGTACAATAGGTTTAGGCATATAACACTTAAAATTTCACTGCCGACACAGAATAAAATAGGCCTAACCCTAATATAAACTGCAGCAAGTATTTATATATGTTAAGTGGTTAAAACACATCAATTCTTGGATAAATATGGCATTTTATCTTGAAACAGACCAGAGTTTTAAAAATGAGACTGAGTGTCAAGAGGGCTGCACCCTGCCCATTATCAGAGAAAGCCCAAGGAAGGTTGTCAGGAATTGGGCAGGAAGTGTAACACCCGACGTCGGGCGTGGCTCGCTGCATGCCTGGCTAACTGAGATCGCCGACACAGCTGGAGATAAGTGCACGTGTACATATTGTGGGTTTTATGGTCAGATAAGCTGAGCAGTATTTTTTTATTCACTTGTGTCTCTCATGAATAAAATTGAGCAAAAGTAAATGAAAAATACACATTATCCTAACCTCTAATATATCAATGGCACCAAAACGAATTCATATTTTCAAAGCAAGCATTATAGAAGAGTTGACTCAATATAAGGAAATTTAAATGAATATTGGCTGCACAAAACAACAATAAAAGTATATATAATTAAATTTCTGGCAGTAAAAGCATAGGAGGTTGAGAGGGAGGAATGCTATTAAATTTCCTATGATTACGTTATGGTCTAGGAAATGAACATAGTATTATTTATATTAGGTCCTAATAACTCAAAGGGCACGTGGTAATCTCCAGGGATAAAAGAAAGCATAGCTAAGAAGGTAAGAGGACAATAAGGGGAATTATAAAAGAAATACTGATTAGAGCTAAGCAAAAGCAAGAAATGAAAGAAAAACAGAATAAATAAAACACATAGTAAAAGGATAGTTATAAACTTAAATATATCAGTAAGTACAATAAATGAGAGAGATCTAAAAACTCTAATCAAAAGACAGAGATTATCAGATTGTCTTTAAAAAATCCTCCATGCTATAAGAGCCAAAATTAGATCTAAGCAAGCACAAAGACTGGAAATAAAATAATGCAGATGACACATTAAGGGTATTGACAAGCTCTTGCTGCCGTAGCCGGTCACCAAGACATGGCTTCAAACAAATTTATTATCCCACAGTTCTTGAGGCAAAATCTGAAATGGGTTTTATGGGGCTAAAATCAATGTGTCATAGCACTGTGTTCTCCTGCAGGCCTGTGGGAAGAGTCTTCTGTCCCTTGCCTTTGTACATTTAATTCAAAATATTTCTATTAGGACTCGTTTGCAGCGCAGGATCACCACATTTCTCATGGGGAGCCGGTGCAGGTGCAGAAGGTACCCCAGTTCTTTTACTTGCCCTTCCCTCCCCTTCTTCCATCTCTCGGTCCCTTTCCCGCCTGGCCTCCGGGCTGCCTGCAGCCTTCGGCTTGCAGAATGGCTGTACTGTCCACATCTCCGCTTTCCCTATACCTGCTTCTCACAGGAACTTGTAGCACTCCTTGCTGGTGTACACGGACCACTGCTCTCCACCTGACGGCAGCACCAGGCACAAATGCACGTGAAACTCCTGCAAGTCATAATCTAAGTCTCAACACATGTTGAAGGACTGGAATCCTTGATAAGGTAGCTGATCAAATTGTAATTAAGGTTGAAACCAAATACACAAAGATAACTAAGAAATCCTTTAAATGTTTGGAAATAGTGCATGACTCAAGGAGAAAATAATCATGGCAATTAAAAATATTTGAACCGAACGATTCTGAAACTATGTCATTAAAACTTGGGGGTTGCAAGTACATCTGTGTTAGGAGGCAAATTTATAGCCCTGAGTCCTGTATGATAAATGAAGAAAAGCTAAAAATCAATGACCTGGCACTACAAAAATTATAAGATGAAAGAAATTACAGTGTATTGACTAATGCTATTCTTCAATTAATTTGTTATGAAATTTTGTTTTATTTTTCATAGAAATAAGAAGGCTTTTCTTTGGTATCGGGAATCGAACTCAAGACCTTGCACCTTCAAGGTAGGTGCAGCACCACTGAGCTAAATGCCCGGCCCAAGAAGACTGTTTTTAAAAAATATTTTCTTCATTAATATCTACTCATATTACACTGAAATAAAGTTTTTCCAAAAAAAGAGAAAGAAATTAAACACAAAGAAAGTAGAAAGATTAAAAAAAGGGAAGTCTAGAAATTAATAAAATAATAACATTATTGATATATTTGGCATAATAAATGACATTAAAATCTATGACAAATATGAAAATATGCACAGCCCTACATCTATTTGTAAATAAATACCATCTCAGCCAAAGCCCTCTGGGCGTGGAGGTTTCATCCATGAAGCTGAAATATTTAAAGAAACGAAAATGATGAAACAAATCATATAATCATCTCAGAAGATAGAGAAAAACATTTATTTATTTATTTATTTATTTTTTAAAAATTTTTCTTTTGGGTACCAGGGATTGAACTCGGGTTCTTGTGCAAAAACACTTCTTTAAATTCAACATTCACTTGATGATTAAAAATACAATTTGCCCATAGTATAAACTAGGATTGGAGGGGAACTTCTCTTAATCTCGTAAATAATATGTGACAAAAACATGTACATAGTCTACTCTCTGTTGAAGTATTGAAATTTTCTCTGGGACTAAACAATATGAGAATTGCCATACCACCCTGCTTCACATTGTACAAGTGGTTTAACCAGAATATTAAAGAGAGAAAAAGTTTTTAAGGCTGGGAAGAATGAGATATAACTGCTTTTATTTTCATATGTAATAGAATCTAAAAGCTTGTAAAAAAAAAAGAATCCAGAATTTAGTTATTTATGAGTAAGAAAATTTACATTTTTAGAGTTAAAGTGAGTATACAATTTTAGTGGTCTTTCTTTACATTAGGAGCAAGCATTTGGTAAATGTTATTATAAAATAATAAAATATTATTTATATTAACTCTAGAAAATGTCAAATACTTAGAATGAAATCTAACAAAAACATATAAGGATTTTATACAGAAATGTGGAAAATTGCTGAGAAAAACAAAACTAGACTTACATAAATAGAGAGCTATTCCTAGCTTGTGGATTAGAAGCTGTAGAATTATAAAGATGTCAATTTTCTGACCTGGATCCATGGATTCAATGAAAACTCCAAATCCTTGGGAAATATTTTCCCTAGAAATTGGCGAGGTGAATCCTAATTATGTATGCAATCTCAGGGGGCCAAGAACAGTTGGGGTTTTACTGAATTTTTACAATCAACAAACCCGAGAGACAGACACAGATTTCCATGTTTGCTTAGGCTACAGTGATTTGGACAGTGCTGTGCCATCTGGACTTAAACACATGGGTCGGAGCGGCATAGCTGCCGGCCCAGAGAGCGAGCTGCCAACCACCCTGGTCCCCGTGCAGGACAGCCAGGAAGTAGAGAGCGGTCATGTCAATAAGGGAAGTGTTTCAACTGGTTGTTTGTGTACAAAAAGGTGAACCTGAGCCTTAGTTACATCACAAGCAAGTGTCAAGTGTGGATAGGTTACATGTCTGAATGTAAAAGGTAAAACAATAGAGCTCACTGACAGCAGCGCAGGAGAGGGTATTCATGACTTCGAAGTAGGCAGAATGCATAAAGAGGACACACAGGGAATTAGCCCCAAAGAGAGAGACTGATAACTTGGAATTCATTAAAATACACAAGTCCTCAGGACAATGCACAGCCGGGAGAACAAGAAGGCTAGTGCTGGGAGACTATGCTTGGAATACATGCTTTACAAAGACTCACACCCTCACTACAGCCCCACCCCAACTGATAAGAAAATGATGGACAATGCCCTTAGCAATATGCATAGATTGGAACATGCATTTGAAAATAGGGTATCCAAGCAACAACCAACAGCAGACACCTCCACTGTGGACTAGTTCTAAAATGTGGCATGGTGTAACAGCCGCAGGAATAAGGGAATTGGGTCTGTGTAGCAATATTGATGGGGTAAACCAGGCGAAATATGTGTGTCTTTAAGAAGCATGATAAAAAATACAGCGAACACTACTGCCAAGTTCTCTCCAACAGAAAGGCAGGCTCTTACAAACATGGTGCTGTGTCCTCACCCACTTCATTCATCAGATCCAGCCTGCTGCAACTTCTGGCTCCTCCCCAAAGTCGAAGCATCTTGAAAGGTCAACGTTTTGAATCGGTTCAGGACTTCAACGGAGCCAGTACAGGGAAACTAATGACACTCAGGAAAGAGGACTCCAGAACTGCTTCCGGAAGTGGTGAGGACAATGGCATAAGTATGTTTGATCAAGGGGACTATTTTGGGGGGGGAATTCATGGTCACATGTCTTTAACTGTAACACATTTTAAAAAATTTAAACATTCACTGTAGTTTTTTTTTTTTAGCACACTTTGTATATGGATACACACAAAAAAGCAAATATTGTAAAATGTTAACAATAATAGTTTAAATTACAATTGTCAAATTTAAGGAGGAGGAATATAATGTGCTCATCTTTGAGTGTTTCCGTATGTTTTGTATGTAGTGTTCATCAGAATGAATTGGAGGAAAAAAACCAACTCTAAACCATTAGTGTTTAACTGTGCAGGCCTTGTATGCTTGGAGTTTAAGGGTTGTATCAAGACAGAATGAAGGGTAATGTTATTTTGCCAATTTCCTCCAAGCCTTGGTCAGCTTATTTCCTATTCCCTGGAGTCTGGAGACAAGGCAAGGACCAGCAGCCGCCTTACTCAGCACTAGGGTGCCTCGATGTCAGGAGGACTTCTACCTGGGGACCTCCCCTTCCCTTCTTCCTCCTTAGGAACCCCGTGCTTTCCTCCCTGCCTTCTGGTGCTAAGCAGTTCAACTCCATCGGTTTGAAACAGGAAGAAGAGGAAATATCATCCCAGTTCACTGGCTGAGGCTCTAATTGAGCAAAATTAAAATAGTTTCTCTGTAGCCAGCACCACAGCAGGCGCTGGGCTCTCTATCACACGCCAAACACTCTGTGTGTAAATATTTTCCAATTGCCTTTTAAACAAAGAGGAAATGCAGGCAGAGGCATGCATTGTCCAGACGTATTAGATCAGATGGATGGTTAGAGATAGATGCTGCTTATAAAGCAGAGAATGTCCCTGGTACTTGTAAAGGACAGCATGCAGAGCACAGCGGGGAGATGCAGGTACAGCCAGGCTGCCTCTGGAAAATTAATGGAACAGTGCCAAGTGCAAGGGAACAAAACCCTGCATGCGAACATGGCTGGAAGAGGAAAGGCTTCTGCAGGGTTATCTGGGATAGACGCTGGAGGCCCCTCCCCACGTGCGTGAGGCTGGGTGTCAGTCTTCATCTGGCTGGGTACACTATGAAGAACACCAGGAAAATGTGCATCTCGCAAAAGCAACACTGTCGTGTTTACTCCTCCTCCAGTTGTAAAATTTCAAGGTAGGCTGTAACTTGTGACACTGGTCATGGGAAAGGCTTCAGGAGGAGGGGACGTCATCAACATTTCCTTCTCTTCAACAACATTTATTTTCCAATTTCTTTTCTTTCTTTTTTTTTTTTTTTGGTACCAGGGATCTAACTCCGGTCCTTGTGCTTGCACAGCAGGCGATGAAACCACTGAGCTAAATCCCTGGCCCTTATTTTCCAGTTTCTATGTCTGAAATCATTGTTTCAGCCTCAGACAGACCCCAGCTTTTGGAGTCATTGTTGATTCCTTATTTTCTCTAAGATTTTCAGCACTCACAAATTCCTCGGCCAGTCCTGAGGATTTGATTTTGTGCTCCCTGGGTCTCTTACCTTCTTTCAGCATGTGAGCTGCTTCCTACCTGGAGAGCCGATGACAAAGGCACCTTGGTCCCACTGTACTTCTTCACTCTCTGCTCCCCTCAGAGCTGGCTATGTGATGGTGTAAAAACCCGTTCAAACACGTTAGTGGCCTTGCATCGCCTGTCAATTAAGCACAAAGCTTTTAACTCAGCACTTGGAGCCTTGGGAAATTCTGACCTGCTTTCTAGAATTAGTCCTTTTTATTTATTGATATACACAAAATAATCTCTTCAAACTAGGTTTCTCAGTTGGTGAACCTGAGCCAGTTTTAGCCTGTGCTACTTTTAGCAATACGGCCCGGGCATTAAGGAGCGTTTCATGTCCCTCTTCTGTATGGAGACAGTAAAAGTCTGTACCATGCCGAATGCACGTGCAGGCTACAGGGGTTAACATTCATGAAATCTTTAGCATGGGGCTGAACAGAAGGTATGTTCTCAGTAAATGCCAGTTTCAATGAGTGGTATTGTTTTTGCTGTTCTTTTACATAAAACATCCTCATCTCTGTTTCCTTTTGACAAAACCTAAGCTATATTTCAAGTCTGACATCTTTACTTAGCCCTGTCTACTTTTAATTGTGTCTTATTCCGCTCAACCAGATTTCCTCTCTTCCTCCTCTCAGCCCTCACCTGCTAGCTACTCTAAATCATATTCCTGCATGTCCTGTAGTTATTTTTGCATTTAAAACCACACACACATGCACACAAACACACACACCTTAAGCAGGTAAGGACTGCTGCTTTATCCATGTTTGTATTCAGTGAGGCCAAATGGAAGAGCATTAATGCCTTTTTATTGGTCATTTCAGTTTAATTGATCGATTAATTATTAAGTTTAACTAATAAGTGCACCACCTGGATTACCTGTCCCAACTCCCAGGAGTCCTACTTTTGAAAAGACACCCACAGATGAGGAGCTGGATACTTCCTAAAGACCCTAGCTTCTACAGGGAACTACTTAACAGGAGAGCTTGTCCTCAGTATAACCATAAAATTATGGTATCCAAAATTCTCAGGAAAATGTTTCATATTTGATATCTCACCATTAAGAAATCAAGATCAAAGCAATTCCCATGAGAAACTTGTTGACATGCATTGGAAATTGTAGTAGAATGGATGGTGTATAGGGAACAGGAAAGGGGACATTACCAGAACCCCTGCAGTGGGTCCTGGTCTCCTGTGAGCCACTACAACACAAATCGAATTAAAGAATAAAGACAGGAAATGGGAATTAGAGAGAAGCTGAGCTTTGGGCCTGATCAGTGCTGCTCTTGGACAGCGAAGAGGAAGGCACCCCGAGCTTGCCACTATCTATTGGGTTCATAGGGAGTAACAGATGACTCAGAGGGGGCCGGTAATCCTAGGACCATGAGGATCTTGTGCTGATGAGGATCTCAGGTCGATGAGGATGGTGAGATGAGCAAAACATTCTTGCCACAGTAGGTGGATGAGTTAAGCTGATGAGGAATCTGTCCCTCCTCAGGTGAGACCTTTCTACTGGTTCTCAAAGACCCAGGATGTCTTCAGCTGATGTAACCTTGCCCTTAAGCTTCACAGCATCACAGGACTATTGAGGCCTCAGACAGCCCTCCTTATTATTTAATTGTGAAATGATTTTTCCCCCAAATTATGTAGAATGGCTCCTGACAATGGTGCCATATTTTTCTCTGTGTTTAGCTCCCTCCCTCATCCCCTCTATTCTTCTGGATCTACCTGTTTCTCACTTGCTTATGAGGCGATGGTGGAACATCGAAGAAATGAAGAGAATCTCTTCTCCTGGGAAGGCCTGCTGAGCTACATTTCCTTACTTCTTCTTCTTCTCCCACTCCCATCTAAGGAAGCCAGTTTTAGCTGTAGAAAACTGCTGACCAAGGCTTCTGAGGAAAAACAGCACAGTTCCTCAAAATAAAGCTGCTGCTTTGGGTGGGTACCTTACTTGGGTACAGGGATCTCTGGAGTCCCCTAAGTAGATCAGACTAACTAGGGTGAGGTTATGAAAAACCAGAAAGGCAAGATAGCAGGGGAAATTTGTTTTCCGTTGTGTGCTTTTCCTGCTATTCTCCTGCAGCCTGTCCAGTCGAGAGTCATGCTCCAGTGTTCTTGGGAGGAGGACAAGTGTTGCTCCATCCAAGGAAGTTATTTGGACTCAGAGCTGAGTGGGTAGAAACTCTGCACGTTGGGGTCAAGGGATCACATCTGTTTATTGCTGGTGCTGAAAGGCTGGGCCACCATGCCTCTGGCCTTAGTCTGGCACAGACCTCTGGTTGGAAATTGTGGCTGCACATAGGTAGTGGGATCTCTTTGAAGATCTCTCTCTAATGTATTCACTTTCTAGACAGCAAAATGCCAGGATGTTAACAGATGAATTGTTTGTACTTTAAAAGTTTACTGCTCCAGTTAGGACATTCTTGATGGCATTTTACATTCTCTTTGCAGTGAGCCAGCTGATTCATGCTGCACTCTGAAGGTTGTGAGTCTCCGTGTGACACTAAGAATTCTATGTCTTGACCATTAGAAGAGAAGTGTATAAAATGCAGTGCTGCTCGGTGGAAGTATATGAACCATTTATATGAATTCATTTTAGGCTGTGGCTCTGTTTATATTTGTAGCCTTTGAGGTCTGCCAGGCTCTTTCTACTTTCTTTTACTTTTAGAATTATAGCTGTCCTCTCTGTTCAAAAACATAGGGCAAAGTTGTTATGAGAGAAATTCTATTTATGATATACATTTTAAGTGTAACTAAAAAAATGTCACTATGTACCGAGTCACTGCTATACATAAGGGTTTCTGCTAGATCCAGAGGGCTGCAGAGCTGATGAAGCCATCATGCCTGCTCCCTGGGAACTTGTAGGTTCACTCATAGCCAGAAGACAGCAGAATGCGCTAGAGACACCAGACAAGCACAATGCCTTAGGAAGTTTCAAAAAAGATATACTGCATACATATCTGTGTTTGGGAGATCTGAAAACAATGCATTAGAGTATCTTTTGAGATGTGAACTGAAAGATGAGTAGCGTTTCCTTATCAGTCCATGCATGCAGTGCATACTGTTCACATTCCTCGTGGGGAGTTGGTGCAAGGATAGAACACATCTCAATTCCCACCTCCACCCCACTGAGATGAGGAGGATTTGAACAGATGACGATTGTCTGGGGGAGAGCATTCCAGGAGAAGGAAAGCCATGGATGAGGCTGTGGATCTGTGGCTGAGGAGCCGATGGAGGAGCAATTGGCTGTCGCACGGGGCACCAGAGGGGCAGAGGCCATGTCCACTTAGCTCTCCAGTCCCTGACTGGCCCTGCACTGCTGTGGCTGTAGAAAGGTGACCACTACACACCCCAGGAGCAGAGGTGGAAAGGATGGAGGACAGAGGTCCCTCCCAAGCCTCCAGACAGGTAGAGATGAGTTCCTGGTGGCCGAGAGGCCTTTGCATGGATACAGAGACCCCCAAGAGAAGTGAACCCCATCTGCCTGAGCGAGGAAAGGAAAGGTCCTCATTGTGGAGCCCCAGATCCTGGATCCTCCGAGCAGCACCTGTGTCCACTGTGGCTGTGCTGCGTGGAAGGCGAGGGCCAAGTTGGCCCAGGTGCTGGAGCCCAGCGAGGGGCCTGGGGACAGCTCTGCACTCGCCCACCTGTCCCTTGCTCACCCATTCCCTCGCTCGTTCCTGTGGTGTTTTAGTGAGACTCTCACAGCGCAGCATGAGTGAAGTGCTTGAGGTGCTATGACACCAGCACACAGGGCCTGGCTGGAGGAGCTGGGGTTGGAGCAGGCGGGCCAGGCTCTGACCGCCTCTCCACAGTCTGCTCCTGGGAGCTGCTGGATGCACAGACTGGGCCCGCCCATCACCGCAGATTGCAAGCAGGTTCAAGGGTGTTTGTGTAAGTGGTGAAGCTGGAGCAGGGCCGGGGATTTAGCTCGGTGGTTCTGGTGCCTGCCTTGCAAGCGCAAGGACCCGAGTTCAATCCCTAGTACCAAAAAAAAAAAAAAAAAAAAATTTCCAGTATGAAGCTGGAGCAGCCGCTGGAGACTGATGCTGGGGTTGAGCACGGAGGAGGACATGAGCCAGACCCACGGTGATGCCTCCCCGCCAGCGGTGGCTGATCTGACTGCTGAGCAGCACATTCCCATCGCAGGGCTCATGTTGGGCTTGGGTGAACCCTGCAGCTCAGCTTCGATTCCAGCTCTGTAAAAGTGGGGTTAACATCCCAAGGGTATTTTGAACCTGGACACCTCTCCAGATTGGTTTGAAGATCAAGTGTGAGTAAAAGGTTCTCAGAACCTCAAAAGCTGCATAAAAATGGGAAACTTCACTTTTTTGGCTGTAGTTGGAGTATAGGGAAAAATGTGTTCTTTGGTATAATAATGCATTTTTAAGACTGTTTAGTGAGAAACAATGATCTAGTATGGATTCTTTGTTGTGATTAAACATGGAGTGCAAGCAGAATCTCTTCCTCCTCCGAGCTGCAGGAGAGCATGGTATCTGAAAAGCAGACTGAGTGCATTGGTCCAGTGGGAACAGGGAAGAGGTTGGAAGTCGAGTGCTCAAGGTTGGGAGGTCGGGAACCTTCCTGTGTGCTGTGTGTAGGGTGCAGACAGAACTAGGTGGGGCTGGAGCAGACCCCCTCTGACAGGAGACATCGATTCCCTGTACAGTTAGAAAAATCGAACTGAGTGAGTAGCTTATTCAAAATGAATAGAACTGTGGAAGGTTAATGAAAAATAAACAAATATAACCATGAAGAAATGCTGCTGGTGCTGCAGGGACTAAGTCTCTCCTGGAGTAGACTTCAGGCTTGGCCCTGAGTCCAACGACCCAGCCACACAGAATGAACCCGACTTCTGCACATGTCTTGCTCTCTACCAGGAGTGCTATTTCTTCTCTGGACCACTTGGTTCCCCGGAACCACCCGGTGATTTCCTGAAAGAAAGCCTACAGAATGGTTCACACAGACTGAGCCTTCATGGACCAGTCCGGCCAGCTGACACTCCTCTTCCTTTGTACCCCACCCATGCAAGAAAAATATGTCAGGGAGTCCTGTGTCCATCTTGAGATTTGTCTGTAACACAACTGATACCGTGAGCACCCTAGTCGGCGTGCATTGTCATGTCCTATCCCTGGCATCTGACACAGCACCCCGCATAGGGTGAGTTCTAAACAAACATTTGTTGAGTTAATATGAGAAAGGCTAACCACTTTTAGAATGGATAAGTAAACAAATACTTTTATACTAGAATCCATGGAAGCTTAATTACTTGTGTCTCAGAAAGGGAAGTCTGTCAGTCTTGTAAGGGCATGTAGAAAGATGTGGTCACTGGCCTTAGATGTCCTACCTATAACATGCTGAGATATCAATGTGTGTGTAACGTTACAGATTCTTTAACCCCTAGATTTTACTTGAAGATATTGTTGTATAGATTTTAAGGATGTGAACAAAGACCTAGCTACAAAGATACTCATTTTATTGTTTATAATAAAAAGATGAACTAAAGTGTGGATTAGTTAAATAGATGATGACATAAATTAATGAGGTAAAATGTGTTCATGAATTTGGAAGATATTCATATGCCATCAAGGGTAAAAAGCAGGATAACAAATAATATATTTACTAAGTTTCCATTTTACTAGAAATAAAAATAATGAGAGGCCAGCAAGGGAGGTCTGGGAAAGATATGTCCAAGATGCTAACAGATTTCTTTGGTTGGTGACATTGTGGATCATTTTGATTTCTGTTATCTTTGTAACTGCTCAACATTTTCATACTAAATTGTATTACTTGTATGAGCTCTTGTTTATGCAAAAAGTACAATCAATCTTTAAATTAAAAAGAGGAATGATAAGCATTTCTAGAGCAGACCATTCCAGCCCCGAAGGCTTCAAGGAAGCCCCACGGCTGTTGGCATGGCCAGACTCTTCTCCATCATGAGCTCTTCCCCTCCAGGGACCCTCCAAATGCTCACTCTGACCGTGTGTGGGCATGAGCTGACCCCAGGACTGCTCCCGGACCTGCAGTGGAGGGGAAGGGGTGAGCCAGTGGCCAGAACACTGGGTGTGGGTGCAGTTCCCAGCTACGCCGAGGCCAGAGTGGCGGAACTCGGAACTTGCCTTCTTCCACAGAATGTGGCTCTGGAAGCAAAACCGAGGAGCAGGACGGACACAGCCGCGTGTGTGGATCCCGAGGTGCAGGAGGCGTGAGGAACGCAGACTGGGGAGCGGGGTCTCGGGCAGGGCTTGCAGAGCTGGAAGGCTTGGTCCCAGTGCTTGGTCCTCCTGGGAGGGGGAGGCTCTGAAGGGCCCAGGAGGTCTTGGGTGCTGGGCTGCCCTCCGAGGACACTGTGGGAAGCTAGTCTGTTCCTCTCTCGGCTCCAGCTGCCACGAGGCAGGAACTCTGTTCCCCACGTGTCCTGCCGTGATGTGCTGCTTTGGCACAGCCCTGAGCAATGCCCAACCAACCATGCCCCGAAACCCCTTACGGGAGACCAAGATAAAGCTGAAAATCCCTCCTGAAAGCCGATGATCTCGGGCGTTTTGGTACAGCAGTGGAAAGCTGGCTGACAGAAAGCTTTTCCCACTTTTATTTTAAGTCCAAGGACCCTGTCCCAGAAGTGAGATGGATGTTGTTTCACCGCTCACAGCCTGAGATGGAAGCAGATGCCCAGAACTGCATGCAGTGACTGCAGGTGCTGGTCAGGACGCTGCAGACCAGGGTGAGCTCGGAGCGCTGAGCGCGCCCACCGCGGGAGGAGCTTGTGTGGCTCCCCCGGCACTGCCTGGGCAGGAGGATGGGCACCCAGGTGGGGTTCCGAGGAGGGCGAATCCTGGCTCCTTGCCCTTCCCGGTGGAGTCTGCTGTTCATATCTCACCCCACGCCTTCTGATAGCCTTTCCACGCTATGACTCCATTTTCACTGAAGCACTGGCAAAACAAGAAGCAGCCCCAACCCACCCTCGAGAACAGAGACGTGGAAGTTGTTCTTGTTCCTCCTTCAAGACTCAGCCCTGAATTATTTTGATCATTTACTCCACAATAGCCTGCTAAACGCCTATTCTGTGGAAGGCTTCGAAGGGAAAATAAAGGAGAATAAAATTAGGATTCTTGTTCTTATCCCTTCAGAGTCTTGTCTAGAAGGCAAACGGAAAGTGATGATCTAAATTTCCGCGGCTGCGGTGAGCGGTGCTCCACTAACTGCAGCGCAGGCGCGAGCAGGTGGACGACCAGCCGGACGACCAGCCGTGAGCTGACGGCGTGCGCTGCAGCGGTCAGAGGGGCACAGGAGGCTGTGGCCATGGCCGAGGGGCTCCCGGAGGAGGAGGAGGCCTAGGCCGGAGACAGGAGGCCGATGGGCGGACAGCAGCGAGGAAGCCCCAGGCAGCGTCCGGGCGGGATGTCCGCCTGTGTCCAGGAGTGCGCGGACCTCCCGACGGGTTCGTCCGCCCGTCATTAATTAGGTGTGCACTTCGTGTGCCCGCAGAGTCTCAGACACTGTCCTAGGCACCAGGGATCCACAGCCCGTCCCCTCCGGGCTGCGTCCCGCCAGGGAAGGTAGGCAGGCGCACACTTCGGAGAATAGGGTGGGGGCGGCGGTGTGAGGGGCCCCACCCGAGGGTCGGCAGGGTCCCGGACACAGGTGCTCCGGGCGGGCGCAGGCAGGGCCAGGCTCTCCCGGTTTGGCGGCCGGTGGTGGCGAGGCAGTGTGTGAGGGCCGCTGGCGAAGGCTCAGCTTGTCCCGGCTCGAGTCCAGGCCCTCGTTACCCCTCCATGCGGGGTGAGCGGCGGTGGGCTTCCCCCTAGCAGCAGCGGGAGTCAAGGCCGGACAATCAGCCGGAGCCCGGTCCTGGAGGGCCGTCCTGCGGGCCTAAGGGGGAGGGTGTGGCGTAGGGAGCAGGCGTCCACCTGTCGGCCGTGACCGCGGTGCGGAGCAGGCCTCTCGGTGCCCTTCCGAAGCTGCTCGCTGTCTTGGACTTCCTGGTTGTGCAGAACAGAAGAGCGTCCACAACAGGCTGCAAACGTGGCGCTGAAGTGCTCAAATTCAGTGCAGGACTCCAACAGACACTAACACAACTGTGCTTTGCAGGTGTTGCTAGACGTAGTAGGAGTATTTTGCTCAGAGTGCACTTTTGAGAGCAGGCTCAGCCACGAGGCCGCCCCTGCACGCTCGGTGACAAGGGTCTTCTAGCCCTGGCAGGAGGCTCGGCCTCTGCACAGCCTTCTTCGGGCATAGCAACCGCCCCTCGGACTAGCCTTCAACTCTTGCAGATTTTCCGGTTGCTCGTGCTGGTTCTTTTACCTCTGCCTTCTGCCGTCAGAGCCCACTCGACTTCCTCTGCTTGCTTGTTTAGGGCCTTCTCGGTGACCCGTGGTGTGGTGACCCTCCCGGCTCTGGCTCCCCACGCCGGGCCCTCGACCTGCTGCCCTTCCACCCTGGCCTGGCAAATGGCCATGGGGTAGGCCTGGGGCGCCTCACCGGGCCTCGGCACCAGTCACTGACAACCTGACCCCGGCAGCAGAAAGGAAAACCGGAATGAGCAGCGGATGCCCCCGGGGCCCACTCTTGTGGGGCTGCTCATTGTCCCCGAAACGGCGCTGCTAATGGGGCTCCCTGAGAGCCTCCCGGGGGCCGCTCCGCACACTTTGTAAGGGCCACTTGCTGGGCCCTGGCGGGTCGCACAGATGGCTCCCACTATTGCTGCCCTCGGGAGCTCACGTCCGGGCGAGCAGACGCCTGTGTGGCCGACCTCCGGACCCAGCCCCAGAGCAAGGACCAGGCCCGGAAGAGGACGCCTGTGGGGTCAGGGGCTGCTTTCAGCGCAGCTCTGGCCTTGGTGTGCGTGTTCTGGGGTCTGCAGAAGCCGTGGTCTGGCAGTCGGTTTCCGATGATTGTTCTGAATGCTTTAAGACGCTCATGGCTTCAACTCTTTATAGCAGCACCACAATAAGGAACTTACCTATTCCACAGATGAGACTCCAAAACGATAGATTTATGGGGTAGGAGATGACAGGGTAAAAGGGGTAAAGAAAAAATGGCTCATTATGATAAAATTATGGCTTATATTAATCAATAAATGTAAATTTCTTAGGTCAAGCAGTATGTGGGCATGTTGATCATTCCATTATCACGGCCCAAGTGCCAACTTCAATACCTGCTTGTCATTTAACCATTTCAGGCTGTAACCTTTTGCTGGAAACTACAGTCTGCCTTCTACTCGTTACACTAGGTCAGAATCACTCTCCTGAAGGCTTCACAGTTATGGAAAAGGCCTTTCCCCCCCTTCTTTGGAACTGATACTCCTAAAGCTTATTTAAAAATAACCATATTATCAAAACAAACTGCCTTACCTTTATGATTAAAAAAACCTCAAAAATAGTGACAATTTTAATCCCCCAGGAAAATGTACAGGGGAATTTTCTCCATATAATGCAGGCTTTTTACTGACAGATGGTTTGTATTTTCCCTGCCAGTATCTGCTCAGAGAAAGGCCATGGAGTGTGGACTTGCGCAGAAAGGCACACGCGTGTGCAGGAGTACACTGTGTCCTCTTGTGTCTTGAGCTTCCTCTGCACACTTCGGTTGTCTTACTTCACGCTGTGAACCCGAGCATGCAGATTAATGAGCAGCAGATAGCACTGAACTTTTCTAAAACTGTAATTAAAAGCTCCTTATTTTCAGGGGTGGTGGAAATGTGTTCTTACCAATTTGAGGATCTTTCCACATCCTTCATGGTCATGACAGCGGTTTGTGCTGTCCGGGTTTTGGAAAGTAGTTTCTCTCATTCTAGGTGCTGTCTGTATAGATACATAGAAGATGTCCCTTACTCCTGTTCTAAATTATCCTGAGAAACCAATTAACATCTTAAAATATCCCAATGCATTAAATAATTTATTGCTTTGCTGCAGTTCATTCCTGTAGTTATCTCATCAAGTGTTTATCCAAATGTCCTGTAATATGTTATATCTCCATGAAACAAAAATAAAACAGGTAAACGCAATCCGTGTTTCACTTTAGTTTTAGATACCATATCCAATGGTGCTGTTTTAAATCCCTAATGAAAGTAGGCGTCAATATAAATAACAAAAAAACCACATACTCGATGAATTTATAGATTTAATGATCTGTAATCTTATTTCCTCCAGAAGAGATTTCAGGAGGCTTACAGAAAGGAAGCAGTGACATAACATTGTAAAATAAATAGACAAAAATAGGTTACATAATAGGTCTCTGGACCATTTCTAGAACTGCTTTGCAGATTTAATTCTGAGTATTTTAGTGGCTGAAGCAAAGAGGAGCTCACAGTTTCCTGAGGGCTTTGTGCCTCAGCAGGAGATTGCTCGGAAGCAGCACAGCCCTCCGGGCTGGGCTTGGAGCCCGGCGTCAGAGGGGCCCAGAGCTGCAGCCTTGTGATCTGAAGGGCCGGGTCCCCAAGGCGCCTCTAACAGCCGCCTTCTGCTGACACATGTCGTTCCAGGAAGTGACTTTAAAAGAGGGCAGACCAAGGCTGCTCCAGTCCCGAGTGCCAGTGCAGTGGTTGCCCCAGGGACAGCATCTGGAGCGTTCCGAGGAGGAGTCAAGCCAGCACCCTTGAATTGAGCACTTCATTTTGTGACTGAAGGAAAGCTGCTTAGACGTCCAAGATGGAGCGTATCACTTAGAGGCCCCACTACCGTGCACTGGAGCTGAGTAGCCTACTTATGTCGTGTAGCTGGAGATGGGACTTTGTGACCTTAGAGTTCAGAGCCCAGCAGATCTGGAGCCCGGGACAGGCTGCCCGAGCCATGCTCATCTCTGCTGTGGTTTGCGATGTGCTCTCACAGGGAGCTACGATCGCGGTGCCATCTGCTTCCTGCCTATTTTTACTGGTTATTTTTGCAGCGAGGTGCTGAGCTCACTTGTTTCTGTCTTGCTGGAAGGGGGTGTATACTGTAAATAAGTAAATGTCATACTTTTGAAAAGGAACACATATAAAAATATATTATTATTTCCCTATTCTAAATTTTGGCATCGTGAGATGTGTCCATCTGCTCTAGCACAGCATTGTTGCCCCCTAAAGTGAGCTCTTGGGGCTTTGGGAAGGTCTCTCCTTCCAGATCTGATCTCCTACACCCTGTCCAGACTGAAACCCCAGGACCCTGAAAACGGAAGCCTCGGGTGTCACAGTGATATTTATGAATTTATTTACTAGTCTTGCCTTGAGTAATTTTGCAAGCTTCCTGAGATCAGGACAGATTCATTTGACTTCAATAGATACTTCAAATTTTCAAGCAGTTTAGACTTTTTTTTAAGTATAGGAAAATGCAGAGAATAATTCTTTATCATCTTTCCACCTGCAGGCATTAACAGAGGGTAGCATCCTGTCGTATTTTATTCTAGTTTTTTTTTAGGAGGGTGAGGCTTGGGGTATGACTTATATATAAGAAAGCGCAGAGATCTTAGGTGTAGAGAATGAGGGATTGTGAGCACTGACGGAGCTCATTTATGACCACCCACGACATGGGACACAGCAGTCCACTTTCCGTCTGCCCCCACCCCTGAAGGGCAACCACATTTTGATTTTTATCCCTGCACATGAGTCTTGCCTGGGTTTAGAGTTGCTATAAATTAAATCTTCCAGTAGATGTTCTTTTGTTTCTAACTGCTTTTACTAAGCATGATGTTTTCGAGATTCATCCATGTTTCGGTAATTGTTGTGATTGAGGAACCCTGTCTCATGGTATCTGTTCATTTTCCCTATTGACGCTTGACATTTGGTTGCCTCTAGTTAAGCCTGTTGCGATGACGCATGTGCTGATCTTCTGGTGGAGCTGTTGTGTTTTTGTTGGTGGTGTGGGGCTGTATAAATGCTTAGAAATGGGGTTGGTCAGTCAGAGGGTCGGTGATGTTTCACGCAGCAAAGGTCAGCGGCTTTCCGAAGGGGGCGTAGCCTCTGCAGCCCACCGGTGACGTGTGGGAGTTCGGGTTGGTCCCTGAAGCCCTGAACATTGCTTTTGTCAGTCTTTCCATTGTGGCTGTTCTGCTGGTTTTCATTTGCATTTTTCTCGTGAATAAAGATGTTGAATACCTTTTCATGTGCCTATTGTACATTTGTCTATCTTCTCTTTCAACCTGTCTGTTCAGGTTTTTGCCTCTTTGGGCTGCTGTTTTTGGCTTGCTTTTCTTTTCATTACAAAGTTGTAGGAGTTCTTTATATTCTGGATACAAATCCTTTGCCAGCTATATGTATTGCAAATATTTTTTCCCAGTCTGGAATTTGACATTTTTATTTTTGTCTGTACCGATTTATAAAGATAGACTCCAATTTTTTAAAGAAACATTGAAGTTTTAGCTTTCACTTTTAGGTCTGTGGTTTATTTTTAATTAATTTTATGTGCAGTTTCAGGGTTTTTTTTTTTAAATCTCCTCTCCCCTGAGTAACTGGTGATCATACAACCATTTATTGAGATTTTCTTAATCAACAAGCTGCTCTGGTGTCTTTGTTGTAAATAACTGTTGGATTAAGTGTGGTCTATTTCCAGATTCTCTGCTCTGTTACATCGATCTATTTGTCTATTCCTTGTGGTGACAGCTGGCCCCTCTTCCTTGATTATTCCAACTTTTTAAAAATCTTGCGGTTGGGCGGTCCAAGTTCTCTTGTTTTGCTTTTTCTCAATTGTTTTGTCTACTGAGAATCATTGTTTCTCTAGTAAATTTTAGAATTAGATTGTAAAGTGCTACACAGAAGCACAGTTGGATTATGATTATGAATAAATTGAATCTATAAATTTATTAGAGAGAACTGACACCTTAATAATGTTGATTCCTCCAGTTCTCTACCATGGACCATCTCTTCATATATTTTTAATATTTTCTCAGTTTTTGTTATTGTTCTTGTCAGTGTAAAAGTTATGCTCTTATGCTGTTATAAATGGAATTGTTACTTAAATTTCTCTATCCAATTATTTGCTGCCATTGTATAAAAATACAACTAAATTTTTCATATTAACCATGAATCTTATGATCTTGCTACACTCACCCAGTAGGTCTAATAGTAGCTCTGGAGGCTTCTTCACCTTCTCTATCATGCAATCATTTCATCTGAGATGAAAGGAAGTTTTACAAAATCCATTTAAATCTACTGTTTCTCTTATGATATGAACTGTAAAGTGTTATTACATTTGCTCCAGGTCTCCTTTCTCCTTCACCTGCTCAGCCTCCTTTGGCTCCCTTGCTCCTGAGCTCTAGCTCTTCATTTTGCAGATAGGCCCTCCCTGTCCCTCTTTGGTTAGTCACATCCTCCTTTAGGATCAGTTAGCATTTCCCATGTACTCATGGTGACGAAGCGCGAGAGGTGCCCTTTCATCTATGACTAATCGGAGAAATGAAAGTCCACATTTTGGGGGAGGCTGGTACCACACGTCAGGAAGTAACAACAGTCTAAGTGGGTAGTGAAGTCTACAGCAGGGGATTTAGTATAAAACTACCTGAAAAAACGAATCACAAGTAAATCTAGAAGGGAGTATTTATTACTCACAGGTGCCAGGCTATTTTCTAAGGGCACCTTGACATTGCCTAATTGTGGAGATTTAAAGTCCTATAAATTACAAGTCATTGAGACAAAGGTTTTATTTGGTTCATTTAAAATGATAAATTGATATAACATTTTATTCATTGCAGCAGATGTTCCTGCATATTGCAGCTATTATAAGGAAGACCTCTCTGTTCCCAATAAAAGATTACAAAACTGACCCAAGCAGACACCTTATAAGCACAATTTTACCTTAAAATGTATAATACATCTAACTAATCAATGCATGTATGAGGTGATATTTTCTCTAAGTGAATTCAAATTTGCTATAGAAATAATACCATCAAGTGATCCACGGAAATTGTTTTACCAATATGCAGTTCACGAACAAACAGAACTCTCTGATGAGCAGAAAAGACAGCTGCAATGGTGCAAGTTCCTTGATTTAGGAGCCTAGCCATTCACTTGTTTATCGCTGCCAGCTCACATTTAAGATAAAGTTAATTAGTGTAGTATAAATACAGCAAACTCAGTCTTTAGATATAATTAACCTTATTTTTAATATTACTTTTTAAAATGAAAATTTCGTGACCTGGGAAATCACACCCCCCACGTTAGTACTGAGTGTTACTGTTTGGTCTCCAGCGTTTCGTGTCCTAAGTGTGGAGGCTCTGTGCACTTGCATGCGTCACGTGACACCTCCAGGACAAGGGTTCTTGTCACCAGGTCATATTCGACCCCTGTGCAATGTTTCTCAATACCTTCATGTGCAGCCACACCTCCGCTGACCTGTGAGCCTCTGCTGCCTGCTCATTTCAGCCCCTCTCCCTCCTGGTCATCGCCACTGCTGTCTTAGTGTGCTACCCCTGCGTGACAAATTACCAGAGGCTTGGTGGCTTGGAATGCATCCACTTGCCAGTGCGTCATTATGTTGGGTGCCACCCACATGGGCTAGATGGGCTCTCCGTGTGGGGTCTCCCACAAGGCCAAGACCTAAGTGTTGTCCAGGAGCAGAGATGCACTTTCAATCTCATTGTGCTGTCGGAAGAATTCGGCTCCTTGCGCTTGTGGGTCTGAGGCCTGCGCGTCCTTGCTGGCTGTGCAAAGGGTGGATCTTGTCTCAGGCTGTCCTTGGGTCCTTTCTCTGCCCCGCATTCCTGCTTCAAGCCAGCAGTGGAGAACTTCCTCGTACCCAGTGCCCGTGGTGCTTCTACTCTCTGACTTCTTCTGCAGCTGTATGGAGAAAATTCTGTTTTTTGAGAGCTGGTGATTAATTTTGGACCACTGAGGTAATCTCCCTATTTAAAGACAATTGATTTGGTAAGGTTGAATACATCTGAAAAAGCAGGATGCAGTGTAATGTAACGTAGTCAGCAACACCGGGGTGGAGGCCGTGAGCAGAATCGTGGAATTCTGTCTTTCTCACGCACCAACTCCAACCATGCCTCTACGGCCATGGCCCTCACACATCAGCCTCTCCATCTGCCAGTCTGTTACAAACGTCACAGCGTGTAGGGGCTCGGCACTTGTGTGCAGACCCTTGTTATGCATTTACTTCCATGTTACTTGACTTTGACTGGATGATAGTCCTCTTGAGACTCTACTGCTACCGTTCAGAAAGACTGTACGTTTGAAATCTGAAACCTAGTTTTCTGCTTTTGGACAAAACCTTTGTCCTAATCCTTTTGTTATAATGCATGATGGTTTTAGCATGAGATGTAGCATGAAGGAAAGTCCGGATGTTAGCAGTGGGCAGAGCCAGGGATGAGGTGACTATGCTTGAGAGGTTGGTGTTGATGCTTAAAGTTCTGGCTGTGCGGCTGGAGTGTTGGCTTTGTGATCCTGGTATCAGTGGGGTGGCTGTGTTTTGGTGCCAAGCTTCAGCCACCAGGCGATGGCACAGTGACTAGGTCTCATGTTGGGGGCTGTCGGGGTGGGTGCATCGCTAGTGCCAAGGGCAGGGATTTGGTTCAGGGCAGGGCTCCAATCTCATCCTGGAGCTTGCTGAGCAGCCAGGAATTGGGGCACAGAACCAGCAGTCATGGAGGGAGTCTGGGGGCGCTGTGACTCGGCTGAAAATGGAGGCTGTGTAACGAGACCATCTTAGGACCCATGTGCTAGGGAGATGATGCTTCCGGAATCCCATGGGCTTGCAGGGTGCCCCAGCCCCTTGAGGCCAGGTGTGCTGCCTGACTTTGAGTTACTCTTGGTGGTGGGGCTGGAGAAGGCAGGGCCAGCATCTCCTGGCTTTCTGTCTCGAGGAACTTCTCAGGATGGAGTCTTCCCTGTCTTTCCCCCATGTGGGCATTGGGAAGAGAGTCCCCTTCCATTTGTTCCCTCGGGGACTCCCTGAGGTGTGAGGTCCTGGATGCTTCTAACCCCAGTCACACCTAGCGGGTAAGCAAGCGGGGAACAGGAAACCTCCGGGCATGGGCGATGCTGGCACAAAGTGAGCCCAAACCCAGGAGCCTGGCTTAGTCTCTTTCTGCCGCTGTAACAGAATACCTAGCAGGGACAATTTATTTAAAAAAAATAGAGATTTATTTTTTATAGTTCTGGAGGCTGGGAAGTCCAAAATCAAGATGCCAGTGATCTCAGGGTGGAAAGGCAAGAGAGCAACTCAACAAGAGGGGGCTGAGCTCACTTTGTGACAAGTCGTCTTCCTCAGTGCCAAGCCACTGCTGTGACAGTGACCGGAGTCCAGTCACAGGGGATGAGCCCTGAGGACCTAACTGCTTATTAAGCCCAACCTCCCAACACTGTTGATTTGGGGATTAAGTGTCCTACACATGAACTTTGGGGACACATTCAGACGATGGCAGAGCCTCCCAAAGAGGGGTCCATGGAGAAGAGCGGGAGGGCACAGGGTGAAAGGTTAAAGGGCCAGGGAAGTGGGAGCTGCAGCAGCATGAGAGGGGACAGGACGAGATGCAGCCCTGCAGACCACCTCATTCATTTACGTCTCCCTGGCTCCCCTCCCCCCGACTCACTCTGTCTCCCTGGCTCTCTCACCTTCCTCCCGCTCGCTCTAACATCGCCAGCACATTCTAATTTCAACCAGCCAGAGTGGGTAGACGCATCTTTTTATTTTACTTCAGTCTAAAGCACTTTCCATGTATTTTTTACGGAACCACATTCTCCAGTTCTTAGGACTGCTTTTCTTGAGTACTTAAAGGTAATGTTAAGTTTTTTGAAAAGAAGCATAATAGAATGAGGAGAAGATCTTGTTCACAACTGGGCCTGAAACATTATTTTAGCTTTGCATGGCTAGGATTTTACCAATAACTTCTTGAAAAAGGATTGGTAGCTAACAGTCAGCCCAAAGTATAACTTATACAGGTGTTATTTGGATTTTGCTTGGTAAAGGTATAGTCGTGTTAACCGTTATTAATGTCTGTGGTTTATTTGTTGCAAGAATGAAATCCCTTCCAGCCCATCCTGATCTTGTACTTACAGAGCTTCAAAGTACAGTTCCTCAGGTATTGGGGTAGAGGGTGCCTTAATGCAAGGCTACGGCGTGGACGGTTTTAGTGGCTCTGCCGATGTCCAGGTAACTAAACTCCACCCCCGGGGCCAGCCTCCCGGCTGCCCATGAAGAAAGAGCTGAGGTCATTCTGTGCTCTTCCAAGCTTGGGGAACCTGTGACCATGGACCATGTCCCATCTTTTTAAAAGAATTTTATACTAAAAATATTTGAAAGGGAGGTTTTGTTTCTTACAGACTCTAACCATCTTATATATTTTACACGCAGGCCCTGATGATTCCTGTTCACTCAGTGTAGCCCCAGGCTGGACCCCTTCCTAGAGCAAGGACAGGCCCCAGCACATCACAGCAAGGGCCCTTCAGTGTCCAGGGAGGAGCAGGCGGGCCTGAGGTGCTGCCTTGATTGGGGGGCATAGTTTGTGTCTAGCAAAGGCCTGCTGCTTTCTCCCTAAACAAGATCATGGGTGAATCCAGAGACACACCGGGCTCCAGGCTCACAGGGTCACTGCCTGTGCTGACTTCCGCTCTCTCCTTGCCTGGCACGTGGCTGGTGCCAGTGAGCATCCCGTGTCCCTCCTGCCTGGCTTCTGGCGGCACTGTCAGCGACAGCTGCATGTCACCCGTGCCAGGTCAGTCCCACGAGGAGGATGCCGTTCTGCAGGAAGCTCGATTTTCAAGGTGCAACTGCAAACTAAGAAGCTGGATTCCATTCTGCTTGTTGAAGTCTTTATTAAGAGACAATGTTTGAAGCCAAACTTGCCCACTGGTCTGTGGTCTGCTTACTCTCAGATATTAATCTCTGCCTACAGTGGAGCAAAGCTCTTTTCCTCATGAGAGGAGTCCATTTGTGTGAATTTAGTCCACTCAGGTGCAGTCAACTTTATAAGACTATTATTGCCTTTTCCTTTGGAGGAAATAGAAAACAAAAAGAAAAGGCATTGGTAACTTATTGTGTGGCCTGTTCACAGGAAGGGAGACAAATTGTCTTTCCAATTCTTTAAACATCTACAAAGCTCTACTGAAATAGAACTTCATATTACAGGTTGCAGTTATTACCTTAGGAGGTAATAGGGTTTCTACTTTCTTATGATAAAAGCTTCCCGGGTCAAATCCACCCCCTGCATAATATCTTGGCATGATGTGCAGAATTCTCTGTTATGTAGTGAGTGAATGGCAACTTTTCCTTCATGCATTCCAATTTTTAGGCAAAGATAATTCCACGAGGGCTAAGAATGCAAGCTGGTGTTTTCCTTAGACATAGTGAGCCAGGCAGTAAAACACATACTATTTTTAGGTTGCTTGGTTTTATTATATGCCACGCTACTTTATGCAGAAAACTTTCCTAAAACATGAACATGAATAAATACTGTAATTCTTCACTACCAACCTAATATTTCTAAAAGAATGTATAGTCAAAAATAAATAAGAGCAAGCTTTGAGAGAGAGCTCTTTTGTCTCTGTCTTGGTTACTTTCCTTGTCGCTGGAACGCAAGGCTGGACACCCACAATTTAAAGCAGGAGAGTTTATTTTGGCTCACGATTTTCGTCTACAGTCGACAGGCTCCAAAGCAGGATGACGCGGTGAAAGGGCCCGGTGGAGGGAGGCTGTTCACGTCATGGTGTCAGGAAGCACAGAGCTTCCGGGAGGAGCTGGGGAGGGAGGAGCAACCGCCTGGTCACTTCCACTCAGGCGTTGTCTCCAACAGCAGCAGGAGCACCCGTGGGGCCCAGTCACCTGCCGAAGGTCACACCCACAATCCCCTGAGGCTCGGGGCGCCTACACGCAACCCTGAGGGTCTCCACTCCCAGCCTCCCTGGCTCTTCACGTGCAAGCTCTGCAAACCTGAACTCCATCTAAACGCAGCTCCCAGTGGACGTGGGGACTGGGAAGTGGGGAGCGGCGTGTGTGGGTGGGGCATCTCCTACTTCTGGAGAGTCCCAAAGCTCCCCGACCGACCGGGCGAGCCGGGCGAGCGCAGAGGACGCTGAGGAGAGGTAATTTGTCTTTACCACAGGAGCTGATACGAATTATAAAGCAGGGACACAGGGATTTGTTCTTGATGAATGTTTAGTGGTAGTGACTTGAAATTCAGGTAAAGGTCAGATTCTTTCCTTTGGAGATCTCAGTTCCTTGGGAGGGTCAGAGCTCCACATCCTAGTACAAATTTTTGTCTTCCCTGGAATTGTGCCCTTTCCACTAAGCTACTTAGGGAATAGATAGTCAGTAGGGCCAGGTAATACTGGCAAATATTTAAAATTTTTTCATTAGTTCATGTTTGCAGTACATAATGATTACTTTCATTGTTGAGAATTGGTACATGTGCATAACACATCCCAATTCTTTTTTCCCCTTCTCTCTACCCCTTTTATTTTGCCAGCATCAGATTCCTTTATTTATGTCTTTATCATTATCATATATACAGATCAACAACCAGACTAATGGGCCAAAAACATATAAACACTTAACACAATTATACAAAGCCAAGGTACACTTTTAGATACATCATCCACGCTGGATTACAATGGCTTTTTTTCCTCTTTTATCCTATTACCTTTTATTTCACATTTTATATATTGAGTTTTTCATGTAAGAGAAACCATATGATATTTAAGCTTGTGTGCCTGATTTATTTCAATTAACATTATGGTCTCAAAGTGCCTCCATTTTCCGGAATACTACTCAGCCATAAAAAATGAGAAATTAGAGACATTTATAGCTAAGTGGATGCACATTGAGGTGATACTCTTAAGTGAAATAAATAGGACACACGTGTGTAAATACTGAATAGTTTCTCAAGTGTGAGAAATGGAAAGTATAAATAAGGACTAAAAGGTACAATAGATAATGTAAAATAGGAAGAAAAGGGGAAAGAGGAAGGGGAAGTGGAAGGGGGAGGGGAAAGGAAAGAAGGGAATGGAATTAATATGAGAAAATGGAAAACTGGAAACAAAGTCTTTGTAAATAGGGAGGGATGGAGGGGTTGAAGGGAGGGCAGGGGAAGGGGGAAAAATAAGAACCAAGAGAGATTATGTAAAGGTGCAAATTCCCAATGATGAATGTCATTATGTTGTATACCTAAAATGGACCAATATAATAAAATTTTTTAAAAAGTGCCTCCATTTCCCTACAAATGACTCAAGTTTTTCCTTCTTTGTGGCAGAGTAGTACATTAAAGTGCTGAAGGTCACCTCTTTGATTTGAGATTAGAGGAAGAATTGAGGGGTTATTAGAATTTCATAACAATTTGAATGGAAATTTTTTAATTTTTAAAATGTTCAGATTTCAGTTGCAAATTAGGATAGATTTCGAGAAATATTGTTTTGTTAACCTGAACAAGTACCGCACACAGCTGTGAATGCTTTCAGTGTATAACACCAGATTCATGAGATTCTGAAGTCATTGTTTTTTGTTTGTTTTTTTTTTTTTTTGGTACCAGGGATCGAGCTCAGGTCCTTGTGCTTGCGCAGCAGGCGGCGAAACCACTGAGCTAAATCCCTGGCCCACTGAAGTCATTGAATAATAAAGCCCATTTTTACTTTTAAAACATGGGAGGCGTATTTCACTCTGCTTATTATGGAGAGTAAATGGAAGGAGAGAACACTGAGAATATTATGAAGTCTTGTGTTTCTGACTCAGGATACTGTTTAGAATGCTGATTGTCATTCACATTTTATATCTATGAACCAATCTGTGTTTTATAAAATTACTCTGTTTATGAGGGGATTAAACAGGTTTTTCTTTTATAGTCATAACGTGTTCAAATGTATTTGCATCAAATGGTAGATATAATTTCTCTTTGTAATTGAAATTTAAATCCCTGAATAAATATAGTACTTAGAAAACTATTTTGTGAGCCTTTCTTTCAGAAGGATCCTGCTTGGGTAGAAGGTTACACAGCTGGAGGTTGTTTGGAGATAATTAAGACTTATTGGCTTTTCAGCTGGTGATAAAAAGCTATACTCCCAGACTCGCGGCATCTTGAAATCGTTACCCAGGTGAATTTCTTTTATAATATGACACTCTTCAGTACTTTTAAAAGAAATATTTAGCACCAGGGACTTAAGAGATGATCTATCGGAGCTCACAACGAGTGCAAGGTACAGGTTTTTCTTTAATGCGATTCATAGTGGATGAACCTGAGACCCTTGCTGTCTTTTTAGGAATATTCTCATTTTCCTAAGGAAAATGTTGATGCATGCTGTTAGTTTTTAGTGCTCCCCATCCTTCTTCCTACCTCCTCTGAGGTACACACCCCATTAGAGTTTAACATCTACCTCTTTTATTCCTGTAGACCATTAGAGAGGCTGCCTGAGCCATCAGCCTAATGAATAAGTGAGTTAGTCTGATTCCCAGAATTACCGCCAACAGGGCAAGGGTTTTGTGGATGGCTCTACTAATGAGGAATTTTCAGACATCTTTCTGGGGTTTCACAGATCAGACCCCATGTGGGATTGTTATTTTATGACAATATCTGTCTGTATTTTTATGAAAACTCCAGAGGATATAATCTTTTATAATTTAAACACATTACAACGGGCTTGGTCGACCTTTCAGCCAAACACAAGTGGCCCCAACATTCAGGGTGAATAGATTCTCTAAGGAAATCAATGTTTTCACTTCTTTTCAAATTAGTGTAACTAGTAGGAAATTTGACTTTACTTATTTTCATGAATGTGAAGGTGGACATTATTTGGGTATGAATGAATCTATTTGATTTCCAAGATTTTTACCCTTATTTGACTTAAATCTCTGTATTTTAATGTGACAAGACCTATTTCTTGAGAGGTAGCTCAGGGCAGGCCGGATACTAAATGGGTTTAATTTGTCCTATTAGACCAGCACTGTGTCCATTAACTTTGGAGCCAGCACACTGCATTTGCCTCGGATTTGCTGCTTCACGAGGGACAAGGGTGCTGGCAGAGAGGCTTCAGTCCCTGCCTGCCTTCTGCTCGACATGGTTTTGTTCTCTTCCACAGACATTCAGTGGTAAAAAGCAGTGTAATTATTAACTTCCAGCTGACATTGAGAGTGTTCTAATACCAAGTTAGCAGGTAGAAATGCCACAGTCCCTTTCTATTGTGCCTGTCCATGGAACTCCAAGGGGTTCCCGCAAACCACTCTTGGGTCAGAACGAAGATGACTGCAACATGCAAATACCAAGCCAAGTTAACTTTGTTAACAGTACTTGACCTTTCTGCAAAATACTCGATTTTATCAGATACTCCCGTGCATGATGATAGTTTGAAAGAAATTAACATTCATCACCTTCCATTGCTTGCATTAACTGGAGAGAAACATTCTGGCAGCAGACACACATCGGTCCCTGTCCCATTGAGCTGTCGCTGCTCCCTGGGGCTCCGTGAGGCGCTCAGATCTGGCAGAAGTGCCAGCCTGCTTTGCTGCCCTGATGAACGGTAGGACACTGCTTCTCGCAAGCGCATTCCCGAGTCATCGGCCTCAGAGTCCTGTGTCAGTCACAGGAACCAAGGGGCATGGAGGGGTCAGGGAGCGGGATTTTCAGATCGTGATAACCCTCGTGCCCCGGTCCAGTAGAAACCACTGACACAGTTGATTTTTGTTGTGTTTTGGTATCGCCTCGGACCCAGAAGGGAGGAGAGTGACTTTTCTGAATCAGGCTGGGGCAGTGGAAAGGACCCGGGCACAGGTGTTCGTTCAGACCATGGCTGCTTGGGAGGCCCACTTCATACTGACAGGGACAATTCAGTCTCACCTCCCCAGCGTGCGATTTCCTTATCCAGAAAGCAAGACCGTGAACTCTGATGACCACATACTGCTCAGGCTAGCATCCATAGCAAAACACTTTAAAAGGCACTGAAGGAACCAAGTAATAACTGATACTTTTTGGATTTTTCCAGTGGGGGCATAGATAACCAAGAATGACCAAAGTTGCATAAAAATGACTGGCAATCTCTGCAAGGTTAGTGAAGGCAAGTCTATGAAGAAAAGGAAAATTCTCTGTCAATGAGACATTTAAAAGCAGAGCACTCTTCCAAATTTTCTTTAAGGACTGATCACGTTACAGTCAAAGTTCAGTTTTTAGAGATGTGGTGAAACTGAAGATGTAGTTCTTGAAATATTCATGGAAAAAATCTAATTTGGAGGAAGAAAAGGCCATGGATAATAGAAATGAGTTAAAGAATGAGGAAGAAGAAACCCAAAGCTTCCCACTCTATTTTTGTCCATGAGCCATCTTTAAAATAAGAGAAATTAATAAAGTAATAAAAATTTATTGAGCATATACTCTTTTTAAGACACTATTGGGTTTATAGATATTATAGTGATATTGCAGACACTTGCTAGCTTATTGGAAAGCTAAACACAACAGCAAAAGTCAGAGAATGCACAGGGAAATAAAAGAGGTAGGGGATGAGTCCTAGCTGCAGGGAGTCTACACTACTTCCGGCTGTGGCTAGAAGGAGGCTGGGCATTGGGGTGCAGTGGAACCTGCAGTAAGAGCCGGAACAGATGGGGCACAGGGAGACAGTGAAGGATCTGGAGAGTTGAGGTATGCCGTTGACTCCCTCTCACGGTTTCCTTTGTTCTGAGGTGGGGCTTGTGGAAGAAGATTGGATCGTAGTGTGCTAGATTCATCAGTGGGTTCATCCATGCACAAATTCATGGATGAATGTACTGTGTGGAGGTGGGGCCTGGTTGGAGGTGGGACACTGGGGCCATCACCTGAGAGGGTGGATTCTTCTCTCTAGTTCTTTCCTTCTCTCTCTCTCTCTCTTTCTCTCTTTGCCTCACTCTCCTTTCTTCCCTCCCCGCTCCCTCCCCATCTCTCTGCTTCCTGTCTGCCATGGGGTGAGCAGCTTTTTACCAAGCCCTTCCACCTTATCATTTCTTCCTTAGAGCCAGACAACCATGAACTGAACCCACTAAAACCATAATCCAAAATAAACTTCTTAAATTGTGGGTGTTGGATATTTTATTCCAGCAACAGACAAGTGTTAATATAATCCTCTCTCCTTTTTTGTAGTAAAATATTAGTAACATGAAATATACCATCCAAACTATTTTAAATGTACAGATCAGTGGGATTAAATAAATTCAAAATATTGTGTAACCACCACCTCATACATCTCTATAGCTCTTCATTTCATGAAAGAGAAGCCCCACACTCATTAAATAATAACTCCCATTTTCCCCAGTTTGATAGCAACCATTTTACTTTTTGTCTGTATTAATTTGACTATTATAGGTACCAATAAAAGTAGAATCATGTATTTATCTTTTCATAATTGCCTTATTTCACATCACCTTAAGCCCTCAAAGTTCACCCATGCTGTAGTATTGCATTTGACTTACATGCCACAATTAAAGCACATGGGAGGGGGCACGCAGCAGTATCTGTTCTGTGTGTTTACTTAAACTTTCCTAACTCAAGGACTCTCAGAGCACGCGAGTGAGAGACCATTGGCCAAGTGGCCAGCCTCACTCAGGTGACACTTTGATTTAGCGTGATCCAATCACTTCTCCTTAAGAAAGTGTATAGTTTAGTTATGTTCAAGTGTAACCTAATTAGAAGGAGGAAGAAACTATGCGACCAAAGAGAAAGCGTGAAGTATCTCTGGCAGATACCTTCCATGGTGCCGTGAAGGTCAGAGCAGTCACGTCCTGGGAGCCTGCAAGCCCTTACAACAGCAGTGATTGCAGGTGGCTAAGGACGAGTTTGTATTGCTGTCCTCCCTGGGTGCTCTTCTGATCACACGCGTCTCGTTTCTTCCCATTATGTGTTAGTGTTAGTGCATACACGTGTCACAAATTGAAGGCTCAGTAAAAGAGAAGGAATGAGTGAGATCGCGGAAGGCAGAGATGAACACTTTATATCACAAGCTCAAGGGGATAATTTATTTTTCATCTCCTCCCTCTTTCTCAAAATAAAGAATCCCGACAAATGGTATATAAAGGAAAACAGAGCAAAGAGAAGAGGGAAACTTTGCAATTTATTAACTCAAGCATGAAAGTATAGAAAATAAGCAGGGCTCAACTTACTTGGAAAAGTAAGTTTGAACCTATTGCATTAAAGCATGGGGTTGCACTCATCTAATGAGTTTTCCGGCAAATGAGGCATGAAACATTGCCAAACTATAAAGCCAGTAAAATATCCAAATTACTCCTTAATGCCATTATATGTTTTATCTTATTTGGAACTGGTAAAGACTAGATTATTTCTAAATCTGCATGAGTAGCAAAATACGTGGAATTATTTTTAAAAGAATGTATTATTCTGATAAGTGGTCAATAGTGGCACATCAAAAGCAACTGAAACCTCAAGCAAAGATCCACATGTGCCTAATCCACAAGGAAGCACTAACTAAACACATTTTTGCTCCAGTCTTTCAATCCCTTAAGAGTTCAAGTTAATACTGAATGAATGAGACAGGGTGGTGTATAAGCACTGTTGAGACTAGCATGAAATAGTTAAGAGCTGAAATACCATTTTCTTTTAAGAAAAGACAGAATTATTTACAAGATGTACTCATAAGCCTCAGTTTGAAAATAATAAAGAAAATATCTTTATCCTGTAGTTTTTCCCAGAATTGTTCTGGTATATGCTGGGCATGGTTGAGCAGAACATCCCCATAACTGAGACCCTTGAAAAGCTCTGGGTTATGTTTCAGTAGGGAAAAGTGAAAATGATTTGTTCTAGAAATGCTGATTGCATTATGGTACTGCCAAGTTATTAATTATTGCCAAATTATTTACAGTTTAGAAAGGATTGGTGGTTCATAGATTTTTAAAAGCATGATTTATATGGTTGTTTGAACCTACTTAGGCACCATTTGTAATTATGTCTACTGATTGGTACCACGGGCTGTTGCCAACTTCCTGTCCAGAGGCAATACTGTGGGTATAAATTCTGTGTTTGTTCTGTGCTGGTACTCATGGTGTCCAGCACACGTGCAGAGTCCATTTGGTTTCAAATGGTTCCGATGGCTTCTACACATCTGCACAGGTGTGCTTCTCATGAGCAAGCCAGTTTCTCATGTGTGCTTGTTCTCATCACCTTGTGTTGAGTTAAATGCCCTTGGTGCTCAGAATCATGACAGGGGGAGGCTGTCTTAGCTATTTTCTCTTTGCTGTTTTTCTCTTAGCTATTTGTCTTCTCTTGCTCAGGACAAAATATCTGACCCCCACAATTGTGTTAAAGGAGGAGAGGTTTATTTTAACTCACGATCTGTAGAGGTTTTAGTCCATAGCCTGCTTGTTTCAGGGCAGGATGGAAGGTAGAAGGGCGTGGCAGAACAGTCCATGGCATGGCAGGCAGAAGGCAGCAAGCCTTCCTTCTTCTTTCCCTTTTTACTCCAACCAGGTCACAGGCCTATTGCTGGGTGCCACCACATGCAGGGTGTGTCTTCCCTCTTCAGTAAGTCTGTCACTCACACCCAGAAGTATGCTAAACCCATCAGTGGACTAATCCAGTGTCACACATCCATTCTCCAGTCACTTCTCAAAATCCTCTTCTATGATTGCTTGAGGCTTTGAAGGACATCTAGATATAAGCCATAACAGTGGCCATCAGAAAAAGGAGCTGATGCAGCAAGGAGAGAATTCTGAGTGTGTGCTCTGCTAGAGATGAGAACTTGCTCCTGTGGTTCTCAGTGTACCACACATCTGGAGACCCAGCCATCACCTCCTGCATCACCCTAACCCTTTCAAATCCCACCTACGCCCAGTCAGAGCTAATCCAGCCTTTTGTATCCACACCTTTGTCCTATCTTTGTACCACATTTAGGCCCTCACCCTCTAGCCTGCCCTTTTAATCTTTGTGCTTTGAATTCTTGACAAATGAACTGTGGTGCAGTGCCCTGAACGAGTTGTATTGTTTCCTTGTTCTTTCCTGGAGTATATGTAATGCCAATGCAGCTTGGCATTCCATATGACCACTTGGCCTATGAAGAGCCTGGTGAGATGAAATTTCCAATTGATTACTACCAATAAGTTACAATCTCTTTAAGCATATAGACAGAAATGTACCTGAATTGGAAAAAAAAAGTCTGCCTGGATTTCTTCAGAATCTGCCTGTGATTGTTATGGTGCTAGAACATGTATTGGTCATCAAATCTCTGTGTTAGCTTCTCATCCCTGTGGAAAAATACATGAGAAAACAACTTGGAAAACAAAGATTGATTTTGGCTCACGGTTCCAGAGGTTTCAGTCCATGGTTGGCTGGTTCCATGGCCGTGGCCCGAGCTGGAGCAGAAGATCATGGCAGAGGGCATGGGGGGAGGGGGAAAGGCTGTTCACCTCATGGCTGCTGACAAGAACAGTGGGTAAGGGAGGACAGGCTGGGACCACAGGGAGACCCCAAGGTCATGCGCCGTGGTCCACTCCCTTCACTGAGGCCCCACCTCGTGTTCTTGTTCCCCCCCCCGACAATGCCACCTGAAGATGACTCCACTGATGGGTCAATCCAGGGATGAGTGAGGATTCATGATCCGGTCACTGTGATCCCTGCTGCACCAGTGGCCCAGCCCTCTGCACAGCAGTCTGTGGGCCACTGATGTTCAGGCCCTGCCTGTCTCCATCGCCTGAGAGTGGGCAAAGCTCTGTAAATCCTTCTGTTGCTGTCTTCACTGTGTGCTTCCCTTCCTGGGACTAGGAGCAAATTGCCCCAGGGTTTGTTAATAAGTGTGGGAAGAATAAAACAAATCTGTTTCCATGCAATGAAGTTTGTTTGTTTAGATGCTATGCTAAATCAAGCAAATGTGTTTGCTGATACTGTTCCGATGTGTTAGTGTGCATTATGAAGCTCCAAGAGGAAGGAAGGCTTCATCAGGCAGGGTTTCCACATCTATGTGCCCTGCACATCTCCTGTAAGAATGGGGCCTCGAGGGTCTGCACTGCCAAGTGTCCTGGCGGGGGCTCCTCATTCTGTCTACTGAGCTCTACCTTCTAATCTCTAATCGGCTGGAATGTTGAATGGCCAAATACAAATGCCACTTCAAACACGGGTAGAGTGTAGTTAATACCAAGACATTTCGCTGTGCTTATCAAAGTTTCCCTGCTGTAATCCAAACTGTTCTGTTCTCCGTATAGAAAATCACCCACATTTGTGATGCTGCATATCGTCAGGGAAAAGCACAGCCTGTCTGCATGACTTGATGCGGCATATCCTCCTGTGGTCTGGGGACACGCACAGGTCGGGACCCCAGCAGATATTTCATTAGTGACCCCAGTGCTCCTTGCCGCAGCACATGCTCCGTCAGGCTGCAGTAGTTATTCGGGGCCTTGGCAGGGATTGAGGTGAAAAGACCTGAGCCAAGAAGAGGAGGTATTTCCGGCGCATATGCAGTGAGCAAAGCCGGGACGGGGAGAGACACGGCTGGGACTGGCCCTGAGGACGGCGGACTCTCCCGCGGGTTGGCCTCTGCTGTCATCTGCTTTGCTTTGCAGCTTTGCTTTTTCCAGGAGGCCTTGAGTGTGGCTGCCATTTGCTGTACCTGACGTTCCCCGGGCTTTGCCACCAGGGCCCCAAAGACTCTGGTCTCCCTCAATTTAGAGGAGCATAAAGGGGGTGAGGCTGGCCCCTCCGCATCACCTACACCATGATCCACCATGGTGGCCTGGGAGCGGTCCCTTTGAGAAGACAGAGCAGCCCAGGCAAAGGGTCGGGGATGGCCCGGAGGGCACCTGGGAGAAGCGCTTTAGAGGAAGCAGGGGAGCCGTGGTGAGTACTCCCCAATAAATAATGTCCCCCATCAGTCCCCCATGTTTTCTGACTCCTTCCTCTCCCTTCCAGGTCTCTGCAGGGGCCTGGGTCCACAGAGGCAGGCATCTCCCAGCCCGAGCTCCAAGAGCTGAAGGGCTCAGCAGTGGAGGTAAGAGCAAAGACAGGGGGGAGGCCCGGAGAGCACCGTGCGGTGGCCCCAAGCCGAGGGTCCCCGGTGCTGGCATCCCCAGTGCTGGTGAGAGCAGCCTGGGAGCAGCCGTCCTTTAACCTTGCTGACTGCGAGGGAATCAGTTTACCAGGGGTGATTTGGGTCCATCTGGGGTGATTTCTTAAATCTCTTCCACTCCAGTGACTCTGGTAATTGTCCTTGTGTCTACTGGCCTTGTGCTTGTGATAGTCAAGCTCAGTTTCAAATCAGTCTCTTCTGTCCCCTTCTGGGAGCCCGAGGAGAAGGGAGCAGAGAGGCCCATGCCTGCTCTTTTCTCCTGGCCTGGCCACTGCGGATATCCTTGTAATTTTATTAAGATTTTGAGCAGTATGGTTCTGCTACCACTAAAATTTTGTTAGCCTTGCCTAATATCTGTGGGTGGACTAGACTTGAATAATTAAAATAGATTAAAGTGGAATCATGAATTTCATTTGATATGATTTAATTCAAATTAACACACAAATCAGATTGCTTTGTACATTTTATTTCTACTAATGTCTGTAGCAGGACGATATCAGTGAATGTTTCATAGGATTTCAGGGTTAGAGACATGTAGAAATTTAAGAATCAATACCTTCTCTTTTAAAGATGAGAAAAACAGATGGCCAGACTGGGAAGGCACATGAGTTAGTAGAAAAAGTAGGAACTTGACTCCCTGTAGGAGGGGGATTTTACATTGATGCCTCTTAAATCTTGAATCAAGTAGATCATTAGAAAACTTATGTTTCATCCATTTATTTAAATTATTCAGTGTGGAAGAAGGTAGGTCAGTGTGTTCCAAACTTACGGCAGTAAATGTCAAACTAGCATTAAAAGAAGTTAGCCCCAGAATTTTCTCTCTTAAAATTACTTGATTATACAATTTAAATTTCTTCCTCCTCTCTCCTTTTTCACCCGTCTCTTCTCTTCTCTCATGCAATCACCATTATAGGTCCAGTTGCTTGGAATTAAAATGTTTCTCCAAAAAATGAACCTTTATGTTCAACAAGAATATTGTTTCATTTAGGGAGAACAGACACATTTGCATAGCAAGATTTATGAATAATGTAAGAGAATTACAAGAGACTTCACATAAAAACTTCTCTCCTTCATTTCAAAGTAGTAATGGAATTTTACAGAAAAAGTTTACAGTTGCTTACATATTTTTAGAGTCTTTTATAGATGGTAAAGCCCTCTGATACATGTATGATCTTAATTTTGGTTGCCAAATTTAGAAAGAAATTAGTTAAATTTGAATTCTAGACCCAACAAATAATTTTTTGTGTATGTTATGAATATCACACTAGACATACTTATACTTAAAATTGTTTACTGTTCACCTAGACTTCAAATTTAACTGACCATTCCATGGTTTATTTGCCATCCCACATTAGACTTTCTTGAGTTTTCTGAAATGGTAGGAAAAGGTCCCCATTCCCCAGACGAGGTCCTTGAACGAGGTGCCCCTGTCACATGTCACGGGCCATTCTTGGCCCGACATGGTGTGTAAATTCTGGACCCTGTCCTTAAGCACACTATGGTTAGGTTAGCAGAAAAATCACTCGGGGCAATGCATGTAATAACAGGATACAGAATGGGGCCTGTGGAGCACTAAGGATTCCTAGGTAATCTTGGCAAATCAGGTTTCCTGAGAAGGTGATATTAAAGACTGAACACTGAAAAAGAAGTCCAGAAGGAAAAACGCGTGGGAATGTACTGTGTCATCATCTAAGGAACTGCACACGGTCCCTTAGGGTTGGCTTGAGTATGTTGGACTTGGGTGTGGTGACACCCCCACCTGGCAAGGTGGGCTCATCGACTCACCTTGTTCCTTTTCTTCAGGGTCCCAACTACCCTTCGAGGTGAGATGGGCTGATCCAGCTCAAGTTTTAATAGAATCACCACTGCGGTTTGGTTGGGGATGCGTGGGAGACCTGCAGGGCGTCAGATGGCAGAGGAAGGTGTTAAAAGCTGACAGGATGGCAGCAGGGGTGGGCAGAACAGGGTGTGGGGCACAGAAGGAGCTGAAGCCAGAAGTCGGTTACCCACAGGGCTCGCCGTGGCAGGGAGGGGAAGGAAGGATGCTGCTGGAAGCCAGCGGATGGGGCGTCTTCGGCTGATGTAAGAAATGTGCCCATGGAGGAAGGAAAACCCTGGTCAGTTTGGGATGTGTTTAGTCTAATGTGCCTGAGGGCCTTCCAAGGAGAGCAGTCAGGAGCTTGGTTCAGACAGACATCAAACCTGGAGGAGTGATGGGGAGGGAGCCCTGGGACCTGTGAGTCCTGGCTCAGGAGTGCTGACTGCTGAGATAAGAGATCCAGACCACCTGGGAGAGGGAGAGGGAGAGCGCGGAGTAAGAAAGGGTGCCAGCGGAAATCTGCATCTGAGAAGCAAGAGGGCCAGAGGACACCAACAGCTCAGCAGGAACTGCAAAGAAAATGGAATGACAGTGGCTGAGAAAATAGAGCAAATACAAAGAAAACCTTTTCCAACATGTAGAGGGCCAGCGTCTACAAAGCAGAGGACGTATGTAGTATGAAAAGATCTAAATAGAAAAGTCTCCAGTATCTGTCACCGTTTTGGTCCTTACAGATAGATACCGAGAAGTCAGAAGAAAATGTTCAAGAGGGAAGAGGAACAAGGAAGAGGGGCGGCGGAAGGGAGGGATGGGAAAAAGGAAGATAGGAAATGGAAACAGCACTTTTCCGAACAGGAGGGGAGAAGGGTGGAAAGGAGGGAGGGGAATGGGGAGGAAAAACCCAAAGTTCTCTCTGGAGCTGTACGCTGACGTGCAGAGGACACAACACTGATCGTGCCCAAGGCAGGCTGTGAGGAGCTAACCCCGCAACTGGCTTGTTTATGGAAGTGAGTCTGGCCAAAGGCTACGTGCCGAGATCAGAGTAACTTGCACCTAATTCTGTTCCCACAACTAAACCTTCAGACTAGGAGGACAGTGTTCCAATTACAATCATGTATTTTGTCTATTCTGTTCCTAACTTGAGAATGCTTTGTCTTGTCCTTTCTGAGCCTTGTTTACATTAATTTCCATAGAAACCACACTTGCCTTTACCACAACTGATTGCCAGTAAAAGTCAGTGCCTGGGACTGGCCCGTGCCTGACAGTTGCCTGTCACTGGTCATCCTGGCCCCTGCTCTCTCTCCTAGTTCTGTCTCTTAGTGCATTTTTTTCTCAGGCCTGTGTCGAACACTGGGCAGGTGGGGACTAGAGACTTACTGCAGGAGTCTCTGGTACTAAAGGTTGTAGATGATTCTTGGATTCATGTGGTATGTTCACCTGCTCTGGGTTGCTATAACAACAGCACAAACAAGGGTAATTCATGAAGAAAAGAGCTATGTGTCTCACGGTTCTGGGGACTGGGAAGGTCCAGCTCAAGTTGCCAACATCTGGTCAACCTCCCAAGGAAAAAGCAAGCAGGTGAGAAGCATGAGCTAGGGGCATGGGGGAGGAAGAGAAGGAGAGAGAACAGGGGATGGAAGGGGCTCAAACTCAGCCTTTTCACCGGAGCCCACTCCTGTGATAAGGGCATTCATCCTTCCATGTGGTCAGAGCCCTCGTGGCCCAATCTTCTCCCAGACCAATGCTTTAGACTTTAAATTTCCAACACAGGAACCCTGGGAGGGGGGGACACACGTTCCAAGTGCAGCGTGAGGGCAGGGTCCTCACAGAGGAGGGGCTGCTAAGCTCGGAGAGAGGGTCCTTTTGCTATAGCTGTTTTCCCGTAGTATATTTTGTCAAATTCTACAAATTAAGCAATGATGTAACACAACTTTAAAAAGTAAAATAAAACAAGCCAAGAAACAAAAGTTGAAACAGTATTTTTCTTTTTCTAACCCTAACTTATTCAAACAATATGAATTATTTAAAGGTTAAATAAACACCATAATCCTACTACTCATTATAATCTTTATTGTACCATTTTACATATGTAAACTTTAAACAGTAAATCAGTAACCCATTATTTATATTGTTTAGGGATTGTAATGGTTAAGCCTGGTATGTCAACTTGATTGGCTTGGATCTCTTCAGAGATCCGTGCAGCACACTTTCGGGTGTGTCTGGGTCCTCATGGAGGTGAGGCCTTGGAGCCCACTTCTGGTCCCTCACCTTCCTCTCTGGTGCTGCTCCCCTGCTCTGCTTCCAGACCACCACGAACTAAGCAGCTTTGCTCCACTACACCCTTCCACTATGTTCCTGCCTTGGAGTCAGCTGGCCATGGACTGAATCCCTTGAGGCCATGAGGGTATCAGCCAATATTTACTAGAGGAACAGATATAACACAAGATATAAATTTATGAGATATGTCTTTCAATGGCCATCCACAAAGTCAAATGAGGAAGAGTCCAGAGGATCTGTCTGCACACTGGAGACTGAAGAATTTAGTTGGAGGTCTGGAGCTCACTGCAGTGTCCTGTGTGAGTCAGTGTCAGGAGGTGGATGGGTCTGGGATGGAAGGCTGAAGAGTCTACACTGGAAGGCTGAAGAAACTGTGCTGGAAGCCAGGAGATGACGTCCAAGGTAAAGGCGAAGACTGGAGCTTCTCCAAAGGAACAGAAGCAGACCTATCCTTCCTCATTTCCCCTTTCTAACATCCAAGCAACTAGCCACCCTAGGGTGAGTCCTCCATATCCTAAAGTGTGGACTTGCTGAGCTGATTTGGTCAAACTTTCTTAACCAGCTTCTCAAGTTGACACAATCAACCATTACAATGAGCTAAATTAAACCTCCTCTCCTTCAGCTTTTGGGTGCTGGGTATTGTGTCCCAGCAATGGGAAAGCTGAGTAATACAGTGATCTAGGTCCTCTCCCCCTTCAACAATGATCATGTGTCAAAAGACCCCAGATGACACCAGAATTACCTGCCAGGGAGTCCAGGTCATTAGCCATGCGAGCATTTCCCCTTTCTTTAGAGAGTTTTTATGGATAAGCTAATCCTTTTGTTTCTCGAGTATAGCCTTCATTACTTTATATTAGGAGATAATTTACATAAGTTACAACTTAGATGGGATTAGAAGCATAAGCTATTCTGCACATTTCTAAGGCCTATCACTCTGTCCAGGAAAATTGTATATGCTTGCTGTTTTGTAACATTTTGTTTACAGAGTAGCAATGACCTCCTGTCCATGGGGTTTCCCTTGGGATGGAATTTTGCCAGCAGTGAGTAGTGTGTTTGCTCTACTAAGAATTTGGATAAAGATTTCTCAGAGAGAGGAAAGAGACACAAAGAAAGCCTCTGAATCTGATCTCACATCACATATAAAATTAAAATGTAGTTGAAGCTAGTAAAGGCCATTACCTAGGTGAGCATCTTTCTTAATTTCCATAGAGAAAAACACCATCATTTAAAATCTCAGGGATCCATTTGAGAGAACGATTTCTAACTTTATCAGTTTCTTGTTATGAAGTACTAGGAAGCACAATCATTCATTATCACATATATGTTAATTATGTATAATACAACATCCAATACTGTTACACAACATACACTCAAACACACAGACTCAGCTGTGTGCAGACTCACAATCTTTCCACATGCATTTATCATTATGATTTCTCTTCAGAAGCAGGATTATTGGGCCAAGGAGAATATACATATAAAATTTAAAGTTGTACATAATGCCAATTGATTCTCCCCAAAAGCTGTATGAACCTAAACACCTAACAGAGGTAGATATTATTGAGTGTTTTAATATTTATCCACACAAGCTAAATCAAATATTGTTTACTTGTTTGATTAATAATGAATTTGAATGTCTCTTCACATGTCAGCAGACTATATTTCTTCATTTGCTTCTTTTGGAATTATCCATCATTTTTCTATTATTGTTTGGCTTTCCTTTATTGATTTGTAAAAGTTTTTATTATATTAAAAATATTAATCTTCCATCCATTATATGTGCTCCAAATATTTTTACTAACTTTCCATTTTCTTATAACTTTGTTTATGGCTATTTTCATTGTGGCCGTCCAATCTATCCATCTTTCCTCTGACAGCCCAAGTTTATGATAAAGGGAATATTCACCTGAAATGCCTTCTGGTTCTTCTATCTTTCCATTTGACTATTAAATATTGTGCAGACTCTCCACTCACCCTTCCTCACTCTATGCCTAGATTTTTTGCTAAGGAAATTTATAAATTTTTAGTGTCAAGATTACAAAGCAGTAGTGGAATCTTTTTCCTCTCTACATTTGAATTTTGCAAATGATCTCCAATTTTCCTAAAGGCCCATAGCACTAATATTTTGAATTGCAATAATGGAGAAGCCCAGAAATTCACATTGCGTTTTCGAGGAGCTCTCCGCTGCAGACGCAGGAGGAATCTACTAAGTGTGGTGATGATGACTGTGAACGTGTGCTGTTTAGCTTGTTCGCCGCTCCTGCCTGGCTGGCAACCTACATGATGATTGTCTTTCGGGGACCAGCCTCTCTCTCCTCAACCCCAGGTGGCCCTAGGGATTGAACTGCCAGAGCTCTTGCTTTGTCCCAGGGGTGATGTGTGAACAGTTGACCAACTGGATCACACGTTCCTCCCCTGCTCTCAGTGGCTTGGGGGCTCATGCAACCCAAAATAGGATTGAGAAGCCTTCCCCAAATCAGACCCTACCTGCCCTCGGGGGAGAAGAGGGAAGATCACGTTTTCCTATGAGGATAAATTGTATTGGAAATATAAGCTGGAAATATAAAATCCTGTTTTTTGCTTCTTATGTCAAAGAATTTGACATCAACCTGCAAAGAAGCAGAGACTCAGAGCAGAGACTCAAGCCCAATGCACCCTAAGATCAGTATTCCACCCTCAGCTCTGAGAGATGTCCCTAATGAATTCACTTCTCTCTCTTTTAAAGCAAGGTTGATTTATTAATAATTCTTGTCACTTTCAACTAAAAGATTGTTGATTGATATCTCAATAAAATTGCAGACTAACAAATCCAAGGTTATTGTAGAGATTGATTGTTAGATTTTAAACTTGATATTAATCTGGAAACAGGTATAAGATGTGAATGAACATAACTCTGAACAATGAGATGATGTTTTCTAGTAAAGGGATTTTGGAAAGTATTTTCAGATTCGCTCCTGATTGATTCTGTGGGTCTGCTCTGAAAGCTGCTGCAGGGGGAAGTACTGAGGGAAGTACTGGGGTGAGGAAGGTGCTGTCAGTCACCAAGCAGTGCTGCCTGCGCCCGCCCAGGTGAGCAGTCGCCCTGTTATTCCCTGTCAGGCACAAGCGTCGGGGTAGATGGTTTCACGCGGCTGGAACTCCCAGGAGAGTGTGGCCGTGTCACAGTGTGGTTGCCTGAGGTTCGAGAGTCTGTGGGGCTGGGCTGCATGGCTGCATACTACCCGGGGCACAGCTGCTAGGGAGCCTGCTGCTCCCCTTACACGGTTGATTTCTGGGTACCTGACACGCTGTGGTATTCACACTAGTATTTTAAAATTTAAGTGGCATGTGTGGTACCACTTTAAGTTGCTTTCAGAAGGAAAAAAGTCCTTCCATGCTATTATTTTCTTATTTTCCAGTTTATGTATGTGTTTATTTTTTGTGTTACTGGGGGTTGAACCGGGGCCAATTTATCACTGAGCTATATCCCAGTTTCATTTAGGGTTTGAAGTTTTTACTTGAGAAACTTGCCAAGTTGCTCAGATTGGCTTTGGGCTTGAGACCCTCCTGCCTGAGCCTCTGCAGTAGCTGGGATTGCAGGCATGCGCCACTGTGCCTGGCATTCTCTTTTTATCTGATGCACGACATAAATTTTGAAAAGCATGAAAACCTTTAAGTGAGTGAATAACATGGGCTTTCTCTCCTTCTCTCTCCCCTTGCGATGGCGGTTTTGTTGAGGTGTGGCTGTATGATTATTTCCAGTTTTTGCTTTTCTTTGTTGTTGTTGTTTCTTTTTTTATCCACGTAAACCTACTTTCTTTTCTTAAAAGATACCTATTATTATAGCACATCATTTAAAATATATAAACTAGTAGACAGATGGGAAAATGAGTTTGACCTCTGATTTGCCTTTTCCCAAGCCTTGTAACAAAACAATGGAACAATGTCAATAACATCACTTCTGAATGATGTCAGAAAATACACATTAAACTTGGCAGCCAGATGTTGGCGCCAGAAGAGAGAGAAGGAGGATTCAGTCAGCAAAAGTGACAGGCAGTGGACAGGGCACAGCTTTTCCTTAAAATCCTTTTGAGGCATGTGTATGAAAGTTAGTGGAAATGATTCGTGAACTTTCCCTTACTTACATACCTAAGTTTGCCTCAGGCAGACCGATTCACAGGGCATCCCTAAAGTCCACACCCTCCCCATGACAAGCCCTGTGGTGATGGTTAGCACCAGGATTGTGGTCTCCCTGTCATTAATTTTCCACAAGTGGAGTCACAGTGTGTGCCTTTTATCTTCTCTGCTTACTAATATTTAGTATCTTGTCTGTGAGATTCATCCCTCTGGTTGAAAGTGGCTGAAACTATTCTTTGTAAGAATACATTCCAGCTTGCTTGAGCTGTAAGAATATATCACAATTAGGCAAATCTACAGAGACAGAAAATAGATAAATAGGGAAAGGGATTCACTGCAGAGGAGCATGAGAGACCTTGCTAAGGCGATGAAAGACTCCTAACCCAGACTAGCGCGAGGGTTGTGCAGCTGAGTAACATTACCCAAAGCCACAGAGCTGCACATTTTAAATTGCGCAAATATGGTAGTCCACACATGGCACTTCATGAAAGCTGTTAACAGTAGCATGACTTATTCCCTTGGTGGTAGAAGGACACCTGGATGGGTTCCTGTCTTGCCCCGTTACATATTAGGGTGGAGTAACATTCTGAAAAGTGGCTCTTGGTGAGCATATGCACTCCATAGATTTTAGTGGAATTGTTTGCTCAAAGTTCATTACTGATTATAATACCTGTTGCAGTGTTGTGCTTATTTAATTGATCTCTAAAAGTATTACAGTTTAATTATATACTTACTCTTGAAAAAATAAAGACAAGAACCCAGGATAATCATTCTTACCACCCATAGCTGAAACACAACAACATCCTACCTTTATATCTACCCTTTGATTTAGATCTTTTCCTTTTCTTTCTTCTACTATTTATTTTTAAAAATTGCTGCACCTGTACCCGGTACATCCTTCCCCCTTTGTCCCATTATTTAAAAAAAAAGATAATTTATGGAAATTCAAGTTTCTTTCTAATATTTTACAGGTTTATTCAGTCACCCTTCCCAAAAGCTTCTACTTTCTTCTTTCTTGTTCATTTTCTTTTGTGCTTAAGGAATATATACATACAACTGCAATCAGTGTATAGTATGACTTTCAGCATATATATGTTGCTAAAATTGCTCCATTTCCTCCTAAATGGTAATACTGAGCACATACTGTTCCACAACCTTTCCCCTCATTCGATATTATGTTCTTGGAGTCTAAGTGGGTGTATATGGATCTTGTACAATTTTTGAACTAATTCTAGAGCCTTTTGTGAAAGAATGCCTCACACTTTATCTGTTATCCTAGTGATGATCTTGTGATTGCTCTCCATGTTCAGTTTTCCCAAGTCACACAACTCATTTGATGTGGTGTCTTCTGGTGGTGATTGCTCATCCTTGCTGTGCAGATCTGCTCACGCCGCCTTCGGGTGCCCCGGCTTCCTGGCCAAGCTTAGAAACCGCAGCCTGGCAGGGACTCTGCGGCCCACAGCTCTGCCTGCAGCCCACCCTGCCCCAGCCACCACCTCCAGGCATGTGTCAGGCTCCAGGCATGTCACACAGGTTCCAGGTGTGTCACAGGGCTCCAGGTGTGTCACATAGGTTCTAGGTGTGTCATAGAGGCCCCAGGTGTGTCACATAGGCCCCAGGTGTGTCACACAGGTTCTAGGTGTGTCACATAGGCCCCAGGTGTGTCACACAGGCTCCAGGCATGTCACAGGGCTCCAGGGGTGTCACACAGGATCCAGGCATGTCACACAGGCTTCAGGGGTGTCTCAGAGCTCCAGGGGTGTTGCAGGAGTCCAAGTGTGTCACAGGGCTCCAGGCGTGTCACAGGCTCCAGGCGTGTCACATAGGTTCTAGATGTGTCTCAGGGCCCCAGGCGTGTCACACAGGCTCCAGGCATGTTACACAGGCTCCAGGGGGGGTCACAGGGCCCCAGGGGTGTTGCAGAGGTCCAAGTGTGTCACAGGGCTACAGGTGTGTCACAGGCTCCAGGCGTGTCACATAGCTTCTAGATGTGTCTCAGGGCTCCAGGCGTGTCACAGACTCCAGGTGTGTCACACAGGCTCCAGGTGTGTCACAGGGGTCCAAGTGTGTCACAGGGCTCCAGGTGTGTCACATAGGTTCTAGGTGTGTCACAGAGGCCCCAGGTATGTTGCAAGGCTCCAGGTGTGTCACATAGGTTCTAGGTGTGTCACAGGGCTCCAGGTGTGTCACACAGGCTCCAGGGGTGTCTCAGGGCTCCAGGGGTGTTGCAGGGGCTGGGCCCCACGCCCCTTCCTGCTCCTTTTGGGAGAGAGCTCCTCTTAGCGATGCCGCCCACACACAAGGTCAGAGCGCAAATACCTTACAGTCCGTCGGTCCAAAGCTTGCCTGCCTCCGCTGGCTTCGCGCTGAAAAGCGGGACATTTCCCTGGAGCCCGGGGCCTGGCGGGGCGAGGCTCCGGCTGGGGCGCTCTGTGCGCGGAGACCGAGTGTGCCCCGCCGTGGGCTCTGCGTGCTGCTCACAGATGGCCCAGCAAACCCTCCCGACACGGGGCGCCTCCACCCACCCTGCTTCTCTGCCGTTCTTCAGCCTCAGAGGCTTCCGAGCTGACATCCGCAGGCCGCCCAGGCCCCGCCCCGACTGGATTGCAGCTCCACCGCGCTCTAGGCCGCATTCCCGGCTCAGTCTTCTCTTTCCCTTCCCTGTCTCTCCCTTTGCTTCACTTCTTTTCTCCTTTCTTCCTTCTCATCCTTCCCGCCTGCCTTTCCTCTGCCGTTTTTTCTTTCTACCAACTTTGTGAAAACACTTAAATGCATAAAAAAGCAAGGATTTTTCAGCAAGCAGCTACATGTGCCCCTCGTGGACTCTAGCACGCATGAAGTGCCACAGTGTAGACGCCGCTTTCTGTACCCAGCTCCTGGGACTCAGGGCCGTTGCACATGCTCTTCCTTCTTTGGGAAGATTCTTCTTTAGCTCTTTCCCAAACAAGGAGTGATCAAAACATGTGATGAGAGTTTAAATGCAAACAGGTGCTGTGGTAAAAGACACATTGCTGTCAATCCCCCCAACCCCCAGCCTCACATACGCTTCCCCTGTCGTGCCTCCACGTCCTGTGGCAGTCTGGAAGTCCTTTGGGGGTCAGCGTTATGAGTGTGAGAAAAGACACAGCGGCTGCTGGGAGTGCCCAACGCCCCCCAAGGGAAAGGCAGGTTCCTGACAATGGTGCTATGCCCCCACCCACAGCATTCCCGGATCTGTTGCCCTGCGACTCCCAGCTCCTCCCCAAAGTCAGGAAGACCAGGAAAAGTAAATGTTCTGAATCGATTCAGGCATCAAGGCAGCCATGGCAGTGCAACTAGAAACACTCAGGAAAGAAGACTCCAAGTCTGCTTCAGAAAGGTATAGGAATAGTGGAATAAGTGTGCTCAGAGCAAGGGGTGTATTTTGAGGGGGATTAAAGGCAATGTATGTTTCACTGTAGTACATTTAAAAAAATTAAACATCCTCCACATTTCTGATCATCCTTGGCAGTCTCAGCTAAAAGACACTGTGCTGTCTGCCGCCTATCCCGGAAGCTGGAGGCGGAGTGTCCCTTACCCGAGACCCGCAGTGCTCCAAACCGGAACCTTCCCGGGGGCCAAGACTTCCTCCCGGCTGCGGCTGCCGTGACCCGAAGGTCACAGCCCACGTGCACCGATGACTCGGTGCGCCGTGACCTGCGTGCAGTGAGCGTGAGGGAGACAGGAAACGCGGTGAACCTCGTGTTCAGGCTCGGATTCCATCCCCAAGACATCTTGTCATTTATGCAGAGTCCCTAAGTCTCAAACTCCGAGCCACTCTGGTTCGGCACCTTTCAGACAGGGCCGTGGTGCAGCCTGTCCCTGGGACACGGCCTTCGCGGCCCCGGGTCTCCCGTGCAGCGGCGGCCTGCTCTGCAGCGCTTCCCTTTGATCCCTCGTTTACTTACTCTCTCCCGATTGAAACGTAAGCTTTATTGGTTGACAGCTGGTGTAGAGCCAGTTTTCATCAAATATTAGTGAAGTTGATGTATTTAAAATGACATTTAGTTTTCAACTACAAAAAGAATGCATATTTAATGCAAAAATCTTTTCTAAATGATAGTCTGAATATATGTTCTTACTGCCTACTTTTAAAAAAAAGTGATTGAACTTCAAAAATGTTCTGTGTCAGAAATTTCTGCTAAGTACTTTATAAACATTTTTTCATTAAAACGTATTGTGAATACATTTCTCTACAACATAATTTATAATAACTCAATGGTATTTCATTGTATATCATGTGGATTTGTCATAATTGGCTTTAATACGCCTTGATTCAGTATTAGTTTAGTTCCAATGAAATTTTAATTTTAGTTTTAAAACATGTATTACCCCATTGAATCGCTTTTTTGTGGCAAGGGCACTTAAATCTATTCACTTAGCAATCCTCAAATACACAGTATTTTAAAATGGAAACAGTTCACAATTTAAGTGAAGTTAATTTTTATTTTCCTACATAACAAAGACATCTCTAATACAAAACTTTGTTTCTGAGTAAAGCCCCACAACTATAAAACTATAATAAAGCCCAACTACAAGCAGTAGATACATTTGAGAACATTAAGTTTTGTTTTGGCAAAATAAACTCCAGACAAGTTTTATCCTTTGGAACTCCCACTGAAAGATGACACTCGCTTATGATACAGAAGCAGGTTTGTCCCAAGATAGGAAACAACATTTCCACAATGTTGCTGTCCTGGAGACTTCCAAGCAGAGGCTGAGTGCAGGTCTGTCAGGGATTCTGGACAGGGGCTCACAGGGGGTGCTGTTGGTTCATGAATTTTAATGACCTTTCAACTGCCCCATTTGTGAAGATATCGTTTCCTGCTCCCCGGTCTTTCCTGCTTAATTCTCTCACAACTTTTTCATAAAGGTGTGTTGATTTTAATGCCAAGATTCCATCTGGTTTGTATTTACAATCCTCATTAGGTCCGTGTTTGCATTTCCAAGTGCATAAAATGACGCCTCTTCGTTTGTTTCTTCAGGAAAAGGGCACCGAGCCGAACCTGTTACAATGGCCTCATGGGACAAATTCTTTTTCAAATCGTATTTTAGCACCTTGATAAAGCTACTGCTAATTTTTTGTGTGGAATGCAGACTCTATGGAGTTAATGCTGGATCTCTGTGAGATTAGAAACTCCACAAGAAAGCTCTCCTGAATGTTCACAGTGAGAATAAAAGTCTGAATACAAATCAGGACGTGGTAAATCCAGGAAGTGTGTTTGTAAGTGCATTTTTGATGTACCTTGACACTGAAGTCTTCCAAGCCCAGCATGACTGCTTTTATTTGGGTTAATGAACAGCAAAGTGTTTCATCAGAGGGCTGACTAGTCATAATTAAACTGCTGCAGGGCACAGGGTAGCAGGGCTTATTTTGTGAAAATTACTGACGTGGATTTTGTGCTGTGATATCATGCATGTATGGAAAGCACGCCAATTTAAGCTCTTCATCTTGAACACTGTACAATCAATATTCCATTACCATGGTGCTGGCTGTGCTGCAGTGTAGCTAAATTAGAATGTCAGAAACAGAGATGCCTAAATTAGACATTCAGGTAATGAGCATAATACCAGAATTCTAACTATTTTCTCACCTAATATGCATTTATCTTTTCCCCTAGAGCTTTTAGAATTATTTCCCAATTTAAATATTATAAAGATATTTATAAATACTTAAAGGAATTTGTAACTTTGTGATATTGCAAATTATGCGATAAACCCTCATTTTGGTGACAATAATGATGATGCTCTTCATATAGGGTCTTAAAGTCAATGTTTAGTGCATGCTATTGCTCAATTTGGCATAAAATTAATAAATCTTAAAAAGATAATGATGTAGATTATTTTTAAAAATATGAATGAAATGTGGGAATGTTACTGAAATACTGATAAAGTTACATGTTGAATCTGAAACATCTAAGGCATAGGTTATCAGTATAACCTTTAAACTGGAAATTCACTAGGAGAAAGACCATGCAGTACACACAAGTGACCTGGAGGTAAGAGGTAAGAGGCCATGCTCTAAACACAGAGACATTCTGGGAGCCCTGAACTTCTAAGCAGTGTTGCATCATTTTTGTATTTCTATTAAAATAAAACCCATATTCCTAATGAGATATAAAACATGACATTGAAATTTTATTGTATTCACTTTGACTAGCAGGAATTGTTTATGTATATTTTTCTGATAGATTTTTCCAGTATTTTCAAGGATATTAGAATTTTTGCCTAAGTTTCCCAAACTTTTAAACTTTTATTTCATTCCCTGATTTTGGAATGATCTTGGAATTACAACTTTTGTGTATTTCTGACAAATAGGGTTGAGGTGAACTGAGAACAACAAAATATGATGTCTATAGTTGCTCAACTTCAAAGTAGGGTACTTATTCTTAATTCTTTTCATTATAAACTTTGATGGCTTTTGTGAGGCTGGATAGTGGGGAATTGGTTTTAAAAATCCCCTTGTAGGCAGTTTCCTGAGACTTAAGACATCACACTACAGTGATACATGCACACCTATGCTTATAGCAGCACAGTTCATAAGAGCTAAATCTTGGAAGTGGCCTATATGGCCATCAACTGATGAATGGAAAAGGGAAATGTGGTATTTACATACAATGGACTATTGCTCTACCAGGAAAAAGGATAAATTTCAGTCATTTGTGGGGAAATGGATGCATCTTGAGACCATAATTAAGTGAAGTAAATCAGACACACAAGTTTAAATACTGCATGGTTTCTCTTATATGAGAAACCCAAACTATAAATAAAGAGCAAAGTAAAAGAGATAGGTAATAGGAAGTAGGGAGACAGATCCTTCTCAAATGGGAAGAGGACCCAGAGATACAGGGAGGGAGGGGGATGAAGAGGAACTGAGATCAGTTAGGATTAAGATGCCTCCACTTTACCAGCTGCACACGAAGAACGTGAACATTATGTACAGCAAACATGGACTGATAAAGAAAATACTATGACCCCAGTTGGAAGGGTTTTTCCCTCCTGGGTGAGAGGGGCTTCGGTGAGGGCCCCGTGGGCATTTTGCCGGTCACAGGCAGGCGTGGGCACTAGCTCGGTCGGTGGCCTGAAGGCTGCTCTAGGCGGAAGTGCGGAGGGGCCATGGGAAGAGCGCCCGCTTTCTGCCCGGAACCGCTTTTCTCTCGAGGTAAATACTCTGCACTTTGCTTCTCTTTTCCTCCTTAACACTGTGCTCACCGGAGCTTTGCGACTAAGACTGAACCTGCTGGAGTGCACGGGCAGTCACATCGCAGGGTGTCCTGCTGTCCGGCTCATTTCGGGGCCCCTCTATGGCCAGTGGGCAAGGGACGGGTGTTCCCTTCCTCTTCGGGGTCACAGAGTCTGAACTGTCTGGCTGTGACAAATCCCCGCCGCTCCTTTACTCAAAATAAAGCCAGCCGTCTGCTCTGCGCGCCGTCTGCTTTCCACCTGGAGCTCGGAGCCGAACGCCTTTTCTGTTGCCAGTTTTCTGAGCTGTCTTCCCTCATCTCAGCTCCGGAGTCTGCAGGGCTTCACGCGGCTCCCTGTGGCCTCTCTCACCGGCCTCTCGGAGCTCAGGAAGCTACACTGTCCGATTTACGTCCTAAAGGCCTTCGCTATGTTGGGGGCACATGACATAATCTTTAGGGCCAACCTGCTTTTCACAGATGAAAAGTAACGAAGTGTAAGGTTTCCTCTAAGGACAAAATGCACATGAGTTTTACAAACCCAACACGGAGCACACGAGTGAACTAGGAGGTGGAAATGCCGAGGTCATCCTGAGCATCGGAGAGGTGGGTCCTAGAGCCGCCTGGCCACAGGACGGAGATTTCAGCCTTGGCGGGCGATGTCCACGCTGCTGCTGACCTCACGGCAGGGAGCTGCCCGATCTCCACCTCTGGGGCTGCTGGGAGACTCGAAGTCCACGTCCTGCCCCCCAGACCTGGCCCAGACCCGGGCGCCATTATGTCCCCCACAAGCCAGCATCTTCCCAACAGACCCTAGGTCCCAGGAAGTGCAATCCTGCTCTGCGAATCATATCGGCCGTGGGAATTCCTTCACTCTGGCTCCCAGATCTCCTTTCTTGCCTGGCCTCCCTGTGGGCCGCAGGTCAGGGTGGCCACAGCAAAGGGAGAGGAAGGGAGAGGTGCTTGCAGTCTGTTTAGAGAATCGTGTTTGCAGAAAGTCTGAATCTCAGCCATCTGGGAGTCCTTTCAATACCGAATGTCTAATCCTGTTCTGAGAAATGACTCCAATTTTCATTAAAGTTGAATACAACCAACCCGCAAAGCAGATTCTGGCACGCACTGGCTGAAGCTTCGTTTTGGAAGCGGTTAGAGTCACACGTGGCAAAGCGGAAACCTGTGCTCCGTGTGCTCCCTGCTCATGAGTCGGAGCCAGTAAGAGGCCGAGCTGGGCCACCCCCCGAACCAGCTCCTGGGATCCCGGAGCTGTTCTGCTGTAAAATTAAATTAGTACTTTCGAGTAGGAAAAAGGTTGGGCTAGAACTTTTCTTTATGATAAATTACTTTAGGGGATTTTCTCTGTGAGGAAGCTTAATTATTTTTTTCATAAAAAATTCTCTCTAGCACTGTAGCTCCAGGGAGAGAACTTAAAAAAGGAGGCAGACTTTGTGGGAGATCATGTAAAAGGTCTTTCAAATCTGTGTAATGAATATGAAATAACTGAACAAAGAACCCCTTTTCCCTCCCAGTGAAAAGTTAGAGGTGTTCATGGTTCCTCGCAGGCAGCCAGCCGACCACGTGCCCTTCAGGCCCTGGCGGTGCTTGAGCCTTCTACGCCTCTCACCCTTCTGCAGTGTCGGGGCCCAGGCTCATTGTTTGAGGAAGCAGGCGCCACTTGTGAGGTGGGTGGTGTCCGGGGGGGGGGGCACTGTGACTTCCCCATTTACTGGCTGGGGATTTAAGTCCAGTGGCAGGGGCCCCTGGGTCCCAGCTCCTCCATGTCTGAGAATGGAGGTAGCAGCGTCGACTTCAGAGCTCTCTTCTGTGAGGAGAACCTGAGATCACATCATGTAAGAGAGGGTGGCAAACAGCAAAGGTAAACTGAACAGGGCAGGAGTTGAAAAATGACGTGGGCACAGCACTTTCTAGGTGGGCAGTGAGAATTTACAGGGCAAGGTATCAAACGGCCTGGATGGGGATTTTTTTTTTTTCAAAAAATGCATATAAGCATGCTTAAACCCAATTCCAAATATTGTAAACTCTCCATAAATATCCAGTCTGTATTAAAATAAAAATTAAAAATCTTCTTTTAAGTGAAAACTAACCTTTAGGTGGAGGCTAAAGTGTTTCAGCATTTCAGATTCAATTCTGTTTGTTCTTGGTACCTTTCCTTTCCATCCACCTCTCCCATCCATCATATGCTGTCCGTAGTTACTATGCCAGATGTGATGCTTACAAAGAGCGCGGGAGAAAGTGCCTTGGATTGACACAGGGTTATTTGAGTTGCAGCATCCTTTGTCCTCTGTACTGATTCACCTGCTCACCCCTTCGTGAATCAATTCTTGGCCTTCATGGGCCACTGCAGCTGTGTCCGGCCAGTGGCAAATCCAGCCCTAGTAGTCTCTCTTTATGACACTTAATTCTAAAACATGTCCCGTTGTACTTTAAAGTGCTGCCTAGGTTGATTACTAACGACTTCCTGTGCTTCAGTTTGCACAATCCATCCACGCCTTCCGCAGATACGTATCCACACATGTATGTGCCCATGTGCAACTACATAAGTGTGTGGGTGATCACGGTTCCCACATGGTGGCTCCCACATTCTAAGGTACAGCCCCCAAAATTGGAACCCTGGTCTCTGAAGCGGGGATTGTTTCCCACCTTGAACCCTAGTTTATAATTCCAATCAGTGAGCACACGATGGGTTCTTCAAGTTCTCATCCAGTTTCTAGCTCAAGCCTTGTTCTGCTAGGAGGCAGAAAGCTGCTGTCAGTGAGGCCAGTTTGCTCCTTCTCTCCCCCAGAGGGGCAGGGGGCCCGGTGAGAGCCCTGTGAGGGGGCGAAGAACACACCAAGGAAGGAGGTCATGGCCTTCAGCATGTGGGTTCATTGTGCTTGAGTTAAGAGGCCATTCTGTTTCACCTTTCTAGAAGGGAGATGATCAACTACAATAAAGCAGTACTCTTTCCCCAAGCCAAAGACCCTATTACTCTGAGCACTGCTGGGAAGTGAAATTGCAACAGTCCCTCAAATTGCTGGGCTTTTTGTTTTGCTGTTGTACAGAGTAGATAAAACATGTGTGTATTTTAAAGTTGGCTGTAAAGAAATATAACTACTCCTTTGAGAAAAAAATTTATGATAAACATTTACTACAGTAGCAGCATGGCAGCCATTTGGGAAGGCCAGGCAGAACCGTCTGGGGCAGCGACAGAGGTGGTATTTACCGAACGCTCTCTGTCTGCCAAGCCCTGGTTTGTCTTCCATGTATTAGCTTGTTGATGTTGTGAAATGATCCTAGGAAGTAGGTACTGTTATCTTTCCATTCCAGAAACATGGAAACTGAAACATGAAAAGATTAAGCCAAGAGCACACAACTAGTCATTGGATGAACCAGGATGCCAATCAGGTAGTCAAGCTTTTGATCACTGCTGTGTAAGCATTGTTATGTAGCTTAGTGCTCCTAGGACTGCATCCTGGGAAGTATGGTGTTTGCATTGCAGATGAAGAAACTGGGCCACAGGGTTGGGCAATGTGCACAATAGCAGAAATCCCACACTTCTGGTAGCCTCAGAATTCTATCCATGGTGTGCACACCTGACTTTAAAACTTCACACTCTTAACCACAAACCATAATGCCGTGAATGGTAAAATGTGAGAACATTTGGACCATTCTAACTCTGTACTAGGGAATAATCAGAAATGTTGATGAATTTGAGAACACAAACTATTTGTACACAAAGCATCATAACTAAGCATAGAGCAGACTATGTATACACATAAAATATTGTGGAATTATTGTAATTATGTCTACAGAAGGTTTGTTAATGATACAGTGTTCAGGTCATGATTCATTGGAAGAAAAATGGTATAAAATTCAACAATTACTGCAAATATCTTCTAAACAAGCAGAAAAATGAATGAAAAAATTCATAAAAATGTTAATGAATAATGAAAATTTTTGCATGGTTGGATTATGGGAAATTTGTCTTAGAAATGTGAAGATCAACATTGAATTTTCCCTTTTCTATCTGCTTCAATATAAATTTCTCATGGAAATGCAATTACTTCTTTCAAAGTTTAAAAAAAATATTTGCCATCAATATACTCCTACGAAGGGCACTGAGATGAAGTAAGTATTTACATTTGCCCATTAAGGGCTTTGGTGGTGAAGCACACTCCTTCCGACATGGAGCTTGTAGTGGGAGCAAATTAAATTCGGTATGTGACCCTGCGCTTTAGTAGCACTCGATCTACTCCCCCTGATAGATGTAATTGCTATGTGCTTCAACAGGTGCCAATAAAAATAAAAATAAAAAGAAAGCATTTGACGGAGCGCTGACCAATAGAAGAGGTAACCGCCTGTGTCTGAGTTGTTCACAAGGCGCAGCTGAGCTCCACCTCGCTCCAACTGTGTCCTGCATCTGCCCGGCCGGCCGGGTGCCGACGCCCAGGTCCCGCCTCCAGCCCCCGTGACTGCCTGACCCTTCCCCGGGACTCCTGGGCAGGCATGGTCACAAAGCCACAGGGTGCGGAAGCAACGCCCGCACAAGACCCACAGAACACACAATTTCTGGTTGCCTGTTCATTTTCACTTTGTGACTTGGGGCAGGTCACACGCTCCTGGGAATTTAGCACAAACACAAGATTGCCGTGAAGAATAACAGTACAGAAAACACTGCATTAAGAACCCAAAGTTTCAAGCACAAAGGCAAAGGCCCAGAAGATGCAGTTCCTCGTCCGAGCTAACCGGGAGAAGGTTCCAGGAATGCTCTGTCGCCAGGCCAGGGGCCCGGGCCAGGGCACCTCCGCTGCCCGCGTGGTCATGACACTGCGTTCAGCCAATCCACACACGTTTGGAGAAAGTTCTCGGAATAGCTATCCACTGTTTGCAGAAAATCATCCGCTGGCCTCTGAGGGAGCTCCTCAAGGGGGTTAAACAAATCCTCCATTAGTCACGAGCAATGGGCTGAGCTGTAAAACCACATCTGGAGAACTGCATTTCAAAGACTCGTCCTCAACCTTTTATGTCGCCAGGTGCTGAGCCAGGTGTGTTACATAAATCATCTCACTTGTTTTCTCTGCCAACATGATAAGGTGAGCGTTATGAACCCCATTTTATAGGTGAGGGAACCGAGGGTTTGCTGCAACGGTTAAGCGAGTGGCCTCGCCCTGCGGTTCGGCCCCAGTCTGCTCAGCCCCGCGCCCCTTCCCTTCCCCCGAGCACGAGGTTCACAGGTGTGCAGCGAACTCACATGCGGCCGTTCCTGTGTGCCAGGAAGCAGAAGTGTGAGTAGGATCCGTGTAGTTAAGTTGCAGAGGCGAAGCGTGCGGCGGGTGTGCACGGGAAGGCGCTGCCGGGAGGGACGGTGCAGGGAGGAGGCCGGACGGGCCCCCTGCTGGCCGCTGATGGGAGCTGCGTCGGGTGAATGCAGCCGAAGTAGCTTGGACCTGATCGGGTGTGGATGGAAGCTGAGTTTCGGGAAACAGAATGTGAGCTTTGCGCTCTGCACCAAGTAGCCCAAGTTAAAGGGCGGCGGAGCCTGCGCATGGTGGCAATGTTGCTGTTTAAAGCGCCAGGACTTCAGCTTGTCCAGAGGAGGGCTGAGGGGCAGAAACAGAGTCCTGCTGGGGTTTAGGAAGGGGATGAGCCCTGTGAAAACTTGTGTTTTCCTCCGCCGTTGGGCGTGAACCTCGACAGAAACAGGAGTGCAGCGAGTTAGCTGAAGGGTGCGGTCGTTTCCAGGAGAGGGGCCTAGGGGAGACTCAGCCGTGAGGACGGAAAGGCGAGGGAACAGCACAGAGGCTGGGGCGGAGTGGAGCAGCTCTGAGTCAGCCCCAAGAGGGAAAGCGGGTCTTGCTGCTCCCGGGAGGGGCCCGAGGCCCTGGCTCTCAGAAGCAGCCTGGAGCTAGGTGCTCCTGGCCAGGAGTGGAAGCCCGGAGGCCCTGGCCGCTGGCCTGGTGGGCCAGACCCCCAAGGGCGCCTGAGTCAGACGCCGCTCCAGCTGGACAAGAGAACGAACTACAGAGATTACAACTCCTGACTGATTAGAGAATCAGTGAGAAAACGCAGGAGACGAAACTGCACACGGCCACCCACTGCGGGGCCGCCCCTCCACTGTCGGGTTCCGCTGGCTGCAGGGTTCATGCTTTTCCCCCTCCTGTCCTCCGGTTCTGCCCTGGAGAGCTCAGCTGTCTGAACTCTCCCTCCAGCAGCCTGCGAGTTCTTTTACGTGAATAACCTCAAAATGGTCCCCAAGCTCTGTAGACCCTATCTTACATTTAAAGTCATGTCCAAAATAAGAAATTATTCTAACCCCAATAATTGCCAAGATAATCTCCAGCACATGACAAATACTGATCTAGAGAAACCATTAGAACACTTAAAGTGTGGCCGGTCATTATGACTTGACTTTGCTGTCATCCAGTCAAAACGCTGGAGCAAGTTCTTTTTTAACAATAACTTTACACTGTTCCTCTTTCTTCTAAAATTTATATTTTCATTCTGTTTCTATCAGGTTTTACCCAACTCTTTAGGTTAAAATGCCTCCTGTTTAGAGAAATCCCCGTTGTTATTTGGTAATATTATCAACATATATAGTCACGTATGAAAATTTTCATTTCTAATTAAATGTAAAACCTTGAAATTTATTTTATTTCCTGTGACTTAAAGTTGAGCTCATGTCAATGTCTTGGTCTGGTTTCAAGATTAGTTCTCCATCTATGAGTTTGTTTTTCTTAGTTTTGGAAGTAGACCGTTAACTTTTAATACTGTTCATTGAATGGTTGGATGTAAGTCTACCATTTTGCTATTTGTTCTCTACCCCTTGTTTTATATTTTTTGGTACTGGAGATCGAACTCAGGACCTTGTGCTTTCGAGGCAGGTGATGAGAGCTAAATCCCTGGCCTATCCCTTGTTTTTTAGACCTTCCATGTTTAATGACTTACCTGTTTAACCACTGTTTGGACTTAGAACCACGGTGTGCTGTTGGGACTGACGACTCGCTGCTCAGATGTACATCAGTCTTGCTTTTCCTTTGTGCAGTCTGTACATCTCATTCACAGAGCCCCTGTCTTTTCTGTGCAGTGCACCTTGTTTAGACAGTAATCATTTTTTCTGGTTGCACTGTACAGCACAGTCCTATAGTTTTATGTTCTGTTATACATTACAGTACTGCATGTAAGAGTTACAGAACAGAAGCAAAGCCATCGAGTTGGAGTTTCCTTTGACCATTTCTTTGTTCTGAATATTGTAACGTACATACTACATTCGATTCCTAATCTATGGACCAATTCATTTAATGACCTAGTCAGTCATTAACCGAAGTGTCTGTCCATCCCTAACCTTTCATAATCTGCTATGGTTAATATTATAGCACTTCGTGTCAAATGTAGAAAATTTACAATATATAACTCTTTTTAACCCATTTCCTTTATATTATATATTATATTATATTATATATTTTAACCCTTTCTTTATATTATAGCTATTATGTGTATACCATCTACATGCATTAAAAATCCCATCACAGACTGTTAATTTTTTGCTTTCAGAAGAATTCAAAAGGAAAAAATAATTAAATTAATCCATATATTTATCATTTCTATTATTCTTCTTTTATCTCTACAGAGTCAGGTTTTCCCATGGTAACATTCCCCTTACGGTGGGAAGGTCCGATCCCTACCTGTAGATCGTGTTTGCTGCAGCTGAAGTCTATAAATTTTCTTCATCTAAGATGTCACCATTTCTACTTAATGTATGTTAAATATTGAATTCTGGGTTGATGCTTGCCTGTTTCAGCAGTTTGATACCGTACCTCTGCCTTCTGGCCTCCATTGGTTCTGATGCGAGACACCCGTGCAATTCAAATCATTGATCTTTTGGATGTCATACTCTTTACTCTAGCTACTTTCAAGATTTTTTCTTTATGCATGCATTCCGAATTTAGATTCTAATGAGTCTAGGAACTATTTATCATTATTGTTTGAAATTACCTTGTTTGGGAGCGAGAGCTCTGACAGGTCTGAGATTTTGCCCTGCTGGCCAGGTGTCAGGTCAGCCTGATGTGGACTTGAGATGCTGCCCTCCCTGGGAAGAGACATGGAGCTTGGCTGTTCATGAGCTGCATGGGCAGGTGCCCCATACCCACGTGGCCTGCCCTTCCTAACACCCACAGTGCAGTGTGGAGCAGCCCACGAGAGCTGTAGCTGAGGAAAGCCTCACCGTTTAAGGACAACTGATTACAAACCTGCCCAGCATTTGCCCACAGGGGACATTATTTTTTATTGCAATAGTCCTGAGACGGCCCTCTGCCTCCCAGGGAGATACTATCTGTATCATCCGAGGTTATTATACTAAACATGTTTTGAAAAGATAACCCGAAATAAAGCTAATAGAAAACGTGTGGAAATGCCATAGATCATTGTCTTCCAATAAAGTAGTGTTAGGCTTCTTGGATATGTTATATCCTTTATCAGAAGTACAAGCCTTGGCCATTATTTTTTTTCAAAATACCCCAATCCTCTTTCCTGGGGATCCAATATCATGTATATAAACCCTTTGATAATATCCCACAGGTCTCTCAGCTCTGCTAAGTTTTAAAAATATTTTTCCCTCTTTTCTGCAGACTGGATCATTTTTACTGATTTCTCTTCAAATTCATTCGATTTTCTCTGTCATCGCCTGGCTCTTACTGAGCTCATCCAATAACTTTGAAATTTCAGATTTTTGGTTCAAAAGTTTCCATTCGATCACTGTTCATGGTGCACATTCCTCACACTCTTCCAGTCACTGACACACGCCGTCCTTCAGCTCGAGGAGCCTCACTCTCATAGCTGCCTCGAAGTCTGCTCCATAATCAGCTCTCCTGCTATCTTGGGAATGGCATCTGCTCATTGTCTCTTTCCTGGAGGATTGCTCAGTATTTCCTAGCTCTTGGCATGCTGAGTAGCTTTGGATTTTATCCTGGACAATGAAAATGGGCTGGGTAAGTCCTGGGTCTGGTTGTAATTTTCTGGAGAAGGATGGTGTTGCAAGACAAACAGTTCAACTAGGTTAAGACCACGTGTTCCATCTGTCTTGCCTTCTCTAGCAGTGGCTTAAATCTCAGTTCAGTTCTCAAGGCATTCTCAATGCAGTTGGAACCTGAGTTATATGTCAGTAATGTGAGTCTTACTCAGCAGTGGTTCAAACCTCAGTTTATTTGCAAAGCCTCCATCCACTCGAGTCCTTCTCTTCCCCAGGGGGTAAGTGTAGCTGAGCCTGTGTAGCTAGAGACCTGCAGTGAGGGAAAAGCTTTTAGAGATGGAGTGGCTGAACTGCAACCCAAACCCACTTATTTATTGCAAAGTCCCAGCCCTGCAATCAAACCTGAGTACTGGTGCCCAGCTGCTGGGGTGGCTTGGCTCGTGTGTGGACAGAGGGCTCTGCATGCCTCTGCAGCACATGTACCATAGGTTCCCCAACACTGAAGGGGAGTCCCTCTTCTAGCTCTCCATGCTTTGGGATTCCTTACATTCTTCCACCCAAGGGACCTACTTTTTTTTATTTCTGTGGCAAGAAATATGGAGTTCCATTGGGAATTTGTGTCTGCTGCCACTGTCCACCCACTCTCAGACTGGAATTCACCCTTAGGGGCAAAGAATGAGGAAGAAACCACGGGAATCTCCTCCAGGTATTTCTGCAAATTTCAGCTCCGGCCTGCAATCTTCCCATTTCTCTGTACTTTTTAGAACCCTCAACAGTAGTAGTTTTGTTTTTAGAGACTGCAGTAAGTTTGATAACAGCATTTTCAGCTGTACTTAACTAGAGGAGTGAGATGTGGAGTGTTTAGAGTCTGTGCTCGTTCTAGAATGCTTCCCAGCTCTTCACTGTTTTAATAAGGATAATAATTTTCTCTGTAAGGTGCACCCTGGAAAGTTTGGGAATGGACCCAGAAAAAAATTGTGATCATCTTTGTCCTGCTTTTCTGATTTGTCCTCTTACCTTATACTGGCCCCTGATTCCCCGATAGACAAAAAACCCTGTTTACTCCTGGATGTCTGGTACCTGCCAATTAAAATCTTACCTAGCCTGGTTCTCATCTCTTTCTTAGTGTCTTCTTACCTCTGTTAAGAGTCTCATTTTCTCAGTAACCTACATGAACTGCGTTATCAGTGAAACACATTTGATAAACTAATTCTCTTTACGGTGCTCATGTCTGATAATGGTTATCTCATTTCAATAACTGCTTTAAAGTGTTTTTGGATGGAGACTTTATATTAAATCTAAAGCCTCATTTCTAATAGTAGAATAAGTTTTGGTGTCGGGTAATTATAGAGATATTTTCATAAGGGGATAAAAAAGAAACTTTTACCCAAATACAAGGCCAATCATGTTTGGTTATTCATATGTGATAATTAGAAAACCATATTAGTAATATAAAAATAAATATATATTTCAGTAAGAATTTAGGCTTTTTACTTTAATTTTTTAAAATTCAGTAATAAAAAGTAGAAAGTCTCCCAGGAGAAGCCAGGACTATCTTTTATTATTACTTCTATGATGACCTTTAAGATGTCATTAAGTATTTTTACTAAGTGAAAGGAAAGTGGTAAATATAATGAACTGTAAAAAAAGAAAGGCTTAAATATGTTTAAAAGATTCTAAAAACTACATAGACATGTTTTTCTACCTTCCCTGCCAAGTCACTTACCCCAACTGAATGAACTTTCTAGAATATGAAGCTAATCTTATGAGTTCTCTTCTTCATATTACCAAGGAGGAATGGAAGACGACATTGCCAAAAGTACAGCATTTGGATAAAATAACTGGTAAATCTCAATATTTAGCTTGGTTGTCATCTTCCACATAATTCTCACCGAATCCCCTACTTATCACACAGAGTCCTAATGGCTCATTTACATGACCAGCCTCCATCAATGGATTATAAATCCTTCTTGCTTTTCAGAGTTAAAGCAAATCTCAGTTACTGTCTGTTTAAAAGGAACGTGAAGGGTGCAGAAGGAAAGAAGAGAGAGGAAGACTGCGGGCCACACCAGGGTCCTTAAGTCTGCAGGGCCAGGCACGGACAGCCAGGGGCGGAACACAGGAAATGGTGGAGAGGAAAGGCTGGATGCCCAGAGAGCCCTGCAGCCCTGCAGCCACAGGGGTCGCAGGAAGCCCGCCTGTTGGGGGGAGGAAAGACACCGCTGGCATCTCTTTTCTGCTACTTTCCTTAAAAACAGCCTTGAGACTTATTCACTGCAGGCCTGGGCCATCTGAGAGTCTGTGGGCGGCAGACCCCTCCCAACTGCAGGTGCTTCCGAGGTGCCTGGGTGTGTAGCAACTGTGCACGGTGCCTCAGACCTTGTTAATGAAGGTCTACAAAGATGAGGCCCCCCTTGGGGCAGAAGTAATGTGTCCTTCGTGGATGTGTGGGAGACTGCAACTAGGCTGAAATAACATGTTTTAAGCTTGTGCATCTGATTTATTTAACATTATTTGTTTCAAGGTGCATCCATTTTCCTACAAATGATTCAAGTTTATCCTCTTTTGGCAGAGTAGTGCTCCATCGCGTGTAAATACCACATCTTTATCCATTCACCTGTTGATGGATACAGAGGCTGCTCCCAAGAGTTAGCTGTTATGAACTGTGCTGTTGTAAACATGGGTGTGCATGGGTCACTGTAAGCTTGGCCTGGCAGAAATTCACATTGTAAAAAAGTCCTAAATAGTGTTGGGGAAACATTCAACAAAGACTAGAAAATCAGTTGAGGGACAGAGAGCTCAGGGTGAGGGAAGCAGTTTTCCTTGGCCTTCCCACATTTTTCTCTTATCCACCAAGATACTGGGCTGCTAGATTCTACTGTGTGACAAAGGGAAATTTCTCAACCCCACTTGAAAAGCAGGTCTTTCAATCAGTTCAGTTAAATTCAAGTTTTCCAATGCCTTCCATGTGTCCAGTGTTGTGCCAAATGTTATGAAGGATAAAAGAGAATTCTTGGCACTACCTTGCCTTTGAAAGTTTATAGGGGGAGAACAAATGAAGCAGTATAAAAATAATAACACAACTCACAGCCAAGATCTTGAATACGTTTAGCAAGAATCCACTGGGAGCACCTATCTGCTCCCAGATTATATAGTCATGGGTGGAGTCGAGGACTTGAATGACCATTGTGATGGTTTTAAATGTAAGCTGCTCATGGCTGTTCCTCATCTTAAGATTCTTCCATTTCTCTTGGCTGCTGGGGGCTCCGGGGCCATTTGGTGCCATTGCCTTGGCTTTTATGCTGGGCTCTGGCTGTGATGGAGCTGGGGGTCTGTGCAGTACTGGCAGGGCCTGGGCTTCCTTAGAGGAGAGGAACAGAGCTCCTCATTAGCACTGGGTGGTGCCTTTGAAACAGCCGAGTGGACACGGAGAAGAAGCAGAGCTCTCAGCGCACAAGTGCCTGGCACGCTGGACACTTTCTCTTGCGCTTGAGGGATGGTGCTTTTTTCTTAATCCAATGGCAGCTCTTCTGACCCACCGTGGGTGGTTGGGGACCTTATGTTAGGTGACCCCAGCTGCTGATGTCTGGGCTTCACAGAAAGGGCCATCAGGCAACTTGGAGCACCCTCTTGAGGATGGTGCACTAAACTGATATCAAGGCACAGAGCTAGCTCCAGGAAAGCACATTTACTTAACCTAAGAAACATGGAGACTGCTGGGCTTTGTGCCAATGGAGCTGGAAACCCGAAGGTTAACAGGCACGGAGCCAGCCACTCTCCCCACCTCCGTCTCCCTGGGTGACCTTTGGTGGAAGCACTTGTTATCTGACTGGGCCTCTGGAAGTCTCGCTTCGAGGGCTCTGTAAATCTCAGCTCCGAGTCTGCCCTGGAGACGGCCCAGATGCTGCCTGATCCCTGTGGCAGAGGAGCAGGGTCAGGCAGGGAGAGGCCACAAGCCCGGGCCGGTAAGCGATGCGCTGGGCTGGGACGCAGGCAGCGCTATGCAGGCGTCCTTGGCTCCCTCGCAGCTGCCTGTGAGTGACCCCGCCCTGGCTGGACGGCCCTTCTCCCAGAGCCCCACTCTTGGAGACTCTGCACACAGCATGACTCGTGCTCTTCCGGAGCCCGGAGGTGGAGAACCTTCCCTTTGCTCAGATGCCTCAGGGACTTAGCTGCCAAATTCCAAATTTACCATTGCAGTTTCCTCAAAGAAGCTTTTGGAGCCGATTCCTCATGTACAAGGTACCAGGGCCTGCCTGGATCCAGGACTCCAAATGCACACACAGAGCTGGACACGGGTGGAACCTGGGTCACACATTCCGAAGATAAGTTGCGTATTTTTAAAAGGGGAAGAGAAGAATGTGCCAAAGTTGACAGGAGAAAGGACTACTAGTGGGAAGATTCTCTTCTTTGATTTATTTTGCTCACAGAAGCATTAAAGAAAATAAACTCCAGAGCAGACTAAAATCTGTCTTGGAAATTAGGGAGTACGTTGGATTTAGCTCATCCAGTGTGTATTTTCTGCTTGTGTATCTACGTGTGCACTGTGGATGCCCTTGGGGCGGTACTGGAGCTGCACAACTCAAGGGATCCAGTGTACAATGGAAATGAGGCCCTTCCTTCTAAAGTTAAGAAGAATTTTCAAGATGGTGAAACAGCATTGATGGAGACCACCCTGAGCGAGCTGCAGATTCATAAACTGGCTTTTCATATTAAAAGTCCGAGTCTGCCTATTGGCCCCCAGTGGCGTGCCCGAAGAGCCAGCAGTTGGTGTGTGGGAAAGGATCAACTGCCTAGCCCGGGTCACAGCGGAGGCCTCAATGATCCTGCATGCTGTGACGTCTTGGATGGCAGGACAGGAGCACAGCTAAGGGCAGCATGACTCGCACACGAGACTTCTATAGAAGCAAAAACCAATCTGTGGGAAGAAACAGATTCCCCATTAATCGATGATCTGTTCCTGCTGGAATGTCTCGTTCCCTTGTTGCCTGGACCCTGGTCGCATCAGTGCCCTCCACTCACTGTCTCCTGCACTGCCCCATTGGCCTTCAAGAAGCTGTGTGTTCAATAAACAGCAGCAGCTCCAGGAGACAACGACTCAGCCTGATAAGAGCTCTAACCATCCTGGGACCCTTCATGCAGTACAGATCTTGTCTTGTCTTCTGTTCTCCAGCACCAGGGCCTTGGTCAGGTGTTTGGAGTTCTGACCAGCCTTCAGTACACCTCCGAACGCAGTACAGTACAGGGCCTTCGGAGTGTGTAATACTTCCAACCCCACTCCCGGGCTGGTGGGCTGTGCTCTCTCCCGGGGTAGAGGTGTGAGGCGGCCCTCACAACTTGACTCTTTCTTCAGATTGTACCTGTGCCACAAGCGACGAAACTTTTGTCATTTTTTGAAAAGAATGAAAGCAGCTGCTTTCAGTTGTGCCCTGCCTTTGTTAACAACTTTACGGCCACAGTCATCGGGGCCCTGTTAATTACGGAAAGGTCTCCTCCCTAACAGCTTTCCTGCTGCATCTCGTGCTTTCTTGTGTTGTCTATTTTTAAAAACTTTTAAGCAGTAAGTTTATAAACTCCTTCGCCGGAGATTGTACATGTAGTTAATTTTGGTTGCATCTGTATCCCAGATTATAATAGTCTAAAAAATGGCAACTCAGTATGTTCTAGCTGAGGGGGACAATTGACTGGTACAGTTCCAAAGGGATAAAGTGATTTCTAAAGCTGGAATTTGTGAATTGCTAGTATTTATTATGCAAAATCAAGCGAAGTGGCTTATCCTGAGGGGAAAATGGCAGTTTTCCATGAGATGTATAATGCACCTTAAAATAATTTAAGTAATAAGTTTCATCCTAGGATTTTCATTAACCCAAGCAGCATGTATTATAAAATGCATCACGCTGATTCATTATAAAAATCTGGAATTTATTTAAAGAAAAAAGGACTTGTATAAAATGTTTAGATGAAAAAGTTGCTAAAGAAAGAGTAAAAGTTTTGCAGAATCAGTCATAAAATTATGATAGAATCACCCTTCGCAGCATCGGCATTTGGCCTGAGGTTTAATGCATTGTTGAATTCTGTAGGTGCCCCTTTTCCTTGAGGACCGAGCTTCTGACCCAGGCAGGCACCCTCCTCTAAGATTCTTCTTCCCCCCTCAGGGTGCCTTCTTCCCTCTGCTCCCAGGCGTCTCAGTGCGCCCGGTCACTTGCGTGAGCGTGAGTCCAGCTCCAGTGCGCAGCCGCCGTCGGACCCCAGGCCCCTCCCTTCCGCGTCTGCGCAGGCGTGGCCGCGTGCTCTGCAGACCCCGCCTGAGGGAGGGGCCTGGACTTCCTGCTCCCGCTTGGGTTTTCTCAGGCCTGGGTCCTGGGTCCTGGTGGGCGCTGACCCCGCTTCCGGGCTGCTGCAGCGGCTTCCCAGCGGCCAGGAGCCTGGCGTGCTGGCTGTCACGTCAGTCTGCCTGCCCGCCCTGGCCGCAGGTTCCCAGACCCTCGTGCGTGTGCCTGCCGTGGACGAGGCGCTGCCCGGTGCCCCCCGCCCAGGTCCGCTGGGCTCACCTCCCCAGGACGGACCCCGGCTCAGGCCTGCCCACAGCGGACGTCAGGGCCCGGCCAGCGCCCACGGGCCAGGGCTTGGCTGATGCTTAGCTGCAGCGTGTTGTCAGAGTGCTCTGGACGTGGTCTGTAACCAAGTGCGTCTCTGCGGGTGCAAAACACGAGCGACCTCGCACGTCCGTGCTGAGACTCGCGAGTCAAGGACGCCTGGCGGGACCGGCGCAGGAGGCCCGATCGCCCCTCCTGTGGGGTCAGACTCGGTGCAGCTTCCCTTCCCCTCGCAGAGGCCCAGCGCTGTTCCTGAAGGCCAGTGACTTCCACGGCCTGCAGCTGACCACGGGCGTCCGCTTGGGCGCTGGCTGGAATCCCAGCCGCAGAAGAGCGAACAACCAGGCTGGGAGCACCCGGCCTCGGAGGGAGGGCGCAGCCGCCTCTTTCCCCCAGGGCTGCACTGGCCTTCCTCGGGGCCGACTCTCTAGGAAGGGTAGAGCTTCTTCACTCCGACGCAGAAGGAGCTAACAGCTGCTCTCTCGTTCTATGTGGGATTGCACAAATGCACCATTCCAGGGGTTCAGGCCGTCCCTATGACTGCATTCGTAAACAGAACATGAACTTTTATTTTTAAATACTAGAAGCACAGCCAAAACAATCATTACCATTAGGTTAATGAATCAAGACCTAACTTATGAATGAGAAAATTTGCAGATAGGGGAGAAAATATGACCAAAACCACAGGTCAAAAATACTGGACATACCAGAATTGAATTTCTCTCTAGGATTTCTGGTACCCATGGCCCCAATGACAACATAATCCGTTCACAGAGCTTACTTTCTTTTTATCAAAAGATATATACATTTTTAAAAGGGAAAAAATGATATGTATGTGTACATATTCTCTGCATTCTGAGGGGGAAAACCCTCACAAATCCTGTTTTACAAGTGGTAAGAATACTTATAAATAATTAGTATGTGTTTGCAGAACACGTTTACCTTCATCTTAGGAAGTACAGACATGTACTAAGACATTTTTTCTATTCTCCTTCCCCTCCATCTCTAAATCTCTTTCTCATTTGTGAAAGATTTATGCCCGTTTCCTCTTGATTTTCTTTTATTTTGTTTTTAAAAATTATTTATACTTTCATCTTCTCATGTAAGAGAAATAATACAATATTTAAGCTTGTGCATCTGATTTATTTAATATTGTTTCAAGGTACATCCATTTTCCTACAAATGATTCAAATTTATCCTCTTTTGGCAGAGTAGTGCTCCACCGCGTGTAAATACCACATCTTTATCCATTCGTCTGTTGATGGACATAGAAGCTGCTTCCAAGAGTTAGCTATTGTGAATTGTGCGGCTATAGAAATGGGTGTGCATGGATCACTGTAATATGGGATCTTTAACTCTTTTGATTCTTTTGGGAAGATACCTAGAAGGGGAATAGCTGGAGCAAATGGAATTTCTATTACTAATTTTGGAGTTATCGCCATACTGATCTCCATGTTGGTTTTACCAGTTTATATTCCTACTGATGATGTAGATTTCATTTTCTCCCACACTCTCACTAGTATTTGTTGTTATGGGATTTCTTCATGATAGCCATTCTTTCTGGGGTCAGATGGAATCTCAGCGTTGTTCTAATTTGCATTTCCCTGATGGTCAGAGATGTTGAGCATTTTTTTCATGTTTTTATTGGCCACTTCTACTTCTTCTGAGAAGTATCTCTTAATTTTAGTGCCCTTTTTTTTTTTTTTTTTTTGGTTTGGGTCTTTTATTTTGGGAATCTGATTTTTTTACTTCTTTGTAAATTCTGGATATTAGTCCCTTAGTGCACAAGAATCCTATTGGTTTTCATGTGCTGATTTTGTATTCTGCTACATTTCTAAAGTTGGTTATTAAATTTAGAAGTTTTTTGGTGGATTTTTTTTTTTTTGGCTCTCCAGTGCAAAGGATCATGTCATGAGCAAATAACAATAATTTGACCTCTTCCTCTCTATTCATATCCCTTTTATTTCTTTCTCTCATCTGATTGCTCTGGCTTATGTTTCAAGTACTGTATTGAACAGGAGTGGTGATAATGGACATTCTTTTCCTATTCCTGATTTTAGAGGGCAAGCTTTGAGCTTTTCCCCATTTAATATGATCTTGGCAGTAGGTTTATCATAAATGGCTTCTATCACGTTGATATAAAGTCCTTCTATCACTATTTTCTTCAAGGTTTTTATATGAATGGATGTTGGAGTTTGTCAAGGGCTTTGTCTTCATCTATTGAGATGATCATGTGAGTTTTGTTCTTGGTTCTGTTTACATGGTATATTATGTTTGTTGATCTGCATATATTGAACTATCCTTGTGTTCCTACTTGGTCATAGTTTGTTGCATTCTGCTTGCTAGTATCTTGTTGAGGATTTTTGCATCTCTATTCATTAAAGAGATTGTCTTGTACTTTTTTTTTTTTTAATTAGGTCCTTGTCTGGTTTTGGAAAAATGGTAATGCTAAGTAGGAATGACTTTGGGACTACTTCTTCCCTTTAAATTTCACAAAGTGTTTGAGGAATATTAGCATCAGCTCTTCCCTGACATTCTTGTAGAATTCAGTGGTAAATCAACTGGGTCCTGGACTTTTAGTTGGTTTTTTATTACTGCCTCAATTTGACTGCCTGGTATTGGATTGTTTAGTTTTCATGTATTCTTGGTTTAGTTGTAGTAATTCATGTGTGTCTAGGAATCTACACTTTCCTTCTAGGGTTTCTCATTTGTTTTGAGTACAATTTTTCAAAGTAGTTACTAATGATTTTCTGAATTTTGGTGGTACCCTTTGTAATTTCATCTTTTCACTTCTAATTGCATAGATATGGGCCTTTATTTTCCTTCTTTTAGTAAGTGTGGCTAAGGGTTTGTCTATTTTGTTTATTCTTTCAAAGAACCAGCTCTTTAATTTATTGTTTTTATTCTCAATTTCATTTATTTCTACTCTGCTCTATGATTTCCTTCTTTGTACTAGGTTTATGTTTGAACTATTCTTGTTTGTCTATGACCTGGAATTGCAAAATTAGGTTATTTATTTTAGCTTACTTTTTTTTTTTTTCTTACCAGGGATCGAACTTGGGACCTTGTACAGCTTACTGCTTTTTTGTGTTTTTTTTTTGATGTGAGCATTCATAGCAGTATACTTCTATCTTAGGACTCCTTTCATTGTGTCCCATAAGTTCTGATATGTTGTACTTTCATTACCATTTAATTCTAGAAATTGTTTAATTTCTTCCTTGATATTTTTTGTGGCCCATTGAATATTCAAGGGTATGCTATTTAATATCCAGGTATTTGTAGAATTTTTGTGGTTTCTTTGGTGATTGATTTCTAATTTCAGTGTCCTATTATCTTATAGACTCCATGAGATAACTTTGAATCTTTTGTATTTGTTTAAGCAGCCTTGATGGGCTAGCATGTGTTCTGTTTTGGAGAAAGTTCCGTGTGTTGCTGGGAGTGCGTATCTTGCTGTAGTGGGATAGAACACTTGGTAGATATCTATTTAAGTCTGTTTGTTTGAAGTTGTGGTTTGGCTCTGATTTTTCTTTATTTTTTTGTTTAGTTGATCTGTCTATTTGTGACAGTGGGGTGTTGAGATCCCCCATTATAACTGCTTGTGTTTACTTGATCTTTTATGTCCAGTAGTGTTTGTTTTATGCAGTTGGGTGCATCAGTATTTGTTGTGTATGTATTTTCAATTGTCATTTCTCCCTGTAAATTGTTCTCTTAACTAATATATAATGACCTTCTTAGGCTCTTCTGATCAGTTTTGGCTTGAAATCCACATTGTCTGAGAATCAGATTGCTATCTTTGCTTGCTTTTGGGGTCATGGTGCATGGAATATTGTTTTCCCTATTTAATTTTAAGTCTATGAATTTCTTTGTATATTAGATTTACTTAAATTAGGTTTTGTTTTTTATTTAGTCTCCCTTCTGTGTCTTTTAATGGGGAGTTGAGGACATTTACATTGAGAGTTATTGCTGAAAGGTATTGGCTTATTCCTGTCATTGCACTGTTTTCTGTTGGGTTAAGAAAAAAATATATATATTTCACATATTCATGTATAGTATGTATATATAATAACTTGTAAAATTTTAGTGGGGGAATAATTGTTTAGTGCTAAAGGCATGTGAAAGAGCACAGTACTTTCTGGGGTACATTGTTCCCTGGACTCTTCATATCGAACCACTAAGCCTTTGTGGTCATTTTTCCCCTGAAGTAGGTACAATATCCTTCACCAAGGAAGCATTTTCTTGTGGTGCCATTCTCTGTGCAGAATTTCTAGGGGTTTCAGGACATCCTCAGTTCTAAAACTGCATAAATAATCATTGGCTCCACAGGTTGTGTGATTACCCTTTGATGAAGTCATCTTGGATTTGATGGTTCTGTAAGGACAGATCCTTGTTAATAGTAATCCGTTACGGATGATCACATTATCTTTGTAGAATTGATTTTATATTTCAGACTGGCCCTGGCACCCATGATGGCTGCTGTCATGAAGTTGTAGCTTGTATTTTATACTCAAGGTTAGTGACCTAACCAGATAGGCTTTCTTTGGGTTAACAGAACTTTGAATGTCAAGGCAATCTCAGCAATATTAAAATTATTTTTTGCTTGCTTTCTTACAGGAGGTAAAATCCTCATTGGAGGTTTCTTTCTTTATAGTGTTTTTATTCTTCCAATATGAAGTAAAATAACAATAGTAAGATTGATTTTTTGTCGAACACATTTTGGTGTTTGCACAAGCACACGCTTTCTAGGAAAGGAGAAAACTGTGTTAAGTGGAATCCAAGAATGCATGAAAATGAAGAAAATGGGCAAAGATCTATCCTCTTCCCTCCTGAAAGTAATAGAGAATTATTATTTAACACATTGTCACCTAATATGTAGATATAAAATAATAGTATCCTACCTATATCTTTTCAATTTTTATTATATTTATGAAGAATTGATAAAATAATCAGCCATGAAGTAAGTGTTCAAAAGTTTGAGTATTTAGGAACACTCACCTAGGGGTGGAAGTGACCTGTTGGGCACCCTCTGTCCTGGAGTATTTGTGCATCTGTGCTGTTGCTCATGGACATACAGCTCTGAAAATCACACCGGGCGTTCACAGCTACTCCCCTTAGGAATTCTTCCTGATCCCTGCTGAGCTTTTCTAGACATACTGCTCCCTGGATTCATGTTCCTGGAAGCCCCGTGACTTTACCTGTGTGTTCTATGTCCTGACTTGGCTTACGGGTTCCTCTTCTGATGGTCAGTTTAGACAACCAACCTTTGCCCTACCGCCTCACGGAAATTTTTTATTTCGTCATAGCAGAAGGCAAGCAACTATTCCTTCTGCAGTAGACTACTTTGTTTTCAAACCTTTTTCAGATGGAGTTTCCTCTCTACCTTCTTTCTCTGACAAGTAGAGGATGTTTCAGAAGCATCCCTCTAGTATATATTATGTTGCATTATTCCTATATTCATATTATTTCTCATATGCAGCTGAAATCTGTAGGTGACTAATGTACCAGTACTTCTTTTGATCCTTGATCCTTCCTAAGAGAGGACTAGTGAACATAAATATTTATTACATAATTAGAGATAAGCTACAAAAGGGAAGGAAATATTTCAGGGAGATATGTATGGAGTCGAATTCACTCTAAGCTATAAATAAATGTTACCTGATCTTTTTCCTGGTCACACAGATGTGATGAATGGAGACAAAGAGTGAGGACAAGGTAGCAGAAAGTCTTTAGAGGGAATCTGGGGACAATAAAGAGAAAGAATTTGAGATGAGGTGGGGAATAGGCTGACCCAGGGTGTGAGAAATTTCATAATTTTACCTGCTTCAAAATGGTAGAAAACATGTAGCGTAAGTATTTCTGCTTGAAACATGAATAGGTTTTGGGTTGCCCTCTCATTATTTGCCTCCTTGGCCTAAATGACTGGATGTAGATTGTACATACAAATTTGGGAAGGAAGCTCTAAATGATAAATGTCTGAGTGCCAGTCCAGTGTGTTGCAGACCCTCACCAATTCTCAACTCGCTTTCCTATCTCTGTCCTGACCTGCTTTTCCCTTGGTTTTCCTAATTCTCAGTAAATGATATCTATCTTTGTTCTGAGAACCGAGATGAAAACTGCCATCATCCATTTTCACCAACCCATATTGTACACTGTAGTGGATTAACTACCGGTCAACTTGTAACGCCCAGCTGAACTGAATCAGCGTGGTCTGGGTGTGGAGGATCCACCTGGGGATTGTTGCCAATAGCCATAAAAAGAGAACTGGAAGGGAATATCTTGGCCTGTTGATTTTCTAGGAGAAGCTTGCTGTGGATGGTTTTCCTGATTCAAACTTGGCTGTTCTCAACGGAGGAGGAGCTTGGGGCCTCACTATTGCTGGGAATGGCTGCTGTCTTCATCAGGGGAGCTCTGATCTTCACCAGGAGCATCACTTTCTGGCTCTAATGTGGATCCCTCAGCCTGGTGGCACAAATCGTTCATCTCACTGGTATAGGTTTTCAGGCTTCCAACACTGGCCTTTGGGCATTCCAGGTGCAGATCCTCAGTGCGCACAAGCATGAGACACTGCCATAGGCTCTAGGCCACTGGCTGGATTCGTGGGGGACACTGCCTTGGACTCTAGGCCTTCAGCTGGACTTGTGTGGGAAACTGCTGGGATCCAGGCCCTCAACTGAATCCTTTGGACCTCTAGTGTGTGGTTAATCTCTCTTGCACTCCTCTGCATTTGACTTTTTGGGTAATTATGGTAAAAATAATGCTATAAATTGTGTGTCCTATATTTAATGTATTCCCTTGCCGAAACTCTGGCTACAACATACATGGCACTGAGATTCGGTGTGTTCCTCCATCTGCACAAGGCAGGCATCCAGCATTCTTATTCCACCTTCCCTTTGCAACCCTCTTTGAGATTTCTATTTCCTGAGGCCCTGCGGCCAGCATGAAAGGCAAACATCTTCGCAGTCTTCAGGCTTTGGATCTGGCTCCAGGGAATCTCTGACATTTGCTCACACTCCAGCTCCATTGATCTGTGCTGTTCAGAATACACACACACACACACACACACACACACACACACTCCTGGGGCATTTGTGCATACCAGTCTCTCTGTCTAAAATTCTTTTCTTGGAATGTCCATCAAGTTCTACCTCATTTTGGTGTCTTTCTACACATCAGTGTATTAGAAAGTTCTTTCCTGGCCAACCTATCTAAACCTATCTTCCCACCACCCTTCTTTTATTCTGCTTTATTTTTCCTTGTAGTACTTCCTCAATATGATATCGTGTTGTTTAGTATTGTTTTTACAAGTATTGATTTATAGTGTTTCTCTCACTAAAATATACTTTCTTTCCTTGTGTCTGCTATTTGTTCTTCTTTGATCTCCACATTTAGTGGATGAATAAATTGACAAAGTGGATAAACTTTGCATACAGATATCTATATCTACATCTATGCTTCTTTCTTTGCTCCTGGCCCTTTGAGGATCCTGAGATTTCAAGTTCCTGTAATTCAGTGGAAGTCACATTGGTTGGTCTTGGTTATTGGTCAAGGAGGCCAGGAAAGATGATTAGATTGAGCATGTCCCATGGGCACAGACTGGCTGTTCATTGCTGCTGTCTCAGGTGATGCCATCACTGGTGGCATGGATGGGGAGTTTATAAGTACTCTGCAAATGAATGAAAATAAGTGATTTTCACATTCATAGTCTCAGTTTGTTTTAAATGTGGGAGATGTTGTCTTCTGCTCTAGAGCACAGTGATGAACAATGCTGTTGGCATCGAACAAGCTTGCAGTGTCTGCTGAATTTGGCCCAGAGACTATACACCCTTTAACCCTCTATCTCTGTATCCCCAAATGTGTGAAATAGGATGCTGTCCATAGTGAGCGCACAGTGGTTGGGGTTTATTATGAGAAGGAGATCGTGAATTTTATAGGGTATTTGCTGTCTTAATGCACAAAAAGTCTCCTTCAACTGAATATAGAGCATCTGAATGAGTCAGCTCTATTTTTCCACTTGCTCTGCAATTGAAACAGAGCAATCCCTGCCTGAAACTAAGCTGTCGCATTTTCCAGTCAAGACCTCTCTGTGCTGTGTGCAGAGTGGGCCGAGGATCTCGTCAGGAATGAGGTGCGGGAGGCACTGAGGAGCTTCCTGGAAGAGGAGGTTGTAGCAGAGGAGAAGGGCTTGGGGTGACCGGGACCCACGTGTAGATCACTCTGAAGGCCGCGCTTCAGCAAGTCAGTTTCCTGCTCGAGTTGTGGGTGGGGCCTTAAGAAGGGGTGAACGAATGCTACTAAGAGATCCGAGGAAACCCTGAACACCGCTTCACCAAAACCCCCATCGGACTCGGAAAGCGTGACCACTCTCCGGTTGGGAGTGGCAACACTGAAGGCTGGGGACCCGGACTGCACCATCAGAGGACACGGGATGCCCGGTGGCCCAAACCAGCAATTCCAGGGGTGACGCCTTCAGCCTCCCAGTCCCCCAGCGCTCTGGCTGCACCGTCAGCATCGCCACTGTCTGCATTTCCAGGGGCGTCCGGGGTCCAAGCAACAAGACAGTGCAGGGGTGCAGGTGGGAAGAGCTGCTGCCAGCCCGAGGGAGCAAGGGCGCCAGAGCAGAGGCATAGGAGTGGCCCTGTCAGACTCCTGGGTACGTGGGTTAGAAATCTGAAGGGAAAACCAAGGCCGCAGGCCACTGGGTGCATTCAGAGAAATAGTTTGGGGATTGTTAGCATGACCTGACTTTTTGCCTGTAGACTGTGAAGCAAGGCATACTTTGAGAGGAAAAAAGTCAATGTACATTATGAATGAAAACATAAAAAGCACCTCACATGGTAGTAACTTAGAGCCACACAAATTTCTTATTTTTGTTCCAAAGAAGGAACTTGATTATCATTCTTGAACAGAGTATAGGATAGCTTCATTTTTTTCCTTTCTGCAACCAACATATTTTAATCCAGTCATTTTTTCCTGATCATTGCCTAATAAGCATGAGCTGAAGAAGTACAGAATAACACTAACTGTGGGTGATTCATAATTTCCATCTTCCCTCCAAACTAGGGATTTTGCAATCAGATTTTTACTGAAGAATTCTCAGTAGGAGTTTTATAATTGATTCCAGAGAACAAATCAAGAAATTCATAGCAAAACTCTGAAATATTAATATTGTTTCCTTTCAAACAATTCAGGAAGAATGGCTGGATTAAAATATGTTGGTTGCAGAAAGAGAAAAAAAACCCGTGAAACTATTCTATAGCCTGTTCCTTCTCCCTAATTTTTGGAAAATGTAAGTGTATATTTCTTTATTTTACTAGAATTTTTTATTGATGTTTAGTAAGATTCTCCCTGTATTTCACAGAGTGACGTCTTATTATATTAATTTATTTTAAGAGATCAATCAGCATATTTTGTAAAAAGATAAAATTTGCAAATCTTGATCTTACTTGAACTGAGTGATTCTCTGAATAAGCTGACTGAAGCTACTTGCTTGCTTTAATGTAAGCATAGCAACCACAAATTCTTATACATACATGTATTTGGTTAGCATAATTTTAGATGTCTATAAATACTTATGAAATGATAAAAACAATTTTAGAAAAATTAACTTGTTTATACTTTTGATTTAAAAGTTTAAAATTATTAAATATAATTTTGAAAATTGAATTTTACTGGACAAAAAGTGATTGAATTATTAATAAATTCCAGATAAACCTTTCTTTTTAAGACAGGCTGGTTCCTAAAAGATGTTTAATTTGATGTTAGTGTAACAAGTCTTTAACTCTACATTTCAACTTTATAAAATATCCATTGACTTTCATCTATGAAAGATGAGAAGATGAGATTATAAACTAGGGACTTAAAAGTTTGAATGCAAACAACAAAAAGTGACTATGGTTAAGGTTCATAAAGTTTTTTCTTCTGAAGATATTAAGGTAGGTCACAAAAGTGATAGAAAAATCTGACATTTCATCTGTGGTGCTCTGGGTAGGAGATTAGCTTGTATCCATTAACTATTGTGACAAAGCTGTGTAAAACGCAGTGACTTAAATTGGAGGCATTTTATTCTCGCTGGTGAGTGTACATGACAGGCAGATACTTTTGGGTGGGTGCCAGCCCGGCTGATCTTGGCTAGGCTCCTGCATGCATTGTTTATCTGCTGCCAGCTGGTGCAGCTGTTCTGCTGGAGGTGCACTGGGTGCTGTCTAGAGCTCCATATCCAAGTCATAGGGACAGCTAGGCTTGGACAACTCAGGCCACAGGTCTCTCCAGTGGGCAAATAAGCTGGTTCTTATGACAATGAGAAGGAGGGAAGAGAGGATTTATGAGGACTCTGGAAGCCTAGGTTCCAGGTTGGCATCCCATTACATCTGACACATTCTATTGGCCAGATCAAGCCAAGAAGTCAACAGAAAACACAGAATCTATCTTTGATTTGGAGGAGCTCAAAGCCACACTGAAAAGGAACAGATAAAGGAAGGGGGGAAGGGCAAGGAGCGTCTCGGAACTACTCTATTAAAGCCCACATTTGGGCCGCTAACTCCAGGATGCTCAATAGCTTTCATCAGTCATGACATCAGGTGTGAATTCCAGAGTTGAGTATCTAAATTAGATTCAGGCATGGCTCCTTAAGTGCAGCTTTTCTGGAGTAGAGATGTAAGAACTAAAAGACCAAGTTAGTTTCTATAGTAGTCAGCCTTCCCAGCACTGAGACACAATACCCGCAACTTTGGGGAGCAAACATTTAATTTAGGTCAATTTTAGGAGACTCAGTACATGGTTGGCAGGGCACAAAACAGAGACCTCAGGGCAAAAGGGTGTAGCAGAGCAAATCTGCTTAATTCATGATGGCCTGGAAGCAAAGCAGGAGAATAGCATCAGAAAGGAAGACTCGAGGAACCAGACATAGTACCCAGAGCCAGTACTCCGAGACCCACTCAGGTATACAGAGAAGAGTGCTCTACTAAGTGCTATGTATTTCTTAATCCAACGATGTTGGCATATCAAGATTAACGGTCACAGTGCACTCTGTTAACTTTACATCCAAATGTATCTCCTTAAGCCATACTAAATCTCCAAATAAAAACAATAGCAAGTTCATATTTCTACCTCACACAATACAGTTATCCTATATACAACTAGAGATGCAATAATCCCTTCCCCAGCATTTCAGTAGTCTCAGCATTTTTCAAAAGTCCAAGTCTTTCTGAGATTCAAGACATATTCTTAGCTGTAAACTTCTGCAAAAATTTTAAAAACAAGTTACATAATACTTAGGTACAATGGAATAGGGTAATCATTCCCATTCCAAAAGGGAGGAATAGGGAGATAGAAAAGCATCTGATCAAAGTTAAGTTTGAAAGTAAGCAGGGAAAACATTAAACTCTGTAGCAGCATCTGGGGCACATGGTGGTAAAATGTGAATTCCAAAGGGCATAGGTAACTTCACCTCTGTGACCTTGCGTTAACAGCCTACAAAGTCTGCCTCTTGGACTGGCTCCACTCATCCCCTGCAGCTTTCCGTGGCTGACATGCCACATTCCTGGCATTTCTAGTCTCCCTCTAGTCTTCACTGCACCTTTGGCTTCATTCCCACAGCTTCATGCATTGCTCATTTGAAATCTGGGTAAGTCTCCCTGAACCCACAACTCTTGCATTCTGTATGGCAGCAAAACCAGCACCATGTGGACAATGCCAAGGTCTGCTGTCAGTGGAAGCAATAGCTTGGGCACCCCTGCACCATGGCTACAGTGCCTCTGAGTGTCCAGATGGCTGATCATGGTGAGGTGAATTCCAGGGAACCAATTCCCTGGGGCTCCATTCTTGAGCAGGAGTCTCAGGGACTCTCTTCTCAAATGAAAGACTGACACGTTTGCACCCTCAAGCCTGCTAAGGGTGGAGTCTTGCTGATTCCTGAGATACCTGCAAGGCATCTTTCTTCTTGTCACTGCACAAAGTACTTGATTTCTTTTTAATGCACTAATCTCTTTAGAAAACATGCCTCCTTCAACCCCAACTTCACACATAGCTCCTCTTGGGACAAACTTTTTTCAAAATTTTCTCCTCTACCATTTGTCCCGGATTCTCACTATAAATCTGAAGCAGCTAGTAGTTCCCATGCCATAGCCTGAATGTTGGTCTGTCTTGGAATTTCCTCTGTCAGATTAGTTCTTAATCTCAGTCTCCTGCAAAGTCTCAGGACATGAACAAAATGTGGACACATTTTCTTCCAGAGTGTAACACACATGTGTTCTAGTCCACCTGCCAATGGAGTCCTTGTTCCTATCTGAATCCTGAGCCTGTCCTTTACTATCCACATTCCTATCAGCATCCTGCTCTTCTGAGCTCTGACCAGGATCACCTATCAAGTTATGTTTACAGCTTTCTTAGGGCATCTCTACCAAGTTCACTGAAGCTTTTCAAACTCTTTCCATAAACCAGTTTCAAAAGCACATGGTCAGGAACAGTTACAGCAATGAGTTCCATTTCTCTGGTACAAATTTTCTGTATTAGTGATTTTTCCTGTCACCAAGACACACACTAACACCCACAATTTAAAGGAGGAATGATTTAATAGCTCATGGTTTCAGGAGATTCGATTCATGGTTGGCAGACTCTGAGACAGAAAACACATGATGGAAAGGCATGGTGGAGCAAAGCTGCTCAGTTCATAGTGGCTGGGAAGCAGAACAGGGGAAGAGTACCAGAGAGGAATGGGAAAGGAACTAGCTATAGACAAGGGCATGACTCCAAGACCCATCCAGACACACTCAGGAGCATGCTCTGCTAATTTTCTAGGCATTTCTTAATCCAGTGAAGTTGATATATTAGGATTAATAATCATGGTTACCTTCACACACCTGACATACAATTGTGAAATGATAGGAATAAGACAGCAGGAAACAGTAGTCCCATCAAGAAGGGGAGGTATGGGAGTCCTGTCAGTCATTGGTCTGCAGCAGTTGTGAAATCTACCTGGAAACATTTTGCAGGCTGTCCTCTCCTGGGAGTTAAGGATGTTCCCTCATCAGATGATCAAGGACCAGATTCTTGTCCTTGGAGTGGCTTCTTAGTTCACTTGTCTCTACTGCTTCTTAGAAGTGGATCTGCAGTCAACTTTTTTACCCTCTCACCCTTTCTTGTCAAGCATCCTTTTACCTACTTCTGAAAAAGCAACGTACTTTTGCAGCTAATTTGTTTTCTGAATGTGATTCCTTGTCATAGAAAGTGGAAGGTTAAGACCTTTTTACAGTGGAACAATCAGTCCTTTTCAGTCCAAGCTGGTGGTATTTTTATATGTATACTTCTTCAAAAATCTTGTGATCTTCCTATGAACTGAATCAGAGAATACTACTGTCGACAGAAAAGGAGAAAGCCTTTTATCTGTTGGCCTGTTGTTACTTTGAGATGGCTTCTGTGGAGCCATAGTCTTAAGATTCCTGAAGTCTTTGTGGCTAAGATAGAAAACCTATTAGGTATCACCTGAATTCTCTCAGGGATTTTAACCTTGGTTTAATCTTTGTTCCCAAGCCGGGGACAATAGTGGTGAAAAACAATTTTATTTTCCAACTCATCAAGTTATGGCCTGTGATGTTCCCTCAAATCCTCCCTTGAAACTGGCCAGTTATTTCTTTACCTTATATTTTCCCCACTGTGTCATAGCACAAACAGCTAGAACGCTAAATATTTTGCCTGCAGCTTTCCTCAGTGAAACCCAGAAGTTCACTAGATTCTTGTGTCATCCTCCAAGTAACCCAGGAGACTGTTTTGTCACCTGTTCCTCTGCCCCATAACACAGGTCACCATATTTTCATCCTCCAGTACCATCTCCTCACTATTTTTTCTAACTATAGCTAGCAGTCTGCTTTCTTTTTTTCTAGCCTCCAATTCTTACCTACTCCCAAACCAAATACTGTGGTAAGTCCTCTGTTTTGTTAAGGCACCATCTCTTCCTAGGTATTCATTTTTATGCTCCTTAGATATGGCTTCATAGTCAGCCATCCACAAAGGCAGTACTAAAGGACCCTGCATTTTGCTATTGTTCACAGATCTATGGGTTGGGCTGGCAATTTTGACCTTGGCTGGCCTTGTGTGCACATCCGAGTCGCTCACTGTGGTGTCTGGGGACTGTCTGAACTAGGACATCTGGGGCTGGTTGCTTCTGGCTGGTAGCAGCGATTTATAATGCAGCAGACTAGCCTGGGATTCTTCACACAGTGGTGGGCAGAATTCCGGGAGACAGTGGGTGGAAATGCGCGAGGCCTCCGGATGATTAGAAGCCGCCGAGTGCATCTTCTGCTTGTCCTGTCACCTCCATCAGAAGGTCAACCTGTATTCAGGGTGGAGAGGAGATCTCACTGCTCCATGAAAGAAACTTCAAAGTCACCTTGCAAAGGCATGGATAAAGGCAAGAGTGGAGAACTGAAGCCACGTTTCTTGCATCCTTCCTCCACAATACCAAATGCTGAGCTAGTTCCCTAAATGAGTAGGTTGACAGCTTTTTACGGAGTCAGTCCTGCAGCGATCGGTGGAGCCTGTCTGCTTTCACTCTCTCTCAGAGGAGCACCACTGTGCTCAGGGCACGCATGTGTGTGTGGGTGTCTGTGAGCCCCTGGCTGTTAGGGACAAGAGTGGATAACAAAAAATTCACGGGCGTTTATGTCTGTGGTTGAGATCTTTGGGATTGGGCCACCCTTGAAGTGACCTCCAGTGCTTTGCAAACCTCACAAATTCCCCTAGAAATTTACCTGCTATTGTGGCTTGAGTCTTAAATGTCCCCCTAAGGCTCATGGGCTGCAGGCTTGGTGCCCAGCTGGTGGCGCATTGGGAGGGGTGGGAGCTTCAGGAGTAGGGGCCGCTTCCTCTCTCTCTGCTTCCTGTCCTCCGTGGAGTCAGCTTCTGCCATGGGGGTCCTGCCTTACCATGGGCCCAGAGCAACGAGCCAAGGACAATGGGTGAAGCCTCCGAAACGATGAACCAAAACAAGTTTTCTTTCTTTATATTGATTTTCTTGGGTATTTTGTTATAGTGACAGAAAGATAACTGTAATAGCCTGTGTCTAGATGTCCCCTCAAAGCTTCACGTGGCCATAGGTGAGGCTTTTCAGAGGTGCTGGATCTAGAGGGTGTGGTGCTGGGATGAAGTGTGTGATCCTGGGATCTAGGGTGGGTGATTACTAAATTAGTTTACTCATTAGTTTGGCATAGCTCTGGGTGTGGATAATGGGAAGGCCCACCCTGGGTGTGAGTGCTACCCGCCCTAAGGGTGTGTAACCTGGAAAGAATATAAGGGACAGAAGAAAGACTGTCACCATTGCTTGGTGCTTTTTCTGCCTTCTGCCTGCCATGAACTGTTTCTCCTCTGCGATGCCCCTCTGCCTTGGAGCTGATTATGAATTGAAACTTCAACAAACTGTGAGCCAAATAAACCTTTCCTCCCTTAACTCTAAGCATCAGGTATTTTGTCTCAGCAATGAGAAAATAACTAAGACACTAACTAACATTCTTGCCCAACAAATGTAGCTCAACATGTGGTTAGGCCTAACCTCTTTGGGCATCTTAGGGAAATGTGAGACAAGCATCATGGAATGACTGTTTTAGAGGTACTGTATTTTGGCACATTGACTGGGGCTTTTTCCCTTGTACCTACTACTCAGCATCTTTGTTCCTTTTTCTTATGAGCTGCCTTTAGGGCGAGGGATTACACTTCGTGAGAGAACAGGCTCTTTGCATCTGAGCCTCTAAGGAGATATTTATATAACATCAGAAGTCATGATTCTGATGCACACAGTGGGCTGGTTTGAATATTTAGCAGGACTGTTCTGCCTTTGACAATAAAGACAAAGTCACTTGGCTGAGGGAGGGGATGAAGTTAAGAGCAAACAAATAAAGTTGGTTGCTATGAGTCCTGCAGGAGCTGAAGTCCTTTGTGTTAGTGGAACACTGGAAGTCTAAAAGAAGTCTGGGGGCTCTGTGCGAAGATGGATCTATGTGTCTTCCCCAGTCATAATCGGAGGAACCACTGGGCTCCCTGAGAAGCCTGCGTATAGCAAGAGCAGAGCAGGAGAAACTGAGGGACAGGGGTGAGCTGAGGGGTCCTACTTCCCCCTGCAGGGAGGGAAAAGCTGCTGGGAGCACTGGGGTTCCTGGGGCCCCCAAAGGGCTGAAAGACTTGCAGGCACCTTGCAGTTTCAGTCAGGGTGTGCACCGGCGCAGAGAGCTGTGGACCACACCAGTGACTCACGTCTCCGCTGCTGCACTGTGGGCCAGGCAGAGCCACGGGGTTTCCCTTGTGAAGTTAGAAAGGCAGCCCTTGTCTTCAGAAGAATTCTGCCTTGTTTTCTCAAGTGAGATGGAGTAAAATTCAGACAAGACCGTTTACTTTAGACTAGCATAATCAGTGTTTCTGTTATCAGTAAAAATGAGATTGAGAGTTAAGTACACTCATAAAAACATTTTAGCTCATTGATTCGAAGACACACTTTGTTAGGATTTTACGTATTGAAATTGAGATGCAGCTCATAATTCACGGCGTATCAGAGTTTAGTTGGCAGCGATTTTTCTTTCTTGATGGTATGTAAAACAACAGTGCATCTTACAAATGATGACCTCTTAAATTCAATGAAGTGCAGTATAATGGAAACTGTATCTTGGGGTTTGTGAATCTCACTATTACCACTGCAACGCCAGTGATCCGGCACCTACTGCTCAGCCCTTCTCGGCTCTTCTAACTCTTCTGTGCCGACAAGCACACCTTCCTGTATGGCCTTCCCACGGTGAGGGAAGGGTAGGTAACTGCTACTCAGAGCTGAGCTGGAGACCACTTGGGACAGGGAGACAATGACATGGGCCACAGGTCTCTCTCAACTGCCTCGTTATCTGTGGACATCTGGCTTCCTTCACTGAGTGATTCTGTGGGATCCAGCAGCACCCAGACCTCTGCCCCACAGTGAATAGCAGACATGAGGACCACCTCACAGGGGTTGCACGGAGCCTTCCCTTCACCCCCGGGAGAATCCAGGTCCTCAGACCTTGAGCAGCCCTGTGGAAAGATGCTTTAAAGCCACTATCCTGAGGAACACAGGTGCAGAATAAAGCCTCACCCCACACGTGGTCTTCAAAGACAGTGTCCTCCTGCCCTGAACCATCAGGTCACCTGGGCCATTCTCTAACCCAGGCCTCTCCTGTGACAATTCCATGAGAATCAAATCACGGCCTAAACCTTCTGTCCCTGGTGTTGGCCCTACATGTCCATTCCTGAACTTCTGCCCCCCCAAACGTGGTCTTAGCACGGGCAAGGGCAGACTAGGCTTGGCTCAGATTCTCCCTTTAAATCTGTTATTTCACTTCGGCACCCTCACTTTCCACTTCTCTAGAGAGAACCCAGGTTTCTCTAAACATCCTGCATTCCAGGAGTCAGAGGTTGGGTCATCACCGTGGGTCTGGCCTTCTCAGGTCCTCCGTGCTTCCTTCGGAGATGAACCCCATAAATACATTTGGCTTTCAGGCTCTGAAGTGTAGCTTCCCACAGTGACGGTGGCGCTCTGTCCACTCTGTGTCTGCGCTGTCATTCTCCTAACAAGGCGGCCTTCTCACCGCCATGCTGTGCAGCTCTCCCCCGTTCCCCAGCGAGGCCTACTCGGCTTAGGTCCCACGGTGGGGCTGACCTGGATCTGCTGTGCCATGTGACTGCGGTCAGACCCAGCCAGCCACTGCCCGCAGCTTGGGCCCAGACACTGGCCCTGATAGTGCCGTGATGTCCCGCAGCATGCAGGTGTTCCCATGCCCGGACACAGTGACATCTCCAGGAGACCTTGAACTCCCAGGAAGCCTGAAGATGGCGCAGGGCCTGACTCCCCTCTGTCACTTTGGGTCCAGAGGCCCTGCCTCAGGTCGGGAGGGGCACAGGTTTCAGGTTTCTCCAGGGCCAGAAAGTGTGGAAAGTCAGAGCCTTGCCCTCACCAGGGAGCGCGCAAGGTTGGATCCTCCAGGTTTCCGAAACAAAGGAAATGCAGGGAAAAACGGCTGGGTTTAAAATATCGCCGTCTCTTCAGGTAACTCAGTGGTTTCCTAGCCCAGAAGTCTCTGCTTCTGTGCTGGTTTTTTGTACGGCGATGAGAAGAGCTCATGCAAAGGAGGGCAATGGAGAGGAAAATCCTATTTCAGAAAAATCATTCAGTTTCTTGATGATACTCAGTGCTACCAATCTGTTCTCTTTTTTCAGAAAATACATTCTTAGTCTACAACGTTTTCTTCATTGATGTCTCCAAAGGAAATATATTTGATCAGGGAGTTGGGCTTATATTTTTAAACTGTTCAGGCAATAGAAAATTAGCCCTAGCATTTTTCCGATACAAGGTGTCTAAATAATGAATTTTATAATAACACTGCTTCTCTACTTGGTTGAATTTTGCATAAAAGTATTTTGTCTTGAATGTTATAAAAGAGAATTAGTTACTGAGAAATCCAATGTTCCTTGTTCTTATAAAACTGTTTCACCTCTAAAGTATGATCCCGTAGCACAGACTCTAAGAATTATATTATAGTAAAATTTAGAGGCTACATAGGTTGAAAGAAAACAAGATTTGTCTTATATAAGCTGGGAGAAAAAACCTGTGGGATATTTATTGTTGGTGAGGGGTGATTGTGCTAGTATTTCTATCAAATTTGGCAATGTATAGTAAAACCCTTAAATGTATTCATAGCTCTCGACACAGTAATTCTTATAGGAATTTATCCCGAGGAAACCATTAAAAGTATACACCCAGGTTTATGTGCACAGAAGTTCCTCACTCCATTATTTCCCCTGGAGACGAGCACAGGTGTTTAAGCAGAGGCCGGCCAGTGGCGAGTGCTCACAAGCTCTCTGCAACATCTCCCATGAAGAAGTGGTGTGCGTTTCTTTATTCTGGAACGAGGCGAGAGCAGCATGGAAACTCACAGGCACTGCACCCTCTGCTCTCTCACGGCCCCTTCCCTGTGAACAGCCGGCTGCCTCTGTGAGGTAAGTGAGGCCAGGCATCTGAGCTAACCCAGCCGGGCTTGGCGTGTGAGGGAGCCCAGCTGACCCTGCACGGAGCCACTGAAACATCCCAGCTGAACTTGGCCCAAACTGCTGATGCATAGAATTGTGAGCAAATAATTAATTATCATGTTTAAGCAACAAAATTTTGGGGTAGGTTTAATTCAGGGTTTCCCATACTATGTTGCATAATTCCCTGGCATCTCAGAGGATATTAATAGAAACATGAAACCAATTTTGTAACAACTACATACTATATATTTTATAATATATAATCATAATAGATACCATAATAATAGATTATAGGAAAATAATAGAGATCATGAATATCGGGCTGGGGATTTAGCTCAGTGGTTCAGGCGCCTGCCTTGCAAGCGCAAGGTCCCGAGTTCGATCTCCAGTACCAAAAAAAAAAAAAAATAGAGATCATGGAAAAAGATACCATCTGTATTTGTCAGATTTGAATTTCCGTGACAAGATACTTGAGAAAGTCAACTTAAAAGAAAGAAAGATGTATTTTGGCTCATGGTTTCAGAGGGTGTGGGCCATGGTCGCTGGCACCATTGTTTCCAGGCCTGTGGAGAGACCGTGAACCATGATGGAATGACATGGCAGACAAAAGATGTGCACCTCAGCACAATGAGAAGTAGAGTGAGGAGTCAGACAGGAAGGGACCAGGTGTGGTTCACAAGGTCACACCCCACCGTCCACTCCTACAAGGAAGCCTCACCTCCTGTTCCCAGTAATGCCATCAAATTGTGTCATCACCAATGGGTCAATCCATTTGACAAAGTTAGAGCTCTTCCTCCTGATCCACTCACTTTCCCAAAAGCCTGTCAGCTGAGAACCAAGGCTTGAGCACATGGGCTTTGGAGTACATTCCAAATCCAAACTGCAACACCATCATTAGATAAATAAGCATAGGTGATCTTATATTTTCTACCTCTTTTAGAGTCTAGTCATGCACATTAGCATATTGAAGTTCTAAGAAATCCTGTAGTGAAGACATTTATTTAATAACATTTCTCTCTCTATTTTTTTTTACCTGCTCTCTTTTCCTGTGTAATACCTTTTAGCATCATGCTGGATGGTACTATTCCAAGGAATTGTATGGAAGAAGCGGTTTGGCAAACACTATTATTACTGATACACTAAAATACTTGGCATCAATAATCATAATTTTGCAGAAGTTTTCCTAAAAGCAAATGTTCTCAGAGTACGTATAGATAGAAAGACTGTCTTTTGTCAAGTGTATCGTGCATTCTACACTGAAAAGAACTTCGAAGTAAATTTTAATTGTAGTATATACTTGGGTGGAAGGAGGATGAGTCACTTTAATTTTCTTTTTATGACCCTCTGTTATTTCTAAATGTCTGCAATGGACATGTTCCTTTAGAAATTGTACACATGGCCTTTCGAAAGCACTGCTGGGTCCGCTGGACAGTTCGCAGTGCTCCGATGCCTCTTTCCCAGCTCTCACTCCAGGGGCTGACCAAGTGAGTAACTTGGGTCCTGCACAGCATTTCCTGAGCAGTTCCTCTTAAAGAAGCTCACACGCAGACGCAACTGCTCTGTCTTATTATTCTTTAGTGTCTCTAAGGTAGATAGTGTTTTTAACTGGTAGGACAAACATTGTATGTGGGAATTTAAAGACATTGGAAAACATACCTCTGTAGAATACACTGGGCATCAAAATATTTTTGCATAATTTGTTCTATAATAATAAGTAACTGCAATCTCAGAATGCCAAGTATATTACATCTCAATAGAATTTACTTTCTTTGAGCTCAGCTAATTATTTTGCTTTGTAGTTTGTTTAGTTTCTGATCAATAAATTATAAAATTTGAGACGAGCCATTGTAAAATACTGTCCAGTTAACTATGCTTGTAAAAATATTAGGTGGAGGGGCTGCACACACCTTCCAGTCTATGTTTCACAATTTTCATTATATTCTCACCTCCTCTACATTCAATAAACTATTACCAAACAAGGTGTAATGTCTAAACTAATACTCTATATTGTAAAACAGCATTACACATTATGCCATAATGCTAGAATTTTATGCTCCCATAAAATTGCTTTAGGTAATGATTTTTGGGTCCAAGCTTTAGGCCATTTGCCTTGAACACATCTCATTTTTAAAGCAGATTAGTTGGCATTTATTTTTCTTAAAAACCAAACACCATGAGACATGATAGAATATCGATCACCTACATTTACTGTTTCCAGGATCCATTATCTCTGTTGTGACAGAGAACGGTTAACGTGTCATGGTTTGGTGCCTCCGGTGATTCATGGGGAAGATTTAGCACAGGTGACACCCACCCAGCCTCTCAGAGCCCAGCCCAGTAACACAGAGGGCGACTCGAGAGTCAGGACTTTGGTCCGTTCCTAGGTACAAAGGTCTGGGATGATTCTAGACAAGTTTCTGGATCCTTTTACTCCTCACATGATACTTGCATTTTATATTCAAGGGTCAATTTTTTTAGATATTTGGAGATATTCCTAAAACTGCTGAGTGGAAAACAACAAACAACAAAACAATTACACAGAGCATATATTGGTACAATATTCACACAAACTTTGTCTCAAACAGGTGCTCTCTAAAAAGCTCAAAAAAGAAAGGAAGATGGCCAATTTGTTTATAAGAAAAGATTTGGAGGATATCTTGTTTTTCCTAGATGCCTCTTCAACAAATAATTGAAATAAGGATGGACCAGCAATTATATGCCATATATGCTACTGAAGTAAAAGCAGGAAAATCTACTATAATTTTACTCATGTTTGAAAACATTAAAGAAAGATTGAATCTCGTCAAAATTAAAATATTTCATGGTCCAAAAGATACAATTTAAAAAGTGTAAAAAAGAACAATGAAGAGGGGCTGGGGATTTAGCTCAGTGGTTCTGCCACCTGCCTTGCAAGCTCAAGGACCCAAGTTTGATCCCCGGTACCAAAAAAACAAAAAACAAAAAACTATGGAAGTGGGGGAAATATTTGCAAATTATATATTTGATAAGGCAGATACTTATATCTAGAATATATAAAGAATCATACAACTCAGTTACAGAAATACAAACAACCTAATCAAAAATGTCCAAAATCTGAATGGACATTTCTTTGAGAAGATAAAAAAATTGAGATTAATTAAGTGGATGAAACGATGCTTAATATTATTAGCCACCAGGGAAACTAAAATAAAAACCATACCTATTAAGATGGTTTTAATAAAAAAAAATTAAAAGTGTTTACAAGGGTGTGAATGGATTGGTATCTTCGAATATTACTTACTGCTGGTTACTTAGTCACTTTGCACTTTGCTGGGCCAAAATGCCTGACAAACACCCACAATTTAAAACCATTTTGGTTGGAAAGAGTCATGAGGCAACTGATACCAACAAGTTCTAGCTTGTGCTTCAAGTACCAAACAGATGACCAGCACTGGGACAAAATTTAGGCACCAATTTTAACATGTTCCAAGCAGTGGGGTGCCATGGTGCGACCACAAAAGCGGAAGAAAGTGCTGCTGGTTCTGCCAAAATGGAGCAGTCACTGTACTCTGTGCTCTCCTTAGAGCCAATCGTCCCGGGCTATGGCTGAGCGAGCGTGGCGCTCTCCAGACAGTGGGACTGAGAAGGCAGGTGAGGTGGGCTCTCAGCAGCGCTCACCCTGGGGTCACATGGCGGCGGAGACTTCCCCGGGGCTCCTGATTGTCATCTGCAGGCATCAGAGCACAGCAGTCTCCAACTCGATCTGGCCTCAGGGACAAAAATAGCTCCCAGAAAAGCTTTTAGTCAAAGGATAAAACAGTGTGGTCTTATGCAGAAAACCTTTCTGGCAAGACCCACCCTGCCCAAGCCTGGTGGAAAAGCCACTCCCCCACCATGTTCAGTGGTGCCCGGCCGGGGGCTGGTGTCCCCCACCCTCTTTGGCTGCTGCCCAAGGAGGTGGCTACGCATTCGGCTTCCCCATCGTGTGATGTGGGTGAACCACTGAAAACAGCTCCCAGCTGTTTTTCCATCCCTGCCCAGCAGAAGCAGGCAGATGTTCCCTGTTTTTCCTGCTGATGTGTTATTGGCAGGACATGGGGGGCAGCTGATCTCCTGTCCCCTGCCTGGCAGACACAGACAGTTCTGAGTCCACTGTTAGAGTCTTGGTGAGGCTGAGAGGCAAGTCTTGCTTTCCCATTCAGTAGAAACACATGGTGCTAGGCCCCCACCTGGCTCCTGTGACAGCCTCCCGGGGTGAGCAGACCCCACCATACACGCTTCAGTGACAAGACTGAGGAGGCAGTGCAAGGAGAGGCCAGTGGTCACAGTCTGAGCATTAACACACACCACCCTATGTCACCACACAGGTGCCATGTGGGGGCTGAGCCTGCGCCCTCACCTCAAATAGGCCACGGAAGGGGTGGAGTCAGGAGGGGCTGCTAGCACCCTGCCTGCCTGCACCTTCCTTGTGCAGTGGGGCCTAGCAGGAAGCTGAGTTTCCAACTCCATCATGGATACCTGTCTTTGGCAGCGGAGTTCACTGGGGAGGAGATCTACAGCCCCACTTCGAGCCACCAAGGCAGTGCGAGTCAGCCAGTACAGTGTTATCAGGTTGTCTGGAGAGGGACCGAGGAAGAGCTGAGTGTACACATCCACCCCTCCTGTGTGCTGTACCTAAAAGGGGGCATTCTGTACTGAAACAAAGATTTAATAAGATCCACAGTCTCAGAATATAATACTCAAAATGTCCAGGGCATACTAAATCTACCCATCATACCAAAACCATGAAAATAATATGCATGAGAAAACAAAATCTACAGACACAAACTGAGAGGAGTGACATACTGGAATTTTGTAATAAGGGTTTTAAAATAGCTGTAATAAAAATGCTTTAATAAGCAATTATGAATTCTTGAAACAAATGAAAAAATAGAAAATGAATGAAGAAATAGAATAAGAAAAACAAAATGTAAGTTATGCAGCTGACAAATGTGTGAGTTGGAATGAAACCTTCTTCAAGAGCTTGAACAGTAGTGTGAAGACGAACAGAATTAGATTATGCGCAGATCAACAGAAACTCTGAGTCTGAGCAATACCGAAAATGAGTATTAAAAAATTAACAGAGTCTCAGACCAGGGAACAATAAGTATAAGCTAATAATAATGCACTCAAATTCTCACAAGAGTAGAGAATGAAGCTGAAAAATCAGGTGAAGAAATAAAGGCTGAAAACTTCCCAGATTTGGCAAAAGACATATGGCTAAGGAGAGAAGAAGCCAAGCAAACCTCACATTTGATGAATCCAAGGAGAGTATGTCAGACACCTCACATTGTGCTTTTGCTGAAGACTAAAGACATAAAAATCTTCAGAGTACCCTGCGGGAAGCAACTTGTTACTTACAGGGGATGATATTTGAAAAATAGCAGATTTCACAACTGATACCATGGAGATCGGAAGAAAGTGGCATAACTATTTTCAGTAATAAAAGAAAATAAATGTCATCCATAGATTTTTATGTCCATGAAAATTTTTCTTCAGGAATGGAGGAGAAATAAAGACATTTTCAGATGAAGAACCAAGGAGAATTTGTTGCCAGCATACTTACCTTAAGAAGGACTAAAGAGATTCCTTTAAACAAGAGGGAAGTGATAACAGAAGAATGTTTAATACTTCTGATAGGAAAGAACATCAGCAGGTGTAAGCAGAGGCAAATACAATAGACTATCCTATTTATTGTGACAGTGAAGCTTAATTGATGACTGGATTGCCTTGGAAACTGCCTAGTGGATTCATAAAGCGCATCTCTGGATGTGTCTAATGGGTCATGGGGCCGTGACCTTGAGCACCATATCTGGTTCCTCACCCTTCTTCTCTGGCATTGTTCCCCTGCTCTGCCTCCCAGCTGCCATGATCTCTGCTCCACCACACCTTCTGCTATGCTGTTCCTGCCTTGAAGCCAGCTGACCATGGACTGGATCCTCTGAAACTGCGAGCCAAATAAATCTTTTAAATTTTGGGTGCCAGGAATTTTCTCCCCAAATGAGAAAGCTGACTTACAAACTCTTCATGAGTTTCTTAAATCATATTGGTGATTAAAGCACAGGTTTTATTACCAATTTATCTGGTGCTCAAGGTATAAAGGGAAAATTTAAGGGTCATATTTTAAAAGTATAGGGAGCAAAGAGACCTAAGTGGAAGGTTTTAACACTTCACTCAATGGTAAAATGTTGATACCAGCAAATTGTGATAAATTATGTATCTATATCTTATAATTCCTAGATCAAACACAAAGGAAACTAAAATATACTCAAAAACTATAAATACATCAAGATGATTTTTAGAATATGAGGTGTGATAAAGAATAAAGTTAATGTTTAAATAAAAATTTTAAAAGTATTGCAGTAAAAGACACATTACCATAATGCCCCTCAAAATTCTCCTCTTCATTCTAAAGACGCTTATTCCATCATTCTAATTACTTTCTGAAACAGTTCTGAAAGTCTCCTTTCATGAGTGTCTTTTTGTGGCTGCCTTGATGTCCTGAATGGATTCAAAATGTTTACCACAATTTCTGTCAAATAAAAACATGACGCTGCATCCTCACTCACCTTATTCACTAGATCTGGCACGGTGTAACTCCTGCCTCTTCCCCAAAGTCAAAATGACCATGAAAAAGAAACATTTTTAATTAATCAGGACATCAGGCAGCCATGACAGTACATCTACCGACACTCAGGAAAGAGGCCTTCCAGAACTGCTTTGGAAGGTGGCAAGAACAATGTGATAAGTGTGTTTGAAGTGAGGAGGAGGATTTTGAGGGGGATTAATGGTGATGCCTCTTTTATGGTAAGAATATTTTAATTTAAATCTTCACTGTGTGTTTTGATGACATCACACATATTCATGTAACTCACTGGATAATATGAAAAGAGAAAGTGGAAACCAACAGAAGTAAATAATACAATGATAGACTCATGCCCCAGAAAACTCATGATTATTGCTGTGGACCTAATTTGTGTTCCAAATTCATACATGAAAGCCATCATGTGAAGATATTTGGAGGGGGGATTTTGGAGGAGGAAATGAAGTCAGAAAGGTAACTCTCTATGGTAGGACTGGATCACGTTTGAGTCTAGCCTGGGCAACTTAGCCATATAATGAGACACTTTAAAAATGAAACATAATAGGGCCAGGGATTTAGCTCAGTGGTTTCATCGTCTGCTGCACAAGCGCAAGGATCTGAGTTCAATCCCTGGTACCAAAAAAAAAAAAGTAATAAATAAAACAATAAAACAATAAAACATAATAGTGGCTGGCAGTGTAGCTCAGTGCAAAGGCCCTGGGTTCTAGCCCTAGTACCACAAAAAGAAAGGAAATTAGAAGCTGAAGAGATGTTTCCCTTTCTCCCTGTCTGTCATGTACAGATATGAGAAAATTGCTACCTGAAATCCGAGAAGATAGCCTTGGGCAGACACCAGATCTGCCAGCAGCTCGTTCTTGAGCTTCTTGGCCTCCACAACTGTGAGGAATAAATGTCTGTTATTTAAGCCACTCAGGCTGCGGTATTTTTGATACAGCAGACTGAACTGACTACAACTGCCTTAGTTGTAAAGAGCCTGAATATACTGCCATCCCCCATATACAGTTTTGCTTGTCATAATTTCAGTTACCTGTTATTTGCAGTCTAAAAATATTAAATAGAAGATTCAGAAAATAATAAACTCGTAAGTTTTAATTTATGTACCATTCTGAGTAGCATGATGTCTTGTCCCATCATCCCACTCTGTCACAAATTATCTTTTTGTATAGCATGTCCATGCTGCACATGCCACCAACCCATTAGTCACTTAATATCTATCGTGGATATCATGTCAAGTGCTGTGGTATCAGAGTTTGCATAGGAAAAACATACTATACATAGAGTTTGTATTATATGTCATTTCAAGAATCCACTGGAAGTCTTGAAATATATATCCTCCATAGATCAGGAGGAGCAGCTAGAGAAATTAAAAAGCATAAATTGGCACAATGGTTTAAAAAAACAAAAAACAACAATGAAGCACAAAAATATCATCAAATACATCCACATAGGAGGTTAAAATTAAAGGACAAAAAGTATATCATACAAATAGTAAACCAATAATAACAAAAATACCAAATATACATGCACCAAGCAACATATACCCAAAATACACTGAGCAAAAACTAGTAAAGGTGAAAAGGGAAATGGACAAAGTCATTTTTAAAACATACCCTTAAAACAAAAGTTAGACCATATGCTATGTCATGAGAAGAGCCTTCACAGATTTAAAAGAAATATTTAATATAGAATTTGTTCTCTGGCCATATGGAAGCAAATAGGAATCAACAACAGAAAGAAAAGAGGAAGAATTTTCAGCATGAAAAATTTAAACAACACATTTCTACATGGGTCAAACTAGAAACCACAAAGGATATAGAAAAAAACATACAGCTTAATTAAAGCAAAATGTATAAAAATATGTACCATGCAAGTAAAGCAAGTTCTGAGGGTGAAATTTTTAATATTAAGTGCTTATGTTATGAAGAAAGAAATGTCTAAAATTAGTAATCTAAGTTCCTACCTCAGAAAAATAGAAGAAAAATAAGTAAACCCAAAGCAACTTGAAAGATGAAACACTAAAGAAAATAAATGAATGAAATTAAAAACAAAAAGAAAAAAATCAATGAAACTGTTTCCTAAAGATACCTAAGAAAGGTGATAATTTTCTAGCAAGACTGATGAAAAATCAGTTAGGTGATATAATGACAAAACTTGCAGGCATTACAAGGATAGCAAAGGAACACTTTGAAAAACTTTATCCTCATGAATTCAACAACTTAGAATAAATAAACAAAACTTCAAAATCCACAAACTAACATTAAACCAAGATGTGATAAACTAAATGATCCTATTAGGAAAAACAATACATTTGTAACTAAATCCTTAAAAAAGGAGATTTGACCCAAATGATTTCACTGGAGGATTATACCAGATTTGTAAAGAATTCACATCAATTTTTACATAATTGATTTAAAATAGCTTAGGACGGAAAGCTTTCCCCTCATTTTATGAAGCAAGTACAAACCTGATACCCAAAACAGAGAAACACAGTGCTAAAAAAGAAAACTACAGACATGACGTCCTCCAATAACTTAGATGCAAAAATCCTCAATGAAACATCAGCAAGTCTAGTCCCACAATCTATAAAAGTCCATAACAATATGGAGGTCCAGCATACTCTGTTTTCTCCCCAAACACAAATTCAGCAAAAGCCATGGACAGGTCTCTTTGTGAACCATTCCAAAGTTAACTCAAAGTCTCCTGAATTCTGGGCAAATGTGTAGCTAGACTCCCTGAAGCCAGTAAGAAAACTTGGGATACCTCCTTGTTGGAAATCTTTAGCTTAACTCATAATCAAGAACAGACTGAGCTTCCAGCTTCTCCTGGACAGGTAAACCACTGGTTCATACATTAAGCACCCCACTTTTGTGATTGGTCTCCCCAGACAACTAGTTTCTGGATTGCCACCTGGGGCCTTCACAGTGTAGACACCTGGAGAGAATGAAGGTGGTAGGTGGCTGGTTGGTATAGATGAAAAACTCCAGCTCTCAAATCCCCCTTTCTGAAAGAAAGTGCTGCTCCTGCATCTAGTCACCAATTTCTCCAGGCTGTCCAAGAACTGGCATCTGTCTGGCCAGTGGCAGAGACCCCTGTAGTCAGGTTCCAGTGACCCACCTGCCCAGTGAGCGATGCAGGCCTGAGAAAAAGAATGCATTAAGAGACAGAACTAGGAGAGAGAACGGGGGCCAGGACAACCAATGCCAGTGCAACCGACAAAGGCCTTGGACAGTCCCAGGCACTGACTTCTATTGGCAGTCAATTGGGGTAAAGGCAATGTGTGGTTTCTATGGAAATTAATGCAAACAAGGCTCATAAAGGACAAGACAAAGCATTCTCAAGTTAGGAACAGAATAGACAAAAGATATGGTTGTAATTAGAACATTGTCCTCCTAGTCTGAAGGTTTAGTTGTGTGAGTGGAATTTGGGTACGAGTTACCCTGACCTGGGCATGTAGGCTTTGGCCAGACTCGCTTCTCAAAACAAGCCAGTTGTGGGGTTAACTCCTCACAGCCTGCTTTGGGTATAATCAGTATTATGGTCCTCTGCAGCCAGTCTTAGAACTCCAATGGGTGTGGCATCATCCAGCTGCCCGAGGAGAACAGAGATGACAGCTTTGGGTGATCAGTGCCATGCAGAGCTCATCTTCATGAACTGTGCAGAGCAAGAGATGGAATCCACTGCTGTCTGCTTCTCCCAATCATGGAAAGAATTAGTGCCAGCAGCCAATGTACAACTTTTTCAGGGGTTTCCCAAAGGACTAGCTTCTGATCTGCCTTGCTCAGAGTGTTGGAGAGACCTGAAATGATCTAGCTACTCAGGGGAAAGTTTAAACAAAGGTGGGAATTTGGCTGGCTCTTGCCATAGGCCTCCCTCCTCCTTGAGCGTGGAGCAAGTGGACAAAATCCCAGGTTCCAGATTCTCCTTGAGGAAGGAGAAACTTGGATGGAACAGCCAATGGTCTAACTTTCTGAGGGATTCCTGAGGAACTAGCTTCAGCCTCCTGGTCTTGGTGCTCTGGTTTGAAGTGTGCACAGTGTAAAAACGGTGGGTTGCACTAGCATGAAAGTTTAAGAATCTCTGGGATGATGATTGGTAGAAGTCCTCTCTTTTATGTAGCCAGTCTGTAATGAGTAGAAGTGGCTGCTTTGTTTAATGGACAGAGATTAACAGAGAGCTGGGGAAAAAAAAAATCAGGCAAAATGCATCAAAGGAACAAGATTGATCTCCAGAAAACAACAGTAGTGAAACAGAGTTATGTAATTTACTCAATAGAGAATTCAAACCATCATAAAGATACTGAGGTCAAGAAAGCTATGCATGAGCAAAGTGAGTTTCAACAGAGTTGGAAAGTAGATATAAAAAGGCACCAAACAGCAATCATGGGCTGAAGAACATCATTCACACAATTCTGAAAAATTCACTAAAAGGGTTCAGCAGCACTAAATTAAGCAGGCAAAAGGATTGGTGAACTCAAAGATAGGTCCCTGTAAATTCAGTCAAAGGAGAATAAGAGAAGAAAACATTTGGACCAACGTACACACTCTGGGAATTATGGAAAGACCAGAGAAAAGCAACAGAAAAGCATATTTAGAGAAAAAATGTCTGAAAATTGCACAAATCTAGGATGTGGATCAGGTTAATGAAGTCTCAAGGACCCCACATAAGAAGAATGTAGAGAAATACACAGCAAGACACAGTATAATAAAACTATCACACACCAAAGATAAAGAAGGAATTTTGAATGCAACACGAGGAAAGTCACTGGTTGGTGAAAGGGAACCTCCATAAAACTGCCGCTGGGTTTCCAGCAGGAGCCTTGTGGGCCAGAGGATGTGGGTGACACGTTCCAAGTACTGAAAATAAAAGACCACCAAGCCAATGCCATACCCAGAAAAACTGTCCTTCAAGACTGAAGGAGAAATCAGATAAACGGCTGCTGAGGGAGTTCATCACCAGCAAGCCAGCCTCGCCCAGAGAGAGTGCTTCCCTAACCACCTAGGTGTTTCTTTGTTGTTGTTGTTGTTTTGGGTTTTTTCCACACTGGGGATCAAACTCAGGACCTTCTCTTGGGAGGCAGGTGTGGTGCCACTGAGCTAAATCCCCAGCCCACCTAGGTGTTTCTTAGTCCAATCAAACTGGAGTATAAGGGTCATATTAAAATATTGAAGGAAAGAGTACTAACCCTCTTGAATTCTGTTTTCATTTTCATTTTATTAACTTGATCTTTACTAATTTTCACAATCTATTTTTTTTGAAATGATATATTGTGAAGATTCTACATACAATTATTTGTCTCTGAGCGGGGTTGAATTTTGTTTTTTTAGTTGTTGTTTTTAAATTCCAAGGACTAAATCCAAGGCCTTCACACTGAGTTTCATCCCCAGTGCCCCAGCCCCTTTGTAATTTTAAGACAGTGTCTGGTTAAATCACTAAGTTTCCCCGGCTGGGCTCAATCTTTTGATCCTCCCTCTTCAGCCTCCTAAAGTCCCAGGATTACGGACGGGCGTGTGCCACCACACCCAACTCAGGTTGACTTTTCTAGCAGGAGTTCTATGCTGAGAGATTACCTTAGATGATGGAGGGTCATCTTTCTGCTTTATTAGATACGTCATTGTTTGATCTGCCTTTGACTCCTAAAGTATGTTTCATTCTTTTTTCAAAGGACAGGTGGCAAGACACAAACTCCAAAGTGTGTCTCTCATATTACAGGAAAAGGCATTCACTTTAGCCCGGACTGTTGGCTGTTGATAACCTCTCTGGACATGTTGGAGTCTTGTCCTCGTGTCAGGGTCAGGGGGCTGAACAGGTGCCCTGTCAGGTGAGGTTCCCAAAGAGAAGAAAACTTGTGGAGCAGACATCACAAGCAAGAAGGAACAACTCTGTTTTACAGCACAGCACTTACAGTGGTTGTTATCAGCTGCTGGGTCATGGTGGGACCAAGCACCTGGATGACCTTGCGGGCCACATGGTGCTTATGTGGTTGTCCGTGCTGATTCATTGTTATATAACAAAACCCTGCGGTGCACCTGGGCTAAATGATGGGATTGTGTCCTCCTGTGTCCTCAGACGCCCTCAGACGCCCGGGCTTTGATGCATCTCACAGCGGCTGCACACTCCTGTGTGCAGCTTGGGAGTCACATGAGGGTGTGAGGTGAGTCTACAGATGCTCTGCTCTCCTCTGCTCTGAGCCTCTGGAGGTGTGGGCCACCCTTACATGTGCCCGGTCACTTCCCAGGGTGAGGGGAGGGGGCTTTCTCCTCAATCTCCGCCCTGTCCCCGATGGAGAAGGCCCTTGGGGAAAGCTGAACAAACATTATCTCGTGAGGCTTGGTTCCTTCCTTCCAGGAATTGGATACCTTTCAGTTTGAATCCATTATGAGCTCTCCAGTTGCATGTTGTAATTTGTGTAGATTTTGTGATTGGGCAGGAGGCTCACTCTGCTGTTCCTCACTCTGGTGTTCCTCAGTGGGAATTTCATTAACCTCAATTTTTGTTAACATTATGGTGTAGAGTTTACCAATTTTTATCTTAATTATGATTGCCAATTCCACTTGTACTCATTCTTCATTATTACTTTATGCTTGATTTAATAAATGTAATTGTGCTTTTATTAATAGAAGTGCTTTGGTATCATTCTCTCTTGGGTTTAAAAGTGATATAGATTTATTATAGATTATTTGTCCATTTTTTTCCTTACTAAAAGTTAATGCATGGATAAGTTAAAAAAGAAACCACCACCAAGTACTCTGGGAGGGGGAGGCAGGAACATGTCAGGTTTGAGCCAGCTAGGGCAACTTAGCAAGACCTTGTTTCAAAGTAAAAAAATAAAAATAAAAACAGTTGCGGATATAGCTCAGTGCAAAGTTCTAGGGTTTAATCCCCAATGTCTCACAAAAACACACACATTTGCATACGCACACACACATGCATATCCTGGAACTCAGAGCATTTAGGTACCACCTTCTTCACACATCAGTACATTGGTGGTCATCAAACCCTAACACTCATAGAGCATCTCCCACTGAGGTCAAAACACCACACTTGAAGATATCAAAGTGATAGATGATACTGAGTTTTTATTTTGTTTCCCTTCTTGCTTTGGCTTCATAATCCCATTGGTGCTAATTAGAGCATTTTTGTCTTCAAGCTTCAGTGAGTTGTGTTCAGAAAGCAGCAGAACAGTGCAGGAGAATGAGGGGTAAATGAAGAGGCCAGGAGGAAGAGGGAATCCAATTTTGAACAATTACAAATGGTTGGTGGGGAATGGCTGAATGTCTGTTAGTGCTCCTGACTTTTTGCAACACAGTTACTGAGAAAATAGATCCTATTACTCCACAATGAAGGTGTTCAACAAAGTAATGGCTCAGGCTCTGCTTCATTTTCCTTTCCAATTAATCTCTTCAAAGTCTTTCTTCATGGAGCCATCAGAGGGTCAGGAGGCCCAGCATCAGTTTCCTTCCCCATGATCCTTTTTCTTCTCATGGCATTCCCTTCCTTACCTTTGACTGGTTTTCTTTCTCCTTTTAGAGCCTCTAAAATATATAAAGAATAATTTTTTTCCTTCAAATTTGAATCCAAGGTATTGGTAATTACAGGTAGATGCTCTTATGCACAGCATGATCATCATTCAGTGGGATGGTTGCATATAAGGTAAAAAGAACATTGTTAATAACTGACACATAGGGCCAGGGATTTAGCTCTGTGGCACCGCCACCTTCCTCGAAAGCGCAAGGTCCCAAGTTGAATCCCTGGTACCTCCCCGCCCCCCGCCGCCAAATAACTGACACATTAGACTTCTGAGCTATCCCGAGACATTTGATAGGATAAATGCAAACATGAATATTTTGATGGAAGAAAATGTTTGCGGGAAATGCAAATTTTCAAGCCCCCAGTCTTCTGTCAGGGCTGCTGTAATTTTTATTAGGTTTGTTAAAAAGTGAAGGGCTGTGGGGCTGGGTGTGGCCAGGGCTTTGGTTCATGTGAAAAACTGGACAGTGCTTTAACATTCCTGCGGTAGGAGAAGTAAAAGATGGGTAGAAAGGAGACAAGGAAATCCTAACTAAAATAAAGTGCTTTTAAGCAGACTACCACTCTGGGCTCAGTGGGTGTCACTAAGCCCCTCAGCAGCGTCCTCTGACAAGGTTCACTGTCGGCCCCGCCTTGAGGACCATCACACCCCAGACTCTTCAGGAACAGCTCACCGAGGGCCATGAATCGGCTTAGTTGAGAAAGAAAAGAGCAGGAACTCAATCCTAAAATAAAGGAACAGACTGAGTGAATCCAAAGAATATTTAGATTACCTAGCTTAGTAAAAACAAAAATAAGTGGGCCCAACCTGCAGCCCGGGCCTCCTGGGGTGTACCACCTTCTCCGGGGCTCCACCCCCAAGGGAAGCACAAGTACCTGCACTCCAGGAAGCACTGCACCTGGCTCTCCGCGGTCACGCCAGTTCCGAGCGTAGATCTTTTAATTTCTGCCTGGTAACCCTTTCCTCTTATTGACTCCTGAAAACAATTTTTTTTTTCACAGAAGGAGTCAGCAAACCTGAAGACCTATTGTACAGGTAGGGTGGGTTAGGTTCCTTCTCTCAGCTCCAGAACCTCCTAGGACCCCGTCCAGTGACATTCCCAAGGAGAAAACCGAGCCCCACTGTTTGAGAAACTGTAAGGTGGATCCTTTCCTAATTGCCAATTAGGTTTCTCCTCTTCCAATAAATGTGAACAGGACTTTGAAAATGTTGTATAAAAGAGGACTAGACAGCATTGTGTATACGAGTACTGCAGACCTGGCTGTGAGCTTTCAGCCCTGAGTTTTGTCTTAAAGTTAGAGTGAAAGTGAGAGATGCAACTCTTACTAGAAACCTAAACTACGGACTTAATAGAAGGTACGAATACCTGTATGTCCCAGTAAGAGGACCACCTCCAAGGAGGATGCCAACCCTCCAGCTGCTTCTCATCTTGCCCTTTAGAAGCCTGACAAGGCAACTTGCTCATCTTCCATTTGGACTAAAAGAGAAAAGACTCGCTCAGAGAATTTCATTTGCATGTGGTTTCTTATAGTTACTGTATCTATTGAGAATTAGCATTATCCTTTATATTGCTGCACAGAACATGTGCTTTGTAAGCATTCTTTTAAAGTACCCTGAATAACATGAGTACCAAGATGCAGAGATGCTGCCGCTACCCCAGCACCAAACTCCCTGATTTCCCACGGGAGGATTTGCCCCTGCAGCTGCCTTCTCCTCCAGGGTCCGAGGCTCCTTTCAGGGACATTCAAGCCCACAACACTGCCTCTCTGATTTGCTTTCATGAATGGTATGTGGGTAATCACAGTTGTTGCCCCTCTTAAAGACAGAGCGAAATGTTTCATTTTCTAGTTACTAAATCTGAAGCGATATTCCTTGTTAGTGACATAAGGTGAAACTTTTAGTTTTACATAACAGTCACAATTTGCAATTGTAATGAGGGCAAGGATTCACCAGAAAACCCAGATTGTCTCCAGGGAAAGGAGTGAGCCAGGAGGAGAGCAGGCCCGGCAGGAGGGGTGCTGGGCCCTGTGGCCACCCTGCCCCTGCTGCAGGAAGTGGGTGGGGCTGACTCCTGGTGTCTTCCCGTCTGAGAGGGGTTTGCTGACCCAGGAGGAGGAGGGAGGGCAAGGCGGAAGAACAGTGCTGGAGAGTTGAGGAGAAACTGGGTAGTTCTCTGGGTGGATGAGGCAGTGAGGAGGTGCAGTCCAAGGGGTGGACAGGAGGAGGAAGTTTTGATAACACTGCTGTGGGGGAGGAATGACGGCAGCGACACTGCACCTGATGAGCGAGCAAGGACCACAATTCCTTCTGAATCACTTTTATTTGCTGGGCCGAGCTGCTCTGAATGTGGCAGAGTTGAGCCTGAGCCACTTGGGCTTCTGGATTTATTCTGTTCGCAAAGATTCATGGATTCTAAATGTGAAAGCTAGATTAAAAGCTGATTTATCTTTTGGCAGGCAGGCAGGAAACTGAGAGTAGAACTAGGAAGAACAGACTCCTTGAGCTCTTATTTTGGGTCTTCCACAAATTCCCTGAATGACTTTGGGCCAACTTTGACCTGTTCTAGGCCACCATTTCTCAATTCATAAAATAAAAGATTAAATGAGGTAATTGGAAGGTTAATTCTCAGTCCTTTAACTTCGTGCACTCTGAGTTAAAAATGTCAGCACCCTCTAATGCAATTATTTTATTACTAGTGGTTGTTAGCATGTTCATAAAACAATAATGAGGGCAGCTATCCCTCAGTGAGCCCTTTTATCTAGTCAGGAGTTACTTGCGTATTATCCCACTATGACTCATTTAATTTTACCAACAGCCCTTCATGCGAGGGGGGGGGGTGTTATTATTATCTCTATTTTATTGGGGAAGAAATGAAGACTCAGGAAGTTTTAATGAGCTGAGACCAGAAAGCTTCAGCTGATGCCAGAAAGGCTGTGTGGACCAGATTGGCCTGAGCCTGACTGGTGACCCCCACCCTTGTGCCTGTGGAAGGATCTGGACCACTCCCAGGGCCCCCAGGGCCAGGATTCTCCTGGTGTGGTCGCCACCCAGTCTGCTGAGCCCAGTGTGGCCCTGGCCTGGAGTCCAACTCTGTAGCTCTTGCTGGGCAGTGAGTTGCTGCCATTTCCATCTTTTCTGGAAACGTCACTCTCCGTATTTAAGCCAAGCCTTAGCTTCCAACGCTCTGCATAAGGTTGAGACGCAGCAGCTTCTGTGTTTTAAGTAGAGAGGCTCAGAATGGCACTGTTACAAATTCCATGAAACCTCGGGGGTAAAGCATCTCTGCTTGTGCCCAGTTACTTTTGCATCATTCTCCTGGATTCATGCAATTGCTGTTTGCCTGGAATTGCAGTAAGTGTCTTAAGAAGAGCAGTTGTGAGAATCTGATTCCCTTTTTACTAAATATAATTCAAGATCTGGCCACAAGGAATACAGGGTGTAAATGAACTCTACCTCTTCCTTCCTTTGCCCCCTCTTCTCCAGGCAATCGAATCCCTTCTCCTCCCTGGTCACACAGCCCAGGGTCCCATGCGTGTGGAAGTCTTTCCAGCAGGGGAAGGGGAATGAAGGGCAGAGACACCTGCGCTTGCTTGAGCCACCCCAGTGCCACCTTCCACCTGAACCTAATTTATGTGGGAAATATCTCGGTTGAGTTCTAGACAGGACTTGTTCTGACATCTAAATGAAGTCATGAAATTTAAGAGAATGCATCTCAGGCTTCTTCCACATAAATTTTTGTGCATAATTATGATCTTTCCAGGTGGAATTCATCACTTTCTCTTCTGAGGTCCCACAGCATATTTATTTATATCTTTATTATAATATAGAGCCTACCCTTTCCTTGCATTACCTTGATTTATGTGCACGCCTTTTTCTCCTCTTAGATTATAAACTTCTTAAGGCCAGGTATCATATTTATAGATTTGAACTGCAAATTTAAATCTTGAGAGACGTAGCTTAAATCTTTATGATGTTCTCATACCATATATCTATAAAACAGCTAAAGTTAAATTTTAAAGTTCAAAGTGAGTCCTTTAATTCAGAATTCAAGGTTGGCTTGAATGTTTGGGATTTTTTTTACAGTGAACAAAATTTCAGGAAAGAGGATTGTTAAGGACTATAACATGTCCTTGCCATTCCACCCAGTCCGATCCTGAGGGTGGGTTTTGTGAAATAGGAAGACAGGCGTGACCCTTTCCCTGTCACCTATCTTGCCCTGAAAGCCCGGCTAGTTTCTCAGCACAGGGCGGGGCTTTGGTGGGCGCTCCAGCCCCTGAGGGAGGCGGTTACCCACCCTCTCCCGATTCCGTGCCTGAGAGAGGAGGTGTGTGCAGCACGGATGATGCACTTCAGTCAGGGCAGGCAGTCGTGCTGCTGAAGCCTCTAATCTCAAAGTTCAGCCTATGTTTTGTTGCCATTCTGAAACACATTAGAGATGCTTTCCTTGCTTTTTGTGGGGGGGGGTAGGGGGGAGTGGGAATGTGTTTTATTTTTTCTCTTTCCAGAAAAGGTCAGTATACCAACATGAAGCTCTAGCGGTTTTCAGTATAAATTGTGAAAAGTCAATAAAGTGCCATTCAGTTCTGAGATCCTGATAATGAAGGTGTGCCAGGACTTTCCACCAGGCCTCTGTCTGTCTGTACGACCGTCCATCCACCTATCTGCCCACCCATCCACGTTCTTACTCCCAGGAGCTGCTTTTGATAGACAAATAACCCATTTTCTTCAGAAGCAGTGGCCCTCCTCCTCTGCTTTGTGTTGCTTCCTCGCTTCTCTTCCTTTTCTGCCTGCATCTTCCCTCCGAGACCCTTCAGGCCGGGCGTTGTGCGCCGGGGAACTCAGGGCCCCCGTGACGCTGAAAAGCATAAGACAGAACTTCACAGCGCTGTAGGACGCAGCCTGGTGAGCAAGCCGTTAACAAGGAGTCACACGGGTGGACGCCCTCCCAGGAAAATGAGAGTGGACAGAGGAGAGCAGCAAGAAGAAGAGGCAGCGGTTGAGCTGCAGTTGAAGGATGAGCAAGGAGAGTTACAGAGACATCTCAGGCCCAGCTTAGGGTGAGTCACAGGGTGAGGGCCGAGGGGTGACACCGCGTCCCTGCATGGCACAGGTGCCGATAGGTGGGCTGGGCGTCGGGCCCACGGTCTGTCAGGGTCCCAAGGAGCGGAAGGACAAGCTCAGCCTTCCACGCGAGACGGATCCGGAGGGGAGGTGGGCGTGCACTGGGAGGCCGCGCTGCTCTGCTCCGGGATCCTTGGGAGGCGTCCTCTCTGGCCCCGGGGGTCCCTGAGGGGCTGAGCAGGCAAAGCAGTGAGGACCAGGAGAGGGAGGCTGAAGACTCACTTAGCAGACATCTCACCAAGCCTTTGCCCCGACTGGGTAGAGGGACGGGGAGGAGGTTTCCATCCCTACCGTGGAGTATGCTCCCCGGAGCTGCAGGGTTCAACGTCCAGCTGCGGTATTCACTGGCTCTCCTGTAGCCCCCTGGCTAGAACGGCTGACAGGTAGTAGTGAGAAAGTTCCATGTTGGGCTGCTTATCCCGTCATAGAGTTAGAGCTCCACAGATGCCTCCGGCTTCAGCTTTGGGGGGCGAATCTTCTGGACCCCGGAGGCTTGTTGGTCTGTATTCCCTGCACACCGCTTGGATGGCCTGTGGGCAGCAGCCCTTAGCCTCCTTGGGAGTGGTCTCCAGGTAGCATCTCTAAAGATCCAATTCATAAAGCAAGCACTACTAGAAACCCTCAAAGTCCATGTGATCCCAGTATGTCATAGAGATATTCATACCTCGAATAAAATTGGAACTCTATTGGCTAATTTTTGGCTATTCTTGTTTTGTCATTTAAATTTTATTAGTGCATGTTTGCAGTACATAATGATCACATTGGTCATGGGGAGTTGGTACAGTGCATAACACATCTAAATCTTTCCTTTTTTGTCCCCTTTCTGTTCCTTCCTCCTACCCTCCTTCCCCTCCCCTTTTGCAAGAAAGAAATCAGATGCATGAGTTTATAGGATTTCTTTCTTTCTTTTTTTTTTTTTGGTACCAGGGATCGAACTCGGGTCCTTGTGCTTGCGCAGCAGGTGGCAAAACCACTGAGCTAAATCCAGGGCCCTGATGCATGAGTTTAAATGTTGCATTGTTCCTCTTATGTGAGAAACTCAAAGTATAAATAAGGAGCAAAATGGAGGACGGATATTAGGAAGCAGGAAGAATACGGTCAAATGGGAAGGGGAACAGGAGCTGAGGGAGGAGGAAGGAAAGAAGGGAAATGGGATTTAAAGAAAAAGAACTGAAGGGAAAAAATTCAGCTATTCTGATCTGAGACAATTAGGTCTATAAGATTCCCATAATTATCAACACATGAAATCTTTTTTGCAGTTAAAACAATGTTGTAGTTGGCGTGTCTCCTGTTTTAAGCTCATGTGGATCATTCTCCTTTTGTTCCATCTTGAACAGCTGGGGGAGGCCATGATTGAGCCTGTCAACTTGAAGGATGTTTTTTAGATTTCGAGATAGGTGGGGATAGTTTTCCCTTTTTTCTTCACATGCGTGCAGGAGTTAAGTGGCTTTTTCAGAAGATATCACTGTTTCCACTTCATGAGGCGTTATGCTTGTAAATCCACCCCTTTCAATTCTTTTAATAATAAAACAATAGTGCTTCTGGCTGAAGTTTGTTGAAATACAAGGATGTGCTAGCACTGTATAACACGTTTGGTACAGACTTTCTCACACAATCTTCGTAAGAAGTATGAATAAGTGACATCATATCCATTTTACAGGTGAGGAAACTGAGCAGTAGGAAGTCGAAGAGATTTCTTTAATACTGAATAGTGAATACAAAACTACAGGCAGAGCTGGGATTTGAAGGGTCTGTCCCCTCCGGGATCTTCATCACTTGGTGCATAGACCCTGTGTAGCACGGTGGCATATCGTCCTTCTTATGCTACATTTGCACCTGGCGGTCTTAAAGACTCCCGGAATATGCCAAGAAAAGCTATCCTATCATTGGGAGATAGGACAGGTGAAAACTGAGTACATGTGACAAGCAGGATGTGTCTCAGAGGAATAGCTTTATAGGGTCCAGGCAGAAAGGAACCCTAAAATGTGTACTCAGTGTAGCAAGGTCCTTTAGGCAGGGCCAAGTTTGAAGTCTTCAACTCATCACCACAGAGCTACTGAACCCTCAGGCATTTTCCTCAGTCAGTTGGCTTGCATAACACATTTTTTAAAAGTAGGCATCTCCTAACTGGGGGAACTGAAAGTATTCATTTTTATTAAAATGTGAATTATAGCTTGTTCTTCACACAGATGGTAAGTATGGCTTATGTGAAGAAATTTCCAGAACTATTCAGACTTATGCAGTGGGGAGCATTACCAAACGTGGGGAAATCAGGGGCAGAAATTAGGTGAAGCAAGCTCCTGAAGTAGGAGCTTGTTCGCTGGTTCCCACCTTCTGGGGAGAACAGTTTCCTCGGGTCCTAGGCAAGGAAGTGCCCTTGGGTTCTGGACTGACCTCCCTCCTTTAGCTAACTGGCACGTGACTGAAAACAGGCGCTGGTAAAATACCCTCCCATGAAATTTTCACTTACAGGATCAGAGAGCTTACCTGAGAACATGAGTAGTGCATGGTCTGTCTAGAGAGCACACCAGTATCTGTTCACGTGCAAAGCTCGCCTGCTTCTTGAGCTTATTTTATCCTGTCTTAGACTGAGCTCTCTCCCCCATCAAATCAGTGGGTTAATCACATTCATATGTCCTGAGTTCGTAAAGGAGATTATAGCAATGATTCCTTCTCTCTGATTTCAAGCTAATGTGAGAGAGAGGAACATAGATAATAAAAACCACAATTAACATTTGTTTACTGTCACAGTTTGTAAAGCACTTTTATATGCATCATCTCATTCCTCTTTGCTGCACTCTGCAAAGTAGGAATTCTCATTACTTCTGCTTAGGCTTCTGGGAGTCTGAGCCAGGTCTCTAGTGTCTGGCTCTTAGGCTGAAGGCAAGGGCTTGAACCTGTGTCAGTTTCTCCTAAGACTCTTGGGCCACGGTAGCTAAATAAACATTGATTTTCTCTCTCATTTCCTCACTGGCTTTCTGCCCTTGTCCTCACCCATTATTCCTTTCGTTTCTTCTTTAACCTGTGCACTCACCACTTCTTCCTCTTGGAAGCCCTATGAATGTGAAATATCAGTGGCATCGCCTAAGTAAGTTTTGATGTAATTCAGAAGCTTGTAAAAGTATTAAAAATAATGATCACAAAGAGAATAGTTGTGGAGGGAATTACGTGTGACACAAACCAGTGTGAGTTGGACGAAAGTGTAGTAAATTAGCAAATCAGAGAGGAAGCAAAGGCTGGGTGGAGGGGCAGTTTGTTGGGCCCAGAGAGGCGTCTGATTTCGTTCACAGTCACTGTCCGGTGGGGATTCTATTCATTTTGTCCCTGAATAAGCCATTTACCCTAAACCAGCTTTCCCTAACAAAGCCTCCCCTTTAGCACTGGATTTCTTACGTGTATGAGGAGTCATGAAAATGAGGGCAGCAGCGGTATCCTCAGAGAGTGGCCTCGGTCTGCCACCTCCCACAGTGGGCTGCTGTCCGCTAGCTTCGGCCAGGCTGCAGGGGCAGGCAGCGTGGCTCCGGGCATCCTTGTCACATTGGCTCCATGGGGAGTGGGGAGCGGGGAGACTGGGAAGGCCAAGGCCCCGGGGGTGGGGCCAGAGCAGGGAAGAGTGTCTCTGGAGGCAGGGAGCCTGGGGGACCATTGCAAGGGGACAGGAGAGCCGAGAGGAGGGGCAACTGGGGAAGGACAGAAAGGGTCAGGACTGCTGGGCCCAGGCTCGGCCTACCACTCATCCCCAGTGGATCCAGGGAGGCCCTTGCTAGGAACCTGTTTCCTTGAAAAGAAATGGAAGATAATATTGGTGTCTTTGCTTCTTAATCATTATGATGTTTGCAAAAGAAAATGACAGAACACCGTCCACAGGCGTTTATCAAAACCATTCAGAATGTAAGAGCGTTTCCCAGAGGAAAACAGGGTGTCTTGCTGGTCAGTCTGGGAAGATACTGCACAGATAGGAGAAAGGGTGCCCGGCAGGGACGCGGTGGTCTGCAGCTCCTTGGTGCGTTCTCCTCGTTTATAAAGTAAGAGTCTCGTGAAAATGGTGTGCTGGGAGACACTTCAACAACTCACCCCACACACAGTTATATTTTTGCCTTATAAAGAGCGTGTAGCACAAAATTTACAAATAATAATACAGATATAATGTACCTCACTGGGAACTTCAAATAAGCAGTTGATTCTCATCAAGTGTTTTCATTGATTTTTCCCAAACCTTTAGATCCGTAGCAATCTAAGACTGCAGTTGATGAGTGTGGACCATTCTGCTGGCCGTGGTGGTTCATGTTTCCATTTATGTTAATGGCTGAGATGAAGGCGCCTAAGAAGCTGAATGCTGGGGCTGCCTTTGCCTTTCAATGATATGAAAGAGTTTTTTTTCTGAATTGCACAATTGTTTTCAAATATTGGGAAAATAGTTTCTTACAATGTGGTAGCTATAGACGTGAGATAATTTTAAATTTAATTCGTGTTGGTTAAGTTGTACCACCTTCAGCTAGAGATTGAATTGTGTATTCTCAGAAGTCATACGTTGAAGCCCCAGCCCCAGCAGCACTATATTTGGAAATAGGCCCAGAGGGAGGCCTTGTAAGGGTATCAGCGAGGCCCTTAGGATGGGGCAGGGTTAGTGCTCCAAGGAGAGATGCCTCAGATCTCTTGCCTCTCCTCCTCTTTCCCTTCTGCTCCACTCAAGGACATGTGCGAAGGTGTTCATCTGCCAGCCAGGAGCAGAGCCCTCACCAGAGACCAGGCTCTGCGGGACCTTGGTTTGCACTTTCCAACCCCGACAACTGGAAGAACGTAAGAACCTGTCACTGAAGCCAGCCCGTCCACGGCATTTTCATGTGGGAACCAAACAGGTGACTCTGCTTTCTTAAGTTCAGCCCGGGTTTGGCAAACTACTCTCAGCAAAACCTGAGCCACCATGGTGAGACCCGGCCCACCAATTCACTTCCACATGGATTATCTCCCTCACCTTCCTGCTGCGATGGCAGAGCTGAGCAGTCGCGATAGCAATCCCGCACCTAAGGTGTTTGTGAGGTGACCCTTTAGGGGCCACGTGGCCGAACCCCGTGGAGTCCAAGCTCGTGGCGCTGCTGCGTCCTCCCAGCAGATTCTGAGCTGTCAGCATTGCATCCAGGGCAGAGCGGGGAGATGTGTGTGCCGGTGCTTCCCCGCAGCTGGACAGACACAAGGGCACAGGGACACACAGTAGTAACTGGCTAAAATGAGTGGGTGTCGGGAGCAATGCTACACCATTTTAGGGAAGAACCATCTGACTAGGCCTCCTTCTCCTGCCTACAGGCCCGCTACGGCATTTCCAGACATAATTCCCTGTCGGCCCCCGGTCACAGCTGAGACCTCTATGGTCCGGTGATGCTGTGATTCTCCAGGACAAGATTACACCAGCGGGAGACACCCTGGGAGGAACCAGATCTTCATCTACTCGGTTCCTCATTGTCCTTGGATTTCTGTGGCCCCCCAGTCATCTGTTACGCCTTGTTTATCCCCATGTACCTAACTCTCTACAAGTCGTTTGTTACCTCTGTTTCTCCGGGTGCGGTAAGCTGGGGTTTTCATCTTTGCTGCCCAGAGCAGCACTGATCAGGCCCAGAGCTCAGCTTCTTCTCAGTCTCATTTTTCTCCCTTTCCTGTGTAATAAGTTAATTCACTTTGTGCTGCTGTGGCTTGCAGGAGACCAGGACTCACTGCAGAGGTCCTAGTAACGCCCCTTTCCCTGTTCCCTACAAAGAGGCATGGAGGACTTTTGAGTATTAATGGACTTTGTGTTTAATATAACCTATTTACTCAGACCTTATGACTTTCTAATAATGACTGTTTAGCAATCCGTTTGCATAAGTGCTAAATAATTAGCCATCGATTCTCATGAGCTGGTGTGAGCTAGCTCCCACTCACCATCGCTCGCTTTGAATTCCAGGTTGTATTTAAGATCCCCTTTGCTTTTAAATTGCAGGAATCGTAAATCTTTATGTCTAGGATAGTGTATGACAAGAACTTTCCAAATCAGAAGACAACTAATACCTTTGAAATATACTTCTATTTGAGTCGTCTTTTACAGGAACACATAATGTCTTTGTAGTAATTATTTTCCAAACTCTTCTGGTCCCAGGATCACTTGAGACCTCGCTGAAGAAATATAGATGTGTGGACCCCTTCTCTGAGGTCTGAACTCTGCCAGCCTTAAAGCTGAGCTCAAATAGGTTGGAAGCAGCTTTCTCAGATTGGCAGCTGAGTACCCTCAGTGCACACAGGAAGAACACTGAGACTTTCATTCTGTGGCAAAGTAGTTTTGTTTATATCCCAACATGTAAAGTTCATAGCGGGGCATTTTACATATTGCTGTTGATTTTTGTGCTAAGCCAGGAGAGTGCAGTGATGCACTGGAAGTCTTGCTAATAGGATGCAAGGCTTTTTCAGTTTCCAGTCCTGTCATCCATACCTGGACCACGGCAGGTTAATATTTTCACTCTTCTCTACCATTAGAGGGATTTCTCAGAAGATCCAAGGAAGGACTGCCTTGGAGGCTCGATTTCTGCTTTCTAGGATGTTCCGGTGAAACCCGGTTTGAGCTTGTACTCTTTGCTCCCAGACTGACACACAAGAGCACTAACCGATTTTCTCCCTGAACCTCTTCATAGCCATGGCACACCCTTGGAATTCCCCTCTGGGACCTGTTCGTGGTGGTGCTGGTCCCTGATGCCTGCCAGGGCTGTCCTAACCCTGGTTGGTGTCCTTCCTCCGCCACTGAAGTAGTTCATGCCTTTCCCGTGGACGGGACCCTGGTACATGGCTTACACTGTTTCCTTATCTCACAGATGCTGAGCTAGAGCACCCCAGGGAGTCCGGGGTCACAGCAGGTGGAGAAACCATGGAGGACCCTGCAGATTAGCTCTCTGGAGACTGCAAGGCTTAAGAGGCCTCGAAGGGCATCCGAGTTTTTCCATGGTCACGACGCCTGCTAGGAACTTAACCTGTGCATCTGTGACACCATGCACGGTGACAGCCACATCTCCATGCTCACCACACTAGCAACAATTTCTTTAGTGATTTTTTTTCATGGTTCAGCGAATGGAGTCTAACTGTTGGACTTATTTCTGTCCTAGTGTTGCTAGGCTATTTGGACTGGAAGTTACAGGAGTAGAAAATCTTAGTCGTGTTCAAAAAAGGTTTGGTTAGCTTTCAAGTGTTTCACTCAGTGGGTGAATCAAAGTCATTTTGAATCTGAAGGTTGCTCATGTAATAATTGAGATGACACATTTTGAACTCACCCTTCCTGACAAATGTTTCTTTAAAGAGACACTGGTGACTCGTGGAGAGCATGTGAGACATGACACATCAGCAGAGATGCTTTGCAAACCAAATGTTTTCAGAGATTTTCCCTGAGTAATCACCGGCATTTCCCCATTCTCTATACTCTTTGAAAAAACTTCTGCTACATCATGCTTGTTATGGGCTGTTAGTGAAGGTTTCATTTTGAAAACAACTTCTAAAGCCATGGTATGTAAAATTGCTTTTAAAATAAGACAAACCCTCTGATTTGAATACTGATTAGGATGATGAGCCCTGTCAATAACTATAGGGCCACCCACAGTGACCTTGGGAGGCTGAGGTGCTTGAGAGATGCATCTCTGGTGTTGCAGAAATAGCCCCAAAGCCTGCTCCAACCCAGGTTCCCAGTGCAGCGGGTACGAAGCTTCTCCGTCACCTGCCAGGCTCGATGTGTTAGGCTCAGCTTCTATTTTTGTCAGAAGTCAGGTAACATAATAACAACGCAGTCATTTCTCCACACCATTTTCCCCTCTTCCCTAGCCCAAATTGCTTTTTATGCATGTGGGGAGTGTCTTTACATCCTGGGCGTGCACTTAGGGAGGTAATGAATCATATTCTGAAGACTTGTTCTGGTTCTATTGCAGATTTAAAAGGAGAAAGAGAAAATCAGAATGCCCCAATTTCCTGCCAGAGGAATAGGGTGGTGTTGCAGAGCACCAGCAGATATTGGTCCCAGAGTAGACAGAGGGGGACGGGAGGGTGGGAGCTCACTGCCGTCCCTGGGGTGTGCAGGCCCTCGGCGCCTTCTGTGGAGTCTGGGAGTGCCTCGTGGTGCCCAGGTCTCAGCCCTGGGCAGCTCTCGGGCATAGCCCCTGTTGCATGCACAGCAGAACGCAATCGGCCTGATGCTTGCCTGTTCTGGGACCCCAGCCCCATCGGGTGTGGAGGGCCAGTGGGCAGCTCTGTCCCGCCCCACGGGCTACACTGAGGTGACTGGATCCCCACGGGGAAGTGTGGCACACCACTGTGTGAGGTCAGGGCGTGGACCCTCCCTGCAGGGCTCTCCTCCGCTCTCTGCCTAGGCCCTGATCCTGCCTGCTCCTCCCAGCTGCAGGGACCTCCTGCTCAAATCGTCCACCACGTGGAGATCTAGGCTCTAGTTTGAAGCTGAAGAAACTTAAAAAGGTGGTGGGGAGAAGGTAAGGAATGGGATGGAAAGACAGAGAGAAAAGGACAGAGGCCGCACACCACCTAAACCAGGAGCAGCACCTGCAAGCAGAAACCCCAGAGGGAATTTACAGCCCCACTGCTGGCCGCCGAGCCACATCTGAAAGTTCCTGGAAAGTTCATGAGCTTTGACCACTGGCAGCTCCTTCTCACTTTTCTGCAGCTTTATGGAAGACTCAGGAGCCCGGCTTATGGGTCAATGTTGCTGCAGCTGCACAGGCTCACCTGGTGTGCTCGTGTGTGCTCACCCTGTGCTCAGCCAGATTGGGCCATGCCCCTGGGCTGCTTCCTGCTCTGCACACATGGGATCCAGGGATCTGTCCTGCTCTCTCTGCAGGAGCCTGGGGCAAGACCTTCAGCACTCGTGCCCAGTGTTACCTCCAAACTGAGCTCCTCAGGATAGATTCTGACCTGACACAATTTGATACTCCAAGGTATAAATCGTCCTGAAGCCCAAGTGCCCAGGGAGGTGTGTGCTTTGTCCTAGTCCCAGACAGCTTCCTGGCCTCATTCTCACAAAGGAAATAACTCCTGGGGAAGTAATTAGATGGGGCTGCTTGACTCAGAAAGGAGAGGTGAGAATGTCTTTTTAGCAAGTTCACTCGGTGTGGCTGGGATGTGTGCCGTGATATTTCACACTGTAAACACAGCCCGGAGAAGTACTCTGGTTTTAGCATTTTCCAATGGCTAAGTTGATTGCTGCAGTCTTAAGAAACAGTAAATTATATTGGGTATACTAAAAATCACTTATTAAGGAGTGACTATGGGGAGGGTTTAGGACCATTAGAGAATCATCATAATATTGATTTTTGTTTGTGCCTCCTAATGGAAAACAACTATAGTGAAATGCAATAAATATTGATGGGAACCAAACTGAGCACTACAAAGGACATTATAGCTAGAGGGTGCTACAGAGAGTATGTCTGTGATTATCCCAAGGTATCAGCAGCAGCCAGTAGAAGACAGTCAAGTGGAGAATAGTGATCAGGGTTACAAGTGATCCCAGTCAGGGTGCTGGGAAGTGTGGAACTGTCTTGATCTTTTCTGCTGAATCTCCATTACTTTGACTTCTGTTGTGCAAATAGGATGTTTTGACACAGAAGAACATGGAGAAGTTTCTGTGAATTTCCCTATCTGGGACAGAAATCATTCTGCATGGTCAGCACTCAGAGTCATTATGCAATTCAAGGAGGGTGACCTGAGAAAATGCCACTGAACAGTGATAAAGTCTATTTATAAGCAAGACAGACTGTCTTAGACCATTCAGGCTGCTATAACAAAACAACTTAGGCTAGGTGATTTATAAACAATGGAAACCTATTGCTTACAGTTCTGGAGGTCAGGAAGTCCAAGATCAAGTTTCCAGCAGATTCCTGTGGTGAGGGACTGTTGCTCAGGGCTGGCACTCTATGCACCCCACACAGGAAAGGTGCTCTGAGTCCACTCCTGTAGGACACTAACTACACACATGAGAAGAGCCTCAGCTTACACTCATCAGCTTGGTGATTAGGTTACAACATATAGATTTGGGGGGTTCAAAACATCCAGGCCACAGCAGGGACGTGTATAAGAGCTTCACTGTGTGCACACCCTGAATGTGTGCATTTGAAGTAGGGTGAGGCAGCACTAGAGTAGATGTTTCTTTCATAGTCCAGTAGCAAACACAAAATGCCAAAAGCAACAGCATGTTTGGAACCATTCATTTATCATCAGGGAGCCATACAGGAATGTTTTCCTGGTTCTAAAAACACTGATCCTTGAAGAGTAAATAATTTTCTTAGTCACATAAAAGGTCATGAGAATGGACAGGAAACTGGATCCCCTGCTCCTGTTTTAACGACCTGGTGTCTCTGCTAGGAAATCTTCCTGAGCCTTTAATAAATGCCCTCACCACTTTCCCACCCCATGGGTGCCCTGTGCAAGGTTTTTTAACAGCACTCAGACCATATTTTAGTTAATTATTTACACATCTGATGTGCTGTACTATGCTGAATTCTTGAAAGTTAGAAAGCGTGATTTACTTTTAAATAGCTACTTCCTAGGACAACGGTAGGCATGTGATGGGTATTCAACACCTGTTTCTTGCTTCAATTAATAAATGGGCTGAAGGGTATGGGCTGCAGGAACCACGCTGTGATACTAGCACATTCACAAAACTGTGTGCGGTAAAGCGAGGTAGTTTATTTTATTTTATTTTGGGGGGGGGGTACCGGGGATCGAACTCGGGTCCTTACACTTGCGTTGCAGGTGGCGAAACCACTGAGCTAAGTCCCCAGCCCAAAGCAAGTAAGTTTATAAGCTACTCAGGTTGGAGAAAATAGTTATGGAGAGGAAGTTGTGGGAAATAAGGTTAAAAAGAGAAGACGGATCAGATTATAAATTCATGTTTAAGAAGTTTGAGTTAAACCTCATGAACTTTGTTGATCTATTTGACTTATTAGGTGGGGGAGTAACAAGATCAGAAAAACCTGGCTGCAACGGGAGGGTGGAGGGAGGAAGGCTGTAGGTGAGGAGCAGAGCAAGAGAGTAACGGCACAGCCCTGGGAGAGACCTGGACCGACAGACGGCGGGGAGGGCGGGGCCAGCGGCACAGGGAGCCTGGGGGCGCAGAGCTGAACCACACAGCCCGTGGGGGCCGGCTGCTCAGTTTCTGTTATACTGTGTTGCGGTCTTTATTATACTTCATCTTATCGCCATATGTAGTGCCTACCTATTGGAGCAAATCTGGGAAGTACAATGTTTTGGGTTGAAAGGTATTCTCCTTACCCCCAAATGTTTAACCCCAGCATCTCTGACTGCGACCTTAGCTAGTGTCTTAGTCACTGTTTTGTCACTGAGATGCAACACCCGACACGCACAGCTTCAAGGAGGAGAGCTCTACCCCGGCTCGTGTTTCCAGTCCACGGCTGGGCTGCAGGCGGCGTGGCTCAGGCCGACCCTGCCAGGCCCCGTGCCCAGTGAGCCGCTTCCAGTCACACCCAGCACCCAACAGCGGCTCAGGTGAGCCCCGCGCTCGACCACCTTCCGGCAGCCCCGCCTCTGAGTGCAGGAGGCTCTCCGGGCACCTGCAAAGTGTCGTCTTCCGTGACACTAGAAATGGAGTCTCTGCAGAGGCAGGCGACTCAGAACCATTAGAATGAGCCCTGATACAAGGAAACCGGTGTCTGTGTGGAGGGGAGATGTGGACACACGGGGGCACTGGGAACGGACGGGACGTGCAGAGCACGGGAGGGCGTTTGGGCAGTGTTGCGCAGCCAGCCACGCGCTCCTGGGGCTGTGGCCGAGCACCGGGAGCTGGAAGACTCGGGAGGCCGTCATGGGCAGCCCGGTCCCGGTGACTGGTCTCTGGCTTCCGGCCGGATGCAGACAGGAAAGTCCCACCCTGTTCACCACTGAACAGTCCAGCTTCACTCAGGCAGGAGTCATTTCAACCAGCCGATTCTTGTATTGAACAACTTGATAAAACTGTTGTTTTTCTATTTCCTGTTACATTATCTTACACAAGTTAACAAAAGCTATGCATATTTTGGTCATCCTGTATGGAAGTACCTGGGCGGGTGAGTGGCTAAATCTCCAGTTCCCTCCACACCTTTTGAAAGCTTCTGTGGGGAGTAAACAAGAGTGCTTGATGCACTGCACACGATCAACATCGGTCGCCATACTTGGTATTTTCTTTGCTAATTCTACAGGAAAAACAGCCTATGCTAGTTTTCCCACTTGGGACTTTGTATAGAAAATTTCAGAGAATTATAGAGAAATCAGCTTTCCCACAAATCACTCCTAATTTCATATTTTTATGTCAATATGGTATGTATTTCCTTTCAGTTTTCCATAAATTTTTCACATTTGAATTTGTATTATATAAAAATGTGGATTGTGCTTTTTGAAGGAAACATTAAATTCCATTTATTTTCCCCCGTGACAACATCTTCAGGAACCTGACATTCCGGAATATACCAAAACATAGATGGCCAGACCACATTTAATCCATTCCTTCACGGTGGGCATTCAGGTTGCTAAAAACATAAAGTAATAAATACTCTTTGTTTTACAGAACCATGCTTACATTTCTGATGATCTCCCTGGGGAATTTCACAGACAAGTAATCGCTTGATAAAAAGGAAATGAGCAATTACAAGCTTCTTGATCCATGCGGTCATTTCTTTCTGGGATGGTTGTACCATTTTTTCTCTGTACAAGCAATGCACAAAGGAATTGATCTTATTTAATACATTGGAAGCTTTCATTTAAATCTTCAGTTGACAAGAAAAAAACATGATATAATTATTATTGCTTTAAATTACAATTCTTTTATTATTAGTTTGAGTATTTTTTTTAATCTTAGACATTTATATTTCATCATGTAAACTAATTTGTTCATATTCTTTTCATATTTATGCGTTGTATTTTTAGTATTTTTCTCATCAATTTATTATAATTTTAAGACAGTAACTCAATATTTACAATATTGTACCACACAGAATTTCTTTTTTCACACAAAGAATTTAATATTTAGAAAAAATTTTTCTATTTTTCTTTATATCTTTATATCTTTCTTTCTCTCTCTCTCCCTCCCTCCCTCCCTCCCTTCTTTTCTTCTTTTTTGTGGTGCTAGGGAATGAACCTAGGGTCTTACACATGCGACAGAAGCGCTCTACAGCTAAGCTCTACCTGCAGCCCTGATTTCCCCTGTTCTGTTTCTTTTCCATGTGTTCCTGTCTGAAGCAACCCTCGAGTCTCCTGTGACCTGAACCAGGGGTCTGTGTTTGGCCGTTCATGGGGTTTGTCTCTGAGCTCCCTTCTTCATGGCGAGTGTACTTGCTGGGGCTGCTGTCTTTGCAGGTGGGGACCGACTCCCCGGGACAGAGGCTGGGGCTGCCTGTCAGGCGCAGGTTCACTGACCGGTCCAGCAGTGAGAACTGAAGACCCCGGCTTTTCACCCGACTGTGGGCTGGGTTTTAGGGAGTGAGAGGTGAGCGCTGTGATGGGTGAGTTCCCCGGGGACCCTGTGCTGTGGCTTGAGTATCATTTGCCTCCTTCCTTGAACTCACACATGGTTCAGTGAGGTGGGGCAGTCTTGTTACCGCTGAGTGGAGAATGGGGGTGGAGTTCTGGGTTCTCCAATTGCCTTCTGTTTGACACCCAAAGAGGGTGCTGCTCAGAAGTGCAGGGGGCTGTGCCCTCGACCCCTGGCTTGATGCCTCCCTGCCCAGCGGGAGAGGCCTGGCTTGTTACTCCTCTGTATCCAGGCCAATGGGCAGCGGGGCAGCTGCTGACTCTCCACCCTGTCTCCCTGGGCACCGCCCAGCTGGGGGGTCCTTGCTGCTTCAGGGTGAAGATGGGATTCTGGGCTTCCCAAGGGGTGTCTGTGGGCAGCAGAGTTGGGGACCCCCTACCACACGGCAGGGATGGAAGAGCCAGCTCCTTGCAGGGCTGCTCTGGTGCCCCCGCAGCATGGGGAGGTTGCAGGCCTCCATACACTCTGGCAGCCCCCCTGCTCGGCTTCTGCTAGCATGGACAGGGTCACAGGTTTTCTAGGGTGTGTGCTACAGTCAAGCAGTTGTTTTCTGAGTTTTCTTTCCCACTTGGCTGTCCCTTCCATCCTTTGGCTGGAGAGAGCAAGGTTTTTTAGGCGTTTTGTGTGTTTGTATCCTTGGTGTTTCCAGTTTGTTGGCTTCTTCATATTGAGATATACCAAGCAAAAAGAAAATGCACTGGCTTTCCATCATGTTGTTCCTAGGGCCTCGAGGTCCTGGTGGATCTGCCTTCTCCTTGTGTGGTCATTTTAGGTTTGTTTTTGTGCACAGAATGTACCCAAACTTTTTGGTGTACTTAGTGGGAACAACAGGGAAAAGTAAGCCTACTGCATTTCCTAGGAAAGGCAGGCACCCATGTGTCATGAGATGCTTTTAACTTTTGCTTTTCTCAAAATCCAGTTTGAAAATATGTCTTCTAAATGGAGCATTTAGCCTTCTTAGGTTCAGTGCAACTACTGACACAACTGTGTGCCAGCTGGGCCTCCGTATCATGAGTTCAGCATCGGTAGAGTCAACCAAGTGCAGATAGAAAACATGGGGAAAAAGATTTTTAGTTTCAAAAAGAAAATCTTGAATTTGCCATGCACCAAGCACTATGCTGAATCTGTGAAAGAAGTGATTTGTAGGCATTGTATTGGGTGTTATAAATAATCTAGAGATGATTTAAAGTACACAGCAGGACTCCTACAGATACCAAAATCTGCAGCTGCTTAAATTCTCTGTATAAATTGGCATTGTATTTGCATATAACCTATATACACCCTCCTGTATGCTTTAAATCTTCTCTAGGCTACTTAGAATAACTAAGACGTTGGAAATGCTGTGTAAATAGTTGCTCTACTGTATTGTTTATGAAATAATGGCAAGAAAAAACACAGTCCATGTTCAGCACAGATGAAATCATCACAGCCTAACTACATTTTGGATCTTTGTTGGTTGACTACACAATAGAGGACCACGACACAGAGCACCAACTGTATATAGTCCACTCCTGGCCTTCTGTAGGGACAGTATGCGTTCCACATTTAGCAAACTCTGAATTTCATTCATGTCTCTTTCGCTCTGTTAGACATATTGACTCTGCTCACCCTTCTCTGGGTGACCTCTTGTGATCGTTTCAATTGTCTAATTTACGCTATAAGCACATAGCTTTGTAGTTGCAGGAGGTTAATGTTTATGACTCGCTTCTTCTGGCCGCTTGGGTGCACACATCCTGAACTTCTGTGAGGAAGAGCTGGTATAAATACTCCTGGGTTTTGTTTTTATGAACATGTCGTATGTCATCCCTATTCTTGATAAATGTTTTTGGTGGGCTCATGCTTCTGTAATTTGCTCTCAACATGAAATGCATCGCTCTAACTTGAAGGCTTCTACAGTCGGGGATGGGAGGCTGAGCTAGTCCAAGTGTGGCTTCTTTGCAGGCTCCTGGGCTCTTCTCACAGCTGCCTGCAACTCTCCTCCTTGCTTTGTCCTCAGCCAGTGCAAGAGGCTGGGACTAGCTGTGGTCACTGGGCTTTCAGAACCTTCAGAGCGCTTCGGTGATTCTTCATGATTTTCACCTGCCCTTCTCTGAGGCCTGTCCTTAACTCTGTCTCCTTCCGGACCCTGAGAAGCATATGCAGCTCTTTCTCATTTAGTCATTCCTGTATCTTAACCTTACTTTTTAAAATTTTCCACCTTCTTTTTTCCTTTCTATGTCACCTACAATCTGGATAATTTCTTCATATCCAACCAATTTTCTCCTCTTTTTGTATCATTAAAGCTATCCAGGGCCGGGCCGGGGGTGGGGGGTGGGGGGTGGCGCTATAGCTCAGTGGTTCCATCGCCTGCTTTGCAAGCAGAAGGTCCTGAGTTCGATCCCAGTACTAAAAAAACAAACAAAAAAAACCTATCTGTTGTGTTTCAAAATTTCACTTATTTCATTTCTAGAGATTATATTTGGTGCATTTTAAATATGCTTCGTCCATCATGCACATGTTTTCTGGCTTTACACATATCTTTAAATATATTCAGAATAGTTATTTCAGAGTTTGTGTCCCAAAACATCTGTCTGAATGAAGTCCTGGTGGAGTCTGTGTTCTTTCTGCTGTTCTCAGTCATGGTGTCTCTCTTCCTTTTATTTTTAGCTGTTGTGTTGTGAGCTGATGATTTTCTTTCCTGAAATGAGATTCTTTTGATAAGATTTTCATTTGTTTCTGACAACTGGGGGAAATTCCATTGTTGGACTACTAATTTTAATCGTGTGTGTGTGTGTGTGTGTGTGTGTGTGTGTGTGTGTGTGTGTGGTGTGGCACTGGGGACTGAACCCAGTTTAATTTCCAACTTTCCCAAACATCTAGGCAGTGGGCCTTTTCCATAAAGTTAAGCTTGAGATTCCAGGTTCTCAGTGATAATTCCCCCTTCCCTGGCACCAAGTACTCTCTACACTAAGAACTGAGACGGCCAATTTCTTCAAGGGCTTCTGAGGTTAGGGGTCAGAGAATTGTTTTTTGGGTGGCTGTTTCCCTGAGGACTTACCTCTAAAATCTCAGGAGCCTATGAAATTGAGTCTATCAAAGTTTAAATCTATCTGGATAGGCAAATGATCCCAGGATAAAAGATGATTTCTGTAGTCTGCTTTCTTCTTTGGGTTCTAATTCTTGGCTAGATTTTTTTTCATCCTAGGAATTTGTTATTCTTGGACCCATTGTTTCTTTAAGAACACTTAAAATATTCATTTATCTAGGATGATTAGTTCTTTTCAACAAGAGATTGTTCTAGGGACTTTGCTCAACATATTACAGAAACAGAAATAAAGCCATATATGAATCTGAACCATAGGAATCATATTAGTTCTATTTAGAGCATATTTGTATTGTTTTTCTCATTGCCTGAGATTTTTCTTTTCTGTTTTCCATCTTAGTATATCTGACACATTTTATTATTTTTCTTATAATTTCTTATTGTCTATTTAAAGCCTATCAGTTCTAATTCATAAATGTTATATTTGTGTGTTTCTTATGTCTGGGATAAGTTGTAATACCTGAAGAAACAGGACAATTATTTTTGTCTTTTTAATTCTTGTGTATGTGTCTGTGTGTGTGGTTGATAAAATTTGCTTCCCAGTAAATCTTTAGTATATATTTGAACAATTAGTGTCAAGTTTATAGTAGTGTTATTTAGTGGTACCCTTAGCAATGATAACTTTTTCTAAAAATGTTAGTAATATAGTTACTTTTAAAGACTAAAATAAAGTTGATTTAATTGCTCCACTCAAACACAGCTGGAGGAGTTGATTAAAATCTCAATTTGTAAATCCTTAAAATGTGTTCATATGCAAACACTGTAAGTGTGTAGGTTTTACTTCTCTATGAGATATTATTGTAGATAGGTAAATTAGATATCTAGACAATTAGACAGGGCCACCCTGTAAGGAGCCAACATGGAGGACAGTGAAGACACTTTCACTGAAGGCCAGCATTGTAAAAGGAGAGAAATTGCCACACCCATTAGGATGAATAGCAGTGACTGATATTCTAAACAGGTGTCAATCACCTGGGTGAGGGACCAAGATCTTCCAAGAAAGATCTCTGACCCACCTCTTACCAAAAATCCTTGCTTATTCCTTGTAGCTTGCTACGTGACTTGTTTCCCTATTGGATCCCCATTTAATCAATATTACCTAAGCTACTATACTTGTGTGGGACTGCATAACTCTGTAATCAAATGTGGGACTGCATAACTCTGTAATCACAAAACTCCCCTAGCCCCAACTGTGATTGAATGTGAGTAAATAGATAAAGATGCTTGTTAGCTCCGGGACACTAGATAAGATCTGTATCAGCCATAAGGTCCCAAAGTAAATTACTCAACTCTTTGTTCAAAACTGATGTTTATAGAACAATCTACAAACATCTGCTGACCATCAGTACGTGTCAGCTGACCACTAACCTTTGTTCCTCTTCTGTAAATTTCACCTGTTAACTTCCCCTGCAACCCCCTATAAAAGAGCCTCAGACTCTGGGCTAGTCGCCTCTCTAAGCTACTTTGCTTTGGGAGTGCCGTCTGGCCAGACTACGGTCTGTTTTACTTTCCAACTTGTCCGGTGTGTTCCTTCCCGGGTGTTCTTTGCTGCAGTCAGCTCCTCGGAGCATTTGGTAAGGCCCTTGGTCTTACATTTGTCATAATCTTATTGGTTGTTAATAGTTTTGTCCACTTTGTGATTTCCCATTGGATCAATATTACCTCAGCGACTGTACTTGTCATCTTACTCATTTTGTCCCACCTGGAACCTGCCTCACCTCATGTCTTTGTCTCATAAAACAATTTTGAGAAGTTGTCTGTGCGGGGAACCCATTTTCTGGCCCGCCTTCTGGCTCTCTTAGGCAGAAGCTTTCTTTCTCTCAATAAATTTTTCCTACTCTTAACCTCCATTGTTCCTAGAATTCATTCTTCAATTTTTTTTTTTTTTTTGGTACCGAGGATTGAACTTGGGATCTTGCGCTAGTGAGGCAGGTGGCAGAACCACTGAGCTAAATCCCCAGCTCTTTCTTTGATTTTAAAGAACACGAACTTGCGTTTTGGATATCTAGCAGGTTTGGGAGTTGCAACTCCTTCCCTGCATCAATCTTACAGAGGCTTAGATTGTTAAAAAACTTGAAGGATGAGCCACTTCAAATGAACTCCAATGTTAATGTTACCAGCAACTTGAAGTAATTTCTAAAGATAGGTTTTCAAGAGCATGTGTCACTTAGTGTTCAAATTTCATTCATCATGAGTATTTTATGTCATTCTTTAAAAAATAAAACTTTATCAGACATTTGCATTTCTGCCCAGCACATTGTGATGTCCATATGGTGCATTTTACAAAGCACGAAAGAAGAAGCAAATGACAGCCTAATCTGTTTCATTCATTCATCTGCTCTGGTTACTTCACTCCGGAGGGTTTTCGGCAGAAGCTGAGGACATAGTAACGGGAATGCATCACTGGGTGCAAATTTAACCCTAAGTAGTCCTTTCTGCTCTGCGCTGCAAAAGTGAGCCCGTGTTCCCATTAGAAAGACTGAGCTTTTATACAGTATTTTCTATAGCAAAAAAAAGAGATCTTTTTATTTTTTTGCCAAAGAGGCCTCAAGGTAAAATATGAACTCAAAATGTTTTGGGTAAAACCTTAAATATAGTGAGATAATTCCTAAAGTATTATAACGCAGTTAGATTAGCACAGTTTGGCTAAACCAGCACTGAGGTAGGATAGAAGAAAGAAAAGGTAGGTGGGAAGGAGATAAGGAAACCATAACTGAAAATTGTACTTTAAAGAAGACTGCATCTTGGTATGTAGCCCGAGGCCACACCCCCTGGTTAACCGCAGGCTCCTTTCCTTCGGTATCATCACGCCCCAAATTCCTCAGGAATATTTAAGTTCAGAAATCAGCTTAACTGACAAGAAGCAGAAACCTGATCCTAAGGTCAAGAACAGGCTGAAAGAGAGGAAAGAATACTTAAATTATCTATCTAAAAAATCCCCAACAGCCTACACAGAGCCTGAATCTGTAGAACGGGCCAGCTCCCCTCTAGAAATGGGCAGCTTTTCCACCCCTCCAGAGAAGCATGAAGGTTCCTTGTGATATGGGGGAAGAGATATAACCCCCCAAACCTACTAGGTATCCAAAACGTGAGTTTGTGTTCTCTAAAATCGAAGAATGAATTCTAGGAACAATGGAGGTTGAGTAGGAAAAATTTATTGGGAGAAAGATAGCTTCTGTCTAAGAGACAGAAGGGGACCGGAAAGTGGGTTGCCCGCCCACTCCACAGTTCAAAGACGTTTTATACAGCAAAGCTGTGTGGTGAGGCGGGTACAAAGTGGGACAGAACTGTAAGACCCAATGGAAATTTACAAGGTGGGCATGAGGTGGGACAAAACCATGACCAACCAATAATACTACAAGTACAGTCACCCAGGTAATATTGATTAAATGGGGGTCAAATGGAGGAGCAAGTCTCGTAGTAAGTATACAAGGATTTTCAGTAAGGGTGGGTCAGGGATATTTCCTGGAGAGGCTGGGTTAAAACCTTGATCCCCCACCCAGGTGACTGATACCTGTTTAGAAGATCAATCACCGCTATTCATCCCCAGGGAAAGCACGAGGGTGTGTAGTTTCTCTTCTTTCACAATGTTGGCCTTCAGTGAATGTGTTGTCACTATCCTCCATGTTGGCTCCTGGAGGGCCGGTCCTGTCTAACTGCACACAAGGTATCTAATTAACTTACCTGCCTGCAATACTTACACTTCTCTACCCTGAGAGCCTGCACTCTTTCTTTCCATGTGTACTTTTGAACCTCAGCCCAATAAAACCCTTCCCTGAAAATCCTTTTTCCCGTGAGTCAGCAAACCTGCAAACTTATTCGGAGGACGGGCTGGACTGGGGTCCTTAAGTCAGCTTCAGGGGCCTCTTTGTATTACAGTTGGCTAAGTTAGTTCGAAACGATTACAAGCAGTTACAAAAAACAGTTGAGGCACATTCACTGGTCAGCATTACAAAAAGAGAAAGTACTGCACCCATCTACTTCCCCTGGGGATGAATAGCAGTGATTGATATTCTAAATAGGCACCGATCTCTCTAGCCCATTTCCTTTCTGGAAATTCCTTGTTCATGCCACATAAGCTTGTGTCCCGATTTGATCCCCAATTAATCAATATTCCCCGGGCGACTGTACTTGTAATCTTATTGGTTGGTCATGGTTTTGTCCCACCTCATGCCCACCTTGTGATTTCCCATTGGATTTTATTAGCTGACTGCAGTTTTGTCCCTCTTTGAACCCGCCTCACCTCGTGGCTTTGCTCAGTAACACCCCTTTGAGAAGTGGGTGGGTGGCAACCCACTTTCTAGTCCCCTTCTGTCTCTTCAACAGATGTCATCTTTCTCTCAATCAGTTTTTCATACTCTTGACCTTCGCTATTCCTTTAATTCATTCTTCGAGTCTAGCAAACACGAACTCACGTTTTGGATATGTAGCAGGTTGGGAGGTATAGTATTTCCCTTGTTTGCGTTAGTTTTGCTTATTTGGATCACTTGCTGCCCTGTATCTTTTGGACCCTGTCTGGTGGCAAAGACCATCTAACTGAACTATGATTTAGGACAGATGGGCACAGTGATTTTATCCCCCAGTAGCCACATTAAAAAATAGACAAACTTTATGGTATATATTATTTTACCCATTATATCCAAAGCCATATGCTTTCAAAATATTTATCACTTAAAACTATTAATGAAATGGTTGTAGCAAGTATAACTCACAGTGTTGCAGCTCTAGGTGGTATAACAGAGGCAGGCCCAGACGAATGGAGCACACACCCTGGAAGCTGGAGGCAGGTTTATTTCACTGGCAGACTGATCAGGGTCTTCTCCACAAAGCAGTCAGCCTCGTCTTGGGGGTGGACAGGGTTTATTTAGATTTGGGGAAAGAGGGGTGAGGATACAGTGGCCAGACATGCAGCATCAGTTCATGGGTTGAGGTAGGTGCAGTCAGCTGGGACAGTTGGATAGAAGGGTAACTAGGACTCAGCTTGTTTACATATGGGGGAAGCAGGGGTCCCAGAAACCTACTGAGAACAAAGGACCGGGGGAAACATGGGGCCAGCCTGAGGGAGACCCAGGCAGGTTTTAGGTGCAGGAGGGGTCAGAGCTAGGAGGAGCCGTTTGTTTGGTGGCCGGTTAGCTGCAAGCATTGTCTCTTTCCAGAAATCATTTCCCTGTTCAAAATATTTTACTTTCTTTTCAAAACCTGTGTGTACTTTATACTTCTAGCGTACCTTACTTCGTTTGCTAATAGTGGAAATATTTGATCTGCATTTAGATTTCACAAAGCATACAGCAGAAAAGATAGATTCACATACGTTGTTCCAGAAGCAGTTCACAATTTCCAATATCCAAAATAATATTAGTCTTTCAAATTAAGTCTGAATTGATCAAAATTACATCAGATGAAAGTGAACCTAGGCTCATTTTAAGAGTCCACAGCCCACATGGCCGGAGGCTACTTTATTACAGGCGGCCCTGAGCCTCGTGGGATTGGGGGATGGAAGCCTAATTTAGTGCACTCAGTGACTGGGCCACCGAACATAGTTTATGAGACGTTACATGCTTTATATAAATGATATAATAATCATTTCTATTGTGATTTTTATAGGGATTTTGTTCTCATAAAAGTTCTACGGCTAATTTTGGCAGAAGCACAGAGCCAGTGGCTTGTTCTAGATTTGCCATTTCCAGGCTAACCAGAGTCAGGGCTCACAGTCAGAAACAGCAGAGCACAATCGAGGTTTCGGGGCCTGGTGAGAGCAGAGGTCGGGTTCGCCTTCACCCCCAAGGGCCCGGCTCCGAGCCCGAGCTTTCCAGCCCACCCCTGCCCCCGCCCTCGGGTCTGCAGCCTGCGGGGACAGCGACAGTCAGCACTGTTTCCTTCAAGTGAGCGACCCCTTAGACAAAGGAATACCCTAGGCCTGCCGGCTTCTGTTAGAGGGCCTGTCCCAGGCCGCAGGCTGAGGTCTCTGGGCACGGCAGGAAGAGGAGGTACCTCGGCTAGCGGCACCCCCTGGTGAACCAAGGCTGCTGGACTCTACAGCACCGAGGTAGCTGAGGAGCAGGCACAGAAGCAGATCATTTTGCGAGACGTTTTATTGCCGCCCGTGTTCCGCACGGGGCAGGCTACAGGTGGTGACCGTTGCTTCTCAGCTGAGAGCGTACAGGGAGAAAGCCAAGGTGGGTTTTCGCCAGTCACTGTGCTCTTGCTGGGCTTAAAACGTGAACGGCGCCGTGATGGTGACTCCCAGGAAGCAGTGTGTGCGGGCAGCTGTCTCCGCCCCTTCTGGGACCGAACCTCAGCCCCGCAAGTGCCATGCTTGTGCTCTCTCTCTGCCTAGTGCGGGAGAGGCCGTCCGCCCACGGACAGCACCCGACTTTGATTTCCTCTTACCCTTTGCCCAGAATGAAGCCTGAAAATCTGGGAGAAGGAAGCAGGGAGAGGCCTTCACGGACAGGTCTTACAGAACGGACGCTCAGACCAGGAGTTAGGTCCAGGTGCCTGCGAGGAAGGCGCCTCCTGGCCCTGCGCTCCCGGAGTCGGAGTCGGGGAGGAGGACGCTGTGGGTCTGGGGCCGCGGTGCCCTCAGCGGCCAAGGGAACCTGGTCTCTGCTGTCTCTCTCCCTTCCGCTCCTGAGCGGGGCCCCTGTGTCTGGAGCCCTGGCCTTGCCTCAGGCCCAGCAGCTTCAGGGCTGACCTCCCCTGAGTGAAATCCTCCCAAATCTCGAGTCAAGACAAACCCGGTCTCTTCGTAAGTTGATTATCTTAGGTCATTTCTCTTTTTTTCCTCCCGGTATTGGGGATCGAACTCAGAACCTTGCACTTGCACAGCAGGTGGAGTGCCACTGAGCGAAGCCCAGCCCTATCTTAGGTCAGTTCTACAGTAACGACAGCTAAGACAAAAACATCAGTTTTTGACATCTAAGATTGTTGATTTATTAGGTTATTATTTGTACTGTTTCAAATGATAACCTGTCCAGAATTTCTAAGAACCCTTGTTACCATTCTTCTCTGCCTCACACTAATCACAAACCTGGGACAGTTCATTCAAGGCAGTTGGGTCATCGTGTGGGGAGGAAGGAACCCTGATGCGACCACGGAGTCCAGTGACAATGTTACCTGAAGAGAACTGCAGGCTGTCCTGTTTCCCTTTTGAAGGAAATCTTGATGTAAGGGAACTGGCAAGGGGAAGGGGTATAGAAAGGCAATGGCTTATGGCTGCCATGAACTCCACATTTCTAAAATAGCCAAACTTCTCTCTGGTAAAGAAGAGGCCTCCAGCAGCTGCCTCCACTTAACCTGCTGTGAGCAAATCAGGCTGAATATATGCGGGAGACATCCACCCTATGTTTTGTTTTTACTTCCAGAAATTGTTTCCAGCTGGTTCTTCTTCTATCTAAAGGAGAGTCTGTGAAGCATCCATGCCACAGGATAAATTATCAAAGCAGAGAGAAAGTCATATGAGATTTGGCCAAATGACTCATTTGGAAGAATACATATTTTATTAATAAGATACTTTTTTTCAAATGAGAAGCAAAACTAAAAAAACTATCTGTGTATCTACAAGATAATGCAGATTCTCTGTAGAGGGTGACGCAGCTGCAAACAGAGTCCGGGACCCGACGCAAGGAGCCGACAGTGCAGAATCATGTGAACACTGCTGGTACGGAAGAAGGCCTGACACTAGACAGATTTCCAAAGAAGAGACAGCAAAAATTTCCTAAAAAGTGACAAGTGTAGGAAAAACTGGAGTCAAAGGCAATCGCAAGGTTTGTGGCTTGAGCTGCACCTGGAAATTTCTATCACCTGTGGCAAGGAATACTGCAGGCAGAAGCAAATAGATTTTGGCGGGGGAAGGAAGATTGGACGTCTGGTGCTGGGCAAATCAACCTTAAGATGCCGTTCGTAGCCCAAGGGAGCTGTTGAATAGGCCAACAGCAAGGTGGGAATTCAAGCTAGAAATCCGAGTCGTTATCTTATGGACGGTGAGTACAACCCCGAGACAGGTAAGATTCTCGGAATGAGCATAGACGAACAGAAGGGAGAACCAAGGAACACAGGGTCGGTTGTTGCAAAGTTTTGGGGTATGTGGAAGAAAAGGGAGGGTCCAGTGAGAGGACGGAGGAGCAGAAATCAGTGGGTAACACGAAAGCCACGGATGCCCCGCGATCCCGCACCTAACGCCCTGGCTCTGGTGAGCACTTCACTGGGAAGGGAGCCGTGGTCCACAAAGGCAGAGGCAGCGTGGGGTCCGGCCCCACCCTGCCGTGTCCTGTCAGACGCAGTCCTCCCGCCTCCTGCCTGCCTGCTTCTTTCCACGGGACACCAGGGGCCACGCTAAGTTAAGTGCCAAGGGTGAGCACACCCCTCTCTCGCGTCTGAAATGGCCTTCTTCCACTTCTGGAAAGAAACTGCAGTTCTGCTCCTTGGGCCATCTCCTGTCCTGAAGCTTGCTGAGTATCTGCCCTCCTTGCTGGATCTTCTGCTTCTGAAAAGGACTTGACTTAGTTACAGCAGTTCCTGCTTTGTATTCTCCCCCCTCCTTTAACTTTCTGCCCAGGAATGTTTGAATTCTGTGTATCAACAGCTATTGTTACGATGTTATTACTAAGCCTCTTGATTTAGTACTGAAACTGGAAGGTTTTTTTTTTTTTCGTACCGGGGATCGATCTCGGGTTCTTGTGCTTGCGCAGCAGGCGGCGAAACCACTGAGCTAAATCCCCGGCCCTGAAACTGAAAGTTTAAAGAAATAAGATAGGTTATCTGCAAAATAAATGAAGGTAGAAGTCTAGCACGGGAGAAGATTTTATCCTCCTTTGATGGTTTTGTGGGAGTAAAAGCTGATGGGCCCAGCGCCCCAGCAAACGCCCCAGTGATCACAAGTCGAAGGCCGGTGCCTTTGCAGCCTTTTTGACTTCATCTTCACCCAAGACACAGGAAGTTGATCTGAGAGCTCGTCACTTACAGAAGCACAGAGCCATTTGTCTCTCTTTTATGCATGAATGCAGTGACCAGTAAACTCGCAACACAGAAAGCTGAGCCTGAGAATAAGGAAGACTGTATTTTACACCTTTGCTAGTGTCACTGATGTGTGTATTGTGCAGATTTGTGCCTTCCAATGCATACAGCAAGGTTGTCAGTTCTATAAGGGCAAGAATTATGTTCCCATTATGTGATTTATGCAAAACTGAAGCCCAATGTTCTACCTTTACTTAGATTAACATAGAACTCAGGGATGATGTTATGCTGATGCTTTAATGATACTTAATGCTGCATTGAGTAACGGTAAGTATTTACCTGTCAAGTGCAGAGATCTTTTCCTATTTTGATCGTGGTTTCTATACAAGTGAATAATAGTATGATTTCTTTAACTTTGTTTCTTTTTTTTCTTCCAAAATTGCCTTCCAGTATTAGTTAAATCTTTACTGTATCTTGCACACTGTAACCTAGTGTGGAGCACGAGTCTGACCATTAAAGTATTGGCCAAGCAGGCACAAAGGTTAATTGAAAATCTCTAATAGCCACAGTGCTCTACAGACAAAATCCTCATAGCTATTTTCTTCATTCATAAAGGCTTGCGCCTTTCTTACCATTAATGTCAGAAGCACAAATGATTCCTTTGAAAGGGAGTTTGGAGCACAGGATCTGCAAAGGGAAAGGACTGATGCATGTGGACTGCTTGCCAGGAGGCTGCAGTTCCTTTCATACACTCACTTTAAACACCTTCCTTTCCTCTGCTTCAGACCCAAGCAAGTGGCCCTTGCCCTGCAGGGAACAGCTCCAAGACCCCTGGTAGGTCCTGGAGCCTGGGATAGCACTTACTGTGTGCTTTTTGATATGCACATGGATCTGTGATTATGTTACTTTATAAACTGAGCACAGTAAGATATTAACCAATACAACTGAAACAAAGTTTTCTACTAACATGCTGTTAGTAGAAGTTCTGTGAATATGGCCTCTCTCTCTCTCTCTCTCTCTCTCTCTCTCTCTCTCTCTCTCTGTGTATATATTGTGTTATACTTCACCCACACTCTGTAGCTTCTTTTTGGCAAATCAGAACTGCCAGCATCTCCACTCTTGGCCTTTGGGGCAACTGTTAAGTACAGTATAGGACACTTGGACACAAGCACCCAGCACTGTGCCAGCCGACCTGATCCCCCGGGCTGCTTCCAGGCGACCAGCGAAGGGCTCCACATGGCAGACAAAGGAACATTCACACTGCGGACAGGCTGGGGCAGGCACCGTAAGATTTTATCACTCTACTCAGAATGGATGGCAAAACCTGAGTTATTTATTGTTGGAATCTTCAGTGTGATAGTTTGTATCGGGCCACAGCTGACCTGGTGACTGGAAACCTGTGCCCGAGGCGGGAGGGCTGTCTGTACCGATACGATGGAGCGAAGCCACTGCAGGACTGGGCAGAGGCACAGCCGAGCCATGCACACTTAAGGGTTTCCCCTGAAAGCAGCCAAATTTTAATTAGGCCTTGCAGATGATGCTATGTAACAGGTACTCTAATTCCGCATGTGGGAAGAAGAGGTCCTGTGGTGGAGACTGTGCTGAGGTCCTGCATGCCTCAGTCCCCGCTGCCCTGTCAGTGTCTCACACGGCGCGGTGCCCAGAGGGACAGCCCTCTGCAGTGCCTGTCAGTCGAGACGTGAAAGGCTCTGCTCTTGAGACTGTTTGCCTTCTGACATTTGACCTTAGCTAAATCACAGAACCAGCCCTGCTCCATTTGCTCATCAGTGAAAGAAAGCTGATCCTCGATCCCTTCTCAGCTCCAGAGACGTTGTTGGAGTTCCTTGGGTCAGGGTGACATTGAAGAACGCTTTCAGTGTCTTTCAAACAGATACTGTCTAAGCAAAAGTCTGCAACCGGTGTATCACTGCTATGGACTTTTTGTGCCTATGGGAGGAATCCATGTAAAGTCTCCATTATCTCTTCAGTTCTTGAAAACCACACACATAACAATAAGGAAAAACAGGTGTAGAATGTACAAAGAGAAATAATTGCTCCTTGTTGCAGTCCATTAATTAATTTCTAGTCCTCCCGCAGGAACTTGAAAAGCATTTGCTTCATTTCAAAGCTTTAGCTAGTTCCCATCACCACTCTGGGTTGGCGTCTGAGAGCCTGCCATGTAAATACTTCAGTCGTGAGTCCCCATCTGAGCCAGTAAGCAATGGTCCCTCACAGCACAGCTATGCATGGCACCTAATTAACGATGCCTTCAGTCCCTTTCCCTGTTGCTATGACATAAAGGCGCAGGCCTATACAGAAGGGATCGTCGCTTAGAAAAAAAGGCAAAGCAAATAAAACGCATCAGAACTCGTCTGGAAAGTCCTCGACAGACTCCCTACCCTCCAGTTCACCTTGCGAGGTGAAGCACGTAACGTCTGTTCTCACTGCCCCTGGTGTGTGTTTCTTAAGATTTCCAGTTCTTCACTTCTGCTTTACTGGTGAGAATTGCTTTCTTCTGTGATGCTAAGATCATATTTCGTTGTGCTTTTCCTTACAGCTTCATAACTGTAGAATTCGTTCCCCTCAGCTAAAGCTAGTTCCTTGTTATTTTCCTATCTTCACTTATTTCCAATATACTAGTCAGCCAAGCAGCCAGCAAAATGAAAGCCTGTTGGCATCATTATGTGTGAGATTTTCTATGGGAAAAGCTTCCTTTCACTCATTTTTTAAAAAATGGTGTCTGAGATGAGGACATGAGGCCAAAAAAGCTCAAATTGGATTTTAAAACATAAAAATATAGGAAAAGGCCCCAGCTCACAAACAGGAGACTAAAATGTCATCTTCACTCAGAGCTGAGTGCAAAGGGTTCCACTTTTAGGGTCAGCTCAGCTTGCAGAACAGAAAGCACCATATGGAGCAGCTCTAATGAAGTTATACCAGTAAGGGTTGTCATGAAATGGTTTAGAAATAATAAAGTCTAGATCAACCAGGGCTGAGTTAACTGGAACTTTCAATTTTTCATAGTTCAGTTTGCTTTTTCCTTCTAGAGGAAGAGCTAAGTGCTAATAAAATAAACGTACAGAGTTAAAAATCCCTTCCTTTGTTATTTTTGAGGAAAATGAGGCCTATGATTTAATGATTGGTATCTATTTTTTGTCTAAATTTAGAGCTCTGGCAACTCTCTAATCTTCCCCAGTTTTTCAGTGCACACTGGTTGTGCAGCTTAGTGGTTTCAGTTTGCAGGTCCATACGTGCGCGTAAGACACTTTAAGCCTTTCTCGCCACCACCTGCCAGCCCCTCCCTCCAGTTTCACAGCTTGGGGGTTTCAATTCCATAGCGGAGTTTGATCGCACTCACACCCCCTCAACGCACCCGTGTATCCCTCCTGGTTCCCCTCCTCTTGTTAATAGTGGGCCCCTTCCTTTCTGGACATCTTTTCAGACCCCACACCTGAGGGAGAGCCTCCATGTGTCTTTCTGATTCAGGCAGCTGTCTCTGCTGAGAACACGACGCTGCCTGATCTACACTACCTCCGACCACTGTAAAGTCACCTGGACCCAGGCCTTGCATTTCGTGCTCACAGTGGCTTCAGAGTCTCGCGTCTGGGGGGTCACAGGCCGCCACACTGACAGGCCCAGGCCCACGTCCCCACACCTGGCACCGGAGTTGGGATAAAGACTTTCCAACTCCAGAGCCCAAGGTTGTGGTTGCTGTTTTCTCCATCACATCGATGGATAGATCCCAAGGGCTCTGATGAGTGTGGAGTCTTAAGACGGGAAATATGGTTTCACATAAACTTAAACTGAAGACAGAGTGAAAATACCTGTGAAAATCTCACGAATTTGAACTATAGGTTAGAATTGCAGGAAACAGGAAAATTAATTCAGTATGAGTCAAAGACACGATGTAACCTGATAGGCTTTTAATAAACTTTAATTTTAAATATGCATTTAAGAGGTGTCATTGCTTCTGCTGAGTTAAGATTACTCGAGCTACATTGTTGACTGGCGGAATGAGAAGGAATTGTATCTGGAGCCAGGAACACACTTAGAAGCGTACTGGCCTGCATGACAAATTCTCATCCTTGAACATGGAGTATACTTTGAAACTGATAGAATGTTGGTAAATCCCTTAAGGTCGTGTCTTCCTTGTCTTCTATCCCACTGGGCCTATCTGAATATCTTTTACTTCCTACACTGTCAGTAAACAATTTTAAAAAGCTTGACTCATTATTATTATTTTTTTTTACCATACTAACAGATGAATGAGAACTTCGCAAAATTCCCACTTTTAATGTCTTTGTATGGCAAAGTAAGAGTATTTGTTGAGAAGGCTTTGTGCTTGTTTTGATTGTCTCAGGGAATCCGCTTAGACCCTGTCCGGAAGCACTGAGAAGAACCTCATACCCGTGGGATCGGGATCTATTCCTGCAGAGTGCTTACCCCGTAGAAAATTGTTTTCCTTTTGATGAAAGTAATCATTTCACTGTTCTCAATGTTTTCGGTCCTACGTACAGAATGGCCCCTTGCCTTTTTTAATGTGATTGCTTAGATGAAAACTGTGCAGTATATAATTAAAATTAAAGATGCCTGTGTATGCCAGGAAGGTGTTTTGCCTTCGACTGCCCCACGGTTGATCCGAGGAGGGCCTGCTTGGGGAAGCTCACTAACGAGCTCTACGCCAATGTCACAGGCAGGACTGCGTCTCCATGTGCTCAGCTGTGATTCCCAGAAACAACCTCCAGTGACCCACACAGCATCGAACCGACCAAAGCCTGGCTGCAGGAAAAGCTTTTCTTGGTCATGTGGACAACACCCCTGGCCTTTCTTTTTCTCCTGGGGAAAACAAACCCCATTTCACATTTTCCATAACAGTACTTCAAGCATTTCAAATTATTTATTGCAGGCCTGGAAGATTTTGAGCAAATGCAACCTACAGAAATCCCAAGAAGTGTCATCAGGGACAGAAGACCATTCTTTGCCACTAGATGAGAGCCACACAACTAAGTCACCTCTCCAGCTGAAAAGCCCGTGCCTGCTCCTTCCTCGGGCAAGCCCAGCTTTGGTGCAGGGTCCTCAAAGGCTGACACTTGTGGGAAGGAGCCAGGAAGGCCATCGAGGTCCTGTGGACAGGCAGGCGCCAGGTTTGTGTGTTCCTGCCTGCGGGTCAGCATATCCTATAATGTTTTCAGGAATCATATTTTGCTGCTCCTCCTGTCTTGTAGCATTTCTAATTAAAGTACCTGCTTGTCTGAACAGGTTTTCTGAGCCTTCGAAAGACACTTTTGTGTTTATTTTCCTTCATTTGTATTTTTAGTGCCATTTTTGATCTTGCCTTCAGCGAAGTAGGAATACAGGATGCTTGGGCACAGGGCTGCTAAAGGGCCTGCGGAGTGTCTGGCTACTGCAGGGATGGGGGACAGCTGCTGAAGGGAGGGGTTTCAGCTGCCCTGACCCCTTTCTGAGGACAGCCTTCGGGGTGAAGGGGGCCAGGCCAATGGAAAAGTTTAAGACAGATCAGAAAACACTGGAAGTATTTAATTCAAGGGAGAAAAAGGACTGATGTTGGAGGGGATGAAACAAAGGGACATTGGAATAGAGAAAGGAAAGTCTGAAATGGCCAGAGTGGGATTGAAAATGACACGTTTTGAGAGTGGCTCAGCGTTTATCTGTGAATCAAGTCCCCGGGGACTGTGGCTGGACTCAGCACTACCCTCCTTGTCCCGGATGCCCCAGTGAGGTAAGGAAGAGGCAGCAGCTCTCTGCAAACATGAGCCCAGAGGAGAACGGAGCAGGACTCAAATGCAGGTCTGAAGGGTGTCACGCGCATGCCTGTGATCTGCACCATGTGCGATGCTCTCTCCGTTTCAGCTCAGACCTCCGATCACGCCCTCACTTGTGTCCTTTATTGCCACCGAAAGTCACTAGGTGTTCATGCTGGAAACCGCTCCTTCATCTTGAACAGATACAGATGATAAATGGCCCCATTCTGCTTTCTGCCCCACATGTGCCATGGGAAGATGGCTCACAGGTAATGGTCAGACCCCACGGGTCAAAGCCTAGAGACCCTTCCCAAGCGCTGAGCTGGCTTTTCTTACCCCTCTGTCCTGCTGCCGCCTCTGCCCCACCTCCATGGTAACAGTGGGTGCCGGAAAGAGAAAGAGATAATGGAGTTCTATGGCAGAGTGGACTCCACTGATGTTCAGGACTAGCACTGCTTCCTGAACAGCAGAGCCCCATGTTCGGTGTCTTCACTTGCAGGACCGTGATTCAGCTCGGCTTACGACGCCCTGAGTGCGCGTCCACCTTCTTAGTCCACGTGTTTGATTAGGTTAACCTGACAGGAAAGGTATCTGAACACATGAATGTCCAAATACTCTTGTTTGAAAAACAAGCCAGCAGAACAAACGATACCCTGCCTCCCCACTACATCTGTGCATCTCCCTATTCTGAAAGCCACAGTGCACTCTCCACCGGGGCCTCTTCCTTTCCCCCACTGCAAGCTTTCATGAAAATGTAAGGGTTACTAGATGTTGGACAGGTGAGGAGGCAGCACTATGGACTTGTTTTACTAGTTGGTTGTCATGAAATGAATAACACTGAAAGAAAATTGCTGGCCTACAGTGAAGACCAGCTTGTCACAGTGACACACCTGGAGATGACAATGAACAACTCTGAACAAAATCACAGGCGCACACACACACACACACACAATCTAAAAATATGGAGGAAACAAGCAGACATCAATCAAATGAAGGGCTTTGGGCACTGTGAGTGCAGTCTACATTTACGAGGAGCTGTCTTTTAGGGTTTATGGCATCTGGGCCCAGGTGGCCTGCAGGGAGGTTAGACATCAAAGTAGAAAGGTGTATTTTTCTTAGCTTGAGGTATCATTGGGCAGAGTTTAGAAATGTGTGAGAGCCTGAAAATTGAAGTGAAAAAGTTTGGAATGAATGGAGCCCTCAAATCTGCATATAATGCCCTCAAATTCTTGGCTGAACCAGCAGAATGCTTTTAGTGGAGCCCAGCAGAAAACAGCTGGAAAGCACAAGGGATTAGGAGGCACTGTAGCAGCTAAGTGCTGCAGATAAGAAAAAGTTTGGCATTTTGACTTCCTTCAAATTAGAAGGTCCTGGTAAAGTAAACTAAGCATCTATATTTAAAGAGATGGGCCAGGGATTTAGCTCAGTGGTTCTGCCAGCTGCCTCGCAAGCGCAAGGTCCCAAGTTCGATCCCCGGTACCAAAAAAAAAAAAAAAAAAAAATCAAAGAGACATGCCAGTAATCCCACTGTCTGCTTAGATAAAAGTCAATGTTCTTTACAAGAAGGAAAGAAAACTCAGTTCTAAAATTCTAAAATGTTTCTCTAGAATGGTCAGTCTATAACCCAATGACAAGACTCACGAAGACGTATATATGGTCGGTTGTCAAGAGAATAAACAAAACAAGCAGAATATAGAAACAGGTTCAATAATGAGCGAAAATCTGGAATAGGAAGACAGGATGGAATTGGACTTTAATGTTGCCGTTTTAAATATCTGAAGGGTCTACAGAGAAAGAAGGTCATGATCGACAGAGAAGTTCAACTGGAGAAGTATAATCAACAAAACAAATCAAATGGAGAACTATAAAATCCACTATCTATGAAATAAAGAATTCACTAGATGGGCTCCACTATAGATCAGAGAGAGATGAAGAGAGAGGTGATGCATTGTGAGACAGACACGTGGACATTATCAAATGCAAAACAGAGAGAAGAAGGATCGGGGATACAAAGGCCCAGAGTCCTGTGAATTGTGTCAGTGTAAGCAGTCTCAGGAGGGAAGCAGTCCGGGCAGCAACAATTGCCTCTTTACTTCCAGTCCTGTGAAGCAGAACCCAAGCAGCTGCTATCAGTTTGGTCAAAACTTTCACAAATTTGTTCAAAAATATCCACAAAACCCTATAGAGAATAAATACAAAGGAGACCATATGCGGGCACATGTGGCATATTGCTATCAATAGTAAAGAAAAAAATCCTTAATTGCATCTAGAGAAAAGACATGTATTATTAAACAATATGATTATGATTTACTTCTCATTATAAATGATGGAGGCTAGAAGCTCATGGCTGCACTTTTAATGGGCTTAAAACATGTCAACTCAACACTAATACTTTAAAGCATTTATGAAAATGGGGCTACAATTAAGATATTTCTGGGTGTATGAGATTTGAGAAAATGTATTGTTAGCAGATCTGCACCACAAGAAATGGTAAAGGAATTTCAGAATGCACAAAACACGCAACTGGGAGGAAGAAAGAAGATGATGAAGTAGGAAATGAAGCCTAAGCTATTATTTTCTTCTTGGCATATAACTAGAAAGCAAAACCAACTATGTGTATTGTGGAGGTATGCATAGCTTCTATACAAGAATAGCTGAGGATCAGATTGGGGGAAACATTCTAATGCTTCAAGTTTCTTTCGTATTCATGCTGTGGTATAACAGTACTAGGTAGACTATTGTGAGTTAAGGATTTATATTGCAATCCCTTGAGCTAACATTAAAGATAATGCAGAGATAGATCTATAACTCTGATAAGATTAAAGAGGAATATGTTTAAAAGTGCATTACCTCAGAAGAGGCAGGAAGAGAAGAACAGTGAAGAAACAGGTGACAAAAAAAGAAAATAAGCACAAAAATGTATAGTTGAAACTAAACATGAACAGTTACATTACATATAAATGGATTAAATATTTGGGTGAAAAGTAATTGTCACAATGAGTAAAAAACAAAATCTAAAAATAGAGTTTCTACAAGAGATAGTTTTTTTTCTTTTTTTGGTACTGGCGATCAAACTCGGGTCCTTGCGCTTGCGCAGCAGGCAGCGAAACCACTGAGCTAAATCCCCGGCCCAAGAGATACAGTTTAAATCTAAAAACATAGGTAGATTTAAAAGCACAAGATGAGAATATTTACATTTAAGAATTGGGAAACAAATGCAGTTTGTCTGACCCCAACTCCCATATGTCCAACATTGTAATAGAAGATGTAGCCAGTGCAGTAAAAGGAAAAGGAAATCACATAGATTTTAAAGAAAGATGTAGCAATGAAGCTAGTCACCAATGGTCCATATAGAAAGTCCTACCAAGACATCTAATAAAAAACCAAACCAATAATAAAAACCTACAATAATTTATGAATGAATTTAGCAATTTCTTAGGCTACAAGGTCAGTACTATAATAAATTGTGTTTTCATATGTTAACAGCAAACAATTTTAAAGTTAAATTTAAAAAATTCTACATATTATAGACTCAATATTTTTTTAAAGCTTGCAGATAGAGGTAACAAAGGCAGATGAGACCTCTGTACACTATAAGACTTTGCTGAGTGAAACTAAAGACGCTCAAAAAGAGTAGACTTACCATATTAATGAATTGGAAATCTTATGGAATCAATCAAAGCCAACACTTTTAATAGAAATGGTCAAAATTTATATGGAAATGAAATAATTGAGAATAGCTAAAACAATCATGAAAAAGAACAATTGGTAGATTGAAAATATTTGATATTAACACTCGATATAAGCTATGTAATTACAATAGTGCAGTATTTGAGTGAAAATAACAAATAGGAATTTGTTGTTTAAGCCAGATACCAACCAGAGTCATAGGGAGGCATAGAGCAGCAGTCTCAGGCTGCTGTCTAGCAACAGATTCCAGTTAAGCTTGTGTATTATGTCTTATTCTTCTTTTTTGTGACATCCAAGAGGAGTTCTGAGATATGAATTTTGCCAGAGTTCTCCCCAGATGACTTTTGAAGTCACCATTCATGACTATAGTTTGCATGCATCTGTACTTTATGAGCCTCACGTGGGCACCACGAGTATGGGTGACATAGGTAGAGAAACTGGTAGTGGCATGTACAGAGTGGTTCACCCAGGCCTTTCTTGCTCCCAGAGTCACTATAAGACGAAGCATGGGTTGGGTTAACACACAGATCCACCAAAAGACTTATGTCCCGAATATATAAAGAGCTTTTACGAATCAATACGAAAGGAGAAAAGATGTGAAAAGTAGGTAAGGGACTCAGACAGTTAACAAAATATATACGAATGGACAGTGGCCATCTGTAAAGATGCTACACATCATTCGGTGGCAGGGAGAGACGCAGATTCATTGCACTATGATTTGTCTTTTCACGTTCAGTAGGATGGCTAAATTAAAAGAGACTAATCATTGAAAATGTTGGCAAGGACATAAAACAACTTGAACATTCCTAAATCACTCGAGTGAGTGCAGAGCAGTAGCAACACTTGGGAAAACTTTCTTTTACAGTGAAATATATGAATAGGCCTTTCTAATCCTAAATGAATGTGAATGAAATCATAACGGCCACAAAAAGGCTTATTACAAGAAGGCCTAAAGCAGCTTTATCCTAATAGTCCCAAATCAGAAGCGATACATATGTTCAAAAACAAATTACACACCACTCAGCAACAGAATGGACTAAGGACTCTCCATGTGACACCAGCTCACGAGACAGCGTAGAAACACGAAAGTCAATGTCATGGGAAGGGTGCCGAAGGCGCCATTCCACTGAGGCGGAACTGAAGAAATAGCAGCACTGGGACAGGTCTCAGAAACGTGAGTGGTCGCTGCTTAGGCTTGGGGGCTGGCTGTTGGGAGGGCTTGTGAGTTTTCTGGGGTGATGAAGTGATTTACATTTCCCAGTCAGGCCCTGTTCCACAGCTATATGCCTTCATCAAAACTAATTGTTTTTTAACCCAAAGGTCGAAGTGTTTCAAACTTAAACAGAAGAAGGCCCAGGTGCCTGAGTGTGTCTGAGCCAGATCTGGCCTGCAAGACTGTGGAGTCCTCACGCCTGCCCTGCTGCCTGGGGTTGCAGCTCACACTGGGCCTGCGGAGGCCGCAGAGCCCCGTGTGTTGGTCACGCTGACCACGGAGGGTGTTCCACCGCTGGGCTGCCGACTGCCCACACCACAGCCTAGCTTGGACTGCTGCCACCCAGGCCTTCTTCTACCCGTCTTCTTTCCTTCATGGCCCCTCCAAAGTCTGCCAGAGATGATCAGATCCAGGTTCGTCTTCCTTACTGGTTCAGTCCTAGTGAAAGCCAAACTCCAGGCAAGACGATTTCTCAGTTGTGTGCCACTTGACTTGCTGCTGTCCAAATCACTGGGTCTCGAGGAAGAAACACATCCACATTCTGCTGAATGTGTGTGTTGAAGCAGTGACCTTCAACAGGGAGATGGGAAATTATGTGGACATCTATGGAGATGGAACGTTGAATTGTGCCTGTGCTGCATATTAATAATGATGATTTAGTTCATGCTCTGTAACACCAACCGTGCCCAGTCCGTGTAGCAGTGAGATACTTTGTGAAAAGGAGACTGTCCTTACTGCTGTATTGTTAAAGTTCCAAAATAGCTTCATCCTTACAAAATGGAAGGTAGCTCAATGGGATGATTTCTCTAGAAGTCAAATCCTAGGAAATCCTAAAGAAAAGGGAGAAACTCTTCATAAAGATTGTAGCTGAGCAGCAGGATCGAGGCAGGCCAGCCAGCTCCGCACTAATAGCTCCTGACACGTAGAGGAAAAAGTAGCAATTTCCACCCTATTGAGGAGGAAACGGGGAGTGGTATTGCATTCCCCTGTGTCTAATCAGGAAACCAAAATAGTAAAACTTCTACATGCTCATCAGGGAAGCTGTTGGGTGGTATGGTTGGTGAGGGACAGATTGTGACTTTCAAAAGAGAAAAATTTACAAATGTAGTAACACAAAGGTAGTGACAGCTGCAGAACTGAAGAACCACAGGGTAGAGGGAGGCTTTTTAGCTGTTGCTTATTAAAATACTGTGTGGGAAGTGAGAAGCTTTTCATTCTGCACCAACACATTCATCTAAGGGTACTTGCTTTGTGATGTGAAAGAAGCAATATTCTGTAATTCTTAAATTTTCCTACCAAAGTGCCCTAGAGGTGGGTGAGCACACATTTACCCAGAGTAATGGATGGAGGAGAGCCTGGCTTGGTGGTGGAGGCGGAGGTTACAGTCTCCGGGAGCCTCAAGAAAGTGGGAATATTTCCTGGAATCGGTTCATTTTAACAATGGAAGTAGCTCCCACATTTATTTGAAGAATTAGACAATGCTTTAAATTACTCCTGAAGTTAATTTGCCACATTTATCATGTGAATTATTTTTTGGTGCCCTAGTTTGGGAAAGTAGATGGATATTTACTAACAGCCTTGCTCTTCCTGTGAAGCCATTCCGTGCTTTAAGGGAGCTGGACATTGTCCACATTGCTTTCCTTGCTGCCTCCCCTGTACTGAACTTGCACAGCTGGGGTGAGGGAAATGGCAGGGGCTGGGAAAGCAGCAAACAGCAGACGTGGGCACCTGCCATCCTCCAGGTGTGGGCCCTGACATCTGTGTTTGCCTGCCAAGCTTCGGTGTTGGCCAGCGGCTCACTGGCACAGCATGAATATTTAATTCTGGGATTTGTTGCTTAACCTGGATGCCAACCATGGTCATGGAAAGGAGGTGTAGACCAGAAGTCTCCGGCTGCTCTCCAGCTACAGGCTCAAGGTAAGCTTGGATATCATGCATTCTTCTTTCTCATAACATCATTCTTTGTCTGGGATATGAATTTTCCAGAGCTCTCCCCAGATGGTTAATGAAGACCCCACTCATGGTCACACTTTGCTTGCCTGTACCTGTGTTTAATTATTCTCACGTGGGCACCCCAGGAATGAGTTCATGCGGAGGGAAACCAGCCCTGCACAATCACAGCGTGGGTTGCCTGGGCCTTGATCACTCTCTGACCGTGTTTCCAAGGTTCCCTTTTCTCTCCTCCCCTCAGTCTGAGGTTTGAAAGATGAGAATCTTTCCTCTTTTGCTTTCCTTCTTTGGTCTCCTTCCTTCCCAAGGCCTGCCTAACGATCTGTCTCTGTTTCCTTCTTTCCCCATTCTGCTTCAAGGTCAGAATAATTTGAAATAATTTCCCGTTTTAACTTCTGTTTCCGTAACGTAACCTTGGTGCTTTGTCCTTCTGGTGCTAATATGCATTTTTCTCCTCTGACCAGACTTTCTGCACGGGTTACAGGGTAGAAATGACAACGATAGCTTTTATTGGTTAGATCTCGCAGGCGCGTAGCACTTGCATGCACATCACCTTAGTGGGCAAAGCAATGGGTAACGATAACGGCCAAGAAAACTGAGTATTTGCTACATGCCAGACGCTTGTTATTTATATTTGCTGAGTGCTTATAGCTTTTTGAATTCGAAATAATTATTTTCATATTTTACAGAAAAGGAAACAAACACAAAGAGCTTAGCAATTTGCAGAAGGTCACAGTTCTCACAGCAGCGAGTGTGGAGCTGGGCCCGAGCTCCAGCGAGCTGCATTCTGCTCGCATGCTGCCCACTGTGGCTCCCGTCCTGATCCGCCCCTGTGGGAGGCTTTGCCGGAACCAGCCTGGTCCTGACATTCATGTGCATTTTGATTTCCCCGTCGATTTCTCATTGCAGGGAGTCAATAGTCTAAAGCTGAGACTCACCTCCTGGAAATACTTATGCTGAGAGGCAGGAAGCCAAATCTTGGGTTCAGTGTTGTCTCGGATCCTCAAGCACAGTGTGTGATCCCAGATGCATGCCGCTGTTGAGCGTGCTGTCACAAATCCTGGACTGTTAAGCCTGAGAAGGATCCTAGATAACAACAATAATAATGATGATAACAGTAATAGCTGTGAGGCATGTCGGATTTATTATTCTCTAGGTCTTTCCCTAAGGTAATTATGCACATTATTCAATCATCAGACTAAGACCATGGCTTGGCTATCATTTTGTGTGATCATCTGACAAGTGAGGAAGTGGGTAACTTTCCTAGTCAGGACAGACAAGGTTGAGACTCAAACACGGCGGAGCTTGTGCTATTTAACCTATGTCACCTACTCAAGTTCACTGTTCTTACCAGTCATGGGACTGACGGAAAGAGGGCTTCCTGGGCTCCCCAGACCTCGAGGCTTCTGGGGTAGCCTCCGGGCTGCGGATCTGTACCCGTCCTGTTTTCCTTCACGCCATCCTCCTTTTTCTGCAGAGATTCAGCCGTTACCCTGCTTTGCTCTTTCATTCCTTCATGTGGTCCCAAACCAAGGGTCATGTTTATGTGGGGATCAAGGATGAGGCAGGATTCAGACTTGAATAAGGCAGAGAAGGAGAATGCACAGAGGCCAATTCCATTCGGAGGCGGGAGCTGTGTAACACAAAGGTAGAAGCAAGAGGCGGTGGCGCCGGATGAGGCACAGCAGCGCGAGGCAGGCTTGTGAGGAGGACCTGAGGGCCAGGAATTGGGTGGGGCGCCCTTGGAGGAAGGGTGGGGTGGAATGTGGGGTGCTCTAGCCTAGGTAACTGTGTCTAAGAGCCAGCCAGACAGCTGGTTGCTGGGTGGCCATGGAGACAGCCCAGGGAATGGACTCTCACCACAGGTAAGTGAAAAGCTACCTGGAGAGGCAGACACACCTGGCAGAGCGGAGCCAACAGTGGAGTGGAGAAGGGCTGCAGGGGGCCGAGGCAGGGGAGTCTCGGAGAGCAGGAGTGACCCAGTGAGGGTCCCCAGTGCCGCCGGGGAAGGTTGCGAGGTGCTTGGCGGGGTGAGGAGGCGCGGAATAAGATGTGTACTGGGCAAGCGATGCTGCCCGGTAGTGAGTTGCAGTGCAGGGTTTGTAGGCCCGGGGTGATGACAGGCCGTGCCTCGCGGATGGTGCTAGGTGGCCCCAGATGGCTGTGGCTCATGCCTGAGTCCTGTGTGCACCCCGGCTTTCATGGTCCCCTCCGCACCAGCTCCGTCTCCTCTGAATATGAAGAGCAAAGCAGTCCGTCCACGCTCTGGGGCCCGGTGAAAACAGCATCATTGGGTTACACGCAACGTCTGAACAAGCTGCAGTCCTCACCAGTTTACATTCATCTTCCACACTTGCTCTCGAGGGCGATGCCTAACACACTTCAGGACAATGTAAATCGCATGGGCAGGGATACCGACAGTGGAATCCCAGGGTGTGACATTTGGGTGGGAGGGACAGAGGACACCCACCGAGCCGGGCCAGCAGCAGCTGGGTGCAGAGCTGGGGCCCCCAACTGCCACACGTGGGGTCTCTGCAGCCCCTGCTGAGGCTGAATCCCCATGAGCGGTTCCCGCTGGTGCCTGGTATGGGGCCTGAAGGCCTGCGATTTCCGGCCCCGTGGGGCTCCTCTCATGGATCTTTGTCTCTGGGTGGCGAAAGCCCTCCATACCGCACTGTCCCCTGGGCCTCGCCCGGTGCGTCCTCCTTCCTGCCCCTCTCCTTCCCTGGGTGGCAGCCTCTGCTCCCGGTCGCCGCCCGCCAGTCATCTGGGTAATGCAGAGGGTGTGTGAGTGTTAGGTCTCAGAAAGCTGGTACTGTGTTCATGGCTGCACTGGCAGGAAACGGCGTTTAGGGCCCTCAGTAGACACCTGTGCAGAATAGTTTTGTGCACTTCCTGGAGGGAGGTGTTGGATTCAGGGTGTAGGAATCTTCTGCATTAAATGCCTAGGGAAAGGAACATTCTGGAATGATTTTTAGTTTAGTTCTTTTTTTTTGGTACTGGGGCTCAAACTCAGGACCTTGCACTTTCCAGGCAGGCAGCGGAACCACTGAGCTAAATCCCTGGCGCTTTTGTTTGTTTTTAATTGGTACATTTTAGATATACACAATGGTAACATCCATCATAAGGAATTTGTACCTGTGCATAATTAGTTATATTGTTTCGAAGCGGGGTCTTGCTACTATGTTGCACAGGTTGGTCTCAAACTCATGGACTCAACGGGATCCTCCTGCCTCAGCCATCGCACCTGCTTCCTTGTGTGGTTTTACACTGGAGAACAGAAGGATAAAATTTGGTTAAAGTGAGGTTGTAGACAGGATTGTCTATGGGCACAGTTTCCTGTTTCTGGGCACATCTGCGGTTTAGTTGAAGCATGACTCTCGGGCACCGAGACAGGGCAGGAATATCCCTCAAACATTCCTCACGGCCCCAAGGTCATTGCTGCAGGGACCTCGAAAGCCTCGTGCTGCAGTTGGAAGCCCTGCAAGTCAAAGGGAGGCAGTGCCTGCCATGCCATGCTCATGCTGAGCAGGAACGTGTGATTGGGCTGCACTACTGATAGCTGTCATTCATGTGTTGTTTTAATGGGGCTCCCTGTGCCCACCTGGAGCTGCCACAGGGGCTGAGCAGTGGCCAATGACCTGCTATAAATGGGGCGCAGGAAAAATCTGAGTGTGGCATTTGCTTAACTGATGAGGCTGAGACTGCCGTGACACAAAATACCTTCCGCTGCAAAGCAAATAAGGAGGGGAGCAGATGTTACTGGAATCATTTCAAGGATACAGACTTTTTAAAAAGGAAGAAGAAGGGCCAACTGATTGCTACCCATCCAGAGGAACCCAAGCTCTGCACACGGTGGACACCAAACTCGCACCCTAAAAATACAAGGTGCTTACATAACTTAGATATGTACTAGGTGTGCAATGATTTATGAAATGAAAATTGATAGGAAATTTAATAAAGTTGTACATCCCCTAAGAAGTCAAAGAAATGCAAATTAAAAGAACAGTGAGGAACAATTTTTGGCTTCTAGGTGATGTGACAGACTTACCCATTGGTAATGCTGCTGTGGGTCAGGGAGCATTCATTTGTGTAACACTTATGGGGGTGGGAAGCTTTCGGAAGGCGATTTCACAGTATTTGTTAAAAGACTAAAATGTTCATAACAACTACTCACCAATTTCACTACTAACAATTAGTGTTGAAGAATCACGTGTAAATAGATGGTTTATGCACAACGATATTTACAGAAATATTAAGAATGGTGGCTATCATAAACAAGTTGGATATCTGGGAGAGGAATAGTTCAGTACGTCATAATATATTTTACGAGAAAATTTTACACATGCATAAAAATAATTTTTATAGCAATGAAAACATGATGCTTATGATATGATATTGAACAAAAATATAGGATATATACCTGTGTAAAAGTTTATGCACAGAAAAATTTGTCAAAATGTTTACCACGCTTCCCAGCTGTTTGCATGATCTGTGGGTTTTTTATTTGTCATTTTCAGCTTTTCTACAATAACCATGTACAGATTTCTAAATGGATATTGTGAGCAAAGCACAGAAATTTCTGAAAGATCAATGACTTGAATTTAGAAATTGGGAAGGGAAGATGAGAAAGGACCTATGTGTGCATAAGAAATGCTCTTGCGTTTGAAGTTTAGAGCATTTTCAAGGTCTTGGGAAGTTGCAGCATTTGGAACTGATTGGATCCGCATAGACTTGGTGCAGCTCGGCAGGGACAGGCAGGAGCCCAGGGTGCCCGATGCTCCCAGCCCTGGCCTGGGGACCAGAGCCAGGCAGGTTCTCGCCAGGCCACCGGCGCACAGGGCGGACGCAGGGGCTCAAGGGCCTCTCCTCTGCTGCTGCCCACCTCCTGCAGATGCCCGGGGTGGGGTGGGGGCCCGACCAGACCAGGCAGGCTCGCCGGTCGATGCAGCTCAGCTCTGGAGGTGCACAGCCAGCCAGCCCCGAGGCTGTGTGACCTCGCGTGTCCCGATGACTCTCGTGACTCTCGTCCTGTGGGAGCTCTGAGGGAGGTCGGTGTGACTGGAGGACAGACTCAGAGTCCGGCCGAGGGGAGCCTGGGCTGAGGGTGCCTGTGCCCCACAGAGGGAGAGATTGTGGGGTGAGCAACACCTGCCGTCGGAACAAATGAGCAGTGAATGAGGTTTCATGAAAACAGAAGCAGAACAATCAAGAGCCACCGATTTAAAGATAAAGATTTTCTGAATCAGAAAATAATGCAGCGGCTTATGAATAAATATATGGAGGTCAGGACAAATTAAAAAGGCCGGGCACTGAGGAGGAAAAGATGGTAACTTGAAAAATCGGGAAGCAGAAGCGGTCTGTCTACACTGCATCTATGGTGGTGTCTCCTTATGGAGAAAAGTGTACAAGTGAGAGTTTGAGGAGTGAGATTTTACTAAAGATCTCTTATGGTCTTATCATGTGTGGTTATTTAAAGCTAAATTTAATGATTTTGCTATTTCTCCGCTTAATTGAGTGTTAATTTTCAGTAATGATGAATTCTTTTCAAACATGTTTTTCTGAATTTCTTAGGAATGAGCTTGTGTTGTAAGAGACAGAACATGGTAGCTTGCCAAAGATCCCGGATAATTGTTTTAAGTGGTCATAATACGACCCTTGGCAAATAAGAGGCAGCTGCTTGGGAAAGAGAGCATTTCCTTCAAAGGTGAAAAATATATTGACAGCCTCCGAGATTCAGCAGGAATTGGTCTTTAAGATAAGGCCCACATAAATATTTTAGACACTGCCTGATGGCAGAGAGAAAAATGGTTGTTGGGAAATGGAAAAGGCTCATTTTCTAAGTTTGAGTGGCAATTTTCCCACAACTCTGTCACATGGATAGAGTCTCCCTGAAGCAGCCTGGCTGAGGGGAAGGAGGAAATGGCCAAGATAAATGAGATAACTGAAAATAATATTTATTTTCTGAGGCACACTATTACCATCTTAGAGTGGCTCTGCCATAGCCCTTTCTCCAAATATCGTGATGTGGATGACATAGGGCATTTGTTCAGGTCGTGGAAAAAGGGAGTCACCCCGCAGAAATGTCTTTGGCAAACTCGAGATCTCTCTACTCCGCACAGACTGCGACCACTCCTGGCTCTGGGTTGGGGGTGGGGGTGGGGACTGCTCACTCCCTGTCCCTCCCTGTGCTGGGGGCCTGACGAAGGAACTCAGACGTACAACCTGGCCTCGTCAGTTGGAGAGTAAGAATGACCTAGGGCTTGGCTAAAAACCAACTTTACTGCAAAACTCCTGCTTATATCGGAAAGAGAGGGAAAGACACACAGGGTGGAAGGTGTCTGTGCAAGGTGTGGCTTTGAAACTTAAAAAGCACTTTTGGGACTGCAGGTGTAACTGTGGAGAAGTGCTTCCTTAGTGGCTGCAGGGTCTGGGTTTGATCCCTGCCACTGGGAAAAGAAGACAGAGAAAAGTGCTTTGATATATATGTGATATTTTCACTACTATAGCCGATACTACATATACCCTAATTTATATTATACTGTAATTGTCCCATCACTTGCCCCCAATGCTAAGTTTCTGCTGTTAGTATGAGATAAGACGGGAAGCAGTCTAGAAATTATGGGCCGTTTCCCCATCTCAGTCATCATATCATGAAAGTACCCTGCGGCATCGTTATGGTTTAGACCTGAGATGTCTCTCCACATCTCTGTGTTCAGAGGTAAGGCTGTAGAAAGTGATTGGGTCATAAGAGTTCACTTCTGCTGGGGATTAATCTGTCGCTGAGATGATGATCTGGTGGCATCAGTGGGAGGAAGCAGGTGGTGAAGGGAGTGGACTGCGGGCAGGGCCTTGAGGAGTCTCTGGTCCCCCTGCCTTTTCTTTGCTGGGTGGCTTCTCGCTCCCTCTCCGCCCTGCAGTGAGCAGCGTTCCTCTGCCATGCCTGTATCCCATGATGTCTCTTCCCATTACAGGTCCTAAGAAAGGAGCTGACCAACCATGGACTGAAACCTCTGAACCCCTGAGCCAAGATAATCTCTTCTTTCTTGGTTTATTTCTGATATTTGCCAGTGTTAAAAAGCTGCTAGTCCTCTAAAGACATTGCATGCAAAATACACAAATAAGATGGCCAACAGCGTACGTGTGTGTACACAGGAGCATGTCGCCTTGCCCGTGTGTCCTGTTGGCTGGTTTTGGTCCAGGCTTCAGATCTGCATAGGCTTGGAAGGTTCCAGGGATCCAGCAGTCCCATTCTCCAGAGGCAAGCTCGGTCGGCATTTGTCTTCCTTCTTTAATGTTTATTTCAATGTGTATGTGTTCTATATGACACATACTGAACTAACCTGATTTTACTCTTTCTAATAGCTGCATGGTAATTTGCTGTATGGATAGAGTCTACTTTCAAAACTTTTTATTAGTGAATATTTAGCTCATTCCAACTTTTACTTATGACACAATGGCTTAGGAGCTTCACAATGACATGTACCTTTGTTATGTTATTTCCACACAACAAATCCAAAACGTGAACTGCTTAGTATTATGTCCATTTAGGTTGTTGAGTGTGTTGCAATATTTCCATCCAGAAAACCTGTGCAGTTTATGTTCTGAGTATGAAAATTCCATGTGCACATAATTTCACCAGCATTAGGTTCTTTTACTTTTTAAAAATTTATAGGAATAATAGCTAAGAAGTGATTTTTTGTTGTTGTTGTTGTTACTGGGGATCGAACTTGGGACCTTGCACTTGCAAGGCAGGTGCTGGAACCACTGAGCTAAATCCCCGGCCCTAAGAAGTGATTTTGTTTTTCCCTTAACCGTTGCCTATCAACCAGTAGAAAAATAGAGTCAAATTTTACTTTTCAAAAGTTGACATGGGCCAGGGATTTAGCTCAGTGGTTTCGCCGCCTGCTGCGCAAGCGCAAGGACCCAAGTTCGATCCCTGGTACCAAAAAAAAAAAAAAAAAAGGACATCCTCTACCGTGAAACAGTTTTCCCAGCATGCACCGTTTCCTCATTGCTTAGCAGGTGCCAAATGTGACCATTTTTCTCTCCGAGCCTGTTTGTGAGCTGTCCTTGTGTGCAGTGTCTTCCTGTGGCTGTGACAGGTGCCAGCTCTGGTCATCACTCCTGTGATGCCCTCTCCTCAAGGTGCGGTCTCCCCACTGCAGACCTAATCGAGTGGGAAAGGCTCGGTGCTGTCCGATGTGCTTGATGCTACTCCTGACGCGACTCACTGAGGGGAACCTATGGCTTTGTAACTTAACAGTGGTGATTTTTGCAGCTTTACAAGTAAATTCTATTTAAATTTGTCCATTACTTAGGGTTGTTTTCTTCCCCCCTGAACAATTTCCTTTCATTGCAGTGTGTATGATTTCATGATGTCTGGAGGTGTGAATTTCAACTGGTTCAAAGCAGAAATGTCCAAACTCGATAGTCATTGGACGTTGATAGTTGTTAAAATTTCCACCAAACACATTGTTTCTCTGCATGTTCAAGCTTGGATTTCAGAGTAATAATGGAAGACTTTTTTGTATGTTATGTTTATGGAGTCACACTGAACTTTATGAACAGGGTGAAAGGAATGTGTTTGAGATTTAAACCCTTGTGTATTAACATCTCAATGTTATAGTGATACAGAGTGGGTAGTAAAATGGCACTTCTCTCACTTTATGTGAGATTGATATTATGATATGTCCATGCAAAGAACTGATAAGAAATGGAACTGAGAGTAAATTTGGCATCAGTTATGCCAGTGACTAAGAGAATACGATTATCTAGAATGAGAACTTTTGAGTTTTTATCACACATCAGTGTCTAAGTCCAAGATTTTAATATGTAAGTAGTTATTCCTCTTGGACCAGAAATGTTTCATCTGGCAACATGAAGATGATAATATTCCTGTCCCACATTCAAAACAATTTGTATTTGACATTAAATCGGTGTATATTCTTTTCCTAATTCTTGTTATTATCCAAATCCTGTGCTTTTGCTGTTTAAGTAAAAGCTTAGGAATTTTAAATGGCTGTGCATGAAGATTCATATTAATTACATAATTAGATGGAAAGGCCTGGTTTTTGCATATATCTTTTTGTTTAAACTCATCTTCTGTAGTGAGAAACATACATTATTGAGAGACAAAAGTCCAGGAAAATGTGCCTAGTTAATATTTTGTCTTGCTTTCCATTTTTCTTTTCCATGTTCTTGATCTCATTTTTAATGCAGTATAAACTATATATGTATTAAGCTAGTGTCTGGGAATCTGCATTAAATACTAAATGAAAATGATTTCTACTTTACAGATGATGGAATTGGGTCACAGGGAGACTGAGTGGCCTTCTGAAGCCCATATGGCCACTGAATGGCTCCCAAAACTCTCCAGGACCTGAGTGTTGTCCCTCACCTTCATGTCCCTGCCCCCTGGGGCCTTTGCAGTCCTGCACTGTGTCTCATGGTCTTTGTCTCTCACGAGTACCAGCTTCCTGCAGCTGATAAGATGTGGCAATCCACGTTAGCTATCTGGGGCTTGGGGTCAGCTTTTCATCCTCGTGGCTCTGTGATCTTGGGTTCCAATTTAGATTTGCTGAGCTTCATTTCAGGCTCTGGGGAGTGAGGCTGATGGTGCCATCTGCTCTTCCTACCCATGGCTGGAGAGATGTACACAGAGAAGCTTCAATGTAGTGTGAAGTCTTGTGATAGACTGCATCAGCATTCAAAATTTTCACTATTTTCCCTTATGAAAGGACTTATATTTCTTCTTTGCACTGATGTATGATTGGGCATGTATTTTGGTTTGATCAATGAACTATGAGCAGAAATGATATCCTTTGTTATAAGATTTTTTATTTCTTTTTTTCTCCTGGCTTTATTCTATTTCATTTTTGCTTACAAACCAGCCAGTTCTTTTCTGAGCTCACTTCTTTTTTTTTTTTTGCAATTAGTTGCCAAACATGGTTAAGGATAGCCCACATACAGTTTTAAATAGGCTCCCACTGTTAAAAGAAGAAACTACAAAGGCCTTGTTGCAACAAGGGATAATAAAAACAGACAAAATATCTTGGACATGAACAAAGGTGTGGCCCTTAATTCTATTTGTTAAAATTGATAGAGGCGGCATCCACTGAATTCTTTCAACTGGTTGAAATTTTTCATGGAGAAGAGTCTAAAGTCATGACTCCTGGAGTCCTGAGGAGCTAAGATAGATGGGAGGAATAATCTAGAAACAACTGCTGTTGTCCATGGTGTGTCATGCTTCTTTGAGCCACTCATGAGGGACCCTTCCTTCTTATCCATGGTTTCCATTCACACAGTTCCAGTTACCTGCAGCCAATTGTGGTCCAAAAGCAGTACATGAAAGATTCCAGAAATGAACCACTTATATTTTTAAAATGATGCGCCATTGTGGAATCTTGCCTGGTCTTGCTCCATCAGCTGGGGATGTGAATCCTGTCTTTGTTCAATTCACACAGCCAGCTGTTCATGGTACCTGCCTGTTAGGCAGGGTAGCCACATGAACGATCAGGTTGACCATCCCAGTACCCCACTGCTTGTTCTCAAGTAACCCTTATTTTATTCTATATGGACTTCAAATGCAAGACAGTCATGCTGAGAATTTTGTTTCCCTATATGTTATATTTCTGTCTTATTAGTTATCATTAATCTTTTATTATGCTTAATTCATAAACTGAGCTTTATCCTAGGTATGTATGCATGGAAATAACCAGTATCTATAGGGTTTGGTACAGGGGGTTTGGGCATCTCCAGGAATCTTGGGCTGCATCCCCTGCAGATAAAGTGGGGGTGCTGTAGTCAAGAGAGTATCTCTACCTTTCTCAGCTAGATAAGGAGACAGGAGATAAGCTTTTCAAAGCTTGATCCCACTGCTGCTCTCTATCATAGGCAGACATCAGGATATGAAAGTTGCTCCTGTTCCGGGAAGGTCATGTGCTCTAATGCCGCCCTAAAGAGCATAATGGAGAAGGACTCCAGAGGACGTGGAGGAGAGTGCTGCTCCCCAGGGAGAAGGGCATCGATCAAGAGCCACTTCCTGCTCTCTGGACCGCGAGGGTGCAGCAAGGAGACAGAATAAGCAAAAGCACGCCGCAGCTTCACCCCCGCAGCCCCGAGCGCGGAAGTATGGGATCGAGGCACGGGCCGGGCTGTCTGTTGGGCTCCGCTCTCTTCCTGGCGCGTGTGTGGGGAGTGTGTGTGTGTGTGTGTGTGTGTGTGTGTGTGGCCAGGGTGCAGGGACGGGGCATGACAGCTGGTTTTCTGTGTGTCTGAAAGAACAGCAATCCTATCGGGCTGGGGCCCTGCCACTTAGCCTTACTTCCTCAGGGGCCACCTGTTCAAACACAGCCGCACTGGGAGGCAGAGGAGCCATGTTTGAATTTTAGGGGCCACACAGCTTGCGGTGTTTATAATTTTCTGCAAGGTGGGTGTGCAGTTCATGAGGGCGAGTTTGCAGTAGGGAAGGGCCACGTACAGTTGCTGCCGGCCTTCTTTCTTCCGTGGCTTCCTGGGAGGAGGGTGGGGTGGGGAGGGATGACTGCGGGCTTTCCAGTCTGGTGTCTGAATCCAGTGTGGATGGAGAGGGCACGCAGGACCTCCTGTTGCCTCTCTCCCCAGATGTTGAGCCTCAGGCCCTGGAGGGACGATGGTGCTGTTGGGCTGTTTCCTGGTGTATGAAGAGAGGATGTAAATATCTGTGACTCAGAGAGCGCTCTGTGATTGTTACACTGAGGCTCAGTTTGTTTGTTTTGTTTTCCTTGCTGTGCCTCTTAGCACCTCCCCAGCCGGAAGGACTATAGTCTATTTGAATCCCACTGACATCAGGCCTGGCAATAGGGCTGGCTTTGTTTGGCTAAGAAAATGTGAACAAGAGTGCTGCTGGCTGTTTTGCTTGGAAACTTTGTGCTGGAGTGTGTTCACTGAGAGCTGGCTGACACCTGGGCCGAAGGCTGCTGTCAGCCTGTGTGCTGCTCAGAAGAGAACAGTGAGCAGAAACAGGCTGAGCCCTGGACCAGAAAGGGTGCAGTGGAACAGAGCTTTTGTTGCTGTGGGCCACTGTGGTCCAGGATTGTTTATCCCAGCATGACCCAGCCCAGGCAGGCTGCAAGCATCGACTATGAATATGGAAATTCATGTTTCCTGTAGTGTGTGAGTTACGTTCAATTTACCCAAATAGACCAAAGAAGTAGACACCACTTATTTTATTGTCTAGGATGTTGAGGTGAAGACTGAACTGTAGAAAGGTGCATTTTCATATCAAAAACCAACCCAAAGAAGAATTGAATGACTTATTTTACTCCAATGCTAGTGCTGTATGATCAGTGAAACTGTTTTTAATCAACATAAGTTTAATGTCTTAAAATGAAGAGTATGGATTTTGAAAATAGTTCTCTCTCTGACTGTGTCGTGACTCTGTCTACCTTTGGTACCTGACTGGGGTGGGGTACAGTGCATTATTTCTGCTTCTACAGAGAACAAACATGTTGACTCTTGCAGTCCTGTTTCATTATAATAAATTTGAGATGACTTCAGCAACGTTTTCTATGAACTGGCCAAAGCTATTAAGAGGCTAACTCTACTTTTTCCTAATTTAAATTCAATTGATGCTTCAGCCTGAGCTCTCTGGCTTATCTGGTCTTCATTACAGGCTTGTTAAACTGTGAAAAAGTAATACATTTTTGGACATTTACACCATTACATGTAATATTAATTGCCAAAATGTACTAATTAGCTAATTAGAATAACTGTTTTTTGTGTATATATATCATTTTACTTACTCTAGAGTCTGTTCTGGGTGGTGTTAAGAGTGGAGAAAAAAAATGTTTGTGTTCTAATGGAAAGGGCCATGATCATCAGTATTCTTTTCAACTCACACCAACTAAAACTCCTTTAGTAACTCTGTCTCCAATCCCTCAAAATCCCGGGTGCTCATTAGTAGCCTTCTCCAGCCAGGTTTTGGCACTGGGTGTGGTATTGCGGGAGAGAAGTAGAGTGGACTTACTGGGCACTGCAGACAGGATCCATTGATCTTCCAGCAGCAAACACCTGGTCAGCGAGCCTCTCGCTTGCCAGTAGTCCCCCATGGAGACATCTGCAGGCAGGGAGCAGGAGCAGCTGAGCCTGGGGAGGCGCCCACAGGCTGCGGTAGAATTGCAGGACAGTCCATCTACCTGCATTAAGACATAGGATAATTTGTCAGCAGAAAGACCCAGGCCAATCGACAAGATTCTTTTTCTCTTATTTTTCAACAACTCCAAAGCCTTGAGTCCTCTGTTAAGTTTGTGTCAAGTGAGTACAAAATACTGTTCCAATGCAAACACTCGCTTCTGTGGATGTGAAACATAGATATTTACTTCAAGTTCATTATGATGTGAGAAAGATAAAATTTAAGATGGTTTTATCATCAAAACAGAATAATTCTACTTAGTCTTACTCTTGGTTCCCAGGACTCATGAGTATCACAGTCTCCGTCAGTCCAGATCAGGGAGAACCGCAGTGGGAGCTGAGCCTGCAGGGCCAGAGTACAGATATCTGAAAATAAGTGACTTCTTCAAAAAATTGAAAAAAGCTATTTCTCCTGGAATAAAATTCATGGAGATTTTAACTGCTGTCCTCAAGCTTCTCGCTGCTTACTCACATTCCAACTTTGCTGTTTATTTAGCTTTGTGCTTTATTTTCATTTTAATAAGTTTACATTCTCCAGATATTTAGAGATGGTAAATCCTTATCACGAAGCGTTCCTGCAAGGCCCTGAGGATGTGTCAGTGTTCTTGTCCGTATTTATTCAATGCCTGAGTCTCTCTGTGCACATTGGGTTTTAGCGATCAGCTAGTATATTTTTACTGACCGCTCACCTGAGCAGTTTCTTATACAATGGCACAGCCTGTATTTATTTCGGTGCTCATTTTCAATGTTGACATCCTCCACAGTGTGAATATGGCATTGTTAAGGAGAATTAGAGCTTCTCATCAGTATGTATTGAATGAAGTAAGTGTAAGTAAGTGCTTAGCATTGGGAAAAAACTAAGATTTTAAGTTAAGAGATATTTAACCAAAAACCTGATAGTCTGTGTCACTGATCTAATGAGGGATATAGCATACATGTCTTTTAAGGGTGTGTAGTATGTATTCACTATAGCGTTAGTATAGGAGTCTGGGGAAATGTTGGGAAAAAGACAATCAAATATGAAGACATGTCAAGGTGGTTTTAACTTGGTTTGTAAATGATTGAGAATATTTAACAACATTAGAAGTGATTACAAGTAACTGTATCAAACTACGGATCTGGAAAGGCTCTCAGCAGTCACGTTGTTCAGCTCTAAATTTTAGAGATGAAAAAATGTCCCAGACATACCCAACACCACAGCACAAGGAGCGAGGCAGCCTTGGGTAAAGACTTGAGGTGACCCGTGCACTTCTGTTTGAAGTTGACTCCTATGTTCTTTTTTTTTTGGTGCTGGGGATCAAACTCGGGTCCTTGTGCTTGCACAGCAGGCGGTGAAACCACTGAGCTAAATCCCTGGCCCTGACTCCTATGTTCCTAAAAGTCGCAGCTCAGTAGATTTATTAGGGAAATCAATGCTGTTGCACAATCTGTTTTCCTTACGAGATCAGATAGACATTGGTGAGCATTAAGACCCAGTAAAATGTTGATTATCTTTGAAAAAAACTCTAAAAATCATAGTTTTACGGAGAATTAGTAGACATTAAGAAACTGATATTTAATTTTCCAAGGTGTGATTTCTTAAAGTTCTCTTCAACTGCTCTGTAATCCACAATTTCTTTCCATGTGCAATCATTTTGCTCATTTACTAGACTAAATAGTTGGATAAAGAGTCTTATCAAAATCCTATTATTCTATTATTTGTGATATGTGAGAATATCTGTTACCATGAAGTGAGTGGCAGTTATTTTTCGAATGGCTCTTGAAAACAGACAGGAACAGACTTGTCTATGCTGATTTCTCGACATCATTCCCTCTAAGAGACCCGGTTTTAGGGGAACTGGATCAGCATGACACCCCAATGTCTCCCACCACTTTACCCCACTCCTGGCAAGTACAGGGGTTGATTTCATTGGAGAACTTGGGAAAAGCAAACTCATTTTTGCTTCAGTTCCAGCCTTTCTTTCTCAGGGGCCAGCTGGCCCTGGAAGCAGAAAGTCTTCACTCTACTGGCCAAAGAGAGGAAATTTTCCATGCTGCATGGCAAGCTCCGCCTACTTCTTGGGTTCAGTTCACAGGTTCATCGCACCTCTCACAATGGTCTTTGTCCTCTATCTCAGTCTTCAGGGCGGTAAATGTGATATTTTCATTAATTTCCCTTTCTTACATGTCTAAAGACTTCAACAAATGCTCCTGACATAGACTAATACAAACCTAATTCACAAAACTACGCTATTGAAAATGTCACCCCAAAACCATCATCAGGAGGAGGACTCCTGCTTTACCCCTCTCTGTGTTGGTGACCTCCTGAGTGGGCAGCACGCTGGCTGGTTGTTAATGAGATTTCTCCCCTAGACACCTTCTTGGTGTTGAAACTCCCGTCTGGTTCCCTATGTTAAGATCCTCCACCTTGAACCTTCTGGGAATTAGTGCTGAGCGCTCTCTCCCTCCCCAACAGCAACCCAGCACATCCTGCATCCAGTAGGACCCTGGCTATCTCACACCTGTAGGGCTCTTCCTGAAAAGAAGTTCACATTTAATATTTACTTATGTTTATGTCCACATTTTTCTCTCCTCCTAAGACTGTTCTCTTTGGACTCAGAATCTCCCTCCCTTACATTTCTGTACTAGACTTTCCCCCAGCCCCGGCTCACGTTACATCCACACGTGGACCTAGATTTCTGTGTAGTGCATATAGCTATATTTTGTGTCATTGAGGGTGACTCTATGCTACTAAGTGTTCACTGAGCTTTGGTGAAGAGAGATTTTTCTTCATCTGTTGTACTTTCCTCATTACAACTACAACTTCCAGTATTTCGCATCCTGCCCATCTTTGCTTGGAGTGTAGTGCAAAGCACCAGTTGAAATTTCTTCCTTTAGAGCCCTCCTGTCAGGCAGGAAAGATTTCTCAAAAATATTAGAAAATATTCAGTGCTCCATTTGGCAATGCAGTGTGAAGTAGTATGACCTTAAGGAAAATTTCCAGGATTCCTAAGTAGTGATGAAATTTAACAGTGTTGGAGGAATCATATCCACGAGGACTTGAAATTCAGGCTGGCTGTTGGAGTCAAATTAAACTACAGGTCACAAGTCACTTTCCCACAAGGACGTCCTGAGACACAGGCGTGGGCTGTGGTGTCACCGTGTGGACATCACTGTGTGTACTCACACAAACCTGGGTGTGGCCACTTGGTGCCCCCAAGAGATGCAGTGTCCCAGAAATCCATGTAGCTGCTAGCTTGATGGCATCTTGCTTTATAGTAAACTATCTTTTTTTAAGTAGAAGGAGCACACTCTAAAATAATAATAAAAAGCATGGTAAACACATGAGCAAATAACACAGTGTTTGTTATTGTTATTATTATGTGCTGCACATAATTAATTACAGGTCTACTCATTACAGGCTGGCAGTGCCGCAGGGCTTGGCACCAGCGTCACGTCAGGCAGGTGAGGAATCCCCGTGCTCCACGTCACTGGGTGACAGGAACTTCTTTGGTCCATTACAACCCTATGGGACCATTGCCGCATGTGGAGTCTGTCTGTGAGACTAACCGAGCAGATTTAAATGGTGACGCCAGCGCCATGTGGCTTCAGTGACAAGGCTCAAGTCACTCACTGACTGCGGCAGAGTTCACTGCGCATGGACTGGGCTGAGAGGACGTGAACCGCTCTGGGCCCGCTCCCCGCCTGTGAGCTTTGGAGACTGGAGTGACCCACAGGTCAGGCCAAGGGCAGAGAACAGGGTGCTCAGGGGAGACTCGGACTGACACGCCGAGTAGGGTCTGGCCAAATGGGGAGAAAGAGTCTTAAAAGCCAACCACTGGTTTCATTTTAAAAATTAGTTCTAAAAGATCAACAAGAAATGAGTTATTGACTGTGTGCTGACATTTCAGGCCATGAAGGGACCTGAAGCAACACAAAGGTACCTTTCTATATGCTGATAAAATTGAGTGACATTTACCTGGGAAAAAGATACTAATCATACTTCCCCTTTCTTAGGGCTATGCGTCTTTCCTAAAGAGTTTTTAACTTATAATGCCTGGTTTTGCACTAGCTGCTTATTGGGCAGTGAGGCCAGTATCCAAGTTGACCCTTCATAACCAACAGTGTCCTCTCAGGATGATTTTGTGTATATTTTGTCAACAGTATCCAAAAAGGTAAGCTGAAATTGAGTCATGTTCCAGAGTTAATGATGACAGAGTAGTGTTTCTAAAACTTTGTCACATCTTTGTTCGTCATGTGCTAGTGGATCACGGAGTGAGTCTTCACTCATGCCCTGTAATTGTCACATACAGCAGCTTTGAATTCAGCGTGGCTCACACGTACCTTCTGTCTGTTCACTTCGATAAGTGTTGAGAGTGTTAGAAAAGGCCGCAGGTGTTTGGATTGCTTTGAAGAGTTGTCAGATCTGGGCCCTGTTTTCCAGGTCCTTCCTGGCGGTGATGTGCTGGAGTGGAGTTGTGTCTCCGCCTTGCCCTCGAGTCTCGCATTAGGCCTCCTTCACTTCGGACGGAGACCGGGGCCCTGAGACATCTGATTTCGTGACCCTGCTGTCCGTGACCAGCACCATTATTACGGTTGGCCCTTTGTCAACTTGTCTCCTGTGGGCCTTTTTACCAGTCTTTTCAATGACAATATTTTCCTATATATTAAAAAACAGCATATTAAAACAGCCTTGAAAGATCGAGTCTTAATTTCTGTTACTAGCAATTATGCCAGATTTTGCCACTTGGACCATCATTTATTTTAAAAATGTATGGTGTCAGTCATATTGGTGCAGTGCAAAAAGATGAAATAAGCCGAAGTAGGTATGAGGACGTTCTTCTTCATGTAACATCAGACTAGCCCAATAAGCAGAAGTTGGGAAATGCACTTATACACTTTACGTAAAACCATGTTCCTGCCATGCTGGGCTCCTGTCTCTTATTCTGACAGGACTTCGATATGTTGGTTTTTCTCTTGAGATCTAGCCAACCTATGTTGCTTTGCTGGCTTTCATCTCTCTGGCAATGTGTAGCATTTAATGATTAAATTTCAGTGGGGATATGTGTGAACACTGCAGCTGAACTGCTCCACGGGGAAGGAAATTATCTTAGCAATATTTATTTTCTTTGACTTAGCAAGTAGCAAAATACTAACTTCCTGTTTCAGTGAGCAGAATAAATTAGGATTAGACATATCTTATTAAATTTAGTTATGATGGTGACCCCGCTGTTCGGTGGGCTTCAATTTATTGTCCGTAGTACATTTTTCTCATGGAATCACTCTTAACACACTGTTTAACCATTGACCAGCATGACCCTTCTCATGTGGAAGGAGCATTGCCCCCTCTTTACCCTAAAGACACAAACACATGAGCACATGCTACGCATATGAAATCATTGTTATCTTGTTAAAATCTTTCTTTCCAAAAGGGGTCCTGCCTAGTGCTTCTCTACACAAAGTGAGATGATGACAGAGACTGTGCTCTGTAGAGCATGACTCCGGGCAGTGCGATCAGGAGAACTTGGTAAATGAAAATATTTTGTCCATTTGCTTAAGCCCTGTTTTCCCTATAGGGGAAAAGAGAACAGCATATTCAATGAGACACAAGGAAATTGACTAGGAGAGCAAACAGGTTGGACATTAAAGAGCAGCAATTAAAAGCGAAACACTGGCAGCCCGTCTCAAGATTGGAGATGCGTAAGTGCCTCAAGGACAGAGCCTGGTTTACCGCCTCTCACGCCCCAGCCCAAGTCCCCAGGGATGCTCAGGGAAGCCCTCGGTGAGAGCAGGAATCACCTTGGATGTGGGGTGTGGGGAATTAGGCTGCACTCAGCCCAGCAGGAGCAACCATCTCCCAAGGCCGATTGCTCATAGTGAGTGTCCTTCCAACAGAGCAGAGAGGGTGCAGAAACATGCCAGTGATTGAAGAAGAGAGTGCTTGTTAAGTTAAAGACCAGTTAAATTCGACACACTGAAAGAGATACAGACATGGGCAGGCCTTGTGGGCTGTCCTAGCTGGTGAAAAAGGAAATAAAAACTGAAAATGCAAGTTATGTAATAAAGAACCATTTATGTTGCTTCTGGGAGAAGTTCATGTTGCAAAAGCACAGAGTTTCACAGTGCCTGGACACACTTTCTGGCCCAGTGCAAAGGGACACTGCACTGGACGCTGAGGACCTGCCTGGGGGCTTCGAGTGTGGTGTGACGGGGCTCTCCTGACTCGGAACAGGGGCTTTCAGCATTTCCCAACCCTGACGGGTGTCCCCTCGGATACCACACAGACCTTCCACCTGCGGCTTTAAAAACTGGATTTCAAATGAACACCATCACACTCGATTGCTTTGTAATATTTCTATTTTCTTTTATTATTGCAATGCAAAATGAGTTGTTTGTAAGCCAATAAATTGATTTTATGACTCATTAACAGGTTGTAACCTATCAGTTTGAAAACCAGTGTGGCTCTCAAAGGCACAGGAAAGCAAGCTGTGGCCAATAGTTCAGTGTTAAAGTAAGGTTTATTAAGAGTCCTAGGGAGCCCTGGGCACACAGTGTTATGGGGCTTCTTTAGGATGGGCCCCGCTCACTGACGACAGCAGCCTCGGCAGGCAGTAGCCTGAGTGGCCCCTGTGATGGCCCTGAACCCATGCCATGGGATAGGACGGGTTTTATTCTTAGGGGTGGATTGTGTCCTATGGCTCAGTCCACCTCAAGAGGACCTGTAGAGTGGCCCGACCTGGCCTCACAGGCCGTTTAAAAGCAGAATTAAATTCTTCTGGCAAGGAGAATAAGTTAAAGATACACTTCCCTCAAAGCCTTCAGGCAAGAACTCAGCCCGCCTCGCACCCGGACTTCAGCCTGGGAGCCCTGAGCTGGGATGGCCATGGCACCACGCTTCCGCCCTGAGGAAGAGGGGGTGATGTCTTCCTACCCCATGCCAAAGGTGGGCATGGTTTGTTTTGAAGTAATGGAAAGTTAACGGAACAACCAAAGTGCATTGCCATTCTTAATTATTATCAAAAGTTGCGTCTCACAGCTGTCCCAACAGGCAGGAAAATGCCATCCATTTTAGAGTATTACTTAATTACAAAGCACAGTGTCAAACGAGGAAGATTTTCTTCTTCATCCTTCAGTCATTTTATTAATTAGGGTGCTGCTTTGTGAACTCTGTTGATAATATGTATTATTCTTACGCCCCGCACGGACACACCTGGACTTGATGGGCCTGTTTCTTTCTCCCCAGGTTTCACTTTTACTAGTACCTATTTGCAGCATGTCATGGGCACACTCATGGCGGGGAGTTGGTTCATGGACAAAATACATCTTGGCCCCTTTTCCTGTCCCTCCCTGTGTCACTTGGTTCCTTGCCCTCTGCAAAAGATCAAGCTCCCTGTCTCCTGCCATCCAACTCTTAAGTTGCTCTTTTTTATTTACTTTGGGTTTCTCACGTAAGAGAGACCATGCGATCTTGACGCTCAAGTGTCTGAGTTACTTCACTTAACGTTATGATCTCAAAGTGCAACCACGTTCCTACTGGAACTCCAGTGTATCTTTCTTTAGGGCAGAGTAATGCTCCACTGTGTGCAAACACCACGTTTTCTTTATCTGCCATCTGCTGGTGGACACATAGGCTGCTTCCAAGACCATCTCTTGTGAGTTGTTGACCTTGGTGTTTTATTGCCCAAGCTTGCACCCTAACATGAAATACTTTTTCAACTTCATACAGATGGAACCATACAGTATGGGCTCTTTTGTGCCTGGTTTATAGTGTGGAAATGTGTAGGACTTGTACCTATGTAAACACTAATCTATTTGTCCATTCTGTTTTGAAGGCCTTTGGGCCGTTCCTGTTCTGTTGCAGGAATGCTCTTGCATGCACTGTGTGTTTCTGAGCAGCATTTCTATCTGCTGTCTGCTCATGAGTAGAATTGCTGGGCCTCACAGACACTGTAAGTAATCACTGGGTAGAGATGCTGATCTTTAGGTAATTTGTTATATACAAAACCAAGCCAACAAAAGAGAAAACAAAGAAAACCCAAACCCCCAAACCAACCAAACAAAAACATGCAAAACAAAACAAAAGCCCTAGACACAGGCGTTACCCAGGCACGCTCCCACCGGCCGAGTCTCAGCATACCTTGTTCCTTGGTCCGCATGCTTGGGCGCATGTGGCACATTGGTATTGTAATCTCTGGCACTCTGGGAGATCAGTAGCTGCCTCAATGAGGTTCTCATTCACACTTCTCTGTTTTCATTTAGAGTTGAGCAGTGTTTCCCAAGCCTGTTAGACCTTTGGTTTCCCAAGGTGGCATAAAAATCTCTCACCCATTTTCTCTTGAATGTCTTATTCTTAATTGATTGATGAGTTCTCTGTTTTTCTAGATATGAAAACTGTTTCTTAGTTTATTGTAACAAATGAATAACTTGCCTTTTCATGCACTTAATAAGTCTTGGCAAACAGAGGCTCAGATTTATTAAACATCAGTGCTTTTGCGTCTTTCTCTACAGTAAGATCATGAGTGGATTTTTATATTATGATTATTCATTTTATTGTTGTAGTATTTCAATTTCTATTCATGCTGTGGCCATCGTTGATGCTTGTCACTGGGGGGATGTACGTGTAACTGACCTCACTGTTCTTATCTGCCCCTCTGTGTGTGGAGCTGCTCTGTCATATTTCAGCTGTACACACATGAGCTCCTCTCCCATATCAAAGGTGTGCCTGTCTCCTGCTCACTAATATCGGTACGTAAGTTAACTGAAACTATGATACATCTTGGTATTCAGTGTATGAAGCTGTTCCTATATTGCTTTTTATTTTTCTTCAGTATTGGTTCTATTTCCCCTATGTTTATGTCTATTTTTCTTTCATTATTAGTGTCTATTAATTTTAAAAAATATTCAGTTTCAGTCTACACATATATTTTGATCATATCCATTCACCTATTACCTAATGTTGACATTTACAATTTAAATTTCAATCACCAAGGTCAGCATATAAAAAAGAAATAGGCTGAAGTTCTGATTCCATTGACCGGTGGTTCAGTTTGGGGAGAAAGTCATATTCCAATCCATACTCATGGTGAACCCCTCCATGGGTTTAGGTTTTCTTTAATTTCTCCCAGAAATGCTTTTAGCTCTTTAGTATAGAAGTTTTATACATCTGTTGTTATACTCATTGTGTTGGCATTTAATATATTTAATGCTATTGAAAAGATTATTTTAATAGTTTATTTCTGTTAATATTAAAATACCAAAATGCAATTAATTTGTTAAGTTTACCAGTTTTGGTAATTTACCTATAGAAACTTAGATTGCATGTAAGTAATGGCAATTTTAACATTTCGTCTTCTTTTTTTAAATTTTAAAAATTTTATTTATTTATTTATTTTAACATTTCTTCTTCTTACCATACAGTACTAGTTGAAATTCTAATACAATGTAAAATTAAGTGATGATAGCATATAACCTTATTTTTTCACTGAGCCATCTCAGAATAAAAGAATTCAATATTTCATATTAGTTATGATTTTCTTAAAAATGTCTTTTCATAAATGGATATTGAATTCTATCCAAAGCCGCTTGGCCTTCCTTCATGTGGCCATATTAACTCTGCCACTTATTCTGTTAATGGCATGGAGTGCATTGGCTTTGGAATGCTAAAGACTACATTCTTGGGATGTATTCAAAATTTAAATGTTCTACTTGTTTTGTTCATAGGGCCAGCCCTCCACACCCATAGGCTCTGCATCTGGGGAGTTAAATACCTACACATCAAAAATATTAGAAAGCAATGTTTTACATTTAAAATGAACATAGACTATTTGTCTTGTCCTGATTCCCTGAAATATGGCACGACCACTCTTCCCATCACATTTGCATTGTGTCGGACGTTGGCGGTGATCTAGGCGTGATGTAGGGGAGGAGGTGTGCAGGTCCATGCGAAGCTGTGCCTTTGGACACCAGGGTCCCAGGCCCAAGGACTTTAGTGTTTAGTGTCCGAGGGTCCTGGGACTGCTGGGGTACTGTGCTTTGTTTGGGGAGCGTTCTCCTCCAGGAGTGCTCTTGTGAGGACCATCGGGATTTGAGTTAGGCAGAGTTCTCACCCCTCATCCGGCACTGGCCCCATTTCCCCCTAAACATGCAGCCCTTTGCGGCACTGGCATGGCTAGGGTCACCGTCCTGCTGGAAAATGCTCTGCTTACAGGCTCACTTTCTCTCACAGTCACAGGACTACTCAGATTTTCTATTTTTAATGTCGTTGTGATGAGTTAAATTCTAAGACTTCTTCTCACTCGTCTGTATGTTTTAATATATCACATATTTGGCACGTGTATTTCATAATGTCTTTTCACCTTAGTGCTTTAGAAACTATAGTGACACTGCCTTTTAAGTTTTATTTTTAAAATTAAAAAGAAACCTTTTATTAGTACATGTGTGCAGTACCCAATAAGTACATTCCGTGTAGGGAATTTGTACATGTACAGAACACATCTTAATTCTTTTCTTCCTTCCACCCCTTTTATTTTGTCAGCATCAGATTCATTTATTTATCTTATGAGACCTGTAAAGTTAATTATCATATATGCAGATTAAATATCAGCTCTTCCCCTTCTAGATGTCTTCCCAAAAGAGCTAAAGACATCACCACAGTGATGTATGCACACCCTTGTTTATAGCAGCACAGCTCATAGTAGCTAAATCTTGGAAACAGCCTCTATGTCTATCAGCAGATGAAAGAATGAGGAAAATGTGGTTTTTATATAGCATGGAGTACTACTCTGCTGTAAAGAAGGACAAACATGGGTCATTTGTAGGAAAATGGATGCACGTTTTGAGTTTTACTAATATTTACTTGGAAATTCTGTTTTCCTCAGCAGTTTCACTGAAAGTTTGTTAATTTTGTACATTTTTCTCTTTTATTGTATCTTTCTTTTCATTAATGTTTGCTTCTTTCTACTGTTTAACTTTCTATTTTATCTTGAATATTACCTAAACTCCTCGATCTTCATCATTTACTCTTTTCTAGTTTATGTATGTGATGTTAAGCATTTACATACTTTCTAAGTATTGATGTAACTGCACTATGTCTCATGGCATATTTTCATAGTTGTCACTTTTAAATATTTCCCAATTTTATTGTGACTTTATATTTGGCATGGATTATTTATGTCTACAAACATATTTCTTAATTCCAGATGTTTGGAAAGATTTTAGCTATCTTATTTTTAAATTTACTTCTAGCTTAATTCTGTCTTCGTCTTCCACCTCAGGGGTGGAAAGCTCTCCGATACTATCCTTTCGGGCATTGCTCTGCCCTTCAGTTGACAGAGAATAGGTCCTTTCATTGTTTTAATTCTTCCTTTGCACCTGCCATTTCTTGGTGCTTCACTCTGTGTGTATCATCTCGGCTAACCCTGCAGTTCACTGATTCTTTCTTCAGCTGGGGCTAACCTGCTAGCACACAAAGTGCTTAATTTTGCCTATTTTTTCTATTATTTCTTGTCTAGATTTCCTAGGTTGTGTTTTATAGTTTTTACTTCTTTCCTGAAATTCCCAGTTTTTTTTTTTTATATTTATGTAGAGCAAGGGCATTCATTTTAAAGTCTGGAGGACAAGGCTTTAATCACCAGACCTAAAGAGATACTTTCCTGTCTTGTGCTTCTGCTGGTTTCCAATCACATCTTGTCCACACATGCACATGGTGACACTGCTTTTGAGCCTGGCATTGTTTGCAGTGTTGTATGAAGAAGCAGCTCAGTGCTTGGAGCTGTTATCTTGCTCTGCACACAGCTTGGGTTTGTTTCTGCTGGGAGATCTAGCAATCTGGAAGCCTGAGCCAATTGCTCTCAGAGGTCACCTTTGTACAATTTCACAGCCTGGTAGGGCTCACCTTTGGGCAGCGGTTGTGTGGGGTCCCTTTGCATTTCTAGTTCACCTTTATTCCCAGGCCTAGCCCTTGGGTGTCACAGTACAGACAGATGGGGTCCCGAGGACCCCTCTCATGGAGGACATTGGCTCAGTCCCTGCCTTCTCTGCCCCAAGAACTGGTCCAAAGCTCGGCTCCATCTCTCGGCCTCTCAGCCATGTCCTCCAAAGTCATCAATGCCCTGGGAAAAGTCAGCAGCACAAGGAGGATGCCATACTACCCTGTCTGAGTCTCCATGGTCTCCGTTTTGCATTTTATAAACTTTTTATTGTCTTTCAGGCCATCAATTATATTTTAAAAAATATTTCACTCAGGACTTTTAGCTGTCCTCATGGACTGGTTCCATTCCCCACCATTACCAGAATTATATTTTCAAAACCTTTAGTTTATGGTAGTTATAGCTTACTAAAATGAATGCTAATAATAAAACTTTATATGAACCTCCACACTTATGTTGATACATATAAAATATATGTACATATACAAGTACCACATAAATCCTCTCTTAAGTGAGAATATTTAATTGCTTTTCCCTAAAAAATAACCCTCTTTCAGGTGATAATTGCTTTTTCTCTCCCAAACTGAAATAAACTCAGCTGTTTACCCTTCTAATAGATCTTGTAAACTAACTACAGCTGCAGTTTTGGCCTCTTTTTTAAGGCCTTGCGTCAAAAGCTCTGGTCTAGATGGATTTGCGATGTCGTTTTAATGACTGCCCACTGGCTTTGGAGATGGCAGCTGGTCGCTGAAGTCAGACCTCCTGCACTCGCTTTGGGGAGCATCCTGTTTATCTGATAACTTTGACATTTACTCTTGAAAATGTTGTTTTCCTTTCTTCAACGTTAATATGAAAATCTGAACCAGGAGATAATTTGTGATTGTTCTGGGTGTGAGCTTGGTCCATGCCCTGTTCGGTGCTGCTTTGGTGGGGTCAGTGAAATCGGCACAGTGCTCGGCTGGCACTGTTCTGAGCCTGCACCCACCCTTCTTATGGATGCCGCCTTCAGTGCAGATTCGCAAAAATCTGCAGCCATATTTAGAAATTAGAGGGTTTGTAGAAAGTTCCAGGCATTATCTGAAATGCATGTCGAGGCCCAAAGTGTTTCATTTTAATTAGTAAAATGAATATGTTTTCCTCACCTCATATTTGAAAGCTGACCAGGATTTGCAAGAAAATAGTTAACCTGGGGTAGATGGAATGTGTTTGAATAAATGAGCTTATGAATTGAAAATTTTATGAAGAACCCTCTCCCAGTCAGCTTTGTAAGCCAATCACATGTGGTCATTCATTAAAGTGTGCGATGCTACCTAGAAACATTTAGGCTATTGCTCTTCAAAATATCAGAACAGGAGAAAAGTCACTGTTTTGAAAACATGTTGATTGACACTGAACGGTCAAAATATGCTGATGTTAGGCACTATAAGCAAATTTGTAAATAGATTTAGACAATTTAGTTAAAATCCTTTACTAGAAGATATGGTAAAATTGCTGAGCCATTTAATTTAATTTTCTTTTTGTGTTATTGCTGGCCTTTTTTTTTTTAAAGCTTAGTAAAGTTCTTAGGGAATAGGGTTCAGGGTTCAATGAATTTTTTTTATTAATTGTTGCTCAAGTTTAAAATCTTTTTAATGTTGATGGAAATAAAAAACTGACATCCACTCAGTCAACTTACTAATACATACCAAGCATAATTGAATTCTCTTGATTACGCCAAATAAGTGACTCATGGTGGTCGTTTAGAGCATCAGAATTTTGTGCATTGAGAAAGTGAAGTCAGTAGAAATGATTTTCTCATATGCATGGTATCCGCTTGTTTTCTTATAATTTGACTTTATCCTTTAGGAGTGTAGGGCAAAGGACGTAACAGCATGCAAATAATGGTCAGCAGAGATAGTTCGTGTAGCCCTTGTGAGTGAATTTATTTGTTGCAATTTTGGGAGGTAAAATATTCACTTTTTGACAAGGATAAAAAAGTCAAAGTAAAATGTCTAAACATATCTAAAATAAAGTCTGCACCACTTGATACATTTGTGTGAAATTGGCAGGATTTCTGGCTTGTGGTGTGATTGACACTTCATATGTAGTTGGGGAAGCTACGGCAGCAATTTCCTGTAATAGCTTACAAGCTGTATCTAATTTCTCCTTGGGGGAGAATTTTAATTGTGTATTGCTCCCCAAATACGGTTAAGTTTGGCTGCCAGCTCTTCTTCAATTTGGTATTCATCTTTCTGGTGAGCCTGCAGTTTTCCCCTGCTCGTTCCCATCATTTCTGATGTGGAGAAATAACAAGGTCCTTTGATATTTTCACAACCAGGGATTAACATCTTGGTTTAAGCAAAATTCATTGCAAACATACAAGCTTCGGGAGGAGTGTCTGAGCTCGGCTTTCTGTGTTAACCACGGTAATCATAATTGTAATTCCTCAATAGTCACTGACCGAGGGCCTGCTCTTTTGCTTCCAGCCCGGTGCAGGGAGGAGCAGACTGTGGATGGGCGGGGGTCATGTATGGTTAACGCGCTGTGAGTTTGCTGAGTTGGCACAGTATTAAAAAGTGACCCCTTTCCTACACACACACGTGATTTCCAAAAGCTTGCAGCATCTCATTTGAGCCTCAGGGGACATGGAGTGCCGAAGCCGAAACTGTGAAGCTTGCGAAGGGTTTCATTGCGTCCCAGGGATGCTGTACCCGGCGGCCTCTCTGCTCCGTGTCCCGCCTGGTGATAGACACCAGGGCGGCCCAGTGCCCGGGCCTGGCTCTGTTTTCTTTTACTGCAGCGCACCGTAGTGACTGAGAACACAGACTGTGACGTTGTCCCGGTCCAAGCAGACGTAAACTTCTCTAGCCTTTCGGAGCCTTGGTTTCTTCTGTAAAATGAGGAAGGTGGGGATCCTGAGCCAGCATCTGACAGGGGTGCCCCGAGGCTCCAGAGTTCCGGGGTCTCCTGAGCTGCTCACTGCATCGGACCGCGGGCTTGATTCTGTCGCCCCGGGACGCAGGGGAATCTCCACTTCTGTTCTTTTTGTTTTGGTACTGGGGATCGAACTCAGGACCTTGAGCTCGCGCTTGCGAGGCAGGCGGGGCGCCGCTGAATCCCGGCCTCAAGAGCTTGCATTTAGAATGCATTTCCGGGGCTGCAGAAGCCTCTGGCTGTGGGGCCCGCTTGGAGCCGCGAGGCGCAGGTCAGGGCGCCTCGATTCTCAGCAGCCTCTGCCACCCGTTCTTAGCCCCAGATCCCAGCCCCGTCGCCAGTCGCACAGCGCTGGCGCCCATAGGAGCGTCTGCTGATCGCACATCTGCTTCTGTAAAAAGCAACCTGGATCCGCCTTACGTGACTTTCAAGGAGCAGAAGGACAGACTTTGGGGTTTTAGGCTGCTGTGAAAGTATCAGATCATTAAAAGTTCCAGCTTTTAGGAATTTTATGCAAATATACCTTTTTTTTTTTTTAGCAAATGGCTATGTATCTTAGAAATGAAACAAATTGCTGTTCGTTTAAAATATGCCAGGATAGAGGGACCAAATTCCTGTGCCCAGCCATTCTATTAGACATGAATAATATAATCAAGATGGACTTGCAACTGTTGAGAAGCCCACACTTACTGGAAAGATGGAGAATCTGAGACCAGACAGGTGTGACGCCCGGGGAATCCCCGTGTACACCTGTAAACATCTGGAAGGGTCTTTGCCCCTCTTTTACATTATTTCAGCGGAGAAAGGAATGATGATGTATTTTCAGGATTCTAGAACTTCTACTCATGTACTATGGGGTCAAGGGTACAATTCCAGAGTTCAAGTCCTGCCTTCAACTTCACATCTGCTGAAGTTACCATGCATAATGCATGGGAAGGCATTGTTGGCCCCTGGCATCTACCTACTTCCTCATCCAGGGATGACGATTCCTGATGCTTCCTGTTGCTGCACTGCAGCGTGGCCATTTCTGTGTAGATCCAGTGCCAGTTTATGTCTTTGAATTAAAAAATATTCCAAGTGTCATTGTCCCAGCTGATCCCATCTTATGGTCCAGTTTATATGTTTTAATGAAACAAAGGAGGGCAAGCAATGTAGGGGAAACTCTGCTTTTTGACCTTCAGAAAAATTTTAACATACAAGTAAGAGAAGTGCACTCAAGGTTTGCTTCTGCTCCACTTGCGGTAGTTACTTTACCACGAGCAGCGTGCACTGCTGGATGTTGCTGTCTGAGCCAAAAAACTGCTTCCAGGGCTGTCACTTATTTGTTGGCATTGAGTTTGCAAGAAAGCGATATAAAGCTGCTTTCAGCCATTAGCTAGGGAGAAAAAGCTCTGTGTTTTACATCAGTGAATTCGGGAAGGGTGATATATTTAGTTACCTGTGTGTGAGGTGATTATACAATTACTCTGTGTCTTTTTATGTGGTGATCAATGGAGAAGGCTTTAAAAGCTTATTGAAATTTATGGCTGTGGCCTGGCCCTCCACTGTTAGCAAGGCGAACGGGGTAAAGTCACCCTTGGGGTGACTGACAGCTCGCTGGGCCTGCAGTCACTGTTGCCTGCTCCAGCCCCTGTGTGAAATGCTGCTTAACAGGCGCATGGCCTGACGGGCCTCCAGGTGGTGCTCCTCATGGGAGCCTCCTGACGTCTCTGGAGCCCCACAGCCTGCAGCAGGACGTGCTCTGCAGCCACAGTCAGACATACGGCCTCAGTGATTTGCAGCGAGCCTGCGAGTGGCAGGTGAAGGAGGGGCCTCAGGGCTGCTGCTCCAGGACAGCAAGAAGTTACTCAGAAAGTTAGTCCCAAACATTGATTTTCCTTTTTTCCTCTCGTTTTATTCTGACAAGCTGTCAGACTCAGAAAACAAATGTCTTTTATTTTAGCCAGGATGGTGGTGTCAGTGTTGTGTATAACCACACAATGAGTCTTGCTGTTGGTGTTCCTGGAAGCAAGTGTTGCTGAGCGTTGCTGAGCATGCTGTCCTGGGCCGGCTCCTCTACACGCACGGGACCGTGTGGGAGCTGGAGTCTCACACACAGCTGTCTCTAGAAAGGTCCCAGCTCAGCTTAGAACCAGTGCAGGAGCTGAGAACCAGGTTCTGGAGCTCCCACTGTGTCACTGTTCTACATAACGCTCTTTACCTAGGCCTCTGAGATGAGGTAAGCCCTGCTTGAAAGTAGAGTAAAAAATCTGCCACAAAGGGAAGAAAAATCTGGCCTATCAAATCCACCTGGATTACAAAATCTAATCTCAAACCAACCTATGTTGAATCACTCAGATTTTGTCAGTCACAAGTAGTAAACAGTCCCTACCCTATGTCACATTGGAAAAAATATGAGTTTGGGATCACAGAGCTAATAAGGGAGCTTATTAAATTCCACTGGGTGTTGCAAGTGTTAGAGACCAGTTCTTTCGGATTTTCTCTTCCTTGGGTAGGGTACGTGACCTTTGCAGTGAGATCGAATTCTGAGAGGAAATGGGCTACTTGCTCTTTGTTAGGATTTTTATTGTATGTGCAATTCTAATGTGTTTCCCTAATGGGAAATCTAGGCATGTTTGGGGAAGAAAGAGAATATTTAGGATTTACTTCAAGGGCACTGCCAGGTGACTTTTGTTACCCTGTAATTTTTTGCTGCCAGTCTCAGCCCAGAAAGATGTGTCAGGAGAAGCAAAGAATTAAGTGTTTTCAACTGGCTGGCTCAAGGAGGAGGAATAGTCTCATTTACTGTGCTACATGGCATTATACATCAGCAAGGATAACACCCATGTGACTCTAATCTGGAGTTAACTTTGGCACTAAACCCTAATGCTTTTCTGGCCAACCTCAGAAGTGCTGGGGGCTGAGCGAGACATTTCCTGGAGGACGGAGACCTCTGAGGTCTCTCTCCGAGTGGGTGCGGCATGCCCTGTGTCAGCCCAACTGGCAGCAGCAGGCGAGTGACGGTGTCGTGGTGTGGATCACTGTCCTCTAAGGAGACCCCAAATCAAAGGGGTCCTGGAGCACTAGTGACACAGCCTCAGAGCCGGTAGCCATGGCGTGACGATGAGACTGCTGGAGACACTGTTCACAGCCTCACCTCAGTCCTCTGGCGTGGGTCCCACGGACCACAGTGGAACCCTGTGGGGTGGGTGCGGTGCAGTGTGCACTCCATGCCTGTGGCTGCCACACAGTCGGGGACCCGCACGTGTGTGTGTGTGTGTGTGTGTGTGTGTGTGGCCTCATCTGCACTGTGTCACCAGCAAGTGTCCCAGCCCCCCTGCGCATGTGCATTCGAGGACAGCTGCTCACTGTCATTAAGCAGATGTGCCAGTGTCCTTATTTAATTAGGAAGTGCAGGCTTCTTGTGTTATTTCATAAAATAATTTGGTAAGTTAAAATACCAAAGAGGAAGTCTTGTTCTGTACATACCTTAATGATGTTGTACCTTTTATGTGCAGCACAGGATAATTCCTTTGCACTCAGGGCAGCCCAGGCAGTAGAAGCTTGCAGACCCCTGTGTGCTCCAGGTGGTAAGGAGTCTTCGGATCATCGAGGTTGGGCCTTGAAGTGAACCCTGGGCCCTGGCCCTTCCATCTCTTCTCTTTGCTTCCTGACTTCCTTGAGGGAATCATCTTTGTGAGCACTGAGCGCCATGCAGTGCTGGTTCTCCAGGTCCCCCGTCAAAGATGCAAGTGGTCATGGCTTGAAGTGTCTGAGACCCTGCCCCGAATTGTGTCCCCTCCTGTAAGCTGATTATCTTGGATGTTTTATCAGGGATGGAGAGCGACTAATACATCCTGGTCTATGCAGATGGTACTTCAGTGTTTATAGCAGTTCATTTTTCACCTTGATCCAAATACTCACGTCTGTGGCCCACCGGGGTATATAATAAATGTTGAGAACCTGAGCTTTGAAACATTTATAACAATTATGCTCTTATATTCTTTTTCATGGACTCACGGAATAATGTTCATTGCCAGATGAACCACGTCGACACTCTTTTCTGCAGCCTCACTAACTTAGCTTTGCCATGTGGGAAACTTCACAGGGCTGGGCCACGCCTCTGGGCTATATATCTAAGGCTCTGCAGACTTATCCTGAACATTGCCTGCTCTCCTCAGCAACTAGACTGATGCTGTGAGGAATGATGTGCTGTCTGTGTGAGAATGTTTCCTAGGATTGAAACTAATGGAATCTGCACATTTTGTTAAGAACACAAAGTATGTAAAATTAGTTTCAGTTGAACCCACGGTAAGAAGATTCAAATACTCATATTTCAAAGGAAGGTGGTGAGTTTTGCAAAGAAGGTGCTGAGAACTATGGTTAGCCTGACTTACACAGGGGAGCAGTCAGAGACCTGGAGGGCACTAGGACCTTCCCACAGAAGGAATCTGAGGGGAGCTGTCTACAACCAGGCACCGAAACAAGGCTCCTTAGCAACTGGAGGGAGGACGAAACTTACACCAGGAATTGCAGGGGAAACATTCCCAGAGGTGTTGGTGGTTGTGGTTTTGAAGAATCCACAGACGATCTCTGGAAAGAACAAGTCCATTTGAGGCATCCCTTAGGGCTCAAGGAGACAAAAGTCAGAGGGCACTGATTACAGTCTTGGAAGATTTTTCTCCTTTCTTTCTCTCTTCAAGCATGGGAAGAACTGAAAGATGCAGCTAGGAGCGAGTAGGAGGAATAATAATTGCAGCGAGGGAGCTAACAGATAAAGAAAGGACTGGCCTGTGCCGCTTCTCTCACTGCTGGGCTCCCATCTGTGGCGGGCTTATGTGGAGCAGAGCATTGTGGGTGCATCTGCAAAGAATCCAAAGAAGCTGAAGACAAAGAGGTGAAGCCAAGCAAGGTGTGAAGTCAGGCTGCAGAGAGCAGCAGAGCACCTCACGTGCGGCTTTGCAGGTTAGTGGTAGTGCAAGGCGGGGAGCAACGGAGGCTTCTGAGCAGGGGACAGGTGGCAGTTCCGTTTGTGGTGCTCTCTAGCCGACCTGTGCAGAATGGACTGCAGGAAAGTGTGTGTGGGGGCTGATTGGCAGGTTTTACAAAGCTGAGACTGCGGATGATAGTGACTAGAGTGGGGGTCATGGGGATAGAAATTGAGGGGAATGGTTGGATTCTGGATGCGATTAGAAATTTAGCCAGCACTTAATGATGCCTTGGCTTCGGAGGGAAGGCAAAGTGTGTTCCAGGGTCTACCTTGGAGTTTTGGCTGGAGCATCTGGGTCACTGTGGCTGCTGTCCATCGATTCCCCAAGAGGAGACTCGCCTTGGTGCTATCAGAGTTGGAAAGATTGCCATATCAGTCAGTATTTACTGAAACAGATTCAACACAAGACATACAAATATATAAGAATTGACAAGATTGGCTCATAATGGCCACACACAGAATCAGATGAGGAAGAGTGGAGAGGGTCTGTCTGCACCCTGGAGACTGAAGGGTTCAGTTGAAGGTCTGGAGCTCGCTGCAGTGTCCCGTGCGAGTCTGTATCAGAGGCGGATGGGTCTTCGATGGAGGCTGAAGAGTCTGCACCGGAAGGCTGAAGGATAAGTGCCAGAAGCTGAGGAGTCTGCATTGGAAGCCAAGAGATGAAGTCCAAGGTGCAGTCGAGAGCTTCTCCAAAGGGCCAGGAGCAGACCCGACTTCCTCATTCCCCCTTTATACTATCCAGGCAATGAACTGCCCTGGGCCTGGTCCTCTGCACCCTGGGGCGTGGAATTGCTGAGCCCATTTAGCTCAGCTTCTGTTGACCAAACTTCTCAAGTTGACACAATCAGTCAACATCACAGTTGGTCAGGCTCACAAAGAAGCTTGTCATCAGTCCTGTCACCAGAGTAGTGACAAAGCCAACGTGGGCCTCAGAGGAAGGGTTGCATGACTTCCATGCCTGGCAGCAGCCCGCGCTGCTATGGTTGCCGAATGGGGGCAGGAAGCAGGGCGTCTGTGTCCTGGGGACACGGTGTGGGTCATGATGGTGGCGGAGCCCATGGAGGGGCATTAACGTTGGGGTCTGACATAGGTATTGGTATCATCTCCAGTGCCAGCCAAGCGACTTCAGAGCTGTGCATATGGCTGGCATCAGCAGTGACAGTGGTTGGTCATGGAGTAGCAAAGTGACCTCTTCCAATGTTGGTCACAAAATCCACCGACAGTAAAGACCGGAAGCAGAAAGTGGCCAGGAGAACTGGTTACATCTTGCTTTATAGCAGAAGATACTGTGCTACTTTTTAGAACATTTTCCTAGAAACTTGGAGGATGCTTGAGTTCTCAAAGAATAAGTAGGAGGGCAAAAGAAACATTTTGTTTTGTGCTTAGGTGCTTATATAGGCTGCAAAATAAGAGTACACCAGCTCCTAAAAGGGATGAGGTGTATAAATGTGCTGCAAACCAAGCCAGAATAACACAAATGGCTTAGAAATGCAAGCTCTCAGGTACACAGAAGTCATGGAGTGGCATCCAGAGATGCCATATGAAGCTTTGCAGGTGGGCGTGAACAAGTTATTTAGGTTGCAGTGGAGTTTTAGTTTTGTGTTGTGATTTTGGTATCTCATCCCTTTGGAACATGAACTTTTAAAATGTTTCAAGGGCTTCGCAGGTTCCTACTTCTACAGAGGATTTTTGGGCAATAACTCACCCTAAAATGGGTGATTGGAGCCAGGTGAGGGTCTGGGCACTGAGAAAACACCGCTGGAGAGAGGTCAGGGTTTCCCCAGCACGTGATTTAGTGGCCTGGCCCCGGGGTTGTGATAGTATAATTTTCTCGGACAGAGTCTATTCCCAGAAGGGCTGTGACTCCATCTTTCTTTCTTTTCTTTTTTAAAAATTATTTTATTGGTACATTTTAGGTATATAATATAATGACATTCATCATTGGAAATTTGCACCTCTACATAATCTCTCTTGATTCTTATTTTTCCGCCTTCCCCTGCCCTCCCTTCAACCCCTCCATCCCTCCCTATTTACAAAGACTTTGTTTCCATTTTTCCATTTTCTCATATTAATTCCATTCCTTCTTTCCATTCCCCTTCCCCTCCCACTTCCCCTTCCCCTTTGCCCCTTTTCTTCCTATTTCACATTATCTATTATACCTTTTAGTCCTTATTTACACTTTCAGTTTCTCACACTGGAGAAACTATTCAGTATTTACACACTGTGTGTCCTATTTATTTCACTTAAGAGTATCACCTCAATGTGCATCCATTTAGCTATCAGTGTCTCTAATTTCTCATTTTTTATGGCTCCATTTTATAGGAAAACCACATTTTCTTTATCCAGTCTCCAGCTGATGGGCATTTGGGCTGCTTCCAAGTTTTAGCTATTACAAATTGTGCTGCTATGAACATGGGTGCATATATATCACTGTGGTATGATTCTTTTAAATCTTTTGGGAAGATCCCCAGAGGGGACTAGCTGGGTCAAATAGGACTTGCAGTCCTAGTTCTTTGAGGTATCTCCATACTGATTTCCACAGTGGTTGCACCAGTCTACACTCCCACCAGCAGTGGAACAGTGTTTCTCTTTCCCCACAGCCCCACCAGCATTTGTTGTTGATTGATTTCATGATAGCAGCCATTCTTTCTGGAGTGAGGTGGAATCTCAGTGTTGTTTTCATTTGCATCTCTCGAATGACCAGTGATGTTGAACATTTTTTCATGTGTTTATTTGCTATTTCTACTTCTTTGTCTGAGAAATGTCTGTTCATTTCAGATGCCCATTTTTGAATTGGGTCTTTAAATTTGGGAGGTCTGATTTTTTTCAGTTCTGTATAGATTTGAGATAGTAGACCTTTGTCTGAGGAGCAGCAGGTGAAGATTTTTTCCCACATTGTGGGTTGTCTCTTCACACTGCTGGTGGTTTCTCCTGCTGTGCAGAAGCTTTTTAATAAGAAGAGATCCCACTTGTTGATTGTTTGTGCTAGTTCATGGGCAACTGAGGTTTTGTTCATAAAATCTTTTCCTGCACCAATGTCTTCAAGAGTTCTACCCAACCTCTGTTCCAGCTGGTTCAGTGTTTCTATTTTATTTTTTATTTTTTTTAGTGTTTCTATTTTAATATTTATATCTTAATCCATTTAGATTTTAGTTTAGTGCATGGGGAGAGATATAGGTCTAGTTTTAATCTTTGATAAATTGAAACCCAATTATTCCAGCGCCATTTATTAAAGAGGCTATCTTTCCTCCAGTGAGGGTGTTTGGCTCCTTTGTTGAAGGTGAGGTGGCTGAGTGTATCTGGAGTTGTTTCTGCATCTTCTAATCTCTTCCACTGGTGCTCAAGTCTGTTTCTTTGCCAGTGCCATGCTGTTTTTTATCACAGTAGCTTTGTAGTATAGTTTCAAGTTGGGGATTGTGATACACCCTGTCATGTCTTTGTTACCTAGAATTTCTTTTGCTATTCTGGGTCTCTTCTTGTTCCAAATGAATTTTTGGATTGTTTTCTCAAGGTCCGTGAAGCATGCTGCTGGGATTTCAATTGGGAATGCATTGAATCTAATTAGCAGTTTTGGAAGTATGGCCATTTTCACTAGGTTGATCCTTCCTATCCAGGAGCAGGGGATGTCTTTCCATTTTCTGATATCATCTTCAATCTCTCTTTTCAGAGTGGTGTCGTTTTCAGAAAAGAGGTCTTTGATTTCTTTCTTTGTTTTTTTTTTTGGTACTGGGGATTGAACCCAGAACCTTGCGCTTTCGAGGCAGTCGCTGGAACCACTGAGCTAAATTCCCAGCCCTTTTTGATTTCATTAGGTTGATTCCCAGATATTTCAGATTTTTGGATACTGTTGTGAAAGGAATTGTTTGCCCTATTTCTGTCTCAGTGAGTCTGTTGCTCATGTAGAGGAAAGCTATTGATTTTTGTGTGTTGACTTTGTAGCCAGCTACTTTACTGAATTTGGTTATTAAGTCTAGAAGATTTTTCATAGCATTCTTGGGGTCTTCTATATACAGTATCATGTCATCTGCAAATAATGACAATTTGACTTCATTTCCTATCTTTATTCCTTTTATTTCTTTCTCTTGTCTAATTGCCATGGCCAATGTTTCCAAAACTATATTGAACAGGAGTGGTGACAATGGACATTCTTATCTTGTTCCTGATTTTAGTGTGAAGGATTTCAGTTTTTGACCATTTAGTATGATATTGGCTGTTGGTTTTTCATAGATTGATTTTATCAGATTGAGGTAGAGACTGTCTATTCCAATTTTTCATAGGGTTTTTATCATAAATGCATGTTGGATTTTGTCAAGTGCTTTTTCTGCATCAACTGAGATGATCATATGGTTTTTGTTCTTGGCTCTATTAATATAGTGTATTACATTTATTGATTTGCATATGTTGAACCATCCCTGCATCCCTGGGATGAATCCTACTTGGTCAGGGTGTATGATGGTCCTGATGATCTTCTGCATTCTATTTGCCAGTATCTTATTAAGGATTTTTGCATCTGTGTTCATTAGTGAGATTGGCCTATAATTCTCTTTTTCGGTTGGGTCTTTCTCTGCTTTGGGGATCAAGGTGGTGCTTGCTTCCAATAATGAATTCAGGAGTATTGCTTCCCTTTCAATTTCATTGAAGCATTTAGAGAGTAGTGGCAGTAGCTCCTCTCTAAATGTCTTGTGGAATTCAGTGGTGAAGCCATCAGGACCTGGGCTTTTCTTAGTTGGTAAGTTTTTAATTATGTTTTCAATTTCATTGATTGATATTGGGTTGTTTAGAATTTTTAGGTCTTCTTTGTTCAACTTTGGTAATTCATATGCATCTAGGAATCTGTCCATTTCTTCTTTGTTTTCCGTCTTATTGGCGTATAGGTTCTGGAGGTAGGTATTGATGATCCCCTGTATTTCTGCTGGGTGTGTTGTAATTTCACTCTTTTCATTCCTAATTGCATGGATTTGGGCCTTTTCTTTCCTTTTTTTGATAAGGTTGGTTAAGGGTTTGTCAATTTTGTTTATTCTTTCAAAGAATCAACTCTTGGCTTCATTAATTTTTTGTATCATTCTCTTAGTCTCCATTGCATTGATTTCTGCTCTGAACTCTATAATTTCCTCCCTTGTATGAGCTTTGGGTTTGTCCTGCTTTTCTTTTTCTAGAAGCTTGAGGTTCAGTATCAGATTGTTTAATTGGGCTTGCTCTGTTTTCCTAATATGAGTATTCACTGCTATGAATTTCTCTCATAAGACTGCTTTCATTGTGGCCCATAGATTCCAATATGTTGCATTGTCATTGTCATTTAATTGAAGGAACTCTCTGATTTTGTCTTTAATTTCCTCCGTGACCCATTGGTTATTCATAAGTGTGTTGTTCAATTTCCATGTGTTTATGAAATTTTTCCAGTTTCTTTTGCTATGGACCTCCAATTTCATGGCACTATGGTCTGATAATATACAGGGGATAATGTCAGTTCCTTTGAATTTACTTAAACATGTTCTATGAGCGAGTATGTGGTCTATTTTGGAGAATGACCCATGTGCAGCTGAAAAGAATGTGTATTCTGATTTTGTGGGGTGGAACACTCTGTAAACATTTGTTAAGTTTATTTGTTCAAGAGTTTGATTGAGTTCTAGTATTTCATTACTTATTTTCTGTCTAGTGATCTATTTGTGACAGTGGGGTGTTGAGGTTCCCCACTACTATTGTATTAGTGCATATATGACTTTTTATGTCCATTAGTATTTGTTTTAGTTGGACACACTAGTGTTTGATGCATATATATTTATGATTGTCATCTCTTCCTTTTGTTCACTTTACAAGGATGTAGTGCCTTCTTTGTCTCTCTTAATCAGTGTTGGTTTGAAATCCACTTGATCTGCAAAGAGGATAGATACTCCTGGTTTTTTTTGGGTTCCTGTTGCATGGAGTATTAATTTCCACCCTTTAACTTTCAGTCTATGAGTTTCTTTTTGAATTAAGTGTGTTTCTTGTGTTTAGCATATTGTTAGATCTTGCTTCTTGACCCATTCTGCCAGTCTGTTTCTTTTGATTGGTGAATTGAGACCATCGACATTGATGGTTATAACTGATACGTATTGACTTATCATTGTCATGACTTTTTCTTTTTGTTGGATTCTCCCCCTTTGCATTTAATTTCTTGTTGGACCCAATGGATTCATTCTGCTGTGCTTCCTGGGGTTGTGATCCTCGTTGTCTTTTCCTAGGATATTGTCTAAAAGTTTTTGGAGTGCCGGTTTGGTATTCATGAATTCTCTAAAGTGCTCTTTGTTATTAAAGTATCTTATTTCTTCATCAATTTTGAAATATAGTTTTGGATGGTACATCAATCTGGGTTGGAGGCTGTTTTCCTTTAGGGCTTGAAATAAGTCACTCCAAACTCTTCTTGCCTTGAGGGTTTGCATTGAGAAGTCTGCTGTGATTCTGATGGGCTTTCCTCTGTATGTGATTTGTTTCTTTTCTCTCACTGCTTGTAGAATTTTGTTCTTCTGTTGGATTTCTGAAATCCTGTTATATGCCTATGTATAGATTTTTTTGATCAAGGCTAGTTGGAGTCCTACATGCCTCACTTATGTGTATGTCAAGTTCTTTTCCCTTACTTGGGAAGTTTTCTGCCATCACTTCTGTGAACAGGTTTTTTTATGTCATCTGCACTCTCTCCTGTTTCTTCATTGACTCCAATCAGTCTTATGTTATTCTTCTTTGCATCATCCAGCAGCTGGTGGATTGATTTCTCATGGTCCCTTACAATTTTAAAGCAATTTTTCTTTTCCTCTTCATTAATTGCAATCTTATCTTCTATATCTAAAATTCTGTCCTCACATTGGCTCATTCTGCTGTGTAGACTTTCAATGGAGTTTTTAATCTCCTGGAAATCTGTTTGCATCTGTTTTATGGATTCCATTTGTTTCCTATGTTGGGATTCTATCATGTTTCTCTCCTCCTCTATTTTTTTTAATCTGTGTCCTCTCTAGATTTATTAATTATGTCTTGCACTATGGGCACAATCTCTGCTGTTATCTGAGAAATTATTTCTGATTTCATTTTTTTTCCAAGTCTTCTTTTGTTGCTAGTTCAGGGAGTCCAGGTGGTTGAGTATCAGAGTGTTCCATCTAGTTTCCCTTTGGGGTCACTGTAGGTGATCTGGAAGTCTGGTTTTGAGACTTGTTTATGCGTCTTCTCATTTTGATGGTGTGTGTGTGTGTGTGTGTGTGTGTGTGTGTGCTGCTGGTGCCCACGTGGCTCACCTTCTCTGTGCTGGGAGCAGTTGTCTAGTTTGTAGAGGTTTCAGTCCATTATCATCTGGCTCCAAGACAGGCATGACAAACAGGGCTCACACAGGAGAAACAACATCTCCATCTTTCAACCAACCAAATGGACTGCTGGATGGATGAGAGCAGAAAAAACAAGGCTTTGTGGGGTCTCAAGAGTCAATGGTTCTTTTTATAATGTTATTTTGGCCAACAGAAATTGGTCCAATGTATCCTTTTTCTTTTTCATCATTAGGTTCTTTGCTGTTTTGTATTTTTCCTTTTTGGTTTTCTGCTATTCCTGAGGGGTTTACTTTTCTTTGGTAAAAGTGCATGTGTGGGATTTTGAGAAATGCTTTGAGTGAAGTGCTATCTATCAATCCAAAGCACTACAAAGAGATTTATTTGTTGTTTGCTTGTTCCTCCCTCCTTCTCACCTCTGTGCTTCCTAACACATTTTTCTTGCATTTCATTTTTCCTCCCTGCACAGCAGAGAAAGGCTGCCTACAGCTTTTCCCCAGGGCTGCTCAGCAGAACAGTTCTGGAGAGGAGTTAATGTCTGCAATGTCTCCCCTAACAGGCACTAGAACATTTTTTTTTTCTTTTAACTCCAGCTTTGTTGATCTTTGCACCAAATATCTATCACCTTTGTCTGCCCCAAATAAGAGATTCTTATTGATGGTGAGTGGGTGTATCAATGTATGTTCTTAAACTTGTTTTCGCCTTTTCTTTTCTTTTTTTACGAAAAAGATATTTACTTCTCTAGATATGTTTTTAGGAGGAATTGATACTATTCACGCAGTTCAAATTGGCAAATTTTGGCTGGATCAGAGATGCTCTCTGAAGGCAGATAGCATAAGTAGGAAGAGGCATCTGTCTCAATGAAAGATCATCACAATTAATAAAAAATAAAGTAGCAGACAGACTCACCGGACTTGGCCCCAGAGTATTTCCCTGCTCATCAGGGGTTAGTGTGGGAACATCCATTTCGTGCCAGCACCTTGACATATTATTGAGCTACAGTGAGGGACGTGTCTCAGGGCTTTTGCAGAGCCTCACTGCAGTTCTTGTTTTGAGGTGCCATTCTGTTTTTAGGTGCTGATTCTCCATGCAGTCGATAGCACAAGGAGAGCTTCATTGATTGAAGCTCTGACCCCATTATGAGAATCAAAAAGCTTGGTGATTATCTAAAGCCTCTAGGAACTTAATCAAATTGCTTTCGTTATGGAAATAAGCCAAGATCCCACAATCAGCTTTTTCTGAGATATCTGTGGATCTATGGGTGAAAGAGGATAATGTGATTCTGCTGTCTGAAGCCAGTCCTTCCTTCAGAAGATGCAGCGGCAAGTGTTCAGGCAGAGGGAGCACACCATTAGTGCTGGCTCAGAGTTTCCCAGACTTGGTCCTAGATGGACTTATGATTGAAAATTTGAAATATACAAATCATGTCTGTACAACTAAATATCTCTTCCTTCAGACGCTTGTACAGAACCATTTTAGAAACAGCTGGGTTCATCTTTAGGATCAATATAACTTCAAAATTGTACAGAATGAATTGGTATTTTAGGAAGTGCTCAAGTTTTCAGTGAATGTGACTTCTTCCTTTATGGGAGGATTTATTCTACTTTTCTCTTCTTCAGGGACATCCTTTGGGCCTGGAACTCACCCTTTTCTGTCTGCCTGGTATCCCTTAGGGACCAGAAAATTAGGGACCTCTGATGGAGGTCCTGCTGCTCCCCCTTTCATAAGCAAAGCTTTAAAAGTACACAACGGTGTCCTCTATTTGCATATTGTTTCTGGCTGCTTTGGGGCTGCAGCAGTAGAGTTGAGCAGTTGTGCCAGATTTGGTGGCCTCTGTGTTTAAAATATTTACTCTTTGACCCTGGAGGAAAATGTTTCCCACGCTCCTTTTCAGTCTATAAATACACAGACACCTTTGCCGGCCTCACCGTCTGGGTCTCTGGACTCCTAGGCCCCTCTCGCTTCCGTTATTCACACTTCTTGCTGCTCACAGACTCTGCTTTCTCCCACCCACGCCTCAACTCTGAACTCTCGTTTCTGCTGCTACTCTATTACAGTTGCTGTTGAGGTCAGAAACAATTCTTTAACTGTCAGACCCAGTAGCTACATTTCTGGTCCTTTTTCATGGCATTTGGTGCCAGGACGACAAGTCCTCAGGGAAGATTGCCTGTTCTGTCCTCTCGGTTTCTGTGACAAGGTCGTTACAGAAAACCCTCTTCATGCCCCTGTTAGAGACAGCGGGCGACTCCATTCAGGGAGTCTGCTAGGGTTTGAATCTTAAATTTCCCCCGAGACCCACGCATTAGACTGCGCTCTGCACACCCTCTCCCTCACCACAGGCTGGAAACCGTGGGGCCCAGGGGCCGTGGGCTGGAACCTCGGAAACCTGCTGTAAGTTTTATTTCAGGTACTTTGTCACAAAGAGGGAAAACTGTAATCACAGGGACTACCGTGAGATTTGTAGCAGGGGAGAGAAATTGGGCTCAATTTTAAGTACAACAAGGAAAAGTGGGAAATTATAGCCAGGAGGCCATGTGGGAGTCACTGCGTGAAAAATCACCAAGCGGGAACAAGGCTGAGGGGTCTGGTTAAAGGCACGCGGGAGGGAGGACTCTTACCTGGGGGGCCACAGTGCGGACACCGAGCGTGCGATGTGGACAGGAGCAGGAGGCACCGGGAAGGCGGCGGGGGCGCAAGGGCGGGGCGGACATTCGTAATAAACCGACTCAGCACTGTTCTGGCTAAGACTGGGCTAAGGCTAAGAACAGAGCACATGATCAGGTCTATGCTGACGGCAAGCCAGAGGAGCCTGGCTGAAGTCTGGTTAAGGACAGACGTGGGCACGGAGCCCCTGCTTTCCTCTGACTGCATTTCGGGTCTCTTGGGACCGCGACTGCTGTCAGACCCGAACAGCCTTCCCCAAGGCCGGCTGAGCTCACAGCTCTTTCCCGCCCGCTTTCAGTTGTGGTTACACAGAGCCAGGCACAGAGGGAGGCGCTGAAGCCCAAGCCAGTCTGCAAAGCTCCAGTGTGTGCAAGCACCTCGCTCTTAGAGCAAGCCGGGCCTCATCCCGCCGCCTGACCCAGCTTTCCCTGAAGAGGCTTGCCCAGGAGCACAGTTTTTACAACCCGGCTTGTACTCTGGGAGGAGAAAATGGATCGTCCATGTTGGGTAGAGAGTGTCCAGTGAAGCGCTCAGGACTCCACAGGGTAGGAAGCCAGGGGGGTTGACAGGAAAAGTGGAGGGGCCAGATCTCCAGGAGCCTGTAGGCCACCCTGTAGAATTTGTTGTTCAGCAACAATCTGTTGTCGTTGTCTTCTTTTAAGATGATTAGTATCATCAGGTTTATAGTTAAGAAAATTCTTTCTTAAAATGGCATAATATTTCTGGAAATTAGTTTCCGTAGTACATGCTAAGATCATCAACGGGTTAGAGCTGTCTTGTTTTTCCCTTTGGAGGAAGGATTTGATGATTCTTACAGAGAATCGCCGAGCTTGACCATGCTGGCTGCTGGGGAAGGCGGCACTCTGGTCTGGATGTCAGTCTGCAGAGGCTCAGGCTCCAGGGAGGCACTGCTGGTGGGGGCCTTCCTCTCGGAGGGGTTGTGGGAGCCTGCTCTCCCCTCACCTCTTTGGCTTCTGGGCCATGAGCTGAGGGGTTTTGTGGCACCACTGATGCCCACCTTGCTGTGCTGCCTCAGCAATGGCCAAAGCAGTGGTGCAATGGGCCACACCTGTGAGCTAAAACAGACCTTTTCTCTTTGTAAGGTGGTCCCCTCAGGTGTTCGGTTACAGCAATGGGAAGCTAACAGAGAGGGGGTATTTACCAGAGGGTGAGATGTGAGCTTAAGGGTTAGCATGGACAAAGCAGGAGACACCTGAACTGCAGCGGGAAGGGGGAGGCAAACAATGCGGGTAGTTACACTATGAGGATGGGCAGAATGAGCCAGGAGCATTTTCCTACTTAACTCGCAAAGCAGGAAGACGTGACCACTGAGGACAATGAAGGCAGAGCTAGCACGGGCACCATGGGGTCCAGGTAACCAGCTGAGGAAAATGGGAGCTCGGGGTAAACGCAGGTGGGCAGAAGGATCACTTGGCAGCCTGAGAGATAACATGGGATAAGAAGTCGTCCATTGAAAAAAAAATACTTGCTGAAGGATTTGGTCCATAACAGACCAGAAAAGGGGCTGTGGCTGTTGAGGGACAGGTACAGGCCTGGAGTGCTGTCATCTGAAGAGGCCCTGGGGTGAAGGGCATGGACGGGCACCATTTCTGAGCCCTGCATCACAGGCTCTAAGCCTGTGGACTTGGCTTTCGCGTGTTCCAGCTGTGAGCAGTACCCAGAGCTTCAGCCTGTCGTGCTAATGCTCCTCAGTAGTTCCTAATTGCTTTGCATGCTAATGCAATCTATCAGTAATCAGCTTTAATATCCTCCAACTGGTAGCTCCCTTTTCTCTGACAGTTGTGGGTGTTTTGAAAGCGAGTGTCTCAGGCAGAACTGGAATGCACTGAAAAACACCCAGCTCGCAGAAGCTAGCGCGCCCGACTGACTCTGTATTCCTCCTTTTGTTTTTTTGAAACATGTTTTATCATCCTCGACCTTCCTCCATTCTCTTCTGTCCTGGAGTCTTCTGCTGCTCATTTGTTTGATCAATAAATACTCGAGTATCATGTGCCAGGTGCTATAATTAAAGCTTGGTAACATCGGCTTAGCCTTTTTTGGAAAGGGATGATTTTGACGGTTCTTGTTTTCACAGGTTGGGAACAATCAGACACACCTGGGGACTTTTCTTTAGAGGTACTGAGTTGTGCTGTATAACAAGGTGACAAAAACGCAGTAAAAGGGAGATTAACTCCACAAAACCACCAAGGGCAAAGTCTCCTACTTAGAGGAAAAAGAATTTGCAGTTTCAATATTTGAGATTACATCTGTGCTCTTTACTCTGAGATGCTAGTGGCTGTGGTAATTGGAGTTTTAATCTACAAATTTTTCTTCGTGTTGAGTTTGATTTGAGGCAACCCTTCCTGCCTCTTCTCCCACCGGACTCGAGTTCAGCAGGGCAGGACTGACACGGGTGTGATGAATGAAGTCACACTAACAGACACCTCGAGGGCCCTAGTGGTTTCTGAGCTCTGCAAGCCAAGGTTAAGTCCTGCTGTCGTCTCAGAGCCCAGGCAGCACGGCTCCACGAGAGGGCAAATACCGCACACTCCCGAGCGCCCGGCCTCAGCTGGGCTGGCCGTCGCACTGGCTGCTGTCAGCTGCACTTTACTTCCCAAATGTCCTCCTGGCAAACTGCATCTGAAAATGCATCTAATGATTCCAGACTATCACAGACCGTTTCCTGGCAACCACTATGACCACTGAAAAGCCTTCACTCACTGTTTTTCATGTACATCGCCTCTTCAGTCTGCAACACTATCAAGTTCTGGGAGAAACACTACTGAGCGATGATGTGCTTATGTGCTAATTATCATTTTATATCTTAACGGATATCTGGGGTCAAAGAGACAGCTTGGTTTCCTGTATATGTTAAAAGTAAACAGGCAAAGCAAGCAACAAGTAAACAAATAAAAACAACATCCTATATGCAGATCCTTAGAATACACAAAAGGCTCATTGAGCGAAGGTTTCTAAGTCCCAATAAATGTAAGTGGAGAAATTATTTACTTTCTAACTTCCTGTGATTTTCACCCGAGGGCCCTGACTATGATATAGTTTGGGGTTGCATCATTTCTCAAGGACCTCATTTAATTCTCATAACAAACCTCTAAGCATTATCTGCAGTTTGTGGGTCAGGGGTCAGGTTCAGGGTCATTATCAACGAGTAGCATCCAATTACACGAGAAGGCAGATCCCAGCCGAGGGATCTGAGGCATCGTCCCCATTTTGCAGAAGGACTGGTTTCCGGCCGGAGGAAGCACCTTGTCCCAGGTGCTCAGCCGTGTTGGTAGTGAGGGCAGCGAGGGCTGCAGCTGGGTCTGTCTCACTGCAGGGTGTGTGCACCTCCTGCTGCCCGCCTTGTTCGACTGAGGGCTTTTCTGTCCACAAGAGGCCGTTCCTGAGTGTGTACAGCTTCCCCGCGACAGGGAAATTGCATCTTGTCTTGTCCAGTTAAAAGACGATCAGAATGGAGCCCGGAGAGGCTAACTGTGAGCATTGGTGCTGCTGCTCTTTCACAAGCAGGCCCTGGTCTCGCGCTTAGGAAAGGAAAGCTTGATACGCAACAGCAAGTAAAGACCCAGTGCTGCCTACTGTCTGCCTTCTTGGTTCCTTTCTCCTCAGCTGGTGCCCTGTCATCACCACATGCTCACTGCTGGGCCACTGGACCTGCAGACCGTGACACTCCCGTCTGTGTCTGCACTGGAGCTGTGTGATTCTGTCCTTCAGTGACACGGAGTTAAGCAGGGAGAGATGCTGGCTGGCATTTTTCAGAGAAAGTAAGAATCACAGCAACCACCTCTTGCTTACTGTCGGTAGAAGGGAGAGCAGGGACATAAAAGTAAAAAATAGTGGTTTCTTTCGTATCGCCATATCAAGGTTCTTCTCTGTCTGTGTTCTCTACACATTTAATCACATCAAACTAGCTGATGACATAAGAGCTGTTCTCCCTTGGCCCTTTGCTAATTATTCTTGTTAATTACTTTTTAATTATCTTTCTATCACTGCTTCTAGAACAGCTACCATCATTTCCACTTCAGAGGCTCCAGACACCACACACCCGTACACGTCCAAAGCATGGTGGCTGCGTCGTGAATGCTTTCAAAGCAAAGGCAGAGGGGAATCCAATCCGGCCGCGCCTCCTACTGCATCAGCTTGGGTGAATCTCAAATTGCTTGTCTTAATTATTAATTATGGGAACACACACACTAAACCCCTTAATTAGTTGAGGGCTCTGATTACCTGGTTCATGGCACTGTCTTTGCAGGTGTCTGACAGCAGCCCAAACAGAGCTCTCTCGACCTGTAATTAACAGGAGGCGGTCAGAGGTGCGTTGGATGAAGGGCCACCAAGCGATGACCAACTCCTGTGTGGCTGAGAAAACAGGCAGAGCCAAGGAAGTGACGTAAATAGCAGGGCAGAGGAGACGGCCACGGAAATCTCCATGAAGGTTGTCTCGGTGGGAAGACACAGCCAGGCGTGAGTGGGTTTAGAGGGTGGCACTGGTGCAAGAACCTTGGAGTCACAGGCAGGGGCCAGACTGGAGGCCGTCTGCGAGAACCCAGCCCGGCCCAGCAGATGTGAGGACAGGGATGATGAGCAGATGCACAGTGTGGTTTGTGGTCTGCATTAGATAGGCAGCACATATTTCACTGCCACGTTACGCACTGGCTCAGGATATCCTGGCCAAGCCCCTTCTCTGAGGGCTGAGGTTGTACAGAGAGATGATATACTTAGTTCCTCTCTTATGAGATTAATAAATTATGAGTAAAGTCAGCCCCACCATGATGTGCATGTTTGCTTCTCAGAAGGATAAATTTCGCATCATCATTGTTAATTAAACTGCTATCTGGGTCAGGGAACAATTTAATCAAGGTGGCTCTGGACTCGCAGAGAGAGACTGCCTTCAGAAAGGGACTGTGTGAAGTGAGCACGTTCACTGATTGGATACCGTCTCTGCCAATCACTGCTGAGAGCAGAGACTTGGCACCAGCACATGGCAACTGTCCTTTCTGGTTCCATTAAAGCAGGGGGTGAGTCAGAATCGGGGCACCTGCTGTCCACCCAAGACACTGAGCATCTGATTGGGCCTGAATCTGAGAAAACAGATCATCTTTGAGGCACAGAGACCCCAGAACCAGGCAATGTCTGATGTGTTGAAATGATGAATGGTGAAATAAGGCACTGAATGGCTTCCAAGTTTGTTTGCATTCTGAAAGTATGGCAGCTTTGTCTTTGCCTCTTCCACCTCCCCCACAGGCACGAGTTAGGCCCAGGTTCCAGCAGAGTCGCTCCCAATCTTGGTAAGGGCGTGATGCAGAGCACCAAGCTTTGCTGAGTGTAACCCCTCACGTGTGTAGGGTGAGTGGGCAGCGGGGATCTCAACCATTTCTATTAGACACAAGGAAGAAAGGGCACCAGGGCCTTAGAGGGTGCTGCAAATCAGAGACACTAAAGAAAGGGCTTTCCTTCCAAGCTAGACTTTGTTATTTCCCTTCCCTTCCTTTCCCGTACCATCCTTTTCCTTTCCTTCCTTGTCTTTCTTTTCTTTCTTTCCTTGCTTCCTTGTTTGGAATTCATTTGACTATATTGGAATTATGGGAAAGAAATGCATTAAGTAACATGGTTTTCTGAGGAAAAAGGATGTCTGTCTATAGTGTGTGGTGTGTGTGTGAGTGACAGAGAGACAGAGAGAGACAGAGGAAGAGGGAAAGGGAGAGGGGAAGAGAGAGAGAGAGAGGGAGAGAGGGAGGGGGGAGAGAGGGAGACAGAGAGAGAGAGAGGGAGACAGGGAGAGAGGGAGAGAGAGGGAGATATCTGTCTGTCCTGGAGCCTGGAGGACTCACTGCTTACATCTGGTTGCTGTAAATCACCAAAGTGGGTGTCTGGCCAGACTAGGACCCTTAAATTGCTGTGTCCTCTTCCTCCCCTCCATGCTCTCTGTGCGTGGCTGGCTTTGCTTTGGAAGATGTCCAGTGTTCCTCAGAAATTCTTAATCAGAAGGGTCACATCTGGCCCTCCAGTTACACCCAGGGCTCCTGGATGGCTCCTGCCCTGTGCCCGCCCTGGGGGATGGGATGGGGTGCAGCCCGGGGAGAGCAAGGTGGCTCTCTGGCCTCTGAGCTGGAGGTTTGGGGAAGGCAAGGCGGAGTGGGACACAGGCCAGGCAGGGAGTGAGCTTTGTGGTGGCCTTTGGGTATTTAGGTGCGTGAAATGTGAGCCCTCTTTTACATTCTTGCCCTAAACTGGGCTAATAGGAAAAACATGATCTCAGGTCTATAGATGAATACATTTTGGCTAAAAGGCAGTACATTAATTGCCCAATGTCCAATAAAATTAGAGTTAGAATTGGAACCTTGATGTGCTGCATTCAGAATCTGAAGTTCTGGGTGGGATGGAAATTTACAGAGGGAGAGCCTTGAAAAATGTGGACTTATGTTACAAACAAGACCTCTGCCAGAAGTCTCATGAGAAAAGCAACATGAGAATACACTGCCCTGGAAACACTTGGCAATCTAAAGTCTATTAATTTCAGGTGCATAACTACTAGCCCTAGTTTTTAATCCAAAGGGATCCAGAGTTATTTCTTAGTGTTTGATTCACTAGTGTTGTTACATATGGGCTATAATAGCTTTCACATTGTGCAGAACACATATGAAAAGTGTTCTCAAAGCAAGAAGAATAGGAAGTTCAGACCTAGACAAAATGGAATAATGCTCTTCACTGCAGCACTTCTCAAGTCTTCTCTGTTTGGGTGTCTGTGGTGTAAGTAGGGTGCAGTGGGACCTATTCTACAGAGTGGCTGTGAAAGTAGTGAGTTGTAGTCTCTCTCCTTTGCTATAGTGCCAGTATTGTTTGTCTCCTTGAATTCATGTAGGAGTTTAATCCCCAAAGTCATGTGTTAGTGATATTTAGAGAGTGGAGACTCAGCGTGGCTTTCTAAGGAAGAGGGAGGTAACTACAAAGAAACACACGTCTGCTCCCACCAAATGCGACCCAGCTAGAGGCATCCTCACCAAGCTGGTGCACTGCTGTTGGAGTTTCGGCCTCCACAGTGTGGGCGGAGTAAACCTCTTTACTTTGTAAAGTAGCGTGCCTCAAGTATTTCATTATAGCGATGGAAAACTGACTAGCACACCCTGCTCCTGGAGGAAGTGGAGGGGAGCCGCACGACACTGTCTTTTCTGAGTCCCAGTAGCTTCAAGTAATGGTTCTCGTGTCTTCCCAGCACTTAGACCTCTGACACACACAGGGAAGACAGCAGCCTGGCTCCATCACCAGAACTGATTGTCACCTTGCACCGATCTCCCGACCGGCATGGCAGCTGATGCGAAGAGAAACTTAGGAATTACGAAGAGAAACTTAGGAATGCTTACTTTCGGGGGTGAGTCTTCTTTGACTTTACACAATAATGGAAAATAAGCCAGAAAACAGTACATTTAATTCTGTGTTTCTGCAGTGGGGGATAGCAGAAGAAGAAATGAAAACCCAAATAAATGTGGACAAAGTCTGCCAGAGAACGGAAATGAAAAGTATTGAGTGTCTGTGCCCATGGGCTAGAAGTGTGGAACACAAAATATCCACAGCAGGGCTGGCAGAGGAAAATGATGAGGCCCAAGTATCTCATATTGAGAAAGTCTTCCTGCTGCAGGATAACACAAAAATCGAGAATATGTTATTATTTGATTTGTCTTGAAAAGTAAAGGGTCATGGAATATAAGAGTAATATTCACTAATTTCAAAAGAGGAAGTTTGAAAGAGTAAATTAATGCTTTTCCAGAAGGTCTAAGAAGAAAACCACGAGGAGTGAGCATATATTACAATCCTCTGGGGCAGAAGTGAAAAGCCAAAGAAGTATGTGAAATGCTAAGAGTGGAGAAGGAGACACGGTGAGACTCCTTATGTGACGTGGGTTTGCAAAACCTTTGAGACAAGGTTAAAGTGAGAGAAAAGGACATGATGGATTTTCTATGGGGCAGGTCACAGATTTTTCTAATTTGCAAAGTTCTGATTGAGAAGAACTGGCAAGCAAGTCCGTGTAAGGTGGATCTTTTAGTCCAGCTCTAAGAGATTTTGAACCCTGTCATGCACATCTACAGAAGTATAAATCAGTGCAGACTTTTGCCAGGCAGGATCGCCCAGAAGAAAATGCTGTCTGTGATGTATATGTGCAACACAGTGATGGCAGCGGGCCCTGTACCCCCCAGGTGGCCCCCAGTGACCGCTGGGATGGGGAACCCACTCACTCTCCCCCCATGAAGCTGCGAAGGTGTCTCAGAGGTGAGTGATCCACACTGAGGGAGTCCTGCTTGGGCATCAAAGTCATGGTTGGTTTGCTTTCCTCTGCACCTTGGGAAGCAAAAAGAACCAACGAGAAGAACAGCGTACATCGCGTATGTAGTCAGCATTCAAGCTCTGGTGTGCACATGTGTGTCAGCAACTGGTCCTGATGCTTTAGGCAGAGGAGCCTGCGTGTCCACATCCTTCTCCTGCGGACTGGCCTGGTCTCCTGACTGTGGGGAGCTGGGAGCCAAACTTCGGCACTGAGGTTCCCCAATGTGTCGCTGCTTCATCCTCGAACTTCGTTTCTGGCTTGACTGTTTCTGTCTGTATCTAGCTCTGAAAATATCTCGACACCTTGCCTTCATCTTATCTAAGATACCAAGTTCATCCTCCTTCCCAAGGGGCTGCCTTGTAGCTCCCTGCTCCGGCCAGTCTCTCTCCTACCTGTGCCTGCACTTAGAGAGCCTTCTTGGTTAACACAGGAAAAAACGACAACCCTGCAGGGAGGCTTTCCCTGCACAGAACCAGGCTCCTTGCTTGGGCACCAAATGCATCCTTTCACTGGGCAGCTTCTGAGCTGAGTGTGTCTTGCACAGGCTGGATGCTTGGCCCCTTGGGGTGGTGTTGAGTGGTGGCGGGTCATGACAGGGCGGCCTTTGTTACCGGGTTTTGGGGATGCCACACTCAACAGGGATTCTCCTGAGTTCCTGTGAGCGTGGCTACAAAGCAAGGCCCTGTCAGGTGTGCGACTGTTTCTGGTGTGACCGCTGCTCTTCCTGCCTCCCCATCACGCTGTGAGGTGCAGCACCGTGCTGTCCAACCCATCTGGATGCCAGAATCTTGAGCCAAGTGAGCCCCTTCCTGTATAAGTCACTCTGCCCTGTATTTTCTTATAGCAAAACACGATGGATTAAAGCAGTTACCGATATAGTGCTTCTTCCCCCTAAAAGCACTGTAAGAATTCAGTTGCAAACCACAGATATATATGCATTGCTCAGTCTGAACCAAGCTCTGAGTCATGTGCAGGAGGAAAATATCCTGGCCTGAAGCCTGCGAAGACTCAGTCCGGGGAAGGAGTCCTGGGGCTCGCTGAGGTTTCTACTTGGTAATGTGGAGCTCAGTGAAGAGGAGTCAGGGCAGCTTTACGACGATGATGACTTAGGGTTTTAGTTAATCTTTGATGTTATAAATGATCAGAAAAGTGGAAGTTAGACTACAGCTCTCCTGCCAGCCACCCCTGTGCTGTTTGGTCCAGGGTTGCCTTTATAATGTGCTAACTCCAGAAGATTAAAGTTTTAAGATGTCAAGCCTGCTCAAAAAGGCAGATCATATATAAAACAGTATGCTGCTTTTGAAAGAAAGAAAAAGTAAACTCAACTCAAAAATTCACAAAGGGAGCTTTTCCAAACTTTAGATTAATTTTATAAAAATTTAGACATAAGGAAACATGCAATAAATGGAAAAATAAAAATATTTTGTTCTTTTCCTAGGTAGGATTGCACGCTCAATTAAGTCTCTTTCCATTACTATAAACTTCTTCATCTTTTCTAAAAAAATTCAATCAACCTTGAAAGGGCTGAAACCCCAGTTGTAGAAAACAGCAGCGATCAGCTTCCCTGACTGTGTGTGCAGCGGGGTCTGCATCATCGCTCAACACTCCTGCTTCTGCTTGTGTCTTTCTTGCCCTCCCACGTAAAACATGATTTCCTGTTATGTTTGTATCTTGGTAGGTTCTGCTTGCTTTCCTCCACAGCCCCACCTCATGCAGACCACCTCATGCCGCCCTGGAGACAAAGCTGAGCTGCCTCCTGGCCCCTCCTGCCACCTGCATCCCCGGGCCTCCCTGGCCCCTTCCTTTAGAGATCTTTGCACCCGGGCTTGGGAATGTGTCGTTTTCACCTTTTCAGAAGAATCTTGTACCATGGATTATTCTTTTTTATTGAATGGCTTTAGCCTCTACCACTCAGCAGAACGTCCCATTATTTTTACAGTATGTTCAATAATACCTCAGTAAAACTGTGATAACCATTACTCTCCTCTGCATGTGTTGTAACTGTTTTTCAGTTTCTCACTTGTTCCCCATAAACTGTTAACACGGCGGCAGCAGCAAACATTTATTCAGACGTAGGTTCTGCTTCTTCCCCCCGTCCGTTCCCTGCTCAGCCCACCCTACCCTGGCTCTGGCCACCTCACCCACAGATGGAACACTGTGCACGGAGGACACTGCACCCCTTTTGTCCTTCTCCCATTGGCTTCTCTGGATCATTCTGTCCCCTGAACTATCCGCCCTTTGGAATGCTTTCCTTGCCTCTCTGACCACACGCTCTAGGTTTCCCTCCTAACTCTGGATTCTCTTTGCTTTCCCAGTGCGGACTGGCACTCTCTGATTGGCCAGCAGAGTTTGGAGTTTCTCATGTGTTGGACCTGGCGCACTTCCCTCCTGCTGGGTCTGAGAGTTCAAGTGGCTCCCGGTTCATCTGTTGAAATTCTAACACCCATGGTGACGGCATTAGGATGTCAGGCCCTTTAGGAGGTCATCAGTTCGATAGAGTACTATTTTATCTGTGTCCTAATAAAATAGACCCAGTGGAACTCTTCTTTCTTTTCTGCTGTGAGGACAGTGAGAAAACGCAGTCTATGAACTACTGTTTATGGTATTTTATTATATTGGCCCAAGTGGATGAAGACATCTTCCCATCTTATATTCTCTTCTCATGTTGTTTCATTTACATCCATGACTTTCATTTTAATCTTTATGCAGAAGACTAATATGTTTTCTCTCTACTAATAACATTACCTTGAATTCTGGGTCCATATACCCAATTCCTTTTTTTTGGTACTAGGGATCAAACTCAGGACCTTGCACTTGCGAGGCCACCGTCAGAACCACTGAGCTAAATCCCCAGCCCCCATAAACCCAATTCTTAATTGACATTTTTTCAAGGAATCCCAAATTCAACTTGAAAATGGCTAAATTCATTATTTCATGATAATCCTTTTAAAACTCAGAAGAGAGCTCTTAAAGTCTGCTATACATTTCCATTGCTATTTTTCCTAATAAATAAATCAAGATATAATTTACAACACAAAATTCACCCTTTCATGTACAATTCTGTGATTTGGAGAGTCGAGCAATTGTAGAACATCTTCGTCATGCCCCTAGGAGCCACTCCCATGAGCAGCTCCCCTCCAGCCTCCCTGTGCCTCAGCCCCTGGAGGCCGCCAGTCTGCTTTCCGTCTCCGTGGGTTTGCGATCCAGCACCTTCCACGTGAATAACCCCGAGCCCCCATGCTGAGTTCTGAGCAGTGCCGAAGCTCGAACCTTGGTCCGAGAGCTCTGCAGAGCCCAGCAGCCCCTGGTCTTCTCGGGTCTCATCTTTGCAGTGCTCTTCCAGGTCTTGACTGCAACTCCACGGGCTTCTGTCCTCCCTCTCACTCGCTGGGCTGCGCCCTACAAAGGCTTTGCTGTGTCTTCTTCTCACTTCTTCATTTCTAGTAAGCTCTGCCTCGTGGTTCCGCTGAAGCAGGCGTTGCTCTTTGAGGGCCATCTTCCCTGATGCTTTTGACTACTCCAGTCTTCCTGGCACTGAGGGTCTGGGTCTGGGGGTGCTGGGTGCTGAGTGCTTCCAGTGCTGGCACAGCCAGAGTTGTGTCTGTCCCTGTTGCATGGTAACCCGCTTTCCTCTCCCTCTCCAACCCCTGGGAGAACACAGGTCATGTCTGCTTTTGCGACCCCTGGTAGCCTCCGTGTGCTGCACAGACTAGGAAAGAAGTCTGAGTAAAAAGAGGAGTGGAAAATAGGAATTTGGGTTGAGATGAGGTAGGAAAGCAGAGGAAAACGCAGTGCAGTGTGCAATCGTGGGAGGGCAGCAGCTCATGGGCGGTCCTGGCGTCCGGTCCCTGGGGGCTTCCTCCTGCATCTCCCGCCTTTGAGGATGACATTTGCCTGTTGGTGTCCCGGGGAAATCTAAAAGCTCACAATAGGAAGCGTGTTTGCAAACCGTGTGTCATCATAAAGTGTCCTCAAAATCAAGAAATATGTATTCAACAATTTTTGTTATTCACAGAGTCTAAAACCAGATTGCGCAGAAAAATGGGAAGGATGACATAATTCCTTCATTTAAAAAAACAGATCATTTACAAAAAAGAAAGCCCCAGATAATCAACAAACGAGACTGGTAGGACACTGGGGTTGGAATGTAGCTCAGCTGCAGAGCAATCGCCTCCCATGTGTAAGGTCCTAGGTTTGATCCCCAGCAACACCCTCGGAGCAAAAATTACAGAAAGATCAAAATGCAGAAGTGAAGAGCGTCTTTCACTTATTAGAGATTTCTTTGGCCGAGCCGGTGGCAGTTCGACGGGGGTGCCCTGGGGCAGGCGGGGCGGGCTCCTCCCCGGCCTGAGCTCCCGCCCCGACGGCGACCCCGACCCAGTGGGTCTCCAGGTGCAGGCGCGCTTGGCCTCGCCAGAACCGCTCTTGTTAGTTTTACGCCTGAATTCGCGTCAGTTCTTATTTCTCTCTGTGGCGACGTCTGGAGACTCTCAGGAAAATAACCGCGGCTGTGTCAGCGTGTTACGATGCCATCTGGTACCGGCCTGGCTCCTGGAATCCTCAGCAGTAAAGGAAAATACTCGAGGCTCTCCAGCACAGACGTGGCTACACCGAGCTCCAGTTTAAGAAAAGCCCTCCTAGGAGCCCCTGCAAGGCCATCGCACTGGCCACTGTGCTGCTTTTGATGGGTGCCTTTCTTGTTACCCCAGGCTCCCTCCTGCTGTCGGGCTACATCAGCAAAGCGGGGCAGACCGGGCGGCCCGTCCTGATCTTTGGCATTCTGGTGCTCCTGCCAAGATTTTACCACCTGCGCATTGCCTGCTAGGCCTTCAGAGGCTACCAGGATTACTCCTATGACGACGCTCCGGACTCTGATGACACCTCAGCCAGCGAGAGTCACAGCGGAACTACACCTAGCTTTACAATACTGAGCAGAAACCATGGCTAAGGGCTGGGGGATTTGGCAGTTAGTAGATGTTTAACAAGAATAGCATTGTTAATTATCTTGAAACGCAGGAAGTTATTCTGTAGTGGAAAGTGATGTTACTGCTACTCTCTTTAAAGTTGAGGGTTTCTCTGAAATAGTCCTCATTGTCAGTTTGTCTTACAGAAAATGGAAGCCTGCAATATGTCTAATTTCCTTACTAAGAAATTTATTTTTAATCTAAGTACCTTACCCCCCATATGTATCGCTGCACCTTCATGTTTTGTGAGAGACCTGGGTAAAATCAGATATCAGTGTGGGTCCATCTGCAATATTTTTTTACTAGCATTGTTGTTGATAGCAACCAGGAATTTTTTACACTGTAGAGTGAATTTTCAAAATACAAACATTTTCTCTTGATAAGCAGTCTTTGGCTAGTTCTGATCTAGTTTCTCAATAGGGCTGCCAGCAAATTATTTGAGTCATTTTGTCCCTTGTAGATCAAGATGTTCTGAATGTCATGCCTTGAAGGACTGGACTTTTGACAGTTTCCTAATAAAACGTGGAGAGGTTGTTCAGGGTTTATAACCCTATTGCTAACACCTAGGACTGCAGAGTCTGCTAAAGACCACAATACTTAGCCTCCCTCTCTGGAGGACTAGATTACCTTAGGTTGATTCTGTTTCCTCGCTTGCAAAAAGGGACACATACTTAAAAGAAATTCAAAGGTCAAAATCCAAATCCTAGACTTAAAATGAGTTCACTTTAAGCATATTTCAGAAAACATTGTAATCATTTTATGATATGTTTGATCCCACTACCCAAGACTGCCTTTGTTTTTAAGTAACTGTGATTATAAGTTACACTGTTCTTTCCAAGCTTTTTTTTAAATATATAACTTTATTATCATTCACTAAACATACACATATACAAAATTTAAAATTATTCAAAGAAAAGCAATGCAAGGCAAAAAAACTATAGTAATATTCAAATATAATAGAATTAACCAAAGCAAAACTGAAAAGTACTTAAACATTTTTCCATATAATTAAAATAAATCTCAAGCATTAATAAGACATCAGAAGATGTGATTTGTTTTAGAAAGATTTTCAAAATTAATATTGAACAAATAGTGGTCTGGAGAAAAAATTCTAATTAATTAGTAGACTTTACATAGGCCAAGTTTTTAAAATTTAAATTTCAATACAGTCATGTGACATGTGATGGAAATATAATCTGAGAAGTATGTTGTTAGGCAATTTCATCCACGTGTATTGCAAAGTACCACACAGAGTGCCAACTTCTAAGTACAAACTGAAAAGATATACATCAATCATCTGTGATGGCCCCTTGATGTTATCCAGATAAGCAGTTAAACACGAGATACATGAGGCTACCACTGGCATAGCAGCACACTGTTTTACAGTAAACTCTTTTATATAAGTAGGATTATGCTCTAAAGGATGAAAAGCACAGCATGTTAGGATGAGTACCTAAAACAGTAACAGTCATTTATCACACTATCGAGTGCTGTGCACTGTACATAGTTGCATATGCTTCTTCTGGAAACACATCCTTATCTCCCTTGATCTCAGTGACTCTTCCTTCCCAACCCACTGATGAGCTCCAGCCTGGTCTCTATCTACATCTTTTCCTATAGTTTTAAACACAGTCTATATATGGATTCTTTCCAGATTCCAGCCTGTAACTTTGATCTCTCCCCTTCCCTGCCTGCCACCCTTACCCCTTTGAACCTTTTTTTCATGTTTCAAATTATCTATTATTTATTTTAATCATTTTAATCCCTAATTACACTCAGTTTCTCACACTAGAGAAACTATTCGATATTTACACGTGTCCTATTTATTTCACTTAAGTGGATGGCCTCAATATGCATCCAATTAGCTATAAATGTCTCTAGTTTCTGGTTCTTTATGGCTGAGTAGTACTCCATTTTATAAAAAAAACCACATCTTCTTTATCCAGTCTCCAGTTGATGGGCAATTGGGCTCTTTCCAAGCTTTAGCTATTACAAACTATGATGCTATGAACATGGGTGGACATATATCACTGTGGTATGATTCTTTTAATTCTTTGGGGAAGATACCCAGCAGGGGGATAGCTGGGTCAAATGGGATCTCTTGTCCTAGTTCTTTGAGGTATCTCCATACTGATTTCCACAGTGGTTGCACCAGCGTGCACTCCCACCAACAATGGAGAAGGGTTCCTTTCTCTCCACACTCCTGCTAGCATTTGTTATTAGATGATTTCTTTATAACAGCCATTCTTTCTGGAGTGAGGTAGAATCTCAGTGTTGTTTTCATCTGCATCTCTCAAATGACCAGTGATGTTGAACATTTTTTCATATACTTATTTGCTGCTTTTACTTCTTTGTCTGAGAAATGTCTGTTCATTTCAGATGCCCATTTTTGAATTGGGCCTTTGAATTTGGGGGATCTGATTTTTTTTCAGTTCTTTATATATTCTAGATAGTAGTCCTTTGTCTAAGAGGCAGCTGCTGAAAATATTTTCCTATATTGTAGGTTGTCTCTTAGCTCTGTTGGTGGTTTCTTTTGCAGTGCAGAAGCTTTTTAATAAGATGAGATCCCAGTTGTTGATTCTTTGTGCTAGTTCCCGTGCTACTGAGGTTTTGTTCATAGTCTTTTCTTATGCCAATGTCTTCAAGAGTTCTACCTAACTTATCTTCCAGCAAGTTTAGTGTTTCTGTCTTAATATTTAGATCTTTAATCCACTTTCATCTTAGTTGAGTGCATGGTAATAGGTATGGGTCTAGTTTTAATCTTTGGCAGTTGAAATCCAGTTTTTCCAACACCATTTATTAAATAGGCTATCTTTCCTCCAATGAGGATGGTTGGCTCCTTTGTCAAAGATGAGGTGGCTGAGTATATCTGTAGCTGTTTCTGCATCTTCTAATCTATTCTACTGATCCTCGGGTCTGTTTCTTTGCCAGTACCATGCTGTTTTTATCACAGTAGCTTTGTAGTATAGTTTCAAGTTGGGAATTGTGATACCCCCAGCCATGTCTGTGTTGCCTAGAATTTCTTTTGCTATTCTAGGTCTCTTCTGGTTCCAAATGAATTTTTGGATTGTTTTCTCTAGTTCCGTGAAATATATTGTTGGAATTTCAATCAGCATTGCATTAAATCTATACAGCAGTTTTGGAAGTATGGCCATTTTCACTATATTGATTTTTCCTACCCAGGAACAAGGGTTGTCTTTCCATTTTCTTATATCGTCCTTGATCTCCTTTTTCAGAGTACTATAGCTTTCAGTGTAGAGGTTTTTTGCTTCATTGTTAGATTGATTTCTAGATATTTCATTGTTTTGGATGCTATTGTAAAAGGAATTGTTTCCCTAATTTCTCTCACAGTGAGTCTATTATTTATCTGTAAAAAGGCTATTGTATTTTGAGTGTTGACCTTGTATCCAGCTACTCTACTGAATCTGTCAATTAAGTCTAGAAGTCTTTTTTGACAGAGTATTTTGGATCTTCTATGTAAAGTATCATATCATCAGCAAATAATGACAGTTTAACTTCTTCCTTTCCTATCTTTATTCCTTTTATTTCTTTCTCTTTTCTAATTGCTGTGGCTAATGTTTCCAGAACTATATTGAACAGGAGTGGTGATAGTGGGCATCTTTGTCTTGTTCCTGATTTTAGTGTGAAAATTTTCAGTTTTTGACCATTTAGTATGATGTTGGCTGTTGGTTTTTCATAGATAGCCTTAATCAGGTTGAGATAAAGACGTTCAATTCCAATTTTCTGTAAGGTTTTTTTTATCATGAATGGGTGTTGGATTTTTGTCAAATGTCAAATGTCAATTTTTGTCCTTGACTCTGTTGATATAGTGTATGAAATTTATTGATTTATGAATGTTGAACCAGCCTTGCATCCCCAACTTGGTCAGGGTGTATGATCTTCTTGATGATCCTTTGTATTCTGTTTGCCAGTATCTTGCTGAGGATTTTTGCATCTATGTTCATTAGTGAGATTGGCCTATAATTCTCCTTTTGGGTTGGGTCTTTCCCTGGTTTTGGAATCAAAGTAACACTTGCTTCCAGGAATGAATTTGGAAGCCTGGCTTCCCTTTCAATTTCCTTGATGAGTTTAAAGAGTAATGGTGATAATTCTTTTTTAAATATCTTGTAGAATTCAGCAGTGAGGCCATCAGGACCTGGGCTTTTCTTTGTTGGTAAATTTTTTAAATTACATTTTCAGTTTCACTCATTGTAATTGGGGTGTTTAGAATTTCTATATCTTCTTCATTTAACTCTGGCAATTCATATGTATCTAAGAATCTGTCCATTTCTTCTGCGTTTTCCATTTTATTAGAGTTCAGGTCCTCGAAGTAGGTACTGATAATCCTCTGGATTTCTGCTGGGTCTGTTATGACTTCAGTTTTTTCATTCTTAATTGCATGGATTTGAGCCTTTTCTTTCCTTTTTTTGACAAGGTTGGCTAAGGATTTATTGATTTTATTTATTCTTTCAAAAAACCAGCTCTTTGATTCATTGATTTTTTTTTTATCGTTGTCTTAGTCTCCATTGCATTGATTTCTTCTCTGATCTTTATAATTTCCTGTCTTGTACGAGCTTTGGGTTTGTTATGCTCTTCTTTTTCTAGGAGCTTGAGGTTCTGCATTAGGTTATTTAACTGAGTTTTCTCTGTTGTCCTAATATGGGCATTCACTGCTATGAATTTCCCATGTAGAACTGCTTTCACTGTGTCCCATAGATTCCTGTATGTAGTACTGGCATTATCATTTACTTTTGGAAACTGTCTAATTTCTTCTTTGATTTCCTCTGTGACCCATTGGTTGTTCAGGAGGGTGTTGTTCAATTTCTATGTGTTTGTGTGAGTTTTGCAGTTTCTTATGTCATTGATCTCCAATTTTATTGCATTATGGTCTGATAATATACAGGGGGTAACTTCAATTCTTTTACATTTACTTAAACATTTGGAGAATGACCTGTGTGCTGCTGAAAAGAATGTGTATTCTGAGTTTGTGGGGTGGAACACTCTGTAAACATCTATTAAGTCCATTTGTTCAGTAGCTTGGTTCAGTTCTAGAATTTCATTGTTATTTTTTTGTCTAGATGATCTGTCTATTTGTGATAATGGGGTATTGAAGTCCTCCACTACAATTGTATTAGTGCTTATTTGGTGTTTCATGTCCATAAATATTTGTTTTGTATAGTTGGAGGCACTCATATTTGGTGCGTATATATTTATGATTGTCATCTCTTCCTCTTGTATTGTTCCCTTCATAAGGATGTAGTGACCATCTTTGTCTCTCTTAATTAGTTTCAGTTTAAAGTCTACTTTGTCTGCAAATAAAATCACTATCCCTGCTTTCTTCTGGGTTCTTGTGGTGTGGAGAACTGTTTTCCATCCTTTTACTTTCAGTCTATGTACTTCTTTTTGAGTTAGGTGTGTTTCTTGTATAGAGGATATTGTTGGATTTTGCTTCTTAATCCATTCTGTCAATCTATCTTTTGATTGGTGAATTGAGACCATTAACATTGATAGTTTTAATTGATAGATATTGACTCATTCTTGTCATGATGTTTTACTATTGTTGACTCTTTTATTTCTTATTGTTTTCCCCTTTCCCTTTAGTTTCTCACCTTGCCTGGTGGCTTCCCTCTGTTGGGCCTCATGGAGTTGTGACCTTCATTTTCTTTTTCTAGGATATTGCTTAGAATTGTTTGTAGTGCTGGTTTGGTGTTCATGAAATTTCTCAGGTGTTCTTTGTTGTGGAAGTATCTAATTTCCCCATCAATTTTGAAAGATAATTTTGCAGGATACAACAGTCTAGGTTGGAAGTTATTGTCTTTTAGGGCTTGAAATACTTCACTCCAGGCTCTCCTTGAGTTGAGGGTTTGTGTTGAAAAATCTGCTATGATTCTGATGGGCTTTCCTTTGTAGGTGATTTGTTTCTTTTCTCCAACTGCCTGTAGGATTTTGTTCTTCTGTTGGGTTTCTGGGATCTTGACTATTATATGTCTAGGTGTAGATTTTTTTTGCTCATGGCTAGTTGGAGTTCTGTATGCCTCACTTATCTGTATGTTCAATTCTCCACCTCTGTCTTGGAAGTTTTCCACTATCACTTCTTTGAACAGTTTTTTAATGTCAATTGTACTTTCTCCTGTTTTTTTTTTTTTTTTTGACTATCAGTCTTATTTCTTCTTTGCATCATCTAGCAGCTGCTGGATTGATTTCTCCTGGTCCCTCACTGTTTTGAAGAGATCTCTCTTTTAAAGTTTTTAACTGCAATCCTGTCTTCTATATCTTACTCTATCTTCAGATTCCCTTAATCTGCTCTGCATGCTTTCAATGGAGTTTTTAGTCTTCTGAATATCTGTTTGAATCTGTTTCATGGATTCCATTTCTTTCTTATGTTGGGTGATCACAGCTTCCATTTCTTTCTTATACTGGGCATTCATGGCTTCCAGCAAGTTTCTGAGCTCATCTGTTTTTTTTATCTGTTTCTGTTCAAGAGCCTCTAATCATGTCTTTCACTCTGCTAACCATCCCTGTAGTTATCTGGGAAATTATTTCTGCTTTGATTTTTTCTAGAGCCTCATTCATCTGTCTTGTTACTTCCTGTGCTATCAGTTCAGGATGTCCAGGTGGTTGATTATCAGACTTTTCCACCTCGTTTCCCTCAGAATTTGCCTTTTTTTGGGTGGAAGTCTGAGTCTGTGACTTGCTTAAATGTCTTCTCATTTTTGTTTTTGATACTGTCCTTGGTTTAATTCCTGGGTTGATATTTTGAAGTTGTGTATTTTGTCTTTTTTGATGTATTTAGAACCCTTATGGAATGATTGCTTCTCAGAGGTGTCTTCCAGGTATAGTGGTCTTTAGGTTTTGAGCCTCTAATAGCTCTGAGGCTATCTCATTTTCATTATACCAGGAAGGACAAGTGATGAAATCAATCACAAGAGCTTAGCCCAAGTGATACAATCAGCAACACAATAGCCTCAAGTACCTTTTAGAAAATGATAATTTGTGGTGTTTATTAACCTATCACCTTTAACTGTGTGAATTAAATCAAGATCAAGGACCAACCCAGCATATGTTTATAGTGAATAAACTCTTCAATATAGCAACTCTACCCTTTGGAATGGGGAGTTAGAAGGAGTTGAGGAGGGAGGAATAGGTAGATGGAGGGATAGAGGAAAGTTAGCAGTGAGGCCAGATGGCACGGGTGAGAGAAGGAGAGAGAAGAAAAGAAAAATAAAGAAGAAATACAAATTAGGGCCAGAACAGGAACACAAAGGGAGATGAAGAACAATGTGGGACAGCAAGGGAGCAAGGGAGAGAGAAAAAGAGAAAGAAAAGAGAAAAATAAAAAAGAGAAATTTTTTTTTAAAGAATAGAAAAAGAAGAAAAAAATAAAAAGTAAGAGCAAAAAAAAAGTGGTAATTTTGAAAATAACAAATAAAAGATAAAAATGAAGGGCCTCCTTCAGGGTATGTCTCTGCTGTCACAATAGACAACATGGGCAGCAGTGTGCAGTTATAAGTCAATGAGTCTCAGTAAGCCAGTGCCAGACCCGTGAGATTCAGTCCGATTTCTGGCTGCAAGTCCCAAGTTGAGCTCCCTGTCCTCCTGCAGGGTTGAACTCTGCAAGGCTCTGCTGCAGGTTCCAGCTGCCCTTCCCCTGAAGATAGTCCAGGTTCCAATGGGAGGTGATGATCCCTCCAACTTACCAAGCATGGTGGTCTGGTGTGCCTTTATTGCAGAGATTCTCTTCACTTTTCCAGTGGGCTTCAGTTTTCATCAGGGAGCCTGAGAATGGCCCTCTCTCTGTTCACTTCTGCAGCTCAGGACAATGGTCTTTATGCTCCCCTGTGCCCCTATAGTGTAGAACCAGGTAGCTGCACAGCCAAGAGGCCAGAGGCAGGGTGGCGGGGGGCTGTTGTTGCAGGAGCCCGCGTGGCTAAGCTGCAGGCTGGTGGGCATGCTGGGGGGCGGGGTGTTCTCACAGTCTCCTGGATGCAAGCAGGCAGGGCAAGCCAGTTGGAGCAGGGCGCAGTCGTCTGTGACATTCTGACTTCAAGGCCAAGCTCCAACCTTTTTTTTTTTTTTTGAGACAAAACCTTGCTCTATAGTTCAGGCTGACCTTGAGCTTGCTGTGTGGTCCAGGTTGGCCTCAGATTTGCAGCAATCCTCCTGGCTCAGCCTCTTGAGTTCTGAGATTATAGGTATGCGCCTTGCTTTCCAGTCAGACTTACCTGAGGTTATAGGCTTGGGCAAGCAGACACCTTGCTGGACTGTTGAGATTTGGAGGGCTTTGAACAGGGCAGGTTTGGGGGAAATGAGTTCACTTTTGGGTGTGTCAAGTTGCAGATGCCTACTCGGTGTCCAAGGGGAGCTGTGGAGGAGGAGTTGTGCGGTGTGCTGCAGTCCAGGAGGCTGGAGCCTGGGCATAGAGATGTGGGTGGGTCTAGGTAGCCTCCTCAGAGCCTGGCACAGGTGGGATCATTGGTGGAGTGAGGCGGATGGAGAAGAGGGCTCAGGAAGCAAGGCACAGGAAGTGCCCTAAAGCACTCCAAATTTGATGCACTTGGTAATAGGAGGGGAGCCAGGGGACCCCAGTTCTCTAAAGTTGATGGGCTCTAACAGTGAATAATATAATACAGAAAGCTGAACCTGGGTTAGTGGCACATGCCTGAGGCCCTAGCACTTGGGAGGCCAAGGTGGGAAGATCATGAGTTGGGGGCTAGCCTGGGCAACTTAGCACATTCAAGGTCAGCCTGACCTACAGAGTGAGACCCTGTCTCAAAAAAACCCCAACCTGTACTATTCTTGCAAAGCACAGCTTAGACAAAATAGTTTCAGCCACATCAAATTGTTTGGTCCTTTTTCTAAAGATAATGCTGTTGGTAAGGGAAAAACTAAAAAATTAACAGGAGAGCATATAATGTAAAAAATTTGGTGAAGGGGGCATTTGTTCCCCCAGCTCACTTTCTAGGATTGTCCAGTAAAGTTCTTTATGTAACTTTCCAGAAATGTAAGCATGTAAACACATATACCCATTTTTTGTTTGTTTTGAGACAAGGTTTTGCTGTGTAGCCCAGGCATGCACCACCACACCCAGAAATGTATTCCCATGTTTCAACAAAACTTAGGCCCCATTGTGCTGCGTCATAATTTCTTTGTTTCTCATTCTGTTTTTTATAGCTTTACACATTCAGGGAGATCAGATGGCACATTTTAAAATTTCAGTGCTGGGATCTGCTGACTTCTGGAGGTCTGGGTCATATCAGATTGGTCTAAGTCATATCAGATTGGCAATAAAAGGATTAATTGCTCAGTGTGCAGAGATTAGACTTTGTAATCTTGCACAACACAGGAGGCAGGCATAGGGTCTAAGTCAGATCTGTTGTTGTCAGATTGGACCTACATTTACAAAGGTCACGGGAGAGTACTTTGGGAGGGACGTATATCCTGATTAAAACAACTTAAACATTAACCAGAAAAAGGTGACCACAGAACGTTGAAAGCAGCCCCGTCTTAATACAATTAATTCCTCCACATGTCTTAACTTTATCAGTCATAACTTTAGCTTTGGTTTTTACCTCCAGACTTTAATTGCATATTCACCTCGAACCATACCTTTAAATTTTCCCTACCTCTAAGCTTACCTTTTCCACAGGCTCAGCACCTGTTACATAGATAGCCCTTTACTAGGCATCAAAAATAAATCGTCCACTTTGTCCATCCACCAGACATTTCCAGCTTGCTTAAGCAGAAAGTGTAATCCATATTTGAACTGGCTGAACAAATAAAATCAGTAATATACAAAAAGATTTATTTGACTAATATAATAGCTATGGAAATCAGAATGGAGGTTCCTCAAAAAGTGAAAACTACAGGTAGCATTTGATCTAGCTCTATGACACCAAAGAGTAAAAGACAACACACTATAGAGATGCCTGAGACCTTACGAGTGCTGCACACAACTCTTATCCCCTAAGCTTTGGAGAGCCAAGAGAAGCGGGATGGACAGAGCCTGTGGTGCGCACATGCCATGGAACTTTATTCAGCCATAGAGAAAAGCATGGTCATACCATGTCCAGGAAAATGCATGGAACTGGAGATCATCCTGTTAATTGAGATACACCAGAGTCTGAAAGTTAAATGTCACACATCATGTGTTTCTCTTATTGCTATGTATGAAGGCTGCATATGTCATATACTCTAATATACTACCCATATATAAAGGGATGTGATAGAAACTAATCAGTGGACTATCAGCGATGAAGAGGGTATCAAGAAGAGGGAGGAGGGGAAGGATTATGAGGGTGAAAAATCCCAAATATGTTAGATGTCTGCAGCAATATAGGAAACTCCTTAATCCATATTACTAAAATTTCCTTCATTTCTAAGATAACACTCATATCTATAAGTTATGAAATTAAATCTGTCTTGTTGATTACTAAGAATGGGCACTTTACAATTTTATGGAAAAGAGAAGTGACTGAACCTCAGCTACGTCAGTGGACACGTGTGACATGACAACAGGGTTAGATCGCAGCCAGGGCCATGAATGGCAGCAAAACTCTCTAGGATCATAGCAATGCCTTAACTAGCAGTGTTCAAGGTGAGCTTGTGATCAGGAATGGCAGGAGAGTTAGGTAAGAAGGAGAGTAAGGGTGTCCGGGAAATAGTTGTGCTACGTTTTAGTTTCATATGGCTGATTAAATATGGTGCACAGCTATAATTTGTGTTCCTGGGTTCTTTGTGTTCACGTACTCAGCAGCAGGTTGAGTGAGATAAAAGCTTTGTGCGGAGTCCAGTCAAAGGATCCTGAAGCAGAGGAGGATGTGTGCCAGCAGTGCCTTTGCTCAATGAATATGCGTAGACAAATGTGTCGTCTGCATGGATGTACAAGTCCTGTGAGGTTAGGGTCTGATGTGGGTAAACATTCCCAAAGGCAGAGATAGCACTGATGAAGGCTGAAGTACCCAGTGTCACAGTTTTCGGATACACAGGACCAGCTGGAAGGCAGTACAATCCAGGGAGGGCAGGGTTTCCGTGGGCCTGGAGCAGATTGGGATTTCCGATCTAGAGGTGTTTTTCACTACTCACCATGCTCGTGAAGGATGGTGCATGATATTTTCAGCAAAGAGAAGAAAAATAGTGGAATTACACTAAAGAAATTTTCTTGATGAACCAAGAAGGTGACTTAAATTGTGCTATTGGTTCCATCCCATCTATGATTATCTCTATTTTTAGATGGGCCTCTAGGGGTTGGCTTGTTCGTATTTCCTTCATAGACTATTGCCAAGGGATGTTTAATCTAGTTACAGTGCCATTAGTTCTAATTGTCCCTTTCAGTTTTAGAGCTACTGCGATTAATGTCCAGTTGAGAATGTTAACCAGGAAGGACTTACTTCCTGGGGAAGGGGTGGACTTACTCTCTAGGAGTGCATGACAAGCTTGTTCTCCTTTGTTTTAATTCCACTAGATGTCAACATGTGTCAGTTAAGAAAACCAAAACAAAAGTTTAGGAGTACATTAAACTAAGGGTAATGGAGAAATAGAGTATATTGTTCAAGGGCAGTCACTGTATCAGGTTGTAAATACTTTCTCAGTTGTTGAACCGTATTAGGTGGATTTAAAAAAATTACCATCCAGATTCTATACTTTCTCTATTACCTTAGTGTTTACATTCAGAGTTTAGTGGTGAGTGCTTTGTCTCTACAGTTGATGTCAGCAGTGCAAGTAAATGCTGTGTACTGCCCTGTTCATTTATTCTGCAGTGAGGATTCTATCTGTCATTTGTGAAGGGTGTGAAGGACACAGTTTCAGACTCAGCACGTTATGGAAACCTGTGTTTGGAAGTACCGCAGTCAGTGTGCATCTTTGTTTGTCCCTGGAGCTGATTTGCCTGACCGGCCACTGGCGCACAGTGGGTGAGCAGGACTCCTCTGCCCACCATGTCCCCCATTGTCCCAAACACGCCTCGGAGCTTTGAAACCCCACCCACCAAGTTGTCTCCTCTCCATCCTCAGGACTACTGCAGTCATCAGTCTCTGCACTCCGCCATCAGTTAGACTTTGTGAAAATTCTCCTACATTTTTTCACATCTTGATTCTCTGTGTCTCAGTTCTTCAGTGCGCTCCAGTTTACAATCAAAACAAACATGAATCGCACGTTCAGTATGCGATTTTCGGGTTCCCATCTCCACCCTGTGGAGTCCAGCATAATAACTTAGGGCCTTCAAAACTCTACAAATAGCTGATTTTTAAGTGCAGGGAAAAGTCTCTTAAAAGGGTGGAACCATACAAATGGTGTGGAGTCAATGTTTGAATCCTGTGTTATCTTTGATTCATAAGTAGAAGGGATCAATTGATGATACACAAATATCTGAGTAAAACCGAAATCATTAAAGAGATAAAGATAAAGAGATAAATGAATGGTTAATATTTTTCAATAAAAAAAGAACTTAAAAAAAGTTCTAATTTGTCCATTTGGAGTATTTTATAAATAGCTTATTCACAGAATTAGAACAGGCTGCTATGTAAAAGGATGTTCTAGAAAAGTAAGAATTTACTCTATTTACTTATAAGTTAAAGATAGGATCAAGGGCTGGGGGTATAGTTCACTGGTAGAACACTTGCCCAGCATGTGTGAGGTTCTGGGTTCCACACCCAGGACAGAAAGCAAAATTAAAAACAATATATGATTAGTACAACAAAATAGGTACTATAAGGGCTGGAAGATGAACTTTGGAAATGGATGAGAAAATAGACAAATAAAGAGGGGATTAAGGACAGGAATCTGGGAGATTAAACATTTCTGTAATAGAATTTATAGGAAGGGAATGGGGTTGAAGGACATAATCTAAAATATATTAGAGGAAGATATCCCAGAGTCAAAGAAAATGTGCATTAATTAAAGACCAACTATAACGAATGACACTGCACCCATTTTAGATCTATCTAAATGAAGGTTAAGGATCAAAACAAACAGAAAACTTCAAATGTTCCAGGGAAAATAAAAGAGATGAGAATGCGGTTGTTGTTTGACTTCTCCCTAAAAATATTCATTAGAAACTATGAAGCAAAAATTTAAAATTCTGAATAAATTTATTTGGAACCTAGAAATATTATCCCAGCATGTGGGGGGCAAAAGGAGAACATAGTCAAACAGTTAAGAATTTTATCTGTAATAAACTTTACCAAATGTACTGAGGAACATACTCTAGCAAAGTGCAAATGGAAACTAAGAAAGAAGACCCCAGGGAAACCAGGAAAACATGGGATTAAACTTGAAGACGGAAAAAGCTCTGTCAGTATGGGAACCATGCATTAAGGGTAGAGAGTATAGCAGCAGGTCTCCAAGAAGCTTGTTTTCAAGAAGGAAGTATATTCTGTCCAACACGAGCCACTGACTAAGAACTGGATGACTTAGGTATTTGGCCAAGGAGGCAGACATTTCTTTTGTCAACCAGAATATAAATATGAGGAGGAAAGTGAACATTAGACTCTCATGGGAAAACAAACACTCTAATAACAAAGCCACCCTAGAAAATATGAAGTCAGTTGAACAACTGAGAGTTTAAAATAAATAACTCATTTAACCATGAACCTTCAATATTCTCCACCAAGAAGCGTGGCTTTCAGAATAATAAAATTCCTTTTTCTATTTGTCCAGATACTGTTCATAGTTCTGTTGTGAATAATATTTACATAATGATCACATTAATGATTTTCAATCTTTAGAATGGAAATTTAATTTTAGTTCCATTAAACATGAGACAATCTTAGTCATACAAAAGAATATAAATGTTATCGTCTTTGACAATGGGAAAGCAATGGTCCATCCTAATGAAAGCTGGCAGGCTGAAACATGGGGGAAAAGGTGGGAGGGCCAGCACTGTCTTCAGAGCCCAGGACTGAAAGAATCAGTCTTCAGTTCCATCTGGGGTCCAGGGCTAGCTGGCTCACAAACCGCTGTGTAATTCAGAGCAGGTAAACATTGCACTGAAGCTGTCACAGTATAGTGTCACCTTGTCATGTGGATAATATCCTACATCTGAATGTATGATTTTTGTTTTTTTGGTACTGAGGATCGAACTTGGGACCTTGCGCTTGTGAGGCAGGCAGCAGAATCACTGAGCTAAATCCCTGGCCCATACATCTAAATATATGTTGAATAAACCTCTAAGTTAGAGAAGAAAATATTTAAATAAAAATTTAAAACTAGCAAACCGACTAGTGTGGCAGTCCTGAAGAAACTGGAAATATTTAAAATTTGATATATGTAAAACAATGCATAGGGAGCTGGCAATAGAATGTCTAGCAGTTCTCCCTTATCCTTGGGTTTGCTTTCTGTAGTTTCAGTCCCCTGCAGTCAGTTAGCATCATCATGGCTCCATGGTCCTCTTCGGATGAGCCATCAGATATTTAGTAGCAGCCTAACGCTGTGTCACAGAGCCTACACCATCCACTCTGTGTTCATCAGATTGCAGTCGCTGCGACCCTAGAAAACTACTTAAGGGGAAGAAGGGTTTACTTTGGCTCATGGTTTCACACCATGGTTAGCTTGCTCCAGTGCAGAACATCATGGCACAAGGCCTTGTGGAGCACAGCTGGCCAACTCATGGTGGCTAAAAGCAGAGAAAGGGAGGATGGACCAACCGAGGAAAAGGCTAAGGATGGAGCATATGGCTCAAAGCCTTGCCCCCAGTGACCCACTTCCTTCAAGTAGGCCTGCCTCCTTAGCCCGTTCCGCTATGAGCTCATCAGCAGAGGAGGATCCTCATGATGCATTAACTCTCTGGGCTCCACTGCTGCCCACTGGGGCACGAACCCTCGTCCACGAGTCTTGGGAGCAATTCACACTTTGCACAATGCACCTCGCATCATCTACCACGTGGTCAGCGCACTATCTTATAGCATTACCAGGGGGTGATATTTTGAGAGATCACATTTATATACGGTGTTTATGGTACATTGCTAAAATTGTTCCATTTTACCATTAGCTATTGTTACTCCCTCACTGTTTCTAATTCAATAACTAAACTTTACCAGTATATGTATACAGAAAACTGCATTTAGGGTTCAAATCTAACTGGCTTTAAGTTTCCTCTTGAGCCTGGAACATACCCGCTGGGGGACGATTAGGGTGGTGGTCTCACATGGCCACCACCCATGCTGGGACCCTCACTGGCTATGTTTTATAAAGCAGTGAATTAAACGACACTGAGTGTGAATATTTATATTGTGCAGAAATTACATCTTTGATAATCATGTAAATATAGACTGGAAAAATTTAGAAGTCAACTTAATGCTGAGGAAATAGAACATTGTCCAAAACTATTTGGTGAAGTATAGCAAATAAATGTGAAGAACAGTTTAGCAGTTAAATTTTAATTTTCCGTCTGTTTTTAAATTCTGTAATTCAAGATCACTGCAACAACATGTGTTTAAAAATATGTGAGCAAACAAACTCTTATATAAAACTGTTGGAAAAATTTATGTCTTTTTTTTCTTCTTTGGACTTACATTTCCTTTATATTTCTTTTCCCCCATAAACCTTTGCCCTAATGTAAAGTACTTGTATATTTCTGAAAGCTTTTTTATTAATTACTAACATATTTCTTTGACACAAAAATTTTATAAATTAGACTTTAATTGTTTTTAATTTGGGCTATAAGGTTCTAAGTATTAAAAAATTTCTACTAGATTGAATTTCATGACTGTTCTTATTAATACCCAATTAATCAAAATAGCAAAATATACTTTCTGAACCTTATTAAAGATAAAAAGCAAAACATATGAAAATGAATCTCAATAAAAAGAATAGCTTATTTGTTCCTGGATCTATATTAATTATTATTAAATTGAGGCAAGATTCATCCTCAATTAATCTTCACTTTTTTATATCTTGTATTAATATAAGCCCCAAGAAAACTGTCCTAAATAAGTAGATAGAATTGGAAAGAATTTTAGTATAGCAATGTCACTAAATTCTTTCAACTCCTTCCAAGTTATGTGTTAAAAATTCTTAAAGTGCATTATCATTAAAGTACTTTTAATAAACTATCAGCTGACAATTTTTTAAAGTCTATTTCAATCTTGATCTTAACTTGTAAAAGTGTTTATCACCCTGTCATTAGAGTTATTTGCTTTCCACATTTTTGGGAAATGTACCAGAAAGGTTTTTCTGAGCAGTACTCAATAATAATTATTATTAGTTTTGATACAGATTTATTAATAAACATAGTAGTTTTGATTAAATACTTGCTTTTGTGCACTTTAAATATACTATTTTTAAAATCTCAGAACTACCGAATTATCTGATTTATGGAAAATGTCACTTTATTTGCTTGTTTGGTGAAGCCTGTCATCGTATCAAACCAATCAGCCAGATTAGATTTACTGTCTGTCGGAACAGTTTGACTTCATTTCTTAATTCAAACGCCTGTGTAAAAGTGTGATTCCCCCCTCACACCCTTAGTTCCATCATATTGTGACATGGTGCCCCGACACCCCGAGTGCCTGGAAGGAACGAAGCGTATTCGCAGTTGTGTGAATGACAGGAAACGTGGAGGAGCAGGTTTTAGGATGCATAAAAGGGAAGTAAAGAAATATGACTCCTCGCCAGACATATCTCTAGATTTTATAGAAGCTGGACTCCAAAAGCTGAGGAACGGGGGCAGGAATCTCAAAATATCAGACACTTTTCACTGGCGATTGTTTCCTAGGTATAAGAATCAGTGAAATCACTATTCTTAGGGAAAATATAAAGAGAAGTTAAACAAAGACATCAGTGATGTGTCATAGAAAATGCTGTGGGGAATTTAGGGTTTAAAGGACTCAAAAGTTGGAATGAGGAAAGCAATACCACATGTGTGTTAAAGAATGACAGAGAATTCTGGGAGAAATCAAAACTAAAGCTAAAATAAGCAGAAAATGGTGCAAAAGATTGCCACAGACAGCAGGGAGAAAGCAGGCGAGAAAGAGAGCCTGCTGTTTCAGACCTAGGTGCTGAATTAGCTGGGGTGATGGATAGATCTCTGTTCACCAATTTTCTTCCATATTCAAGAGCAAGAAAATGAGTTTCCAACTGAAAAAGAAGAATTAAAGTGTGTAAAACAGGAGGAATCAATAAAGTGTACTGATCTCTGTTGACAAAAAGTTGTTTTAGTTTCAATTAAATCATCCTGGGCTTCACTGAAAGGATTTAGAAATGTAATCATAGACTCTCCATTGATAATATTTAAGACATCAAGATTAATTGAGCATTATTATAATAAGAGACTGATAATTTGCTGTGTCCATGTGTAGGTTTTAAACATTGAGTGTGGATATTCTTGATGTCAATGCTGAAAATGCTCTAAACGTAAAAGCTGTAAGAAGGCTTGGTTCAGGATCTCAATGTCTTGCTCTCCTTAGGGCTAGCCACAATCTCTAGGTATTAACCATAGAGAATCAGCTCTCAGCTCAAGGGAAGACATGTCTCCCAAAAACTTAGTGGCCAGAACCTGAGCCATGGTTTTAACCCCATGTTCTCAACTGTACAAGAGACTGAGGTCAAAGCAAGGTCATCTTTGCCCAAGGAGCCCTCGAAGGAATTCTGTCATTGGGTGAGATTGGGATTGGGTGATCTCATGTTCGTTCCAGTTCTGCATCTTGGGTGAATGCAAGAGGCCTGCTGAACAAGCACAGGCTTCCTTGGATGCTTTTTGGGTGCCCCTGGCGTGGAGCACTTGGAACGCCATGACAGGAGGTGGTGGTCCAGAGGGTGGGGCAGCACATGGAAGCCCCCGTTGGTGAGCATGGTGGGGTTCTCCTGACACACCCAGGCCCTGAAAGCCATCCATGCGGCCTTCCTGGAAGGCCATCCTGGCAAGGAGCTTGCATTTCCTGGGGTGACCATTGACCTGCATCACATTTGTGGATTTGGAGGCTCAGGACAATTTGAGAAGTCTCTTATCTGCTGCCACAGTGTGCGTTTGTGGCCATTCTTAGTGCTGAGATACCTGTGCTGGTTCAGCAGCAGGTGTTTATGACCTTCAGCTTCTGCCATATTGGAGAAGGGCTGTCCACTTTCCTTAGTGTTTTGAAAATATGGCCATTTTGCTGCATTATTTTTCTTTCTCTCATGGTGAAAAAATGTAATATGAAAGGGTTTGTGGGATTTATTAGTTCTCCGTGTTAAATTATTACTAATTAAGTACAGGCCCTTTTAGAAGCCAGTGTGGAGTAACGTCTAAGAATCCCCAGGGTCTGTGTGGAGATGAGAGGTCTCAGGCACACACTGAAGTGAAGCTGCACTTTTGTGAAATCTCTTAGCTTCCTTTATTTCCAAACGAGGAATTTCAGCTGTTTCATTAAAGACTGGATGTGGAAGCCGAAGTGCTTTGCCGTCACAGACGTCAGGGGACCTCAGTGTCTCTTCCCCTGTATGTTTCAGATAGCTTTGCTCTTTGAGTCTGCTATCTGCCAGGGAGAGTGACAGAATGTAACGCCTCACACCTCGAAGATTAAACACCTGCCCGGCCGGCATTTCTGTCCGACTCCACTTTGTGTCACCTGATAGCATGAGCACCTTGCATCTCGACAGGCACACCCTTGCTTCTGTCTGAGCAACGAGACCGTATTTTTAAAAGCATTTTCCTGCGAACAAGCACACTCTGCCTGGCCTTTGACGTGGGCTTAGGTGCTGAATGGATAGCTTCGTCAGACAGCGAGGTAAGATTATAACAGTCTGTAATAATGGTGCCGATCACAGACTCGAGGAAGGCTGTTATTCTTAGACTGTTGTTTGTAAATCAGACAAGATTTCCCCTGGCTTAATCTAAAAATGCCACCTTGTCAGTGGCAGAGCTTATGCTCTAAGTTCCTAAGAAAAATACTTTAGAAAGAATACCTTCCCCTTCTTCACTGTGTAATAAATAAATTGCAGAAAGAATGCATATTGTCTAAGAGATTATCCCGGGGCTTTCTGGGGGGCAGGTAGTTACACATTCATTAGTATGTGAAACACTTCTTACCTGTACTGAAGCCCCCCCACCTCGTTTAATTTTCTTTCCACTTCATGTGGAGGCCTCTGCCCCAAGACCCGCAAGCCGCAGTTTGGGAGCTCAGAGGGTGGAGCAGCCACGAGAGGAAAGCACAGAGTTGAAGGCCCAGGGAGGGGTGAGGAATCAGAGGTTAGAAATGAAAAAATTAGAGGTAGGTATTAAAAGACAAAAACCAAAAATAAAAAGGAAAGAAATGAGAAAGAAAGAAAGAAAAGAAAGAAAGAAAAAGAAAGACGAAAGAAAGAAAGAAAGAGAAGTGTTTCCAGTCAGTCTGATGTTTCTTAGAATTGGTATCGTTTTAGGGTGAAACACCAAGCCTCACAGAGTCAGAAGTCCTCTGTCATTTGCCTGATACCTTCAAAATGGTGTCATTTTTCTCTTGTCAGAGAAAATGCTTCCTATATTTTGGCTTCAAAATGTCCTGTCTTTTCTCTCCACACGCACATGAAGCCGGATGTAACTATGCAGCTGCAATAGTAAGGGAACTGTGGGCTCCACCTCCAGGGGGAGGAGGAGTATTCCTAGGTGGCGTGTCCTGAATGGTTGTGTTCCCTTTAACACGTTGTGATCTGATCCCAAGGGTATGCTGTTAGGAGGCAGGGCCTTTGGGAGTCTCATTGAGGGATTGGTGCCCTTGAAAGAGGTCTGAGAGGCCCCAGCCCTCCCACTGGGTTAAGGACCCAGCAAGAAATTCCTATATGACCCAGTAGGTGACTCTGTCTGTCAGGCCCTTGGTCTTGGAATTGAAATATGAACTACTTTTGTTATTTGTGAGCCGCTCAGTTTATGGCATTTTATTATACCAACCAAACACACTAAGAGATTATTAAGGACTAATTAAAAAATAAATGATATAATCATAATTGGACAGTATGTTTGAAACCAAGGTCATATACTCAAATCAACAAGACTTGTTCTTTCTAACTATTCATTTGATCTTACTACTGCCTGTGCTGCTGGTCTCATCTACACCTGCTTTCAGTTGGATGGAAATACTATTCAGTGACCTGCTGCTTTTCCTAGTCCTCTGTGGGTAGTTCGAAATTGGCCGTGATGAAAATGTCTACACCATGAAAGTTGCAAACACCACAAATTATTGTTTTATTTATTGTCTAGACTTAAATACTGATGGAGGACATGTTAATGCTGAGTAAGTTTACTATAATATTTTGTCTGTATCTGTTACATTGTAAATATCACATCAAATTGAGAAAACTTTCTAGATTCTGAAAACTTATTCAACAAAGAAGTTCTTCATGACATTGAAAATTAGGTGAAGTCTAGCATATATATGCCTTTGTTGTTTTGCTTTAGGCTCACTCTATAATGTAGGAGAAAATATTAAAAACATTTCTAGCAGAACTACATTCATTCCTTTTTCAATGATATGAGTGACTTCCTTTTAGAATTGAATTGTAATCAAGCATTGATACATAACCTCATTTTGGGGCATTATGGTTGAGATTAAAATGAAAATGCTAAGTGGATGTTTGGGAAGGAATGTTATAATGAAGTAATACCTTCAGATTATTTTGAATTTCAATTTAATTACTTCTGTAAATAGGACCCTATGTGTTGTTAAGGCAGTAATATCTGTAATACACTTTTTCTTTTTTTGTTAATCCTGCAGAGCCCCTTACCAGCATGCTGCAGATGAGTGAGCACAATTCATCGCGAGGCGAGCAGTCTTGTCGATAAGATGATACAAGGAAATCAGGCATTTCTCTTTGTAATTCTCCTTGGACAGAAGCTCCAAGTGTGTAAAATAATACTGACTTTATGTAATATTCCGTCATGACCTTTCCTTATGCTGGCTGGGAAGGAAACTTTCCTACTTGTGGGGCCTCAGCTTCAAATGCCAGAAAATGTTTCACATTTTTAATAGGCACTAATGTGCATAGATTAAGGGAAATAAACAGAGCCTTATTGGTAGTAAGCGAGTTTGTCATGGTCTTGGTCCCAATGTTCTATCTCAACACTCTCCTCGTTTTACTCTCTCAGTACCTAAGAAAATAATGCTGCCTTCTGGAACTAAGCTCCATAGCTCTGGTGCTTTTGGATTTTAGACAGCTTCACTCTTGGGTCAATCTTTCAGAATCAGGCATTTGCCTGATACCTGTTTTATTTTACTTCTCTAGGGTTTTGCATACTATTATGGCACTAGAATAATGGTTATTTGGTCTCCAGGTAACGTACATTCACATTAAGGCATTTTCAGTCTCTAGCATGCTAACCCAATGGGAGCCTGAGCCATGTGGCATAATGGTGGAAGTGGCAAATATTTAGTAAAAAAAGTTTGGCTTTTTGAAAGCTGACCTTCTGGACTCCTTCAGTCAAACTGCTTACAATGTCAACTGTACTAAAGCCTAATTGGTCACATGATGCAGTCCCTCTTTTATCAATTTCTGAATTAAAATCAGTTTATGCAAATTGCAAACTGACTATCTACAGGTTTGTGGGAAGACTATTTTGGGTATTAGAACTGGCTTACTTTGCTACCCATATACGCCCCATTGACTTTTATTTGGGATTTAGCTTGGGCTGCAGTTAATCAAATTTCAGTTCTATTTGTAAAGGCCACGATGAGACAGCAAAGCTATCAAAGGAGAAGCAGAAATCATGAGATGCCATGCTCTTTTGATTTCCAACTGAAGACTGGAGTTGGTCAAAGGTCAAATCAATGAAGGATGTTTAGTGGTCTTAAGAAGCTTGCTCAGGTAAAATTGTAGACTCTTATTGAGAACACATTTATCCTTTTAAACCTTCTAACAGTATTGTAATGATTCCAGGTGGAAGACCAGGATATTATAATATATAAGCAACTAAACATGAGAATCACAGAGAGAGGGAATTAAGTAAAAGGCAGCTTGGTTTCCAGTCCTAGGTCTCCCTCCTCGGGAAACAATCTCTCCTAGAGTAAATTTTATTATCTGTAAAATGGGAAGTAATTTTAATGTATTCACTTTGTTGAGCTATTTTCAGTAGTAAGATGATACATGTGAAATGCTTAGCAACATTTCTACTCATAGGCCTTGATGGCAGGATGTTACCCAGACTAGGATTTCTACTGAGACAGGAGGCACAGCCTGATGTTTCCCGACATGCATGTTAATTCCATGGCTGCCTCAGATCACCTTGCAGCCAGCCCACCAGCACTGGCCACACCATAGCCACTCTGGGAGTCGTTTGCTTTGGCTTCTGCTGCAACCTGTCCCAGAGGACAACACCCTGTGGCCTCTTCGGATGATCCTGCTTTGCAGCCTGCCAGGTTCAGGCCTTTACTCATCACTAGACACTGTACATGCCCGGGCCACCATTGTCCCTTCATAAGCAGCATCCTCATTGCTCTAGTGAGTTCAGCCCGGGTGCTGTTCCTCTTTTGCTGCAGCATAAGATCCAATACAGCATTCTTCCGGGTGGTATATTCTTGCCTCTCCATGATTTCTATCTTGAGTACACTGAGCTGGTACACTAGCAGCCAATAACACCAAAGACCTCTGGTGCTGGAGGCTGTGAGCAGCTAGGACTGGTGAGACTGAAGGTGGTGAGCAGCAGATGATAGAGAACAGTAGAGAAAAGCAGGGGGCCGCCATCTCTGGTTCCTGGGAGATTTCCCAAGGCTTCCCAGTGAGCAGCAAGGAGGGCTGTTAGCACCAAAAAAGCTCACAGTTGTGGCCTTCAAAGCCCAGGGGTGTTAACACTAACAGAGTTGTACTTTGACAGTTTGGGATTTCTATATGAATTGAGCAAGAACCCTCAGATGACTGGTAACAACCTTGGAGCTGGTATGGAAGCTCTCCCTTTTGGAAGGCCACTGAACAAGAGGACAGACATGGTGATGAGTCATCAGCAGGCTTAAGAACAGCCCATGTCTGACGCCATCTTATCACAGATGAGAACTCACAGTAACTGGGGACACTGTGTGGCAGCACACTGAGAAGGCAGGTCGGGAAGCCACTCTCCTGAGGAGGATCGTTGAACGCATGTGCTACATAATGACATTCGTATTTTTTCTAAAATAGTGTTATTTTGTTAAAGTATATTAACAACCTTCAAATGGATTGAGCTATTTTAAAATTAATTGTCATTTGAAATTTATGAAGATGTAAACTATTGAATTACTTTCGGGATTCTTTAATCTTGTCATTAATAAATCATGAATACGATGTTTCATGTTACAAGAGACCACTCAGCTCTCAGGATGGAGCATGAAATCTCAGTGGAAGCTTTTAGTAGAACAGTGTTGTGATCTGCCATGGTGTATAACTTTGTTTCAAATCCAGAAGGAGATCTTTCATTTAAGAAAAAATATAGCAGATCATACAAGTATGTGTGTGTGTTCTGGGAATGTACACTTTTATTGACTAAATGTTAACAGTAGGTTATAGATGTATTCTGTAGCCACTCCTGAAAGATCTCTCTATCCGCTTTATCCAAAGTGCTATTCTCTATGATCAAAAGACAGTAGCAACCTATTATCAACAAACAATAAGGTCTCCCCGAATTCATATTTTACTCTGTGTTTGATTAACATTGCTGAAGGTGACTGAGGAATGTCCCTTCCCCGGGGCTGGATCTGCTTAAGGCGGAGCAGTGTGGGAAGAGGGCTGCTGTCACATAGTGTCACCTTCGGGGGTCAGAAGTGCTGCTTGGTGACATTTATGAAGCACAGTAACATCTTGCAACCTCAACAAGTCCTGCAATCTATTTGTTTGACCTCGTGTTTCCCCTTTCAATTGGATAGCACCTTGGGTAGTTGGTGTCCCACGAAGCATGCTTTTGTAACCTTTGTTCTGGATTATAACTCTTCAGCTAGAAGCAGGAAAAATCCTGAAATTTTCAACAAAGTCTTTAGAATCATTTTGTAATGAAAAGAATTGGGTTTGAGGCCTTACTCTACAATTTTGAAGTTAACAGGTAGTAAGTTATTTCATTTCTCTACATCTTGATTTCCTTTTCTGTAATAGCATAAATATTTAATACTTACCTATGCTTTTTTATAAATACTGTGTAATTTTATGTAGGTAAAAGTGATAGATAAAACCATGGGATAATATTTCTGATTCAAATACTCCCTTCATTGGTTTGTTCTTATTTAATACATATGCATTAAAGACTTTGGAGATCCAGTTTATCCACTCACGATAAATGAAAATGAGATAAAAGAAAGCTGCTGGGCAGTCGTTGAGCAGTGACAGTGAGGGCAATGGCCCTGTGATAACAAAGCAGGGGCTGTATGGTCCCCGGCACGATCGCTGATTGCATGATCCATCCAGAAGTGTGTAAATCTGCACGAGTCCTTCAGTGAGAAGGAGGCAGAGCTCCCGACCAGACCTCTGCGGTGTGGGACGCGCTCGGCCCAGGTCCACGTGTGGGGCGGGGTCACAGGTGTTGGTGCTGAGGCGAGGGTCCGACAGGTGGAACCTGGAGGAGGCGCCCAGGTCCCGAGGGAGGCGAATCTTCGCCGGGCGAGGTCTCCAGAAGAGGCCTGGCCTGGCCCCGCCTCGCTTCCTTTGAGCCACGGCCCTTCCACCGGGACCAGCCATGCAGCGGGACTTGGCGCGGCCCAGGGCTCCCCGGACTTCAGCCTCCTCGGGTTCCGTTACCGGCAGCACAGAGGATGGTGCAGGAGCAGATGCCTCCGCCCTGGGGCTGAGGCGGACGAAGGTCTCTGTAAATTTCTGCTTAATAAATAGTCTTTGCTCTTAGTGGACTGGTAATGTATCTGGGGTGGCCTATGCCCTCAAAATCCTAGAATGCTAGTGTTCCGCTCTTTTTTGTAAAAAAATTCTGCCAAACAACATGATGTATGCTTGTTCATATAAATATATATATATATATATATTGCAAAACATAACAATAAAGTACAGAAATTATATTAACATGGAATATCTTTTTGTTATATTAGTAAGTGAATAAAACAGATTACCACAGAATGTAACAACATATTTATTTGAAAATATGAATAACAAAAAGAATTTTGTAGGAAAACTAAGCCAAAAATTACTGTCGATTTTGTCTAGTTGGTGAGTTTATTGTATTCACTTATCTTCATGTTCCGTATTTTCTATAACGAGCATTCCTTATGACTACGGAGTATTCAGTAGCAAACTAATCATCTAGAAAACACAATCTTCCCTCTGATGTTTCTGACCAAAATGATTGAGGGGAACAAATGGGAGCCCCACATGACAGCCAAGAGCAGTGGTGTGTGCCTGCCTGGCGTGGCCGGTGGCCTCTCTGGACACTTTCCTGAGTGTCCACTCCGTGGCAGGATGCTGGGCTGTGCCTCCACCGCTCAGTTACCCGGACAGCTGTCTAGGAGAGAAGAACTATTCATCTGCAAAATTCCATTCATCTTCATGCACTGCAGGATTCTTCTAGGAGTTTCTATCTCCTATACTAGAAAATTGTGCAAAAGAAATAAAATTTAAAAAGACTGAGGAAGGACCTTGTAAAAACTGTGAATGATTTTGTAGAACAGTTTCACCTGAGCTTGCTGAGAAATGTGGCTCTTTGGTGACTAAGGTTTTTAGAGATTCTTCAGTGTCAGCAGGGTCATATCAGTGATGTAGTAGCAAAATAAACAGTTCTCCCATCCCATCTCCTGTAGATACATTGGTAGCACACTTGCAACATTGAGAGTATAATCCAGGGATATAATCCATTTTAAACAGCAATTAATTGCAGGTAAGAAATAAATAATATAGCTAACTATATATAAGGGTATTGAGACTATTTTATCATTCTTTTGTGTTCACATTTTCCTTTGTCAGAAAAAGACGAGGTCACAGGCTAGGAGTAGTTTTCCCAGCGAGCCTATGGAGAATTGGAAGCCAGCTATTGTGTTGCTGCTTAAGGCTGAGAAGGCTCAGGAAGTCTCTCGTCTTATATCACCGTGAGATTATTAATTCCTTTAATATCCTCGTGGCTTGTTGTGCTGCAAGATCAATGAATCATTTGCTAGAGTGAAGCTTTAGGGCTAGTTGGCTAATCATCAGTCCTGTGTGCAAGGCAGCCTATTAATTGACTTAGAACCACATAGTCCAGCTAGTAGGAACTTTCCAAATACAAGTAAATTATATCATTTTGTAACTTTAAAGGAACAATTATTTTGATTTTGTATTGATTGGCAAAGGAGAACCCTAAATTCAGCATCACTCAGCAGCTTGTTCTGGGCCGCCATGGCGGTTTCCAATGCTGTCAGTCACTTCGGTTTGCTGATTGGCAGACTAATGTGATTTCAGCGGTAGCTGGTTGGAGGCTGCTGGGAGCATGGAGGGAGCACAGCTCTCCTAGTCCTCTCCAGAGCTCCCCGGCTTGGCTTGTACCCCCCTTTCTTTCTTTAATTTTTTCTGACCGTCAGCCCTTCCTCTTTCAGTTTCTAAAGTGCTCCTGATGTGCCTGCTCTCCGTGGCCTCTTTCCGTCTTGGTTCTTATTCCCCGGCATCACCCCCGAGGCGAGGCCCTGTCTTCTCATCAGGCCCGCCCTGCAGTGCCCCGATGGGCCTTTCTCATTACTGCTTCCTTCCTTCTCATCACCTCTCTCTCTTCTGCCTCCCAAGGAGCCACTTGGACACTTTTATCCCTGTGCACATGTGGGGCTCATTCAGATGTGCCTGGTATTGGGAGCAGAGGTGCGATTTCTCCAGGCAGGAGATGTGAAGTGCAGCCAGGGCCTCTCGTGGCCTGCGTGGCTGAGAGCTGGCTTGCAGCCAGAACCTGCCTCCAGCAGTGTTCAGGACAGGTGGGTCTTGCCCGTGGAGGCCAGGCCGACATGCGAAGTCTGCTTGGCAGGTGGAGTGCCAGGGCATGTGCTGAGGGCAGACGTCATGTGGTGTGCAGAGCCGGGCTAAGCAGGCCTGCTTCCAGAGGTGGGAGGAGGGCAGAGTTACAGTCCCTCCCCCTCCACCAGGCAGCATATGCCCTTTATTACTGCTCGACTCGATGCTTTCATCACAGCGTCCTCTCTTGGAACCTTCCAGAAGCTCCAGTTACTGAGCACCGTGAACCTCCACAGCTCGGGCACCTTGGTGAACATGAAGCCCAAGACCTGAGCTCTCTGCACCTTCTGCCAACCTTGCTCCCTTCTCCTCCTCTCAAGCTTATGCATTTATGTTACAGATTAACTTATTTATTTGAACTTTTCTCATCTTAGAGCAAATCAGATCAGCCTTTCCAGGAGGATTTACTTCATTGGTATAGCTGCAGCTATAATTTCCAGATTTTCAGGGGTCTTGATAGAGCTTAACTTTATGCTGTTCCTACATATTTTAATACCATAAAAAATGTAAACCAATGCATAGAATTGTACATAATAGTGAAGTGATGTGGATTTTGAATACGTGAATACATCGTGTGAGTTTTACACCACCCTAAACATATCTTTCTCTTCAAACTCCTGTCATTTCTTCATGATAAACACTTCCAAGAGTCTTTGTGGCTTCATGAAATGTGTGGTTTATTAGTGCTCCCCATAATCACCCTACTGTACTGCAGCACATGAGGACTTCTTACTCCTGACTATATCTTAGTCCCCATCTGTCAAACATTCTCCACACTTTCTTCCCCCTGCTCTTCCCAGCCTGTCATAATCAACACTCAGTTTTCCACTTCTGTGTAATTGACTCTTTTATATGCTCACGTGAGTGAGAGCATGTGGTGCCTGTCTGCTTACCTCACTTAATACAACGACCTCCAGTTTTAACCATGGTGTCAGAAATGACATGATTTTGTTTTCATGGCTGAATGTCACACTGTGGCAGAAATTCTGTCTACAGCTTGCCCATGTCGTGAGACTCTGGGAGGGTGAGTTTAAGGGTGGCGACTAATGGATTTGGCAGAGGAAAATTCAAGGCAGCCCTGCATTCAGTCATGGGAGGAATACCAATGGTTGTCTTTAGCCAGATGCATAAGAAGAATTGGGAACTAAGGAGAGAGCAGAAAGATTTAAAAAACTTGAATTTTGTTTTGAAAAGACCCATGTGTAAAGTTGTGGCCAAAGGAGGTGTGGTTGTGGAAGAGATTAATTCCATTAAGAAGAAACTAAGTACTTTGAACTGGGATAAGATGAAAAATACCTTGAGGATATCAGGAATCGGCAAGACCTCACCCATTGAAGGGTGATGGTGCAAAAGTATAACTTTTTCATTTGAGAATGGCCCCCCTCAAGAATGGGCACCTGGGAGTTGCTCTCCTGGAATTCATTTCATCATGCTCAGCCACTTGGGCACCCAGAGGTCACTGCAGCCATGGCCCAAGGAGCCCTGGCTATTGCTTGACCTGGTGACAGACCTTGGTATCATTCATGTAGTGCTAATTTTCAGGCATCCAGAATGCAAGAGTTATGGAGTCACAGAGGCTTCCACCCTGATTTCAAAGGAAGCCCTGGGAGGCCAGGCAATGGGCCCCTGAGAAGGAGGTAAGTGAAGGTGTGTAAATGGAGCTGAAGGTGCAGTGGATACTGCAAGTTGGAGATGCCAGGAACATGTGCTGAAGAAAGCTGTAAGCCATGAATGGGGCCAGCCCAAGAGATCCCATGAGGGCTGCAACCAACAAAGGCACAGAGATGAGGCTGCCCAGGGTCTTGGAGCTCACTAGCTCACTATGATTCCATGTGTGGCTACAGGTCCTAATGTGTGCTCTGCTAGGTTTTGGACTTACTGTAGTCCAAAATAGTTATTTCTACTACCCACCCCTCCCTTTTAGAATGCTGATATTGACTCTGTGCCATTGTATCATGGGGTTAAGAATTTGTATTTTTAATTTCACTGACATTCACAGCTAAGAGTCTACCTTGTCTGAGAGACTTTAGACTGACACTCGAGTAATAATGGGACTGCTGAGACTTTGGAGAGAATCAGTACATTTTTAGTTTTATGCAGGACAGTTGTGTCATGTTAGGTAGAATCATTAAGTTGTTATTGTTTTATTTGGAGTTTAAATATGGTTTAAGGAGACACAGTTAGGTGTCAAGTTGACAAGAGGTGGACTGTGATGATTAATTATGATTTTCAACTCAAATGGATTAAGAGACACAGAATGGATCAGTGAGTACATTATGGGAGTGCACGTGTCAGGGGCCCTGGAGATGTGACTTTGGGACTATCCATGGTCCTTGGCCTCTTCCTTGCTGGTTTCTTCCCATGCAGTGAGCAGCTTTGATCCACCACACCCTTCTGCCACCATGTTTTGTTTGTTTTGTTTTTTCCTCAGAGCCAGTATGCCATGGACTGAATCTCCTGAAGCCATGAACGCAATAAAGCATTCTCTCCTTCTTTAAATTGCGGGTGTAGGGCATTTATTCTCAGCATGGGAAAGCAGACCAGTATAATGTAATTTATTTGTCTATTTTTGTTTCTTGTCACAAATTCATGCTTTTAATAACATTTTGAAGTGTTTCTCTACTAGTTTCAGAATATCACATCTTACATTTAAATATTTCATCCATTTTTGCTTTATTTTTGTACGTGATGAGAGATACGGGTCTAGTTTCATTCTGCATATGAGTATCTAATTTTCCCAGCACCATTTATCAAAAATATTGTTCTTTTTCCAGTGCATGTTCTTAGCAATTCATCAAAGATGAGTTGGAGGTAGATGCATGTGTTGACTTCTAGGCACTATCTTCTGTTCCATTTGTATGTATAATTGTTCTTATGCTAGTACATGATGTTTGGATTATAATTGCTTTGTAGTACATTTTGAAGTCAGGTAGTGTAATGGTATCTACCCTTTTCCTTTTTGCTCAGGATTGTTTGGGCTATTTCGGATTGTGTGTGTGTGTGTGTGTGATTTTGTACAAATTTTAGGAATTTTTCTATTTCTGTGAAGATTGTCATTGCTATTTTAATTAAGAGTGGATTAAATCAGTAGGTTGCTTTCAGTCCTATGTGCATTTTAATAATGTTAATTCTTCTAATCTATGAAAGTATGGTGCCTGCATTTTTTGTGCTTTTTAAAATTACTTTTATCAATTTAAAAAATATTTCATGATTGAGATCTTTCTTTTGTTTGGTTAAAAATATTCCTAGGTTTTCTTTTTATTTTTTGTGGCAATTACAGAAGGAGTTGTTTTCTACATTCTCTTTCAGATAATTTTTTTTTGAGGTCAACATTGTTCTGATATCAAAAAACAAACAAGAACAAAACAAAAAAAGAAAGCTATTAGCCAATGTCCTTGATGAAAATATGTATAAAATTTCTCAATAAATCCTAGTAAACAGATCCAACGGCATATTAAAAAGACTAATCACCATCACCAAGTGGGAATCCTCCCTGTAGGAAAAGAATGTTTATTTAATATATACAAACACAGAAAAGGCATTTGATAAAATTTAGCATCCTTCCATGATAAGAACTCTGAAAAAATTATGCATAGAAGGCATAGTAAAGGCCATATATGACATGTCCAGGGCTAACATCATAAGGAATTGAGGAAATCTGAAACATTCTCTCTAAGATATGGAACAAGATGAGGATGCCAATATTCACCACTGTCACTCAGCATATTACAAGAAGTCCTAGCCATGGTGACTATGCAGGAGAAAAAAAAGTGGCATCTAATTAGGAAAGGGGGAAATTAAATTGCTACTATTTGTAGATGATGTGATCTTATGTATAGAAAATCCAAAGATTCCAGCAAAAAATGATGAGAAACAACAAATGAATTCAGTAAAGTTGTAATATAGAAAACCAACATACAAAATTTAGCCGCGATGTTATACCTGTGCATAAACGTTATACCCATCCTGGCTATGTCTAACAAACATTAACTCTTGATAAGGACATGATTTTGCTTTAAAAGATTTAGTATGGAAAGTCTTCACAGCTCTCCTGGTGCATGTAAGTAACAGCACTATAGCAGACCATCATCTGGGAAGAGTTCTACAGTGTCCTGCTTGATCTTTGAGGGGTAGCCAGTCCTACCCTTGCCCCTCCCTCAGAAAACGAGGTTTGGGGACAGCAATTCCCCTGTGGGGCTGAGCCCCAGCCCAGGTCCCGATGTCTGGGCTGCACCAGTGTTCCGAGTGTGTGCTGAAGAATGTGACAGCAGTCCCCGTGGCTTGGACCATCCACTTCTTTCTAGGACATGTCAGGAGCTCGGTCATGTATTTTAAATGCCTTTTGCTTTTGTCCTGCAGTATAATTTTCTGGATTGGTTTTGGGACACTATTTTTAAAGTCAAAATAAACTGGGGATTTCCAGTGCTCTAATGAATAGTTGTTAGGAAAAACTGATACTTTGGTTGCTTAGGAGACAGGTAAATAGACACACTTCTCCCAGCAGCCACTGGTGATGTCCTCCATCAAGATGATGCTCATGAAAACCAGCTACTGCTTGAAATCAGTGGTCTAAGTTTGGCTAATCAGATTCTCTCTCCTAGAAATTTGGAATTTTGACACAAGAACTCTCTGTTAGCACAGTAACTGACTCCTGTGTGAATGGGGAGGTAAATTTGGGTAACAGGGGGAGACACAGTAGAGACACCAAGAGAGAAGCAGAAACAAGACTTTATAGCATGGTGGACAGAGGAAAAAAACAGCAAAATATGATAAAGGCAAAGAGACAGACAAGGGAAAATACAGAAGTGAGTGAGACAGTCAGAGTTAGGGACAGGGAGGCAGGGAAGGAGGGGGAGGAGAGGGAGCGGGGAGAGGAGAGAAGGGAGGAGAGGAAGGGCTGTCCCAGAGCCAACAGCGCTGCGGTTCACACCACCATCAGCCACGAGCACAGAGGCAGCCTGTGTGGAGGGCTGGTCTGGTCCTGACTCTGCTCCTTGTCACATGATCCTCGCATTAGGTAGCACCCACCTGTGCTCTGTGTTTGTCTAACTCAGGATGACTCATACCCCATCTGCTTAAGTTTCCTGTATTACGTTGATTTAACAAGTTGCCAAAGTTCCTTAACAGTCATTAACATATTAAATCCACAGGATAACATTTTTGCTGAATGATTTCAAAGATGCACCATTGATTTTTGTACATTGTAGTGTTTTATTAAATTCATTGGTTGATCCAAATAATTCATCAGTGTTTAAAGGAATTGTTAATAACAAGAATTATTGACATCGACAAAAACCCAAATAGTGGTCCGTTGTGTTTTAAAGCATCTATAAAACATATGTATTTTTTCCTTGAAACTGACCTTGATTTGCTTTAAAATTAAGAAACCAGGTGAAGAAGTAACTTGGGATACTGTAATGCTAATTTAATGTTTTAAATTACAATTTCATTAGTTTTATAATTTTGCTATATTTAGCTTGTTAAATTGTCTTGGTATTTCAACTGTGTAGGACCTATATTCATAAGGACTTTAAAACTAATTTTAATGTTAGTATATACATAGGAGATACCAGGAAGATAATTGAAGTAATATTAGATTGTCTAATACTTTTCTCTCTAAGAAGTTCCATCTGTTATTCAGAGTTGAGAAGCATTTGAAATGAATGCTGTGGCTGTTCTTCTCAATGAAAGCTTATTCTGGACTTACTCTACTTTTTAAGTTGTTTTATGTTCTCAAATATTTTTGCTGTACTCAAATAAATTTAGATGACTTTTGTTTTGAGCAGTTAAGGGTGATTTCTCCCTCTCCTCTCCTCTCTTTCCTTCTTCCCCTCCTCTCCTCCACTTCCTTTTCCTCCTCCTCCTCCTCTTCCTCTTCCTCCCTCCCCTTTCTCTATCACTGTCTGTGATAGGTAATTGATTGTGGCACCCTGAGTCAGAAATGCCCAACTAAATTGAATTAGCATAGTTCTGGGTGTGGATAATGGAAGCCCTACCCTGGGTATGGGTGGCATCAAGGGACAGGTTTAGAGCCTGGATGGAATATAAAGGGAGAGAGGGGAGGCAGGCTGCTGCTGCTGCTTGGTGCTTCCTGCTCTGCCATGGACTGTGTCTCCCCTGCAATGCCCCTCTGCCTTGGCACCCTGCCTTGGAGCCAGCAGACTATGGACTGGAATCTCTATAAACTGTGAGATGAAGTAAACCTTTCCTTCTTTAACTCTGGGTGTCAGGCATTTTGTCTCAGTAACAAGAAAAGTAACTAAGATACTGTCCCTGAATGCTTTTTCAGTAGATTCAAGCCTTTTCTCTGAAGCTCCAGAGATACTTGGTCAGTTCTCCTGGTGTGAACATTGCATCAGCGACACCAGGGTTGTGGTGTCAAGACAGGAGGCTATATACTTCTATTTAGGGTTTCTTACTGCCCAACTCAGCAGGCTCCACGAGGACTCACAGGGGCACCAGATATAAAGAAATCATCTCAGCTAAAGGAAGAACAACTTGTGTCATAAGGCCAAAAGCATAATTTTTGTCTTTGTGGCTCAGCACAGCAGTGGACTTCATGGAAAACAAATGCAAGCTGCACAAATAATGTGCTAAACTGCAATGCAGAATTTAGAGACACAGAGACCACACCTTTCAGATCTCTCTCAGGCTCCACATATATTTCATCTTAGAGCGTGGATTAACATCTGTCCTAAAGGAAATAGCCCTACCTCTGAGGCAGTGATGAGGCCTAAAAATAGTCCCACTTTCCTGGGAGTCCTGGAAAACTCACCTCAGCAGTTTGTCCCTACATCAGTGAGTGCTGCAGCGGGCTGACACGCCACGCCACGCCAACAGTAAGATCGGTGCGTCCATCTGCCTATCTGACTATGGAATGTCACGGCCAGAATCTGTAGGGTGAGTCTGCAGGCTGGGAACTCCAGGCAGAAATGGATGCTGTGGCTTTGAGTCAGAATTTATAAGACACCAGTGGAAAAGTACACCCAAAAGCACACATGCGCACGCACACGAACACACACACACATACAGGAAAGACCTCCAATGTTCATAGATTGGAAGAATGAATATTGTTAAAATGTCCTTATGGCCAAAGATTCAATGCAGTTGCCATCAAAATACCAAAGTCATTGTTCACAGAACTAGAAAAAACAATCCTAAATTACACGGAAGCACAGAAGATCCCAAGGTGAGTGATCTTGAGCCCAAACCCTCTTATTATCAGATTCCAAAGCATACTGCAGAGCCATAATGACCCTAACAGCATGGGCTGGCATGAAGCAGGACCGAGATCCCAGAAATCAGTGTACATCCATGGCCCTGATTCTTTCCACAGTGCGAAGGACACACATCTGACAAGTAGGGCTGGGGAGGCGGGATTGCCACCTCAGAAGACTGAAACCAGGCACCATCTCCATCCTGTACCAAGTCAACTCCAAATGGTCAAAGACCTACCGATAATACCTGAAACTGTTAGAAGAAGCAAAGGAAAAATACTTCAAGACATGGTTACTGGCCATGATTTTCTGGATCAGACCCCAAAAGCATAGAAAACAAAACCAAAACTAGACAAATAGAATCAAACTACAAGTCTTCTGCACAGCAAAGGGAACAATCAGCAGAGCAGACTCAGCCTACGGTGTATGTGGCAGTGTTTGCGAAGGACTCATCTGGCAGAGGGTCATTGTGCAGAATGTACAAGGGACTGAATGAATGTTTAACAGCAGCAGCAGCAAACCAAGTAACCTTACTGAAATAGACAGGCATTTCCTAAGTGAATTAATGCAAATGATAGCAGATATATGAAAACACACTCAGTGTCATTAGCCCCCAGGGAAATACATGTCAGAACTGTAATGAGATGCCACCTCACCTCAGTTAGAATGACTGATACCTAAAAAGCCAACCGGCCAAACAACCAACCAACAAGTGCTGGTGAGAATGTGGAGAAAATGAAACTCTTATATGTTGGTGGGCATGTAAATTAGTACAGGTATTATGGAGAATGGTCAGAGGTTTCTCAGAAACTGGAAATAGTTCCACCATATGATCCAACTATCCCAGAGGAAATGAAAACAGCATACCAAGGAAGTACCTGTGTGCCCATGTATGACACAGCACTGTTCACAATAGATGAGGTATGGAGTCAACCTAGATGCCCATCAACAATGGGGGGATAAGAAAATAAGAAAATGTCACACACATACATATACACATATGTCATTCTTCTTCATGGTTGAATATATATATATTATATCCTCATATATATTATATATAACATATATATCTTTATATATTATTACCAATCTTCTCATTTGTGGAAAATTGGACAGAACTGGAGTAAAATTACACTATGGGAAATAATTCAAACACAGAAAGACAAATACTATGTGTTCTCTCATGTGGAGGCTACAAACGTCAGCCTGAAAGTAGAACAGCGCTTACCTGAGGCTGGGAAAGGTGTTAGGGGGAGGGGAAGCTGGAAAACGCGAGGCTGGACTTGGTCAGTGCACACTCGATGCATGTGTGGAAATAGCAAAGTAAATCTGTTGAATGCACAATCAAGGTACGTCAGTTTAAAAAGTACAGTGATAGAAAAAGATTTATTTAGGTAACTTTACACCTTTTCTGTCAGGCCTTTCCACCGATTGAATGAAGACCACCCACATTATCAGTGTTAGCCTGATCTACTGAATACCTCCACAGCAACACCTGACTCTTCCGTGAATAACCAGGAACCATGGTTAGAAGTGGTGACGCGTAAGGCTGACCATCAAAGTGCTCACATCGGAGCCACGTCTGCCACACGTGGACGGCAGGAACTCAGCTTTCCTCCTCGAACCCAGGTGGTGCTAACACCCAGGCTGCTGCTCACACTTTCTTGGTCTGGATGACCCCCAACAGTTTGTCCTTGTGAGTACTCAGGAAATGGGGAAAAGCAATGTCATAACCATAGTAGGTGCTTCCCAAATCCAAAGGGATGCCTTCCTCACGGTAGGAAGTTAAAGATGCTCACTGTGTAGAACATCTGCAGATGTTCCACACAAAAGAATTCCTAGACTACTTGCACTTTGGCAGGATCCCAAATCCTTGTGGGTTTTAGCTCCTACTAACTAACACACAAGTCTTAGGAAGGCAGATGCTTGTGCCCTCCTGTGTTTCAGGGCCAAGTAGCACGGTGCATCACTAGAGTGGGTCAGAGTGATGTTGTCTGGGATTTCAACACAGTCATGATTACTTTGATTACTTTGGACTACACTGTGGGTTGGGGATGTTAGTGTAGTCTTGATCTCGGCCACAAAAGGTGTGTCTTTGTACTTACTAGCTAGGTAAAGATGAATTTCTTCTCATTGTCTTTGGTAACTCAAGTAGGGAACAAAACAGAACAACATGAAACCATTGCCGAGTCTGCTGGCTAAACCACGGAGCTGCCACTGTGCTGCCTTGCTCCCTTGGGTCAGCAACGGAGCTTGGCGGCACCAACAGTGCTTCAGCAAGATCACAGAGCATCCACGACATTTGTACCAGGCAAATTGGAGAGTTCTGGGAAGAGGGCACAAGGGTCCCCACCCTGCTTCTTTCGGTTCTCTATGGGAGCACTGATACTTACATTTTCTTCCAGGAATATGGTTTTGTGTTCTGCTTGGTATCCTCTGCTGCTGGACAGATAAACTTCAGGGATATGTCTGGCTCTGCCAGCCATGATGCATTTATTTTGTGGGGCAGAGAACCACGGGAAGATATTCCCAGTTAATAAGTGTGACTATTCCAGGCATCCAATTGGGAAGATGGAAAATAAAAGCAGAAATGGATACAGATAGCCCACCAAGCACAGATATGGGCCAAGACTATGTATTCCTGTCTTTGTGGCCATAGAGACTAGCCCTGAATTAGGCCTGATAGCTAATAGCTCAGAAGTGAATGGTTATTTTTCTTTACCAATTCATTCTCACCCTGCTAATGGTACCTGGCTCTCTGGGGGAAGACCAGGAGGAAAATTTACAGGGTCCACACTTTGGGGTGATTCTTTTAAAAAAACGAGCCTCCATTTCAAAAGACTGTGGGGTATGAACTGGTAGATGCGATGAATCCCAGCCGTGTTTTAATTCGGATCAGCACCCTCAGAGGAAGAATTAGTCTGATGACATAGACGAGATAATATTTTAGAGGGCTGTAAATTCATTTCTTTCCTGGGTTCCTCACAGATACATTAACCATTACCACACACCACGTGTGTCAAGGAACTTGCTTTGCCAGTCCGCCTTCATGTTCATTGTGGTTGTTGCAAGCTCAGCCCCGGAAATAAGTGCTGCCAGCTGGTCTGCTCCAAGCCGAGGCCCCACCACTGCCATGGGAGTGCGTAATCCAGTTAGACAGCTTTGCGGATACCAGTGCTCACTACTGAGGGCAGCAGACTGCTCCTCGTGACTCCTGGGGGTGCGGCCAGGGCTGGATCTACTCCAACCTCCGACCCCCTGTGCCTCTGGGGTTTTCCTCAGGCCTAGAGGCCTCAGCAGGTCAGCATCAGGACCGTGGGTCGGGTTGCACTGAGAGCCGGGTCTCTGCTGCTAGAGCTGACTCCTCTGTGGGTTTTGTCAGAGTGATAAATTCTTGGTTTAACCCCTTCAGAACCATTTCCTGAACAAGTTTCTATAACTCCTATTTCACAATGATGAACATTGTCCAGGTCCCGGACCTCCCGTGGTGTATCTTTTACTTGAAGACACCTCGGGGTTCTCCTGCCCTGAGAACTGAATGCAGCTGGGCTTCATGGCGCATGAGGAGGGTGGGTTCTCCTGGCAGGCGAGTGATGTTGGTACTGTTGTTGAGCAGTCTGCAGGCAGGATAAGGTGTCACCTCTTCCCGGGTGCCCTATGTATCCAATCTCTGTAACTAGTCTGGGTTGGGTCACACTGGGCCTGAGGGGCTGCTACTCTCCATTCTGGCTTGAGCTCCTTGACTGAGTCTCTGTACCTGCTCTCCACTGGTCAGGTCTCCACCCAGTCAGCAACCACACTGATCTTGCAGGTACACAGAGCAAGAAGCACATCTGGATGTGATTTGTTCTCCCTTATGCTTTGAGCCAAGAGTTCAAGGCACTGAGCTTATATTTTTATTTTTGCAAGTTCGGCAACAGAATGAGGAACAGCTTGTCATCCTTATCATCACGATGACGAATGACACAGGCGTGTCATCTTCCAAAGTCCTGCTCTCCACTGGTTACTCTCCCTCCCCTCCCACCACCATCTGTATGTTCTAAAATAATGCTACGTATGGAATCGATTCAGGAGTGGCTTCCGGTACCAAGTTCCGCATCAATGAGGAGCCCAGCAAGAGACAGAGGCCTGCTGGTGGAGAATTTAATGAAAGTACTTGCTAGAGATGTGTGGGGTTGCAGAACAAGCAAAGAAAGTTGAGGCACCAGTGACTGGCAGCAGGGGAGACGTGTTACCAGTTCTCCAGGATGCCCCAAGAGCCAGAGCCTCGGGCAAGCATCGCAAGAGCTGAGGTCACTGAGTCCCATCCACGGCCAAAGTTAGCATTGGAGCAGGACTGAGCAAGCCGGGAACAAGCCTGGCCTTATGAACTCCGGAGGGGCAGCTGCTTCTGCATTGAGGAAACACAGAGCCAGTGTGACCCGCTCTGAGGAAGGAGGATGCCGCATGGAGAATAATTCTGTGGCGGGAGAGGAGCTGTGGATTCAGTAGCTGTGACTTTAGAGTGTGCCTGTCCCACTGCATGCAGAAAGACAACCCCCTTTCTCCAGTAGAGAATGCACCTTTCAGCCTTTTTGTATGACTATAACACGCTCTTTGCAATCCACATCCCACTCTATTAGGTCAGAAATTCTCTCTGTGGGTCTTCTGGTCCCCAGGCAAATCAGGAAATATGGCCAGAAGCCTTGTAAGTGTCCTTGAGAATTCTGACAGTGAAGGTGGCTGCACGTTGTTGTAGCCTCTGAAAGCCCGAGAGACACCATTGCTTGTGTATCTGAGTATGAGCCTAGAAACCTATTAGAGTAGTGAAGGGAAAGGAAATTAAGGCGAGCAGTACGTGGAATCAAAATTAATTTATGATGTGATGTGGCAGGAGGAAAGCTGAATGCTTTCTGAAAACCTAGATGAAGAATAATCACAATCCTGAGCGTTTCTTCCACACAATTCAGTTACAGTGCTTTAGACATCACATCTGATTTTGAATGTCAGAGCTACAAGTGGCAGACATTTGGTGGAATGGCAGAAAGGGAAAATGTACAGTTCAATAACAAAAAGCCTTACAGTCAGATGTACTTAAATAGAAACAAAGTAAAATAAATAATTGGCTCAACTGTTTGGGTAGAAATGAATTTCTATGCCAAGAATCATAAAAAGCACAATGTGTTTAAGACACATAGTAAAGGACACAGAGAGATGGTGAGGAAAAATCTCTTGGGCGTGAGAAAAATGGCTAGGAATGGGCCCTTTAGCATCAGTACTGAGCTGACTTCCATAACACATAGAAATCATAACATCCAGGCCCCTTGCACCCATGATTTCCGGTACTTGTGGCCCAGCAGCAACCTTGTGGCTCAATGAGCCTCCTTCTGACACACTGTCAGGACCAACCGCCATCTGAGTCTACAGCAGGCAGGCCCTGCCCTGCGTCCACTTGTGTCAGCACAGAAGGTCAAGGACATAGGAAGAAATTTAAAACCTACAGCTCAGTGGTGGAGGACTTGCCCAGCACCCTCAGGGCCCTGGATTCCATCCTCATCCTCAGCACCAAAAAACAATGCTTTAAGACATAACTTTCACTATAATTGTTCTATTTTATTATTCTTTTCTATCTCTTACGTCTCATTTGTGGATTAAACTTTAGCATAGGTGTGACGGATGGATAAAACCAGCACATTTGGGTCAGCCAGCGCTCACTAGGCACAGACCTAATGGAAGATACAGGAGTGTGTGAGGGTTTCCCCCTGGCTTAGCGTCAGGGTGGAGAGCACAGAGGGGCTGTCTGGACCCTGGAGATCAAGGGACCCAGTCGGAGCCTAAGCCTGGCACTTGCTGTAGAGCCCGTGGGGTCCCTGTGAGGAGCCCGAAGGTCCGAGCTGGAAGCCAGGAGAACGTGAGAAGAAACAGAAGCCAGCCTTCCTTCTGCTCTCCCTCTTCATTCCCTTCAGGCTCCGGGCCGCTGCCTGGGACCTCCTCCGCCCTGGGTGGGGCTCCGTGTTCAGTAAATCCCTTCGGGCACACCCAGTGCCTTCCTTCCTCAGACCCCGGAGCAGCTAAGTACGGCGAACATGCACGTGTAGGGTTTGGTATCTTTTGGGCTCTTGGGCTGCAGCCCGTGAGTCCTCGCAGGGGAAACGCAGTCACATGTAGAAATGCGAGGAGGGCGCTGACTGCCACTTCGGATGCCGCCCTTCAGTCACAAGTGTGCATCTCCTATCTCCATCCCTGCACTCTCCCTGAAGGTGGAAGTTTGAACTGGCGATAGCTCTTCGAAGGAGGAGGTGGGAATCTGTGCTGTCTCTCCATTCCCATGGGAGCACACTAGCTGTGCTTTGCCAGGGCGGTTGCTGAACCCGAGTAGCTAACTCCGTGCCGAGCTTGCAGGCCTTCTCCGGGCCGCGGCAGTTTTACTCCACGTGGTCCGTGGCCACTGCCAACCTGCATCGCCGGCCTGGGACTTCTCTGTGGAGCTTGGCCAGTGGACAGTGGCTCCCACTCCAGCCCCTGGATGTCTCCTCTTTGGGCTGGGACGAAGGCGGGCAAACTCAGCCAGCGAATCAGAGACTGAGTCTCGTCCCTCTCCTTCGGGGTGCGTGATGCTGGGCCCACTTTTAGCTCCTCTGGGCCTTGGTTTCCTTCTCTGTAATAAGGGATCATTGATGCTTATCGCCGCGGTGTGCAGATTAAGGGGAATAGCACAGGGAGGCATCTGACAGGGCGGATAGACGGGGATTCGACAGGCAGAGGCTCCTGCAGGTGTCCCGTTGTCTTCCCGTCCTCATTTAGGGGATCAGTAGCCTTCTGGGTGGGGCGGGTGGTGCTTCCAGAAGAGAGGAGGTCCCCCCACAGCCCGGCCCCAGGCGCGGAGTTCTCCAGCCTTTACCTAAAGCGGCTTCTCCATTTCCACTTCTCAGCATAGACTGACGCAGCACCCCTGGGTCTGACTTCGTCCTAATAAATGGAAAGTTCGAATCTGAAGTCAGGCAGCATTTTACCTTAAAGCATTGTCTTAAAGGGATTTTTCTTTCTTGCTTAAAAGAAAGTCAGGGATTTATTATAAATGCTCCCGGAGACTTCTTCCAAAACACCTCCCTTTAAAGAGGTAGTCACAGGGCCAGGGATGTAGCTCAGTGGTTCCGGCACCTGCCTGGCAAGCTCAAGGTCCCGAGTTCGATCCCCGGTCCCCCCCCCCCCCCAAAAGAGGCAGTCACAAAAGTTAGTGCTGAGTGCTGCCTCTGAGATGTGAAGGGTGATGGCAAAACCGCTTCCACGGTCCGAGAGCAAATTTCAGGTGAATTTGAGCACTAACCGTGCATCTGATGAAATTAAGATCCGCATGTGAGGATGTGAAAAATCACTCATTTTTATAAATGCAAAGAACCAATAACTAAAAAGGAGATGTGTCAGAAAGCTGATAAGCAAGTCAAATTTTATCAAATCGCATTACAGTTAAATCCTTAAGGTCAGGTTCTCTCAGATAATAGCATCAGTATTTATTTAAATTACATTCATATATTATGTTTGGCTCAAATAGCAATTCCACATTTATTCAGATAACACAAGTAAATTTTTCTTTTACTTTTTAACAAAATAGTCTCAAATAGTCTGCAAATAGTCTCAATTTTGGGGGTAATGAGGACAAAAATGATCATTAATTTTCCTTTTCCAGTGCCACTTTTGTCTGTAGGCTCTGAGTGCTTTTTTCTCCCCTTAAATTCTTATATTGGAATATTTTAGGTATACAACATAATGACATTCATCATTGGAAATTTGCACCTCTACGTAATCTCTCTTGGTTCTTATTTTTCCCCCTTCCCCTGCCCTCCCTTCAATCCCTTCACCCTCCCTATTTACAAAGACTTTGTTTCCATTTTTCCATTTTCTCATATTAATTCCATTCCTTCTTTCCTTTCCCCTTCCCCTCCCACTTCCCCTTCCCCTTTGCCCCTTTTCTTTCTATTTCACATTATCTATTATACCTTTTAGTCCTTATTTACACTTTCATTTTCTCACACTAGAGAAACTATTAAGTATTTACACATGTGTGTCCTATTTATTTCACTTAAGAGAATCGCTTCAATGTGCATCCATTTAGCTATCAGTGTCTCTAATTTCTCATTTTTTATGGCTGAGTAGTACTCCATTTTATAGGAAAACCACATTTTCTTTATCCAGTCTCCAGCTGATGGGCAATTGGGGTGCTTCCAAGTTTTAGCTATCACAAACTGTGGTGCTATGAACATGGGCACACATATATCACTGTGGTATCATTCTTTTAATTCTTTGGGGAAGATCCCCAGCAGGGGAATAGCTGGGTCAAATGGGACTTCCAGTCCTAGTTCTTTGAGGTGTCTCCATACTGATTTCCACAGTGGTTGCACCAGTCTACACTCCCACCAGCAGGGGAGCAGGGTTCCTCTTTCCCCACAGCACCGCCAGCATTTGTTATTGGTTGATTTCATGGTAGCAGCCATTCTTTCTGGAGTGAAGTGGAATCTCAGCGTTGTTTTCATTTGCATCTCTTGAATGACTAATGATGATGAACATTTCTTCATATATTTATTTGGTATTTCTACTTCTTTGTGTGAGAAATATCTGTTCATTTCAGAAGCCCATTTTTAGATTGGGTCTTTAAATTTGGGAGGTCTGATTTTTTTCAGTTCTGTATAGATTCTAGATAGTAGACCTTTGCCTGAGGAACAGCAGGTGAAGATTTTTTTCCCACATTGTGGGTTGTCTCTTCACACTGCTGGTGGTTTCTCTTGCTGTGCAGAAGCTTTTTAATAAGAAGAGGTCCCATTTGTTGATTGTTTGTGTTAGTTCACTGGCAATTGAGGTTTTGTTCATAAAATCTTTTCCTACACCGATGTCTTCAAGAGTTCTACCCAACCTCTGTTCCATCTGGTTCAGTGTTTCTATTTTAATATTTAGATCTTTAATCCATTTCCATTTTAGTTTAGTGCATGGTGAGAGATATAGGTCTAATTTTAATCTTTGGCAAGTTGAAACCCAACTTTTCCAGCACCATTTATTAAAGAGGCTATCTTTCCTCCAGTGAGGGTGTTTGGCTCCTTTATCGAAGATGAGATGGCTGAGTGTATCTGGAGTTGTTTCTGCATCTTCTAATCTGTTCCACTGGTGCTCAGATCTGTTTCTTTGCCAGTGCCATGCTGTTTTTATCACAGTAGCTTTGTAGTATAGTTTCAAGTTGGGGGTTGTGATACCCCCTGCCATGTCTCTGTTACCTAGAATTGCTTTTGCTATTCTGGGTCTCTACTTGTTCCAGATGAATTTTTGGATTGTTTTCTCAAGGTCCGTGAAGTATGCTGCTGGGATTTCAATTGGAATTGCATTGAATCTATATAGCAGTTTTGGAAGCATGACCATTTTCACTATGTTGATCCTTCCTACCCAGGAGCAGGGGATGTCTTTCTATTTTCTGATATCATCTTCAATCTCTCTTTTCAGAGTGCTATAGTTTTCAGAGAAGCCGTCTTTGATATCTTTTGTTAGGTATTTCAGTTGTTTGGATGCTATTGTGAAAGGAATTGTTTGCCCTATTTCTGTCTCAGTGCATCTGTTGTTCGTGTAGAGGAAAGCTATTAATTTTTGTGTGTTGACCTTGTATTCAGCTACTCTACTGAATTTGGGTACTAAGTCTAGAAGACTTTTGGTGGCGTTCTTGGGGTCTTCTATATACAGTATCATGTCATCTGCAAATAATGACAATTTGACTTCATTTCCTATCTTTATTCCTTTTATTTCTTTCTCTTGTCTAATTGCCATGGCTAATGTTTCTAAAACTATATTGAACAGGAGTGGTGATAGTGGACATCTTTGTCTTGTTCCTGATTTTAGTGTGAAGGATTTCAGTTTTTGACCATTTAGTATGATATTGGCTGTTGGTTTTTCATAGATGGCTTTTATCAGAATGAGGTAGGGACCATCTATTCCAATTTTTCATAGGGTTTTTATCATAAATGCATGTTGGATTTTGTCAAATGCTTTTTCTACATCTATGGAGATAATCATATGGTTTTTCTCCTTGGCTCTATTGATACAGTGTATTACATTGATTAATTTGTGTATGTTGAGCCATCCCTGCATCCCTGGGATGAATCCTACTTGGTCAGGGTGTATGATGGTCTTGATGATCTTCTGCATTCTATTTGCCAGTATCTTATTAAGGATTTTTGCATCTATGTTCATTAGTGAGATTGGCCTATAGTTCTCTTTTTTGGTTGGGTCTTTCTCTGCTCTGGGGATCAAGGTGATGCTTGCTTCCAGGAATGAATTTGGGAGCATTGCTTCCCTTTCAATTTCATTGAAGAGTTTAAACAGTACTGGCAGTAGTTCCTCTCTAAATATCTTGTAGAATTCAGCAGTGAAGTCATCAGGACCTGGGCTTTTCTTAGTTGGTAAGTTTTTAATTACATTTTAAATTTCATTGGTTGATATTGGGTTGTTTAGAATTTTTAGGTCTTCTTTGTTCAACTTTAGTAATTCGTATGCATCTAGGAATCTGTCTATTTCTTCTGTGTTTTCAATCTTATTGGCATACACGTTCTTGAAGTAGGTATTGACGATACTCTGTATTTCTGCTGGGTGTGTTGTAACTTCACCGTTTTCATTCCTAATTGCATAGATTTAGGCCTTTTCTTTCCTTTTTCTGATAAGGTTGGCTAAGGGTTTGTCAATTTTGTTGATTCTTTCGAAGAACCAACTCTTGGCTTCATTGATTTTTTTGTATCATTCTCTTAGTCTCCATTGCATTGATTTCTGCTCTAATCTTTATAATTTCCTCTCTTGTGTGAGCTTTGGGTTTGTCCTGCTTTTCTTTTTCTAGCAGCTTGAGGTTCAGCATCAGGTTGTTTAATTGGGCTTGCTCTGTTTTCCTAATATGAGTATTCACTGCTATGAATTTCTCTCGTAAGACTGCTTTCATTGTGTCCCATATATTCCAATATGTTGTATTGTCATTGCCATTTAATTGAAGGAACTGTCTGATTTCGTCTTTAATTTCCGCTGTGACCCACTGGTTATTCAGAAGTGTGTTGTTCAATATCCATGTGTTTATGAAATTTTTCCAGTTTCTTTTGCTATGGATCTCCAATTTCATGACACTGTGGTCTGATAATACACAGGGAATAACTTCAATTCCTTTGCACTTACTTAAACATGTTCTATGAGTGAGTATGTGGTCTATTTTGGAGAATGACCCATGTGCAGCTGAAAAGAATGTGTATTCTGATTTTGTGGGGTGGAACACTCTGTAAACATCTATTAAGTTCATTTGTTCAAGGGTTTGAGTTCTAGTATTTCATTACTCATTTTTTGTTCAGTTGATCTATCTATTTGTGACAGTGGGCTATTGAGGTCCCCTACTACAATTGTGTTAGTGCATACATGACTTTTCATGTCCGTTAGTATTTGTTTTATATAGTTGGGTGCACTAGTGTTTGGTGCATAGATATTTATGATTGTCATCTCTTCCTCTTGGATTGTTCCCTTTACCCAGATGTAGTGTCCTTCTTTGTCTCTCTTAATCAGTGTTGGTTTGAAATCCAGTTGATCTGCAAAGAGGATAGCTACTCCTGCTTTTTCTGGATTCCTGTCACATGGAGTATTGTTTTCCACCCTTTAACTTTCAGTCTGTGAGTTTCTTTTTGAATTAAGTGTGTTTCTTGTAGGCAGCATATTGTTGGATCTTGCTTGTTGACCCATTCTGCCAGTCTATTTCTTTTGATTGGTGAATTGAGACCATTAACATTGATGATTATAACTGATACATATTGATTTATCATTGTCATGACTTTTTCTTTTTGTTGAATTCTCCCCTTTACATTTAATTTCTTGTCATGCCCAGTGGGTTCATTCTGCTGTGCTTCCTGGGGTTGTGATCCTCGTTGTTCCTAGGATATTTTCTAAAATTTTTTTGAGTGCTGGTTTGGTATTCATGTAGTTCCTAAGGTGCTCTTTGCCATGAAAGTATCTTATTTCTCCATCAATTTTGAAAGATAGTTTTGCATGGTACATCAATCTGAGTTGGAAGCTGTTTTCCTTTAGGGCTTGGAATATGTCTCTCCAAGCTCTTCTTGCCTTGAGGGTTTGCATTGAGAAGTCTGCTGTGATTCTGATGAGCTTTCCTTTGTATGTGATTTGTTTCTTTTCTCTAACTTCTTGTAGAACTTTGTTCTTCTGATGGGTTTCTGGAATCTTAACAATTATATGCCTATGTGTCCATTTTTTTTAATCAAGGCTATTTGGTGTCCTATATGCCTCACGTATCTGTATGTCAAATCTTTTCCTGTGCTTGGGAAGTTTTCTGCCATTACTTCTGTGAACAGTTTTTTAATATCATCTGCACTCTCTCCTGTTTCTTCATTGACTCCAATCAGTCTTATGTTATTCTTCTTTGCATCATCTAGCACCTGCTGAATTGATTTCTTATTGTCCCTTAAAATTTTCTTTTCCTGGTCATTGATTGCAATCTTATCTTCTGTATCTGAAATTCTGTCTTCACATTGGCTCATTCTTCTGTGTAGACTTTCAGTGGAGTTTTTAATCTCCTGGAAATCTGTTTGCATCTGTTTTATGGATTCCATTTGTTTCCTATTTTGGGATTCTATCATGTTCCTCAGCTCCTCTCTAGATTTATTAATCATGTCTTGCACTAGGAGCACAATCTCTGCTGTTATCTGAGAAATTATTTCTGATTTCCTTTTTTCCACATCCTGTTTTGTTGCCAGTTCAGGGAGTCCAGTGTTTGAGTATTAGAGTGTCCCTTCTCATTTCCCTTTGGGGTTGCTGTAGGTGACCTGGAAGTTTGGTTTTGAGACTTGTTTACATGTCTTCTCATTTCTACGGGGGCAGGAGGGTGCTGTTGGCACCTGTGTGGCTCACCTCCTCTGGGCTGGCAGTGGTGGAACGGTGGCCTGGAAGCCCCTACCTGTGGGCTGGGAGTGGTAGAACCTTTTTTGGTCCTTTTGCGAAACAAAAAATCTTGCAGTTTGTAAGCCAGCTTCATATTTCCTCAAATTCTATCAACTGCTTAATATCTATTGAGAAGGGTTGCTAATATCTAGAGATTCTTCTTAAGCTGACCTTCTCTTTGAAACATAATTATGGCCTGAGCTAATTATGGATGAGCAAATTAATGTTAGGAAATGTTAGATCCCCATAGGGTGTGATTAATTGTCCTTTTTTAGTTTCATCATTGATTATGATCACTTAGCACAGAGTGGCAAGTGGGGACATAGCCTGGCTCTGGCATGGACACTTCTGTGTTCTCTTCCTGGTCATTCCATTTAGTAATACTGTGTCTTGTGGAAGTCTCTAAGACTTTCCACACCTCTTGTCTTGATCTATGGATGGCAGTGCCAACACCTGCCTGTGGTAGATCCGCTAATTTGCCCATCCTCCAAATCCACTTCTGTCTCTTTCTGTTTTGCCTACTTGTTGTGCAGCAGCTGTAGAGCTAAAAATATCTGTTTTCCAGCCTCCTTTGATGCTAAGGTTTGGAAGCAAGTTAAACCCTTAACATTTAGAAGTATTTAGTTCATATTAGGGAGGGGGAACTAATGTGGAAGCCATCTTCCTGCAGCTTTGGGATTTTTCCTTTAGAAAATAAGTGACGAAGATATGGGTTTCTGCCCAGCAGGATTACAGCATGTGGAGCTAACTAGTTAGGTCAGGTGGCAGCATTCTCATTTCCAAGATCACAGCTACAGCAGAATGCTCGTGACCTCGAAGTCCCGTGGTGGCCTCTGGGCCTGGCCTTCAATTGTACAGAGACAGTAGTTTCCCCAGTGGTCCAGCTGTGCAGGGATTGGGGTCTTTCCTCAGTGTCCAGCCTACAAACAGATCCTTCCAAGCTTCTACACTTTGTAAACGTATAACTTTTTAGGTTAAAGCCATTTGTTTTGAAACATTGAAAGTGTTTCTGTTTATACTTGATACTAAGTCTTGGGAGAATGATTGGGAATTCACAGTGTATTTGAAGATGTGTTAAAGTGTGATATCAAATACAGGAATTATTGCGATTAATGTGCACAATTTGCCATTTTATTTGACTGGTGGAATTTAACTGAAACATGGTATATAAAATGGCCCCTGGAGGTAAGCAATTAGATCAAAGTGGTAACTCTTCCCAGAAGGAAAGGAATAATTGCACAACCAAAGCTACCTAGTTTTCTGCTCACACACCTGCAGGCAGTGAGGTCAGGGAAGAGTGGGCTAGGGTGCAGGGGTGGTTTATACTCTGAAGCAATTTGGGGGTTGGCTGTTCAGGAGCACCTTGTCCTGAGTGACTTCTGTCTTCCGTGTCCATTGCTGAGATCTGCTCAGGCTGGAACTCTCTGCAGCGCTTGTGAATTCAAAGTCTCTGAAAGTCACAATACTGGGTTGTTTCTTGTTTTCCCTTTTTCTTCTAAACAATGTCCCTTGGGAAACTTAAGGCTAAAGGTTTGAAACTGAAGGATTGAGCCAATTCCTAACATCATTCATTATTCTGAGATGTGGTCCCATTATATTTCCTGCAAGAAATCAGATTATTCAGTTAGAAAATATGATGATTCTTGAAACATAACAGAGAAGTTTCGGTGCTAAGTCAGTGCTCTGGGCTCTCAAGATGTCTGAGTTAGGATTAGCCACCTCGCGGCTGTTGCTCATTAGAGTAGCTGCCCATAATATCCGTGGCTTTGAATTTGTGGTTAGTGTTGTGACTCAATCATAATTTTTTCCTTATCACTGGAAAAATAAGATTGGTAGTCAGTGGACTGCCCTGTTCAAACACAATCAATTTTAAAAGAGAAATGCTTCTAGTACTATTCTAAATTGATAAGCATTTTCCCAAAAAACAAATGTTCATTTTAGAGTGATTCATGTATGCCGATTTTATGCTACATTGTGAGGTATGATAAAATAAAGTGAATGTTTAAGTAAAAATAAAACTGTCTTATTACAGTAAAAGACGTACTGCCACTATTTCCCTTCAAAGTACTCTCCCTCGATTAAGGGGAATATGTCTTCTACTATAATATTTTTAGAAATTTAAATATTCACCATATATTGCCATCATCTCTCTTTTATGAAGAGGTTTTTGATTGTAACACATGGCAAGAATTGGAGGATGCCACCAGGGAACTCTGCTAGCTGCCCAGTGGGTCTACGACTTGGAAGAGCAGGGTAGGATCTTATTCTGAGGTTCTTTCTGCTTTGCTAAACGCAGCACACGACTGCCCAAACTCTGACAGAGTCTGATTCTTCCCCGCAGAGAATTTTTCAGATCTGGGCTCGAGTCACTTATGAATGAGGCAAGCCTGCATGACTGAATGGTCTTCTCCACACTTTTGGAGCAGAAATCGCTGGGCTGATGCATTCAATTGCCCACACAGCTATAAATTTTAAAGGTCTCACTTTAGATATGTCTTTAGTATTTATCCATGATTGTAATAAGTGTTTGGGCAAGTGTGAAACACTTAACATCTAAGAATATTTAAATATGTATCATCTCCAAGCTAATTCTGCTGATATTTATATATCTCTGTGTTTCTTTTTATATCTATATCTACATTTATGTCACTGTCAGCCATGTCTATGCATATATATATAGATATAAATAAATGAAACAGATGAAACATGAAAGAACAATGATGCACCCTGGTGACATGTGATATTCAACAACGTTTGCTGTTGTGTTTCGCTCTGGTGATGTCAGTTCAGAGGACAGGACAGGGGCTCTCAGGAAGCAGAGGGGCTGCCAGGGCCACACCCGCGTGCTGGGGTTTGGTGCTGGGTAGTCCACTTTGCACTCCTTCCCCATACATAGCGCCAGGCACCATGCTTGACACACAGAGAGGAGTCCAGTTCTGGACGAAGGAGAGAGGAAGAAAAGGTACATGGTGCCACTTGCTTGCCCAGACCCCTGTTCTTGGCACTAAAGGGAGGAAGGAAATGTAAGAAGCCCAGGGAAACATGGAAATCCTGGGAAAAGAGCCTGATGTGTTGCCGCTGCCTGCAGTGTAAAGGTGGCAGCGAGGCAGATGTGCCTCCTACTTTGGTGAAGCAGGACAGTTGCGCAGGTGGTACATTTAGAGGTGAGAAGAGCTTCCTACCACCCTGCCCCCAAGGGGCACACATTCCTGCAAGAGGGTGTGACCATTAATCCCGACTTGTGAACTCCATCAAATGAAGAGACACCTGGCAGATTATGGTGCACACTCCGGGGTGTGTGCGGTGGCCATGGAGGCATGGCGTTGGGTACTAACATTTGCGCCTGCTCCTGTCTGGAGCCGTTCACCTGCTCTGCTTCCAAGGCACCGTGACTTACACGGCTTTGTCCACCACACCCTTCCACCATGAGTTTCTGCCTTGAGCCCGCCAACCATGTACTGAATCTTGTGAAACTATGAGCTAAATTAGGATGTAGATGTTAGGTATCGTCTAGCAATGCAAGTGTGATTAAGAACAAAACTACCATCCATACACTTACAGAATGCCTCATTCATCATCAAGGTATTCCACACTGCATTGCTTCTGACCAAGGAATGCACTCCATGGCCAAAGAAGTGAGGCAGTGAGCTCTCTCTCATAGAATACGTGGGTCTTGCCATGTTCCCCACAACCCAGAAGCAGCTGGATCATTAGAAAGGTGGATTGGTCTTTTGAAGATGCAATCACAGTGCCATCATGGTAGAAGTACCTTGCAGGGTTGGGCAAGGTTCTCTAGAAGGCTGTGTATGCTTTGGGTCAGCATCTTCTGTATGGCACTGTTGCTCACATAGCCAGGATTCATGGCTCTAAGAATTAAGGGATGGAAGTGGGAATGGTACCACTCACTGTTACTTCTGGTGATCCACTAGCAAAGCTTTTGCTTCTGTTCCTGTGAATTTAAGCTCTTCTGGCTTAGAAGTCTTAGTTCCACAATGGGGAAGGCTTCTACCAGGAGGCAATGATTCCATTAAACTGAAAGGTAAAGCTAAGACTTTCTCCTGGTCATCTTGGGCTTCTCAAGCCTGTGAGTAAACAAGGTAAAAAGGAGTTATGGTGTTGGCAGGGATGACTGATTCAGGCTACCAAGGGGAAATTGGACTATTACTCAACAGTGGAGGAAAGGAAGAATATACTTGGATGCAGGAGATCCCCAGGGCATTTTCTCCTAGCATTACCATGCCCTGTTATTAAAGTCAATGGGAAACTACAACAGCCCCATCCAAGCAGGATGACAAATGGCCCAGAATTTTCAGGCATAAAAATGTGAGTCACCCTGCCATGTAAATAACCAAGACCTGATGAGGTGCTTGCTGAAGGCCAAGGGAATACAGGGTGGGTAGCAGAAGGTAGATTTACTACCAGCTATGACTGCACGACCAGTTACAGAACCCAGGATTCTAATTGCCGTATTTCTTTCCTATTTTGTTAGTATGCTTGTGCATATATACACATATGTTAAACAGATAACACTGTTTGCTTTCTTTGTAACAACATTGATTGACTTAATATTGGCACTTAAGACTTATTAAGTCTACATTATAATATTTAAGTCATGAGATGTCAGAAGAGTCAGCATCACCCAAGATAAGACTGCCTTCCGTCCTGGGGAGGAATGGGTAAGTGTCCACCTGTAAGCAGGATATTGTATGTTAGGTATGCTTACAAACTTGCTTTTGCATTTGGTGACCAAGTGTGGTTTAGGGAGATGAATCTTGCCATCAAGTTGACAGGGGTGGGTTGTGACTGTTAATCACGATGTGTCAATTTGAATGGAATGGAAACTCCCAGCTAATAAGGGAAGAACAGGTATGGGCGTGTCTGTGGATGATTGACATGTAGGCCAGCAACTGAGAAGCCCCACCTTGGATGTGGGTGGCACCGACCAATGGGCTTTAGCTTGGAAGAGATGAAAGGGGAAAGAAGGAAGTGATGCTCCAGTCTTGTTAGTCTTCTCTGGACATTGGTCTCCAGTTTCTTGGACCATGTAATGCAGACTCACACCGGACCCCACAGTCCAGGGCTTTGACCTTGGACTGGTGCTGCATCCTTGATCCCTCTTGTTCTGTGGTTTCTGTCTTCCTGGGTCCTCGGCTCTCCAAGGCATAGGTGGCCATGGTGGGTTCTTCCATCTCTGACCTGGGCACCGCCATGAGGACTCTTCCACCTCGGATCCTGGAAGCCCACCTGTAAACCCCTCTGCATAATTACAGGTGTGTTTTCTGTTGACTCTGTTCCTATAGAGAACCCTAAATAATACATGGACTGTGTTGGGAAGCTGCTCAGGTCCATGGCTCTACACATGTGTTCATGGGTTTCAGGACGGGGAGAGGCAGTGGGTAGACCAGCCGGCAGGGCAAAGAAGGGGCGAGGCCGGGCATCTTTCTGACTTCCTTATATTGACCACCAGTTTTCTCAGCTCCATCTGTTAAATGGTTCATTTTCTTGTGTCAACTTGAAAAATCATTTTTATCCTGAACAAAATTTTTGTGTACTTGTGTCATTCTCTGTTTTGAAGGGACCATACTTTCTCAATTGTGATACGTTTAGATGACATCTTAGAATCTGGAAGCGTCAATCCTTCATCATGTTTCCCCTTTCACGGAATTTTTCTAGACAACTAGAGAACTGTAAGATAATTTTTAATAGTCCATTAAAAAATATTGGCATTCTGACTGAAAGGGAAATAAATCTATAGTTTAGCTTAGGAGGGAATTTATCGTTTTAAAGATGGTCCTTTCTCTTCCACAATATGTATGTTTTCCATATATTCATTTTGGTCCTCTACTTCTAAACAAAATCTCATAATTCCTGAAAAGTCAACTCAACTCTACATTCTTTTGTAATTTTTGTGTCTATTGTATGTGAAATATTTTTGCTTGCAATTTTCTAATTTTGAAGATACATCCATGTTTTGGCTTAATTGTCCAGTTCAATGAGTTCACTTTCTGTTTCAAATAACCTCTTAATCAATCTGCTTATTTATTTTAGGTAGTAAACATTTGCATTTTTCTTATATATCAGTATGTTGTATTATATTTACTTTTCTTAATAGCCTTGGCTCTCTGATTCAAATTATTTTTGCATTATCTGTAGACATAATTATTATCTTTGACATCAGTACAGTTATTTGGCATTAATTAATATACATGCAGCCTTCCAGTGTGAGGCTGGATGCAAAGGTTGTTACTGATTTTGTCAGTATAAATATTTTAACACATGTGATTTTCCCTCAGGTATGGTTGTCAAAGTTTGTCTACTGTCTTATTTCAATGCATTAAAATTGAGATTTCCCCTATATGACTTATTTATAATATTAATTTGATTAATAATTTCCCATCTATATATAACATATATTCCTGGAGTAGATAAAAAGAACATTAATTTTTATTATATAGCTGGACTTGATTACTTGATGTTTCATTCAGGATTTTGATTCATTATATTCAGTGTTCACTCCAAGTTCCATATAGAGACACAAACAGGTATATGGTGTCTTGATTTCTAGATATATCCTGGCTAAAAGTATAAGCACCATCAGCTCTTGGACTAACTTCTCTACTACTACGAAAAGCTGACTTTTCAAAACTCCTGTGCACACTGCTTGAAGGTGACCTTCAGTGGTCACTCCAAGGCCATCGCCCTGTGCTTGTCACCAGGGCTTGAAGGGAAGAAGAGCTCTTCCTCCTGGAAGAGGGAGGATGGGCCACATCTTTCTGTGAACTCAGCAACGGTTCAGTGAGCTGGGATGAGGACTCCTGGACACAACACTTGAAGAGCAATTTGGAGCTTTGTCTAGGACTGCTGGGTAGGGAAATGGAAAGGGTGGCAGAAGTGACATTCTCTGACTATGTTCTGTTTTACTCTTTTGAGTCTATTCCTGCTTCAATTAGTTTTAAAATATATTTCAATTCAATTTTGTTCACAATATTATTTTGCATTTTCAAATTGTTTTGATTATATTCTACCTCATGGACAATATTGTATTCTTGGCTTTTCTCTTTTTCGTCTATTTTTACTGTTTTGCTTATTATAAAGATCTTTAAAAGGAGACTCTCCTGCACTTAATGTTAATTCTATTATTTTTCTACTACTCAATCAGTAGTTTCCTTCCTCCTAATAATTTGTTGCATACTTCCCTCAGCATATGAATGAATGCTGTGTGTCTAGGGAAGAGTAGAGTGTTGACGGGATGCACTGCTCTGCATACACAGATGCACACGTGTGCACCTACACAAACACACCATATTGAAACTCTAAAATGCGTCTCTTCCCACATTTTAATTGGGATGCATCTTACAAATGACAGTTTAATTGGCAGTGTGTTACTTCTTGTAAAACATAGAAGTGCACTTAATAATCCATGGCATTTCTGTTTTGGTGAAAAATATCTGTGAAATGACTTAACAGCAATTCATTATTACTCTTTATATATGGTATATAATTCTAATATGCACATATTGGTCTCTCAGCAATATATTTGAATAAATTTTATAGTTCCCTGAAATGTTTAATCTGGGAATACAAGTAATTGATATTTTCAGATATACAGTGTGGTAGAAAATAAAATATTCTTATATTCCTCTGAAGTTTTTAATTAGGGAAGGCACTCTCCAACCAGCAGAGAGATAGTTTAAATTAAAATTTCAAGGTGAAGCTGAATTATAAAAAGAAAAAGACCAAAAACAAACAAAAAACTTTGGCTGCAGTGTTTGAAAGAATGTCAGCATAGAGGGTCTAAAAATTGCTATAAAATAGATTACCAGGGAAGTGGCAAAATTATTCTTACTTAAAATGTAGGATTAAAACAAAAATGTCGCAAGTTTGTCTACACCCAAATTCAGGGTTCTGAGAAGCGAGGGGTGGAACGGGAGGCGGAGCCAGGCCCCAGGCCCCAGAGGGAGGGCGGCTCCCTCCTCCCAGGGACCCCTCAGCCCCCACTGCGCGTTCACACCCACGCTTCCGGTCTCAGGTGCAGGGTTGAAAAGGAGACTGAAGTATTCCGACATAGAGAACAGCAAATTACCTTCGCGGAACCTGTAGTTTCCAGGTCACCGGACAAGAGAAATTCAACCATGCCCCGATCCACAGATCAGTGACGCAGAACGGGAAAAATAAAGAGCACAGAAACACGGGAAGGACGCGGCCTGCTGAGAGCATAAAGATAGACAATCCTGGATTCGCCCTGGGAGCCCTAGACGTTTCTGGACTCTGCAGAGACAGGACATCGAGGTCCAGGTCTTTTCCTCTGGTCATCACTGTGGTGCGCAGACAGAAGACTCGCGTTGGGCAGCAGGACCCGGGGGTAGACCGTGTTTGTTGTTTGCCCTTGCGGTCGTCCTTCCTCCCACACCTCAGCAGCACGACGTGACCTCAGAAAGCCATCCCAAGTCACGCATGCCCCCAAAGGGGACTCTGAAGTCTCCTCCCTAGTGAGAGGCGCTCTGGTCGCAGCCCTTTGCAGGCCCGGCTGTACCACAGGACCAGTGTGTACCGTCAGGAAGGCCCTGCGAGGGGCGGCAGCCCAGGCTCAGGCACGGGGGTCTTCCACCTGAAGTTTGCACAGAGCCTGACTGCAGCTGCCTGACTCGGTGGAGTGAGCAGGAAAGCTGTTTTCTAGAGTTTGTGGGACAAACCGGAAGTACTGCTGGTTCGTGCTGTGACTAGGAAGCAACATCCAGTGTGCATCTGATATTAAGAGCAACGGCTTCTCTTCTCGCTGTGCACAGTATTTCACGGCTGCTGTAGGCAAACACGCCGAGTTTTGACCAAGGCTAAGGAGACGCTTCAGAACACAGCCAAGTGAGAGATGTTTTGAAAAGGCCCCATGCAAGAGGACTTTCTACAGTGAGGAGACAATCCCAGCAGAGTAGAAATGCGGGTTTGATAGGGAAAGAGCGTAAACAGATTACAGGGATTCTAACAGATAAAAACAAAGCCTGTCCACAGCCCATGGAGGTGATCATGCAAGGTACACCTGAGAGGTCAGCCAGGGGTTCACAAAGGAAGGCAGACTTTCCACGGGAAAGGCAAGGGACGCAAACACAGGGCACAGCATGGGCCAAGTGACCGTGAGGACAGAAGGACCCAGAAATGGCAGATTGCGTTCAGCGTTCTGGAGGTCAGTACATCTCTGCTGGTTTCCAGCCCCTCTTTCTTAAAAGAGGTGTTTTCTGCAATGAAACTTAACTTGGTTTTTGTTCCAGGGGAAAAAAAAGTGGCTTCCTAGCTTTTAGGTTAACATGTGATTTATAATTGGCCTTTGTGCAGAACTGCATTTGGTATTTGGATCAGTGACTAAAAATTCCTTCTCTGGTACCATGAACCCGTGCAGTAGATCTTCACAGGATCACGGTTGTACTCTCACTAACTGTAAGCTATTCTTAGGGTTTAGCAATCAGTGGAATGGCAAACATTTCAAATCTTAGTTGATAAAAAAGGAAACTCCCTCTATTTCCTATCAAAAATTCTACACAAATGGACTGATGTTTCTTACCCCAGTATCTAATTTTTGGATCTTTACCACATCACCATGAAAAATGTTGTACTAAATATCTAAAGTCTTGAATTAAAGCAGGTGGAGTATCACCAAAGATAGATCAGGGCCCATGACTGAGATGCAGTATGTTATATTGTGATGAAAGAAGAAGAGATAAAAGGAAATCAGAAAGCCCCAAACGGCTTCAGCTTGAAAAGTGAAACAAATTTAACCTACTTCCAAAGGGCTGTGTGATGTAAGAAAGGACATATTAATCAAATCTTACCAATTAAGGGGCTGCTGCTTCACTATTACACTCGGAGATGAATTTCAAAAGCAGGCCTTGATGGAGCGGATATTTACATTATTAAGATATCGTAGCAACCCATCTTTATCCTTTCTGAGTGCTGCATAGAGGTCAGGTTGAAGTTCTGGGCTGATTGTCATCATGACAATTAATAAGGATGATTTAGCCTGTCAGTTTTAACTTTGCTGAAATCATGGGTATATAGAGAGGCAGGAGATTCTTTCTAATGCTAAATAAATGAGAGAGAAATAGATAAAGACCATTACTAATCACTCAACAAACAACTTCAAACCAATCTTAATTAACATAGGAGCTCTCAGACTTTTTGAAATTTGAAGCCCTATCATTGTCTGAAATATATTTCAATTATACTTTCTAAAGGTGATTTATCTCGACATGTTTTCTCCTACTTCTTGCTTATTACTGTTGCTACTTTTCAAATAGCTACAGATCTGGGATTTGAGGCTCTGTTCTTGTTATCATTTATATAAAGAGCTTGCAATGGTATCAGTCTGCTCCTGTTTCTGTTTTTCAGTCACCAAATTAGCATTTACAGTGCATCTGCTCTTGAGCACCCTCTTAGGGTCCTCAGTCTTTCACATCTTCTAACCACATCACTATTCATATCTTTCCAAAGCAATCACCTAGGAGTCATCGTTGATAATTATTTTCCCATGACTCATATGGAAGCATTAGCACATCCGATCTTCTGGCTGTAGCTGCAAATTATGTTCAAAATCTGACCCCTTCTCACCACCTGCAGTTACCACCTTGATCCAGGAGCCGTACCTTCTGCCCGGTCCATCGCGACACTTCCCACATGGTCTCCCCGCGTCTGTTTCTGCAGCACTCTATCTTATTTGCCAGAGTGGTGAGCATAATATTCTTTATACACAAATCAGATTATGTCACTGCCTTGCTCCAAATTCCCCTAAGTTTCTCATTACATGAATGTAAAGTTTAAACTGCTCTATTTGCCGGCTTCCTGTCACTATGAGAAACACCCAAGATAATCAGTTTATGAGAAGAAAGGTTTCCTGTGGTTCACAGATTCGGAGGCTCCAGTTCACGACCGACTGGCCCTGTTGTTCTGGGCCTGTGAGGTGGCAGCGCATCATGGGGACATGGATGGCAGAGCCATTCAGCCCACTGAGCAGCTGCGGACGAGAGGAAGAGGCGGCTGGGTCTCCTTGCCTGCTTAGGAGCCTACTCCAGAGCCCGAAGACCTCTGCCAGGCCTGGCCGTCAAGGTAGGTCACCCTCCCTCCCTAGCGCCACCCCAGAGACAGCTCCGTCATGTGGCTTTGAGAGAAGTCGGGTTCCGCCCCATGGCACCTGCTCCTCAGAGCCTGTACTGGCCTCGAAGGAGCTGCTTCTTTCCAACCCCAGCTCCCACTCACCTGCCTGGCTCAGCTCCAGCCACCCTGCCTCCTACAGTTCTTGGCACTCACAGGCTCTCCACCACCTGTGGGCATTTGTTTCTCTGGTCAAACTTTCTCCCTCCTGGTGCTGGCAACGCTTTCCTCAATCCACCCGGGTTTGTACTTAAAGGCTCCTGATCAACTCATCTGAAAAGCCATGCCCCCAGCCTCATTATTTCCAGCCCCTAAACTTTCTGTGTAGGCCCTGCAGCCCTTCCCCCGCTTGCCTGCTCATGCTCCTTCATCACTGCTTCATCGTTGCTCCATCCCCGCCTTCCACACACATTCCGTACACCTCCGCGTCAAGGCCGGGGCTTCATCTGTCTTCCTCTCTAGGTCTAGCAGATGAACTGGCATACAGCAGGCACTCAATAAATATCTGACCAGTGAATGTATCAACTGATGTGGAAGACAACACTAATGGTGATAAAAGGAGTTAACTAAAAGGCAAGTATCTGTTACCAAGGAACATCGAGTCTAATCTGAGGGGAAAACATCACACCTATGCAAAAGAATCTAAAGCGTTACAGATTGAATGCATCCTACCCAAGAAGACAGAGCAGAGCGGGAGATTTTATTATGTATATTTCATGGGCCATCTGTTTCTTTTGCATTTCTCCATGCTGCCTAATATGGTCTCTGCACATAACTGTTGTCTATGACTAACTGATTATTTTTTAAAATATGCAAGTACAAGTAGAAAATACAATGGAAAGCAAAGCTAAAGTGAAGACTTAAATTACCCATGATTTAATTTTTCCATGCTTGATAACAAACACGGCTGAATGTGAATTGGCTTTTATTTGGCTGTTGGACATTCATCACAGCAACTTTTTTATGGCACGGTACAATATTTCCAAGACACTTGTAGTTAAAAAGAAATCTTATTTAAAACTTTCAATTTTGAATGCTTTATTCTTTCCTGTCTGTGACCCTTATAAACGTTGACAAACTAGGTTATACAGTTTCCATGATAATCAAGTTTGTTATAAGTTGGTTAAATTCCTAGAGTGTAAATGAAGAACATGTAATTTATTGAGTTGATCATTGATTCCAAAAATTGTTGAATTTCACTACTTCTATAGGCTGGGAACAGAAACTTAAATGAGATCTTGCTCCAGTTCTTGAGAAGCATACAGTGCATTCGTTTATCTATCTGATGCTTTTAAACACTTGAGAAGTAGCAGATTCCAGACACTGTCTCAAGCACTGGAAATGGAATTGTGAATGAGGCTGTCAAGGTCCCTGGGGTCAAAAACTGAAGGTTCCCAGAAACACAAATGGAATAAATGCCAACAAATGAGATTTTCCCTAAAGGAGAAGAAGATAAGAGAGTGAAGTGTTTAGTCACCGTTTGGTTGGGGGGCCAAATATGCAGCACACACAACTTATATGAGGAAGGGTTTATTTTTGCTTTTGGTTTCAGGGGATTCAGTCCATGGTCAGCTGCTCCAAGGCAGAAATATCATGGTGGAAGGGTGTGGGGGAGCAAAGCTGCTTAGCTCATGACGGCTAGGAAGCAGAGCAGAGGGCAGGGCCAGACCGGAAGGGGTGAGGGACCAACATAGATCCCAAGGTCACCCCTCCATACCCACCTAGGCACACCGGAAGTTGCTTTGCTAATCTCTTAGCTGGCTCCCAAGCCAATCAGGTTGATAGGTACGCTTATGCCTCACAGGTGCGTATACCAGGAGGCAGACTGAAGTCTCCAGGAGGGGCCTGTCTGTGGGAAAAGGCAAGCCCAGGGAGGAAGGATGGGTGTGCAGACTTGCAGCTTAGCTCAGGGCAAGCAGGGCTCTCAGAGCAGCAAGGAGTGAATATAGAATCTGCTGGCGGTACTGAAAGGGAAAGATAAACATTGCCATTTGTCTCCAGCATAGTTTTACCCAGCCAAGACGCTAGGCCTGGCCAGATGGTCAGGGGTGGGACTTAGCAGTCAGAGGGAACAGTGTGTGCAGCATCTGAGGGTTGTAACACCGCAGAGAAAGCGAACAAGTGGAGTGACAGCTCCCATGAGGGGCTGGTGGGTGTGGCTGGGCCTAGGGAAAATGGCCTGGGGAATCTTGCTTCCTCATCTGCACCTCAGGCATTTAGAGGGGTGCTAAGCCCGAGAGAAGGGTGCGGGAGAGGGCTCTGGGTGCTGTGAGAAACCACAGTGTGGCAGAGGCTGCTGAGCTGCCTGGTGTGGCGCCCTGCTGGCCGAGGCGGGGCTCAGCTACAGGACAGAGATTTGCTTTGGGGCCCAGATGGCAGTGCTGGGGCCCTGGACACAGGAACAGAGAAGCAGGACTGCAGGGTTTCAAAATGTTTGGGGAAGGAACAAACTGTGTCGTATAAATGCAGATTATGCTGGTGTTATTGATGCATAGACTGGGTTGTCTTTTTAAAATGTGTGAGAAATAAACTGAGGCCATTACATTTCCCTTTCTGAAGAGCAGTTATGAAGATGGGTAATAGTCTTTTCTGAAGCGATAAACTGGGCAACCTTTAAGGAATTTTTTTCACAAATAAAAAATGTCTATCTACTATTGACATTCAGTTTATGAACAAGGACAGAAAAAATTGGGAACAGAGAGATTCATAACAACAACTTGAATTCTCTAATGCAGAATTGTTGTAAAGGATTTTATCCGCTTTAGAGAGAGCTGTTATCTCAAAGGGCTGCAATTTTCTCCGTGGTGTCCTGTTTGGAGAGCACAAATTTACTGGACTGTTGTATGCAATTTCCCACCTTCTGTGGTGAAGTAACAGCATTTTCACATAAGCATAAGGAGGGCTGTGGAACAATGTCTTGTTCCACATGCTGGTTTGGTTTGATTAGCTCTATGAGAGCCACCTTGTCATGAGAAGCCTTAATTGCAATAATTCTTCAGCAGAACTCAGTGGTGTCTTGTAGGCAAAGCTACTATTTAAGCTTTTGCTAGTGCCCGGCCAAGCAGATGTGTTTATTTACATGTCTGATCTAATCAGCAAGACAGAGCGGACCCTGCTCCCAGCCTTGCACTTTTAATGCAAGATAAAAGAGGAGGAGAGAGGCACGCAGTTGGGGCTCCCGGAATGAGAGTGGAAACATAGAGAAGCCCTGGGTGTGACTCAGAACGGAGCAGCTGTGCCCTCCCAGCTGCGGTGGACCGACACAGCCAGGGGCAGACAGCTGTGCCCTGGTGTGGGATGTGCAGCCCTCTCCTGTGTGCTGGGCAGCAGAGGTCCTGACCTGGTCCTCGGACTCCATCAGTTTCAGGGCTGGCTCAATCCGGAACAGGTCCCATGCGAGCTTCAGAGGACTCTTGTCTCCCAGTATGGGTCAAATGCGGGGGCTGCCAGAAAGGCTTTACAAGTGCCGGGTGGATGGAGTGGGAGGAGCCGGGCTGAATCATGAAGTGGTCTTCCAGGGAGGAAGACAGAGCAGGGCAGACCCCAGTGAGGCACACAGCTCAGGGCAGGACAGGGGATGCAGCTGGCCAGGGCGGCAGGAAATTGAACGAGTGCCACTTTGTCTTTCTAGGGCACAATTTTAAAAATGTCCCACGTTAAGATTTTCATTTCCTGTCACTTCTTGATCCTTTTCCTGCGTGCTTAATGGCATCGTGCAGTAATGGAAATCTCAAGTAGAAAACAGTGTCCAACAATTATAGTATCAGCCATGGCTTCGGAATTTGGTCCTGTTTCTACTCAGTCAAGAAAAGAATGTTTTCAGTTGAAATTATATCTTGAAAAGTTCATTTAGTTACTGTTCTATTGTTCTGGTCATTAGTTAGAAAAACAGGAGCAAAACCACACAGACACACACACACACACCCACACAGTCCTACAGAAAAACACACTGTAGCTTATACCTGGTCATTTGAGTCTGGATAATTTTGAGCTTTTTAATTTTTCTTTCTTAAACCTCTGTGTCATGGAAAGTAGCTTTATCAAAGATGACAAGGGCCTGGGATGTAGCTCAGTGGTTCCGGCGCCTGCCTCACAGGCGCAAGGTCCTGAGTTCAATCCCCAATACCAAACAAACAAAGGTGATGAGGAGTTTGTGGCTCCCCAGTGGATTGACCCTGGCAGTGAGAAATGGCAGCAGCAGAAACCAACTCTGAAGGGAAAGTTAGAGTCAGCGAGGGCTTTGGGCTTTGGGCTTTGTCTCTGTTGGTTTTGTTGGCGTCGGCTCACTGTCACTGGGACCAGGGACTCCTCAGTTGGATCCTGAAAGTTTAGTATGCATTGCTGACAGTAAGGAAGGTGGTTGCCCCCTGTGTGTCATTTGTCACTAGTTTGTGATGAGACAGAGTCAAAAGCTTAGAGGTGCATGCAACTTATGCCTTCTCATACCTGCTTCCAGAAGCGAACTCGGTTCGATGTGCCAAGTGCTTTTTTGTGCATGGATTTAAACTGAACTGAATGTGTGCTCTGGACCTCTGAGCTCCCTTAAAGTTGTGTATAGAGTGTGTGTGTGTGTGTGTGTGTGCGCATAATTGTGACACCATTGAAAACCAACATGGAGGCTTGTTATATTTAATAAGAGGATTCTGAATACAGGTTTCGGGGAATGGTATAAAGTGCATACTCATAAAACTCTTGTTTTCTTTAGTAAGGAGAAGCATTACCCTAACTTCTGTTCTCTTTGTGGGGTCTTTGGGAGAGGCGAAAAAGCATGAGTGCCCGGAGGTGACCAGGCTGGGCTATGACAGGATTCTCCTTTTCATTTTTCTCATGGCTGAGGACACCAAAGCCCACCCCTGCAGCTCTGCCAAGAGTTTGGCAATAATATCAATCAGTGTGGTGGTTCAGTGGAAATAGTGGTTTTCTGCAGAGAATGTCTTTTAAAATGTGCATTGGCTTGGGTTCCACGGTGCTTGTTTTTAGTTTAAAGGTGCTTTCTCAGTGAGCATAGTATTTTCACATGTGGCCTGTCTTGATCTCGGCTAGCTTCTGTTTCCTGGCAGTGTGAGGTCTTAGTGTGCCAGGACCTGGGGACAAATCACACCTGCAACTGGTTTCCAGGGGAGCGGACACCAACACATGGTTGCTTAGATGATCATTTGTATAGCAAAACGTTTTATCCCCGAAGATCCACTAATTCTTAGGCATAAGGATAGGTTTCTAGTCCGTGGTCTAAACTGAATCGGAAGGGATGGGAACAGCTCAAGAAAGATGGTAATTTTATGTTTTGAGAGCCTCCTGCACATGCCCTGTGGTAGTCCCAAGTGTCAGCATTTAGGGCAGAGAGTAAAGTGGGATTTCTAGCTTCTATTTACAAATAGAAGGTCAAGAAGAAGAGTAAACAATGAACTGCACTAGGGTCTATTTTTAAAAAATTTCTGTTTTAAAACTGAGTTGGTTTCATCACATGTAAGAGCTCTTTTCATTTTATTCTTTACATCAAGCCTTTCAACTCATCAAGTGCAGACTGGGTGGTTTGTCAAGGGGGTAATAACTTGGTATACTTGGCTGAAACAGAATAGACTCATAGGAATAGTCTGATGTGAAGATTACACCTGGGGTGATAGATTCAGTGGGAGTTCAATCGGAAGGTTTAAAGGACAGCATTTCCTGGGCTGCCTGTGAGCTTGCTGATGTGAGCTATTGAAGATGATAATTTAGCTCTTCATCTGAGTCCTAAACTTTCTCTATTCAGCTCAGTAAGCTGGTTCCATTTCATTTTCCTCCCCTACTCAACTGAGAAAATGGATTTGGAAATTAGCTAGATACTCTTGGCTATTTCAAAGACCAAGAAATAGAATTTTGTTTCTATTTCTCATATCTAATACATAAAATCTGGAAGACAGGAGAATAATATCTGAATATGGCCATACTGATTAAAACACTATTATATTCAGGACTGAAGTTGAAAGGTAGCTAAGAAGAAAAAACTTCAGATGCTCAAAATCCATGAGGCTTCTGAATTAGCTGAATTGCCAGTGAATCTTCATTATAGACTGGTGGAAATTACGTGGTTTTCTCCTTTGCAAGGCTTGAAAATTTGTTGAATTGCTACTAAAAGCTTTTGCATAAGGTAAGGAAAACTTCCCAGTGACAATTATGCTGCATTTGCTACTGAAATTTTCTGAATGTTTCCCTCGTGTGATAGGGATTTAAATGAAACTCAAGAAAAACAAGATATTAAAATAGACCACCGAGGCCTTGTCTAGAATTAGTCTGCACTCCCAGGGTTTGCGAAGTGGCAGTGGGATATAGATGTCTTAGAATATGGCGTATCTGCCAGATGACAGATGGTCCCAAGCCGGAAAAGAAAGGCTCAGGAAGGCGATGCCAAGTAGAGGCTGGTTCTAGAAAGAGCTGAGCAGCCGTTTCAGGGCTGTGTTAACACTGATCATTGCCATGGCCACTTTTTCCTTCTGCCACTTAATTTGTTATTGTCCTCACTTTGTGTGATGATTCAACCTTGCTCCTTGTTCCTGAGGATGAAATGTGTATAAAGGCCCAATGAGTGCAAACATTCTGTAACAACTTGAATGAATGAATCAATTCTTTTAGGTAGAGGGACATCAGTGGTCTGAATCGCACACGAATTTAAACAAAAACATTGGAGAGTTGATTTTCATTGTTCCTGACACTGTGGAGAACATGTCCTCGTGCATAGCTATAGAATTCAATTAAAAAGCTTTTCTGCCCAGCGAGGTTAGGAAGCCAGAGGTCTCCGGCCTGGTGACTTCATGTGTTGTTGATTATGACTTTTTGGATTATCCAGCATCGGTTTGTTTGTTTGATAAAACACTCTAGGAGAACATGGATGGGGTTTAACAAAACTAAACCACTGTGTCAGCATCACTGCAATCAAGACAGACATCCCATGCCCGCAGGGTTCCCTTCTATCCCTCCTTCTTTGTCAGTTCTGCTGGGCACCCACTCATCCGTTTCCAGTAACTCACCAGCGGAGGGTCATTGTAAGAGTTTCACACTTTGGGAAATCATACACTGTGCAGCCACTGCTGCTTAGCCAGGTGCCTTTTAGATGCTTAGTAATTCATTCTGTTTCCAGTGGTGAGTAGGATTTCACTGTATAAATATGCCACAGTTCACTTAGGCCACTTGAGCTGTTTGGTCATTCTGAATAAAGTCGTTTTGAACATTGCTTACAGCTCTTTGTGTGGGCATACATCTTATTTTTGGGGAAGGGATACCTAGCAGGCAAATTGTTGGACATATTTATATTAATTTATAAAAAGCTGTAAGCCTGTTTTCTGAAGAGGCTGTACCATTTTATATTTCCTGAGAAATGTGTGCGTTTCCACTCACTCCAAGTCCATATCATCATCAGCTTTTAAGATTTGCTGTTTAGTGGCTGTGCAATGTCATCGAAGTGTGGCTTTAATCTGCACCACTTTGTATTTGAGATACTAAGCACATTCTCTGGTGTATGCAGATATGTAAATATGTGTCCTTTTAGGAAGTATCTGTTCAAATATTCATCTGTTTTCTCACTGACTTGTTTGTCTCATTGAATTGTAAAAGTTCGCTATGTATCTTGGAAGCGAGTCACTTTTGAGATGTACACATTGTGACTATTTTCTATCAGTCTGTGGCTTGCCTTTTGGTTTTCTTAGCAGTGGTTTTCTTAGAACTGAGATTTTAAATTTTGACCAAGCTTAGTTTATGGTTCTCCTTGTATGGTTTCTATTTTTGTGCTGAGATCCTGACCTCGGCTGAGTCTGCCCCGGCACGTGCCGGCCACTGGAGCAGAAGCCGGGTCCTCTGGACGTCACCTCCTCCTGCACCTGTCAGCCTCGAGCCAGCCACTCCAGCTCCACAGGCCTCTCTGTTCTCACTTCTGCCTTCCCAGCACAGGCCTCTCCCTCACCTGGTCACTGCAGTTCTCTCCTGCGACCTTTCCCCGGTGTGACCTTGTTGCAGGACACTTACCTAAACCCAGGCACTGATCCTCGGTATTCTTAGAGAAAAGCTTACACTTCCAGTGTGGTCCCTAGTGACCCAGACCTAACCCGAATTCCAGGGTTCTGTCTCCTCACTGCCTCCTCCTCCCATGCCTGCTGGTAGTGATTTATTATCTAACAAGCTGAGCCAGACACTCACACCCCTTCTCAGCCTTGTGTCCTCAGTCAAGCCAGCGCCAGCTCGAGTTTTGTTGGTGTAACATTGTGAGCCCTGTGAGCCCCTTCCTGTCCCAGTGCAGTTCCCGCTGCCCACTCAGTGGGTTTCTAAGAAGGCAGGTTAGCGGTATGGGAAGGGGAACTTTGAGGATGGGAGGACATTTGATGCTTCAAAGGCATCCTGTAGGTTCATGGCTCTGCTGTGGGACCTGGTGCGCTCCATGCACTGCTCTGGATGGTGGGAGCAAGGATTCTTGGTGGTGTGAGTAGCCATGGAGCCAGGCCAGTGGGCAGAGTGAGCAGAAGTCCTTAGAGGGCAGCAGAGGATCAGATACCACTGACCACGGGGGCAAGTGCTGTGTGGGCAGAGACCCTGTCTGCTGTCAGGCAAGAGGCTGAGCTCCATGCCCCTGTATTCCTTACCAGCAAATAGGAAGAGAAGCTAAAGGGGTTGAAGTATAAAAACTCACTGGGTCACATGCCTTCAGGGAGGTGACAAGAATCAAACCTCCGCACAACGACCAGTGGAAGACAAAGGGCAAGTCAAGGTCCTTGGCCAACCTGCGGGCTAGGCTCCACCTGCAGGCATGCAAATGAATGCAAATATGTGCAAACAAGCTGGTGCAGGCTCCTACACCCAGCATTTTCACACCTGTGGCATCCACCCTGCCTTGGGATGCAGCTGCCGATGAAGGGAATGCTGGGCCACACTGAGCCATGCAGGAATTCCACTTGAAGATGGGGAAGGAGGCAGGAAGCATCAGGAGGTGAGAGCTAGAATCAGGACTGGAGAAAGATGCAGCTGAGGGCTGAGATCAGGTGAGCAAGTGAGGGTGGTAGTTAGCGGGGAACCAGAACTAAGAGCATTAATAGTTCTGTGTTCATCACACAGCTACTGTCCATTCTCCTATCAGTCCTGGAGAGAATGAGTTATTACCATTGTGGGAAATGGTAGAATTCAGCTATCTAGTTGTAAGAATTGATCACAAGAAGTTTGTTAACTGAGAAAATTAAGTCGTTTCTGGGAAATTCTACAAGTCTGTTAAAAGAATGCCAGAAAACTTTAAGAGACCTTGTGAAAGTTTCATGGGAGAAAAACAGGTTTTCCTAGTTTTCTTATTTACCGTTTCCTGGGCTCAGAGAACCGCGACCCAGTGACTCTATGGGTGGTGAGAGAGATACGACTCACTATGCACATCTGTGATGTTTGTGGTGGGCCGGTGGGCTTGATTTTGGCTGAAGTCTCCCTGCTCTCTTGATACTATCTGATAAGAAGAGGGCCGTGGGGTGCTCTTTGATGTACGGGATTGGTGAACAGAAACAGGGGACTTGTGAATTTGCCTGTAGCTTTTATGAGTCACTTAAAGTCATTTGTCACCAGAGGTTAAAATCAGAAAAGAAGATAGCCAGAATAACCAAGCTGCGTTCCTACCTGTATAAGAGCCTTGCTTCTTCCCTTTGTGATGGTCGAATAGTGCCAGAGGAAGTAAGCTGCTGTTCGTACCCCAGGCTGTCTCCTTTTCTTTCTTTAAAAGTCGGTGCTTTCCAGGGTCTCAGGTCTCCCTCTAGAGAGACCAACAACAATGGTGTCTGCAGGGGACAGAGCGAGTCTTCCCGTGTCTGTGCACGGGAACTCTGGCCCACTCAACTCTGACTTCAAGTCTCTGAAACATTGGCAAACGCAGGCTTGGGAATCAGAAATAGGCCAAAGATGGGGCACCGTGATGGCGGTAGGCTGGTGCTTAATGTTGACCGAATCCACCGGGAATCATGTTAAAACACAGATTCTGACTCAGGAGATCCGACAAAGCTTGAGCTGCCGAATGGCCCGGAAGTCTCCTGGCATCGTGCCGTGCCTTTCACTGCATTGCATATTCTGAACAGTGAGGCTGCAGAACCAACAAACTCAGGCTCAGGCTGTGATACTGGGTGCTGCTGTCTTCTCTCTAACTTGAGAAAACCAGACTGCATTGAGAAGATTCCTTTCGTGGGCACGAGGAGCTTACTGTGCACCCGTGAGTTTCGCAGCCAGAAGAGCTGCTTGTTTTCTCTCCGAAGAGTTGGGTTTCATTTGTACTCTCTTGTTTGAGTGGTTCTGGCAAAGCAACAAAACTGTTGAAGAACTGGTTTCCTCATCTGTACAGCGGGAACAATAAAAGTATCTATTACGAAATAAACAGCAATGCACTTTACTAATGTCCGTGTTTTATACCCTAAAACAATTAGACCGATTCGGATCTTGGCAGTTTTGGACACCATCTTCATCCTCCTTACCATGATTTTAGACTCATGATGTGTGGACACGTTTGTGAAGGGCAGCGCCAATGCTCTAGCTAGGAAGTTGCTATGGGCCTTTCCCACTTTTCCTCCTTCCCGAGCTTGCTGTCTTTCCAGCCCGGCTCCTGCAGGCTGTGCTTGGCCCATGCCCACTCCGAGGAGCTCCAGCTCAGCCCAGCCTGTAGCTGTCTCGTTGCTCAGGATCCTGCCCCTACGTTTCCATCATTTGCTCTTGGGCTAAATAAACTATCCATGTGCCTGCCTACGACGGATTCCAGGGATGGACTTACCCATCCAAGTCTCAGCAAGTGACAGGCAGAGAAGCTAGGCCTGTGACTGTGCCATCTTTACCTTTCTAATCTCTTGTATCATTTAACAGACACATTTGGGAGCCTGTGGGTCAGCATTTGCGGTAGAAAACATCTGACCTCTGAGTTAGAGGATTCAAGACCGTTGGGCTCCCATGGCTGACACTGCAAAGCTTGGCTTCTTGTCCTCCATCAGCTCTCCAGATGGGGCCAGTTAACTCCATCTCCTATACCAGGACTGTTTTGTCATTTGTGTGCGAGTAACTTCCCTCGGAGCCACCTGGTTGGAGGGATACAAAATATTCCTTTTGGGAAGAGAAAGTCGGCACTGTGGTGGCTGTCTTCTGGTTTTTACATCTCCCCCATTCATGTAATCATTTACTGTAAACTCCCTGTAGTGGGCGAGAGCTCACAGCAGAGGGGATCTGCCTGTAACAAACCACCTGGCCTATGTCACGTCGGATTAGACCAGGTCCGTTGCACCCATTCTCAATTCCTCCCAAGTTACACCCGAATGCTCCTTAGGTGAGAAGTCTGTAAGCAGATCCGGCTCCTCAAAGGACAGGAAAAGACACGAGCGTAAACATCAAGCTGCTTTTTGGAGAAGGAGATTCTGATTTGTGGACAATCAGAGGAGGAATGGTAGAATAGAGAGCTAGGTCTAGAGAAACATTTGAGGAGGAAAATTAATATTCCAGACAGATGATTGTGCAAGTGTTGCTAAGGAGGGCCTCAGCACAGTTGTAGACATCTTCTCCTTCATGCTCCTTGTTATTATTTTGTATCATCAATTGATATATTTTTGAGTCTGAAAGCTTTCTAGGTCATTACCTTTAGTTTTAAGGAAAAGATGTTGCTGTTTCTTAAAAAGTATAGAAGCCCATGTTTTATTTATCAAAGAAATGAGTCTAAGTGAGCATTACAACATTGGAAGGCCTCCTATAAGTACATCACTTCACAAGGCTGATTTCCTGCGAGCATATATCTGCTCACATTAATGTGCATATAGATAGGTGTGCCATCTGCTAGGGCTTCGAATGCCAGGAACATTTCCACAGTTTTCCTTTTGAGTCAAACTAATTCAGGGAGGTGCCTGCGACTCTTGACCAGCTCGCTCCTCCAGCAAGGCCAGTAGAGGTTTCGTAAGACCTCTCGTTGTCAGACTGTTACCTTCAGGCATGATTTGAGGTCTTGCCATCCTGGGAATTCCTGTAGAACTTGCTGCCTTGCTTCTCATTTTGAGTTTTCATTGTATTTCTGTCCATCTTTATGATCTTTCTGGCGTATGTGTGTTCTTTCTCCATGTAATTGTCAAAAATAAGAACTAACCAATGACAATAGGAGTGAGTGGCTGAATCTATTTTTCTTTGGTCAGAGAAGTGAATGTATTCACCCGGATAATATAATGAAACAAGAGACAGTAAAAGACCAAATCAGACCAGCTGATTTCTACCAAAGTACAACTGGATGACGAGCTGTATTACAGCTGGATGCATTCTGTGTCAAGTGACTGATGAGTAATTATGACTGTTGATGTCAGGTGTCGACGTGCACTTATCTGTACAAAAAGAGAAAGACAACGAAAACAACTGTAGCTCAGTAACCCATGAAACCCTTACAGTAGGAGACCTGTCAAAAGCATGTTAATATTAAACACCTGTAAATTATTTCTTCAAACAGAAAACTCGGATATCAATGCAGGAAAAGCAGCAAACATGAAATGCTACAGCTTGGGTCACTTCTTGCGTCCCGGGAGGGTATTTAAGTGTTTTGTGCCATAGAATCATGCACAGGAAAATCAGCAAGAAGGGAAGAAAGGATGTATGGACCGTTTGAGGTGTTATTTTAAGCACAAATATTTCCTCTTTCAAACCAGGAAAATACGCAGCTTATCTCCATGAGTAGTGATGGATCAGCTGAAGTTCTTTAAAATCTTCTATTGGTGAGTTTTGTTTTCAAGGATGATCTTAGGCAGAACCAGTACCAGACCAGAGGAAACTCTAAGGGCAAGTTTTTATCTGTTTCCCACATAAACGGCTAAGAAGGCCCTGACTCTGATAAAGTGCTTAATAACTGGTAGACAGTTAATACTTGCTGATCATGATGAATTTTAGGCTAAGTATGTTTTGAGAGCTGGAGTCTTCTGTGAATGATACTAATAAAAATAATGAACCTTTATCAAGCACTTATTTCAGGCAAGATGCTAAGCATTCCAGGTGGATTTTAGAAAATTCACTGTTGGGCTAACTCTATGAGACATACAATTTCCCCTCCTTCAGGAAGTAAACAAAATGAAAAAAGAAAAGCTTGCAGGTGGTAGGGACAGGCTAGCATGGCAGAGAGCGCAGTGGGCACGGGAGCCCTGCTCTGAGCCAGGCGTTGCACCCTGGAGCCCATCTCTCCACTGACCAGAGCACTGGCCTTCCTTGTCACGTGGTTCCCCATGCTGTCACAGCAGCCACCAGAGAGGTGACCCGGGGAACAGGACTGTCAGCGAGCTGCATGGTGCAGGAAGTCCGTGCTGCGGCCGCAGGAAGCCTTGATTAGGAGACTTCCGCCAGGGTTCCAGGGCAGTGGTGAGTGCCATCCGGCACGGGAACGAGGCGGAAGGCGTCTCTCTCTGAGCTGGCGGCACCGCCAGGAGACTCCTGGGAGCCGGACAGCTGGCGTCTGGCTCCTTGTCCCACACCATTTTCACACCGTGATCTGACCACAAAGATAATGGAATGTGCCAGCAGATGACAACGGGTGTGGGAGGACAGATGATCCCTTCAGCCACACGCTAAGTGACATTGAGATACTACCGTGCACACGCGGGCCTTGGGTATCCACACGTTCAGCGTCTCCACATTCAACCACAGGCCAGCAATGCTTCTAAGAAATTTTTTAAAATCTGAACATTTTCAAGCGTCCTCTCGTCATTCTTCTCTAAACACTAGATAGATTAACAATAGTAACAGAGTAACAACTAAGTGGAAAGTGTTTACATTGTATCAGGCACTAGAAGCAGTCCCGAATCGGTGTCCACAGACTGGATGCAAGCACTGTGGCTTCTCACATCGGGGACCTGCGCGTCCATGACAGCCCTGCGGCCCCTGCCCTGCAGTCCCGGGGTGGCTGGAAGCGTGCAGTTGCAGACTCCTTCTCCGGCTCTCTGTCACGAAACCGAACGTGAGCAGCCGTGAACAGCCTCTCAGAGAGCGGAGCTCTGAGCTCGGGCAGGACTGACCCTTCTGGTGTGACCTGGCTGCCCCCTGTCCTTCCCGGAGTCTGGCTCGGGGAGATGTACACCAAGGTCTTCAACTGAGGCTATTTACACGAGATTAAAACGATTTCTTGATGTGCAAAATATTTAGAGCAGGTATGCCAAGGAATAGAATCGACACTGACATCTTCCTCATAGAAAAACTCTAGAAAGTAAATATTGTAAATATCTAGAAAGTAAATTCTTGGCTTTCAGGTGGCTTCTAGCCGTTGTCAAGCAGAGATCTTGGTCTTCATTGTAGCGCCTTGTACGAGGATCTCCGCGCTTTCTGTTCATACAGAGTGGGAGGACTCTAGCATTTTGACATTCATTAAAGCTTTCTCTTCTTTTTATTTTTTCATGTAATTTGTTTGCTATATTTAACCTTGTAACACTAATGCTTTCTAAATCATCTGTGAGTTGTCTTTTGCTTCACTCTACATTTTATTATTTAGTTCATCAAGTAGTTGTGTACGTGCATTGACAGTTTAATTATTATTATCCTGGCTTTAAGGTTGGGTTAAACTAAAAGGTCAGAGTATTCTCCCTGTCTCTCTGTTTCTCATGTGTGCCTGTCTCTCTTTCTGTCTCTCCCTCTGTTTTCCTTCCCTCTCCCTTTCCTTCCTTCCTTCTTTCTTTTGTTTTATTAGTGTGTGTAAAAATGCTTTATTAACTCTAGCATTAAACATCGTCCAAGTTTACACTGCAATTACATCCTGCCACATGACACTTGTCATGATATCTTTATTGTTTAACAATGCTTGGTTGAGTGTTAAACAATGTATACGCAAAAAAAAAAAGGATGTTTCTTTCCTTCCTTCTGCAGTTGATGTAGGGTCAATTCCTTGGGTATTTGATATGCCTAAGGAATTTTTAAAAAATCAATTAAAACTGTATTAGTATGTGTTTGTGATACATAAATACATTCAGCGAGTTGAATTGGTATGTATACATATTGTGTCTCGGCCCTTTTCTCTTCTCCCTTTTTTTTTGATCCCTCTGAGATTGTTATTATCTCATCTGCTCAAATTGTGCAGCCACAAAACCACCCTAACTAGAATAGCACTGAATCCAGCCATATTTTGCAGAACAATGTCAGCTTTTGTACTGCCTTAAACTTTATTTATTGTCTTTTATGTGACATTAGTATGTAATGTTTTCCTCTGACAGGAGTTGCATTCCAAGCCTTTTTTTGGATCAAATTTGTAGGGCAGTGTGGGGCTAAATCACTTTTTCTTAAAAATTCCAGTATCCCGTATATCTGAGGAAACCTCCACAGAGGTTATAAGCCATTTGCTCCAGTGATTGCTTCTCCTTTTGAAAAGCATCTGTCTGTTTCCCACTTGGTGCCCACTGGTGAATCTTACTTGGTTCGGATGAGGGGCTGGAGAAACCGGTTTTCTGGTCTCACTCATTTCCTGCTCAGGGGTCAGTCTCTTGCTTAAATCACCTTGTTCTGTGATGCCCAAGCTGTGTCTTGCATTACACGGAGTGCCTGCAGTCACTGTCACACTTTGACTACTTTTGAAAATGAATTCACATCTGTCCAGTTTTACTGCCCAGTTCATGGCCATGTACTGTACATTGGTGACAGCACAATGTGATGAAGACAACATGAAAAACGTGGTGTCAGAGGGCCCGATTTCAATCCTAGTTCTATCAGTTATTCCATGTTTGATGTTGAGCACATTGCTGATTCATACTGTGTTTCAGTAGCTTCAATGACCAAATGAGAGCTATTAAAATGATAAGTTTGAGGATAGCTCTATATATTTTGCATGATAATTTGTATTTATAGTATGTTTATATGTAAATTAAATGTAAATATAATTTTAGTTAGGTATTATACTTTGCACATTACATATTATTTTATATGTGTAAAAATTAATTTTTCTTTTTTAGTTTTGTTTCAAAGGTGCTGTGCTTTATTCAGGTAAATCAGTATATTCACTCCTAGTCTCAGAAATCTCTCCTTTTTTTTCTGCCAAAGCATGGGTAGGGGCACTAACAGCCTCTTCCCTGAGCAGTTGCTCAACCTGTTTCGCTGGGTGGTCCCAGAGAACATGCGCTGGGTAGGTACTAGTTCCCAAAACGTGGTGATATTTTAAGCAGGTTCCCTAGACCTAGAAGGTTTTGAGTTTAGGTTCAGAATTTCTCAGGGACTGTCTCTGGGCATTGTGTTTAGTATTCTGTGTGACCTAGGTTTAAAGGTTGTGCTGGTAGATGATGAAAACATCTAGCACCCTTAGAAGGGTAAAGTTAATGAACTATATCCTGCTCATCAACAAAGGCTTCATACTATAGCTAGATCTAGTAGGTAAGTAAGATCATGTCAATCACTGGGGTAAAGTAGATAGATTTTAGGAAGACAGAATAGTGCAGTGTTCTGCATATTTAGGTGAATACATTTAAGTGATTGCCTGAAACTGCAGTTAGCTTCAGACCCCATTGTACAAGCCCCATGAGCCTGAGCAGTACAGCTGAGAACTGAGGTGGATACAGAGTGCTACTGGAGTGACCATGTGTGCAGTGTAGGCTGCCAGAGAGAGGGGATGGCTCCCACCCTGGGAGGGCAGAGTGGGTTGGGGTGAGATTCCTGCCACTGCTCAGAATAATGTGCCATTTAAACCTTAGGAAGTGTTCATCTATGGAATTTTCCACTTAATACTTTTGGAGCACAGTTCACTGCAGGTAACTGAAACCATGGAGAGTGAAACAGCAGATAAGGTGAGACTTCCGTGTAAGAAAATATGAAGCCATGAAAACATTTTATCAAGTGTTTGGGAAATGGTGAAAGGTACATTGTGGTTGAGTACATCCTCTAAAAAATTACTAAGAGAAAAAGAGTAATAAATTAGCCTGATAGGAACAAATTGTAAAAATTCTGCTTTGAAAGCTCAAGGGTTGGTTGGGTTAAACCCGAGGGGTTGGAATTCTATTCCTTCTGCTGTTAGATGCAGAGACCTCACTCTGAGCTGCAGCCCAACCCCTTTTTATTCTGAGCTGGGTCTTGGTCAACTGGTAACTTACCATGGCTGGGTTTGAAGTTGTGATCTTCCTGCCCCAGCCTTCAAAGTACTTGGGATTATAGGCATGGACCCCATGCCCAGCCAGAATGCTCTCTAAAAAATCGCTCTGAGGCTGTTGATTCATGAAACAGCATGGTGATATTATAAGTTATATTTATTAACTGTATTTATTACCAGAGATCACCTTTGCATACATGAACACAAACATTAGCAAAGATTGTGGTGCCGTATTAAAATGGGAAAACTGAGTGCTATGCATTTGTATATAAAATTCATTAGAATGTATTTATAAAAATGGTAGAAGTAGGTCGTAGTGGGAAAAATTGTAGACGTATGACTGCCATGGTGTTCAGTTTCATAAGCTCTATCATATTTAGTTTCTCTGTGCTTTCTGCTACACTTAGAGGAATATTTTAAAAGTAGGTGTAACAGATGTAAAAGGGTGGTTTCAAGTCTTGTCCCTCTTCCCCACACTAACCACAGTCTTCAGCCTTCAGGATGATTTGGTCTTGTGGGTCATTTGTTCTCAGTTAGATGGATGAATCTCACAGGGTAGGACCTCTGAGATGAAGAAAGGGGCTTTTAAATTCTACTGTTCTTAACTAAAGGGAAATTTTCTTCATGGACCCCTTCATTGGAACAAACTCAGGGAAGCAACACCTAGGATTGAAGAGCATTTCCCAGGTAGATGACACCAGGGCAAGGAGATGAAGCACTGAGCTTGGGACATGCGGACTGAAGAAGCATTTTAGATGTACAGTGTGTAAGGTTGGCAAACAGATTGTGTGTTAGTCACTTTCTCATTGCTGGGACAAAACAGCTGACACACACAAGGTAAAGGAGGTCCATTTTAGCTCAGTTTGTAGAGGTTTCAGTCCACAGCTGTCTGGCTCCAGGGCAGGGCAGCACGACAGAGAAGCAACATCCCAGGGCATACAGGCATGAGCAAGAGGTTTCCTTCCTTTCTCTATTTTTTTCTGTCCAGTCTACAAGCTTGTTGGTTGGTGTGACCCACAGCCAGGGCGGGGCTCTGCTGTTCAGCCCAGCCAGGAGGCTACTCCAGTGTCACACACTGTGCCTGCACGAGGCTTGGGGACGTCTGGTGTCAGGTGTAAGAGGTTGTAGTAAGGAGGTGGAGATGTTGAGGAAGATTCCGAGTGTCTCCCTTGGGTAACTGGTTGATGCTGGTGCCGTCTGTTAACTGGTGAAGAATAAAGAAGGAAGTGAAACCATCTGTTGGAAACATGAAGTGGGTAAGGGTGAACGGCGGAGCTGAGGAACATGGCACAGACCGGAGCAGCCTCTCTCAGTAAAAGAAATGGTGCGAAGGATGGCAAAAGAGATGAATAAAAATCACATTGAACCTTAGCGAGGTCGCCACTGAGGAGGAAGAGCAGATTACTACTGCAATGTCTTATTGCTCCTCACTTATAACAATAGCAGCAGCTAATGTTTCCCGCGGTGACGGATGGGATGTGATAGTCACACCCCAAACAGAATCTTGCCAAGCTTCCGCAGAGACAAAACTGGCTTTGTAATATGTAAAACTGCCTCTCCACTAGCTGTAATTCTGCCACTTTTCTTCTAAGTATCCAAGTGAATAAATGTTCTATTATAATAGCAATAACCTTACATGAGCTTATTTTAAGTAGTTTTATTTCAGGTTTGATAACTCAACCATTATTTGAGTAAATTACATATCTATACTTCTTGGCCAATCTTAACACTGAAATTTAAAATTAGTCTACATTTAAAAACTGTTAAACTTGTTGGCCCAGCAAATAAGGCCCTGCAAGCCAGGCGCTTTGCCAAAGTGTTTCCCAAAGGTGCTTTCAAGAGCGCGTCTCACCCTGCGGGCATTTATTTCTGAGACCCTGGCCTTCCTTGGGGTCCGCTCGCTCTGTCCCCCGGAATCTCAGAGTTTCCGCGGTGCCTGCGGTTGAGGAGAAGGATGCAGCAGAAGAGACAACGGGTCCGGAGGCTGCATTTTGAAAGCCCGTGCAGCTCTGGTCCTACTTACTGGAGCGTTAGCTGCGGAGCCCCCAGGCTGCCCGAGTCCTGGCTGGGCGAGGAAGCGGGCGCGGCACTTTGGGCCCTTGGGTGCCAGGCAGAGCAACGCCTGACTCCGCACAGGGAGCCAGGACCTCGCTGACCGCCGCTCTCGCTGGCCACCACCCTCGCCGGCCGCGGGCCTGGCCTCCCCCGCGGGGATGGGATCCAGTTCTCGCCCATCTCCTTTCACAGCGCTGCCCCCGCTTGCCGAGGCTGGGCTCAGCTTTCCGACCTTATGACAGTGCCTTAGGATGCACTCAGCCCCCAGAAACTGGCGGGACTGCGCCCCGCTCTTCCCCTGGCTGGCTCGCGGTCGGTCACCAGTCGGCGTCCAGACACCACATCGGATATTCAGCACCTTAGCACAAGACGGGCTCCGGGTTTGATGATTTTCCCAACCAGAGCTTAACGGGGAGTGTTCCGAGCACATTCTGGGCAGGCGAGGCTAAACTGTGGTTTTCGCCAGGGAGAGCGCATGCAGGGCCATGGCTGTGGGTGCATCACGCTGGGCTCTGCGTCTCCGCCCGGCTACACGGTGGACAGTGCCCTGGCCTCGCCCTTACAGAGGAGAACCGAAGCCAGAAACCTCCAGCAGAGCCCTGTCCAAATTCCTGACCAATGAAAGGCATGGCAGTCAAGAAAATAACTTTGCTGGTTAAGTTTTAGAGCCTTTTTATGTTGCAGTTCAACTGGGGCAGAAGTTACTGTCTAGAAGTAGGGATCCTCTGAGACAAAAACGGAAACATAAGGCAACAGACCTGGGATCCATCGCCAGGCCCTGGGTGGCCCTGAGCAGACCGTCAGAGTTGGAAGGGCTGGGAGGCTTTTAGCAGAAGGCAGGCAAGGAAGCTGTCAGGGAGTTGACAGAAAGCGACAAAAACATTGCTGAAGGGCAGAGAAGACCCTGGCTATGCAGTGAGGGGAAGTGTAGCAGAGCTATTGCCTTCATTAGGATGAGGAAAAAGAAAAATATAAGAACTAGTGTATAACCGAGGTTATTTCCTGGCACAATGTGAAAATACCACTCAATGAGAGTGGAAGAGATGTACTAAAGTGCAAATTATTCCCCTTTAAAATGGAAGTTACAGCAAATGTAGAGTTCAGGACAGTTTCCAAAGTTAAAAAGTCAAAAACACTGAGATGAAATCCCAGCAGAGTTACAAGAACCTTCAAGATTAGAAAAATTTAAGACCGATAAAAAGTTCTCTGCATCTTTTCATTTGTTTATTTGAGACAGGCTCTCACGATGTGGTTCAGACTGGCCTTGAACCCCTTTCGACCCTCCCGCCTCAGCTTCTCCAGTGCTGGGATTACAGGCCTGCACCACTATACCCAGCTGGATCTTTTTAGTTACACAGCACGCTTCTAAGCCTCTTAATGGTGTTGTCCCACAGTAACCAGAGCCCAAAGTGTAGATGTTCATGCAGAAGTTTGTGGCTGAGGATTGTGTCTAATGTGATGAAGCCCAGTAGGATTTATAGAAAAGCCACAAACCTTTTGAAGTTTAGGATTTATAGGGAGGACCCATGTGAGGCCCTCTGATAGGGGACAAAATGAGAGAGAGAGAAAATACAAAGTGCAAATTGACCTTTGCATCATTTCTCCAGACTTTCATCTGCAGAAAGCAGGCTGAGGGGTCTTGGGTTGCAAACGTGGGTCCTTGGTTATGTATGACAGTGACAGAGGACATGGGGAGTGGACAGTTCCCGGGGCTGAGAGGCTGAGCTCAGGCAGAGAGAACTGCAGAGAGTAGAGAGCAGGATGGGCACCTGCTGGACTCCAGGGAGCTGTGTGGGGCTCACAGCCTGGTCGGCTTCTGGACCCCACATCTTGGGGCCTATGGCAAGCGTGAAGGACGACGTCTGTTTCTGTGGGCCACTCCTCGGGCTGTCTTCGCAGTGGCCAACTGTAAAGGTGAGGAAAGGTCTCTCCCGGGTGAGGAACAGGCTGGCTCATGTCTTCCTGCATGGAGAAGCATCCCCCGCTCAGTTTCTCACTGTGGTGCAGACCCCCCGCCCCGTGTCATGCCTGCCTGGGTGCATCACACACACGGCCCTCGGAGCCCAGGGGAGCAGACAGGTCTGCTGGTGGCTCCCCCTTCTGTGCCTTTGGTTGCTTCTGCCCGGAGCCTCACATCTTCTGCAGGCATCTGTGAAACAGTTACAGGTTAGTAATAAATACGCTGAGACAAAACTCTAGACTCACAACCAGCACCTGTTCTGTGACTTCAGTTCTCTCTTCTTATTTTATTTGTTTGGTACTGGGGATTGAATTCTGGACCCTGCGCTTCTGAGGCAGGTGCCGGAACCACTGAGCTAAATCGCTGACCCCGTTCTCTCTTTTTAAATGGAAGTATCTACCATGGCCACATTTTCAGGCAAATTTTCCAGTTAGTTCTTGTGTCTCCACAGTGAGACAGATGGTTCTCAGAGTTATCACTACGGATTTTTGAGTGAAGGGGACTTGGGGCTTGCAATGGGAGAGGCTTTTGACAGCTGCACCCACTGATGTGCCACACTGCACGTTGCTGTGGCCATGAGGCTGACCTTTCCCAGGGCCTCAGCCGGAAGTCTGCATCCCATGCTTCCCCAAAGAGCCTCCCTGTTGCTGACACTTAGGCTTTACTTGTTGTAATTGTCTTTTTTATTCCCGTTTCTTTCTTTTTTTAATAGCAAAGCCTTTATTGGTACATCTCAGGCATCCACAATGCTGACCCTCCTCACAGGGAATTTGCACCCTGCACGACACCTCCTGCCTCTTTTTCCCACCCCTCCCGCCACGTACAGAAGCTCTGTTCCTATTTTCTTTCTATTTTCACTTTTTTCTTGTCCCTCCCTCCTTCCCAGTTCCCCTCCCATGTGAACATTTCCTTCCCATTTCCTGGCACCCATTACACATCTTAGCCCTTATTCCTGCTTTTGGCCTCCCTTGTTGCTGCAGTGTGTCAACAAAGTTGGCCAGGATGAGACAGCTCCTGTGTCCTGGAGCCGTGTCTTGCCTGTGTCTGTCTAAAGTCTGGGTCACATGGCTGGGCAGTCTCCTCTGCCTCACTTGCAAGTGAGGAGTCACTTATGTCATTCCTACTGCTTTAGAGGGGATGGTCCTTCCCAGATGGCAGTAATGAGCCCACCCCTAACAGGGCAACCACCTCTTTCTCTAGCACTGGCTGTGTTAGTTTGTGTCCTCTTTGACACAGAGGTCAAGACTGGATTGGACCTGCAAGATATTTACTAGAGAAAATGGCTGTGGAGTTAAGGGGCTTGGTCCGAGAAACACTAGGCAGGTAGACTTCAGACCATGCTGATGACCTGGTGCTGGTGAGAGAAGAAGGGAAGATTAGACAGGGAGTGCTTCAGACCACGGCATGGAACTGAGAATGTTTCAACCAGCTGAGGAGGGGGCGTTCACTGAGTCTTCCTGTGGGCGTTTTGCATTTCGATCTTCAGGGGTGGCTGGCACTGGTGTCTCTACTGTGCTCAGTTGGTGCCCTGAAACAGCCTGGGGCAGTGGGACCCGAGGGAACAGCAGCGGGGAGTCACCTGCAGCATCGTTTCTTGCCCAAGACCTGTGCAGTCTGCTTTGCTTTCGTGGCCTCACTGCAGATTCCTAGCTGTTCAAATCTTCAAACCCAGGCACAAGCCACATCAACGAGGAAGCATTTGAGCCGTGACCTCCAAGACCAGCAAATCAAAACCTCCTGGGAGATGCCAACCAGCACCACTCATCCCAGCTGCTTGCAAAATCCTGGCCACAAAATTCATGAGAAATAATGAGGGATTTAGAGCTACTCAGTTTTGAGTTGATGAAGGTTGCTATGCTGCAATAGTTAATGGGAACAGGTGTGTTAAAAAATACTAGCTGCCTATGTTATGCCTATTGTGAGACAGGCATAGTGCCACAAATATTTCCAATTCTTCCAGTAACCTTGGAAGATAAATATTTATCACTGTTTCACCTGAACTGCAATTGAGCCCGAGGGAGATCATACAACTTTTCCAAGGTCACAGAGCTTGAAGTTGAAAATGTTGGAGTCACCAGCAAATCTATACTCTTCCCATTCTGTCGCTATGTCCCCATTCTGCAACAATAATAGAGTTTTCAAAGTGGCTTGTGGGTGTGGGTTGCACCTGGTCTGTGTCTACCACATCCTTGGGGGCTTGTTTGTCAGATACTTAGAACACTAACTAGGACATCTAGGGGAGGAATGGAAGGGCCTCTCTCCCCGCCGTGGATGCCACTTTCAGCCTTTCTGTGTCCTGCTTCCTTGCTTTTGTGCATACTGGAACCTCTGCGGTGAGGAATTAACTTGAGGGACCTCCCAGGTAGGAGTCAAGATTGAGGATAATAAACCCATTAATTAGGAGCTAGCAAGGCCATGCAGTTCTCTGCAAGATCAGGCAGCGTACCCGCCTTGGGAAGACAAGTGTGAACGACAGGTTTGCCAATGGAGCAGAGCAGATTCCAATCTGACAGGGAGGCAATCAGTGTAACGGCACAACATCTGTGCAGTTGGAAATGGAGAGAGATGAGTCGACTGATGCATTTCAGCAGAGACAGGAGACATCACCAGAAAGAGTATCTGCTGCTTTAATCCTGAAGTGCACATCTACAGATGAAAATACACTTCCACGCCATGGGCCCTGTGTATCATGACCACAGTGCTGTGCTTTCTGCTATGTTAACCACACCCTCTTTCCTACGTAGCAAGGTGGTGCATGAGCCCAGACACAGTGCTTGTTTGGAAAGTAATGGCAATGATATGTCTTGGTCAATACACTAAGAGTTAAATGGTGAACAGGGACTTTATGGAAAGGTCTCCTTTCTCTTTGAGTGGCCTGTTCGTTCTGCTTCTATCTAAATGTCCCATTGAGTTAATTTGCTCTTCATGTTCAACAATGGAAAAAAAATAAACAAATCTTTGCCCGGCTCATTTGATTTGAGAATTTCAGTGCTTCTCATTTGTTGACTCACTGTGGACATAATTGATACACAAAGGGCAACTTGCCTTTCAGTAATTATTACTTAAAATATTTTCCCACAAGCCAACCAATGTTTGTTTGACTAAACTTGTTTTTAAAGTATTTCATGATTGTACAACATTCACATGCATCCAAACATCACAGTAAACCCCATAAATATGCACAAGTATCATGTGTCAATAAAGATCTCTTAATTTAAAAATGAAGGCATCAGTCTAAGCTAGCTGATCTTGCTCAGAGCCACAGCCCTGGGGGCTCGCTGAACCCCCAGGAGTCTGTGGTCTGAGCACTGTGCGGGGCGGGGGCTCCCTCCCTTAAGGGAGGGATTTGAGCCCCTTTCACCCCTGCACCCTGCCTTTCTCTGTGTTTTCTTCCAAGATTGAGGAAGTGCCACTTTGCTTTTAAGTCCAATTTAACTTGACTCATTTTTTTTCTTGCTTTTTTTCAGTTTTTATTTTAATTAGTCCATGTTTGCAGTGTATGATGACCACATCACTTGTGTGCAGACGATGTGGATACAACACATCTAACTCCTTTTCATCTCTCCCTCCCCCATGCCCCTGCCTCTGGGTCCTCTTCCCATTTGGGAAGGATCTATCCCCCTACTTCCTATTACCTATTTGTTACTTTGCTCTTTATTTCTGTTTGGGGTTTCTCACATAAGAGAAACCATGCCATATTTAAGCTTGTGTGTCTGATTTATTTCCCTTAAGGTTAAGCACTATGTTAAGTAGAGCTTACCCCCAGATTTCAGTGCTATTCTCTTAATGGGTTGTAGGGTAGGATGGCAGCCTCCTAATCTCGGTTCTAAAACAACTGTGCAAAACAAACCTTTGAGATAACGTAGGGGCAAATGGCAAATCTTCTTTTTCCCCCCAACTGACTGTCTTCAGAGAGGCTCAGCCTCCTGCCTGCCAGCAGCCGAAGGTTGTCAGGCCTTTTCCTCGGTAGAGCTGCTGGTTGGGACATCACCTGTCCCTCAGCCACAGGAGACTCCTGGGCCACAGCGTGGGTTGAAGTCCATTTTTGCTAACTTTTGCTGGAATCCGAGAACTATTTTTGGAATGACGAAACTTTTAGTTTTCAAATTCACTGACTCATACAATAGAAACATCCCAGAGAATATTCTAGCAAGTGCAGATGCGCATGTACCTTGTACATGCATTTCAAAGAGCCCAGTTAAAAACACTTTAGCTCGAATGTGACTGGTCAGGCAGCCTGTGCGTCTCACTCTTCGGCTGGATAGGAGGGGTCTAACTGCAAGGGTCTGTCCTTCCTTCTGCTCTCTCTCTCTCCCTCCATTGCCTCCTCCCCTCTTTCTACACCCTCCCCATTAGAAACTGGTCCTGTTATGCTGCTATCCCGGGCTGGCTCTGAATTCAAACTCCTAGACTCAAGGGTTCCTTGCGTCTCATTCTCCCATGCAACTGGGGATGCAAGCACTTATGACCACAACTGGTGGCTCTGTGTTCTTTCCAGCTTTATTTTTTGTTGTTGGGTTTCCTTTTTAGAGAGAGAGACTTGCTATGTTGCCCTCAAATTCCTGCACCAGTGATCCTCCTGCCTCAGCCTTCTGAGTAGTTGGACTACAGGTACTGGCCGCTGAGCTCACTGTGTTCTTTCTTAATCTAAAAGTTCAAATCTGTGGTAACAAAGGGCAGCCAGTGCAAGTGCATTTGTTGAAGTAATTCCCTCCTCTGGCCTGGCAACAAGGATACCTGGTATCTGTCTACCTCTGGGATACCTCGTCTCCAGAATCACTTCAACTCCCTCAGGTGGGTTTTTCTAAACACCTGCTTCATCTGCCTGTTAGGATTTTGAATCTTGTGCACAGTTTCACTTTGGCATCCAAGCATGTGGCTATAAGTCTGGGTGATTACTTAGAAACAGAGACAGGACAGAAAACTCTGCATCATAAGCCGAGAGTATAGGAACCTACCTGCCTGAAGATGGCTACAGAAGTGAGGAAGCTGCTGGGTCTTGAGTCTGAGGAACAAGGCTGCTTTCAGCTTCAGGTGTCTGAACACCTTCAGCTGCTGCTCTGGATTTTTTGAGATGCTCACAACCAATGCAGTGATAGACAAAGGTTTGAAGCCCTTTTGGCCCTTGCAGACTCTGCTGTAGGAACAGGTTGAAGGATGGCCATTCATCAGATGCACATAAGTCCTGTGAGTGCTCAACATCATTGTCCACCTGCCTGGGTTAATGGATGCCGAGAGGTGATTGAATCCTGGGGCTTTGTGTTCGCCGGTGGACTCCACTGAGGTTCACAGTTGAACGTGCTGCTAGGTAAGGTCCGGTAGGAGGAGGTGGGGGATGTGTCTGGTCTCCTGCTGGTCTCCTGCTGGTGCTCTTCACCTGTGCTCTGCCTCCCAGCTGCCGCAGATTGAGCAGCGCTGCCCTACCACGCTCTTCCGCCATGATGTTGCTGCCTTGGAACCACCAAACCATGGACAGAACCCTTGCAACCATTCGCTAAATTAAACCTCCCCTCTTTTAAGTTGTTTTGGGTAATTTCTGCCTGCAGTGGGAAAGCTGACCAACACAACTCCTCATACATCTTGCATTTCCCATCCCTGGTACTTACAGAGGGCAGGGGATGGAGACATCCCTTTCCCAACTACAGGGTACTCCTGACTGCCCAGGCTCTAATCCTGCCAAGGTCAGAGACCAAGCTTGCATCTACGACTTAACGTTTCTCTGTGAGTTCACTGGAACCAACTCACCCTAGTTTCTGTAGGATTTTATTTTCATATTTTGCTTACAACAGACACAGAAAAAAAAAATCTATGTTTTCAGCCTTAGCGTTTTCTGGAAATAAATCTATCATATTCATGAAGAGACTTTATGATGTTGAAATAATAATAGTATATACTACAGATTTGTGTCATCGCTACTTTGCCTGGTGATCATGTTTAGAAGTCTGACATTTCATCTCTATAATTTTATTTGGTAAATGGACTATTTATGATCCCTATGGATATAGATAATGAGATCTTATGTACACACATGTAAAAATAGTCTAAATTGACCTAAGAGCCTGGTTATTCTGATAAAAATTATGTTTTTGTCTTTATATTTTAAACTTTACTTGAAAAACTTGGCTTTAAGCATCTTTTTTTCCCAGGTTCTGGGTATCAAACCAAGGGTTCTGAGCATGCTAATCAGGCCCTCTATTCCTGAGCTCTACCTAGCCAAACGTTAAGCATCTTGAGAGTAGAATTCATCTTTTATTCTTTGTTTACACAATGTTTAACATATTGTTGGCATAAGCTTTATCTTTTATAATTTTATGTCTGATGTTCGTCATTTTACATTTTGGTCACCATTTTACTATTACTAATAAAGATATTAAAGAACATTATCCTAGCACTTACTACATGCAGAATATTAGGTGAAGCCTGTTACATGGATTATTTCAAAATGCTGTAATATATTGATCTCATTTTGTGGCTGAGGAATATGAGGCTCAGGCAGGTAAACTAACCTTGTAAGGTTTCACAACTTCTGAGGCTGAGTTGGTCAATATGCCTGCAGGACTGTGCTTTCAATTGCTATAATATGCTAGAGTTTGAGCCTATTCATTCTCAAGTTTCTCCTAGGGAGAAAAAGATTCTTTTGGGGATGTTCATAATAGGCCTTGTGGTTCACGTAATCAATTTGGTCAACAAGTATATATATTGAGGACAACACTGCAACTAGAGTTTGTAATACATAAGTAAGTCAAAGCCTATGCCTTCTAGGAGCCCTCAGCAGGAAGATAGGAAATAAGTAATCCCCCATAAATACACAGTTAGTCAGAGAGTGATAAGTGCTACAGAGGAAAGGAAATCGAGGTGAAGAGGAATAAAACTGTTTAGAGAGAGAGAGAGACTATTGCATCTTCTATGTAGTGTGAACAAGAAAGTCTCTCGAATGAGGGGATATTGGGCAGAGTTGAAAACAAGGAGGAGACCCAGATTCCTGGACAGAAGTATGTCTGTTGGGGAGAATAATTCTGGAAAAGTGCTGAGGCAGCAGCATGAGTCCTCAGAAAGAGAGCAACAGTGATTAGGGCAGAAGGCAGCTGGGCACGTGTGGAGGAGCAGGGTGTCTTGAAAGGGTTTTGCTTGTGCTCTGGAGGGTGGGAAGTGCTTAGAAGCTTGGGCAGAAGAAAGTCATGGTTTGCTTCGTATTTTAGAGAAAATTATTCAGGATTCTGAGTTGCTAGAAAAAGGAAAGGACAGAGACAGAACATAGTTAGGGTGTCCAGGGTAGGCAGCTTCCAAACTAATCCAGGTGAGAGAGCTGGAAACCCAGATTAGGCGCCAAAGTTGGCCTAATCAGGTTCCAATTAACTTCAAGGTAAAGTGGACAGGGTTATTTAGTCACTAGATTTGCAATGTAAAGGAAAAAATGTTTAGATAATTTTTTTGGATCAAACAGCAGAAGAGAGTTATCTTCTGGCACGAGAAGTTAAGACCGGGGCACGAGCAGGACCGAGAAAAACAAGATGTGCACTAAACGCGAGTGGTTGATCGGGATGGGAGTTGGGGAAAAGCAGCATTGACACTACTTTACATGAGAAATGGAGGACGCTGAGTTTCCAGCTGCCCACAGTTTGGTTTCTGAGGCTGCTGATTGGCTTCCTACCCTGAATGACTGGGTTTAGGGAAAGAGAGCAAAGCTGTGTCCACAGAAATGAGAGGCTCGGCATGAAGGTCGTGAACAGTGCTGGAGACAGAACCAGACACGGAAGAAAAGCCACGAGGAAGATTGGTACTTGTTCACCTAGAAGCTAAGGGGATTTTTAGTGTTACCTTCTTTTTTTCGTAGTTATAGTTTTGTAATTAAACTATCATGTATGTAACTACCCTAAATTCCTTTAATTTCTTAAATGTAGTAAGCTATCTGCAGTAAGTATTCTGATTTTAAATGCACTGCTCTTTGAATGTATGTATGTATCTATATCCACCTTTAATTGTATGTATGTGTTCCTATAGCCATGTGTTTATCTCTGAAATCAAATACCTCTGGATATAAAATATTTCCAGTACTCAAAAAGTGTTTGTTTTGATCCTTTTTAGTCAGCTCACCTCTCGTCTCTGGAACAGTGTATGTGGTTTTGGATATTGCCTCTACTGCTCATGATGAAGTTTATCAGTAATTCATTATTTTATTGCTGAGTACCTTTCCATTATATGGGAAGATTGGGGTTTTTTTTTACTCTTTTGTTGTGAGTATTTAGGTTGTTTACAGTTTGGGGCTCTTTCGAATAATGATACTGAAAACTCTTTGTATTGGTCTCTTGAAGGATGCTTGCTTTATTTTTATTGGGCATATAAGTAAAGGTGGGCTTGCTACATTATACACTAGGAATAGAACTCACTTTAGCAGGTTCCACCAAAACTTTTCCAAGGGGTATTTATGCAAATTGCACCAGTTGACGCAATTAGTCACAATAGCAGAGGATTGCAGTTGTTTTAGCTTTTGCCAAAGCTTAGTATTATCAAATTTCAAAAATTTGTAGCTTTTCTGATCACTGTTTAAGTGTACTCTTTATTTGGCTGTGAATAATGTCACTGAGTACCCTTGAATATTTTCATGGACATCCTTATTACACGTATCTTGAAACTGGTTTCACAAGAACTTTTTGTATATACTAGTTATAAACTCTGTCACTTACACCTTTGTGAGGGTCTCTGCCCTCCCTGTAGTGTGGCTTTTTGCCCTCTTACCAGGAGTCTTCTGATAAAAGTAGTTCTCAATTTTAATGATGGCTTTCTGTATATTTTTTAATACCATAAGTCATTTGTCTCCTGTGTAATAAATCTGCCTGAATCCAAGGAATTGGAAGTGTTCTACATTAATTCTAGAAGCCTTATTATTTTCTCTCACTTGTTTTTGTGTTTGAGATGAGGTACCAGTCAAAAGTCATTGTTTCAAAGTGGGTATACAATGTCTCCAGCATTTCTGGAAGGACAGGACAGTCATTTCTGCTACGTGTCAGCAGCAGTCTCACCATAAATCATATTGGTCTATCTGACTAAGTGCTAATTCCACACTGTCATTATTGGCTTAGAGTAATTTGGAGTAATTCTTGAAATTTCATAGTTTATGTTCTCCAACATTGTCCTTATTACTCAAGAATGTCTTAGCTAGATTCTTTATTGTATTTTCATACAAATAAATAAAAAACAACTTATTAATTTCCTCAGGAAAACAATCCCTGCAAGAATTTTGATTGGGTTTAGGATTACATTGAATCTACCCCTCAATTTAGGAAAAACTGACTTTTTAATTTAGTTTTCCTGCCCATCAACATGACATATCTCTTAATTTACTTAGTTTTTTATAAAAACATTTATCTCAGTACTGATTGTAAAATTTTGTGTATAAATTCTATACACCCTTGCTAGATTTATTTCTTGGTATAAGATGTATTCAATGCAATTGTAAATTTGTTTAAAAAGTGTATTTCCAATAATTTTACCACTATGTAGCTTTTGGTTTTTGTGGTTGATGTGTACATGGAGGCTTGATGGTTGATTTTTGTGGTCAACTTTTCTTGCCCGAGGATGCTGGAAATGTAATGCTCAGAGGGTCTCCTGTAATTCTTCTTTCTTATAAGGCCCTTTTCCAGTCTGGTGTTAGAGCTATGCTAGCCTCATAAAGCACATTAGAAAGGCCCCTTTCCTTCTCTAAAAGAGTTTGTATAAATTTAGTTCTATTTTTTTACCTATGGTAGAATTCCCCAGTGAGGCCCTCTGGACTAATTTACAGCCTTAGGATGCTCTATTTCTGTTTGCATAGTTTTGACCATTTCAGCAATTTTGCCAAAATGAAGTTGTAAAAATAATATCCTCTGAAATTTAGGTGATTTCTATTTCTCCTAGAAGATTTTTTTCAGTTATATAAATCCTAATTTTCTGCTTGTGCTAATCTTGACAAATACCTTTCGGGCAAAAAAATGGCAAATGAATGGGTTTCCGTGTGTGAAATTTCAGTGTATCTTAGTCCTTTCTGCTTCCTCAGCTCTGCAATGTCGTCAAGAATATGATTTTAAAATTTAATTTTTCCCTTTTTAAAATCTGTAGCAGCAGGAGCAGTGGACAGCATTACCTAATACTTTCCCTTGGAAATCCATCCTCCTCAGTAAAAATACATTCTCAAGTCCTATGTTAAAAACTGAAATTTGTTAGTCATTTCATCTTCTTTATGTGAAAGTAGAAATGATTGCCATCAGTCCCCCTCAGGTTAGATAAAGAGATTTCATCAGAATTACAGATCAAGGGTTCTTTCCATAGGACTTTAAAATTCAAATAGTTACATGGCTACCTGGTTAGAATTAATGCTTTTAGCAGCAATTTTGACTTTTCTCTTTAGCTTTAGGGAAGAGAAAGTTTTTGTTTTTGTATTTATCTTGGAGAATATTGTTTCAGCAGCAGTTCAAGAGTAAATGCTGTATATTTCATAAATTCTAAGCCAAAGAGGACTGAGATGCTTAGTATCTTCCCAAGCAGGAAAACAGGACTATTAATAAATAGAACATTAGTAATAAATTATTTTTCACCCAGTCTTTAATATTCTGAATCATTAGGGAAAGAAACTGGACATTCTGCTTCTTTCCTTTTTTAGTACCATTATTGGATCAGAAATTCTGGATTTGCTAAACATTGGATTTGGTTAAATGCAGCATCAAATTTTAGTGAATGTCTTCAAATATTGAGTTCTTCATAATCTCATTTTCTTTAACATTTCCAGTTTTACCTTCTCTCAGTACTGTAGTGCCTTTCTGACATGTGCATATCATTCTGGTATCTATACCAGCCCCCAAACAATTTAAAAACTTCCATTCTGTCCTGAATAAAATGTTCTCCTCTGGCACTGTTGGCAGCATAGGCCATGTTTGTATCTTGCTGGTGACCTGCTGCAGTGATGTGGATCTGCAAGGGCAAATTAAATGATCAGCATTTGAAAGGAGGATCTCTTAAGCTTCAAACCCACCTGGAGAGGTGAGGATAGCTAATTTTCTTCAACACTACCTAGAAGAACATGGCAGGCTTGCCTGTGGTCAGACCTTAATGCATTCAGACTCTTCCAGTACAGCATGTTGTTGTTCATTTCTTTGTTCGTTTGTTTGTTTGTTTTGGTACCGGGGATCGAACTCGGGTCCTTGCACTTGTGCAGCAGGCGGTGAAACCACTGAGCTAAATCTCCGGCCCATTGATGTTCATTTCTAAAGATTTTAGTGGGCTTGTGTTTATTCAGTCCTGTGGTGATGTTTGCAGAGTGTTCGTTGGCAAACGTGGAGCAGATCATCCATGGCTCCACTCTGCTGAATCTAGTGGGTATGCCTGCTAATCAAGAGCTCCCTTAACCAGTGCTGGAAGATGTTACTAGACAAATGCATGCAGGAGGAGTCTGTTCTGAGGCAGGAAACAAAGGAAAGGAGAATCTTAAAGACATGCATACAGATATCATGAAAACTACCATTTTGTTTCAATTGGTTTTCAAGTACTATGTGTGTTGGGAGACAGAGGAGATGAAGTCGGGGACTTAAGGTCAGCAGGCTGGGGGCCCTTTCAGTCCAAGGAGAACCGACCCAAATAGAATGAGAGCCCTCAACACAGGATGGTGTCTTCCAAACAGCCCTGTGTCTGTGGTGGCTGAGTCGGGGGGAGGGACACATAGCAGACATTCACTATCTCATTTCCATTACCTACTCTCATCTGCCAGGCTACCAACCGACTCAAAGAAGTGTCATATCTCCCAAGGGCGCAAGAGAAGATAGATGGTGTATTTTGTTTACACCCCAGAAATTCAGGCACTAGAAAAAGAATGTGTGTGATGTGCTCTTCAGACATTTAAATCTTTTTTGACAACAAAGAGAAAGAAAACAGCCACTAAAACGAATAGCTGTGCATGGGTGGGCGGGCACACCATGCCCTGCTTGGCTTCCTCCTGTGCCTGTCCGGTGCCTTTCTCGATGGATCACCATCAGTCCCATCTCTCCACGTGGGTGAGGCAAGGATGGAGAGAAACGATAGCCTGCAGATTCTGTTAGAAAATGTCAAAGGACTTTTCGGAATCCAGAAGCGTTATTTGAGTTTATTTAATTTTGTTGAGTCTGACTGCTTTTTACCTCCCAACTCCTCATAAAAGTCTTCCTGCTGTCTTTTTCTGATGCTGGAACTTGAGGTTCCTTGCCCTGAGGTCTGCTCTCCATCAGCACTGGTCCAATGGGGCTCCGGGGTCCTGTCCTGGCACCCGGGTCCCCTGGCACTGTGCCTGCTTGATGTTCTGGTTTCTTTGGGGGGTCTCTGGCCATGCAGTCACAGCACCTGTCAGGTTTCTGGGGCTGCCTGGATTTTCTGGAAGCCCTGTCTAGGGAGGCAGAGTCAGGAGGACCTGGTCCACACTGTGACCTCTAGGATTGTCAGCTTGGTAACAGACATGGATCCTCTGAGATTTAGTCCTCAGGGGCAAACACAAACAGGAACGAACAACTCCTTCGTCCTGTCCACGATGGTCCCCACCAGGAATATATCACCTAGGCATTGGTGAAACGCATCTCGAGCACCTAATGTACTCAAGACAAAGTTCTAGCAACCGACATGGGAGAAGAGGTCGTGGAGGGTCTGCACAGGGAGTGCAGAACCACGCGTGGGAATGGGAATCACGCACATGACTGCTTTAAGGTGCACGTTGCCAGGCAAGCTCTAGGGCAGTTTTCACAGAAAAGTGTCTGGGACTTCACCTGAGTCTTTCCTTGAGTTTTTCTCTTCATTAGAGAATTTGGTACAGCCACAAAAATCCATCTTACATGGACTGAGGAAGGCAACATTTTTGCTCTCGTGGCTCAAGAGGTCTGTGATGTCTGGGCTGGCTGGTATTGTGACTTGATAAGGACTCTGCCTCAGTTTTCTGGGGTTCTTTCATATTTGTATAAAAATAAATATTTTAATTATTATGGACTAAATGTTTACATCTTTTTTTAACCGATGAAACAGGATGCGTTGAAATCCTACTCCAAGGAACGGTCTTAGGAAGAGGAGCCTTTACAAGAGATGAGGACAGAAAAGGAAGCCCCAGGAATGGGGCCAGGGTCCTTATAGAAGGGATGTGAGGGGGCCCTTAACCCTTCCACCTTGGCAGGACTGTCTTACACCTTTCCTTGTTGCTGGAGCAAAATAGCCGACACTCATAAGTGAAAGGAGGAGAGGTTCATTCCAGCTCCCAGTTAGTGGAGGTTTCAGTCCATCGTCAGCTGGCTTGAGGGCAGGGTGGCATCACAGAGGAGGAGGATCAGCTTGTGGTGGCAGCAGGAAGCAGCAAGCCACCAAGCAGGAGCAGCACCCGTGTGTGCCCTTCCAGGCCAGGTCCTGGGTGACTCACCTCCTCCCAGGCGTCACCTCCCAACATCGCTCTCAGCCATGAACCAATCAGCGGCCTCATCCTGTACTGCACACCCAGGTCCAGCCCCTCCCAGGAGCCCGGCGAAAGCATGCATGAGGCTTGGGGACATCAGAGCTGAGCCGGGGCCCGGACCCAGAAAGAAGATGCCATCCATGGACCCGGAATAGGCCTTCTGTGGATCCCAAATTTGCCAACAGTCTGACCTGAGACTCTCCAGCCTGCAAGCCTGTGAGAAGTAAAGGTTTAGGAGCCAAGTTTATAACATTTGTTACAGCACCTGGAATAGACCAGTGCAACAATAGCAAACATACTGCACATGCAAAGTATCAGTCAACAGATAAGAGAAATCTTATTATCACGGTTATAGTAAAAGTTTTAGTACTTGTTGTACCTTACTCTGCTGTCCTACTGCTCAACGAACATTAACATCTTCCTGAAGTTGTGACAGTATGCAGGCTTCAGCTTTCGCATTGTAGAAATTTTATATTAAAAAGGATACTATACACCCTTTATTCAAATGTATTAGTAATGTCTACATTTAAAAAGCAAACACATGGATATATTCATATGCATGAAAACACATGTATATATTCATATGTATATTCATATATCCATTAATATGGATATATTCATGTTCCATTATACGTCAGGTGAATAGATTGTTAATAGCACTTTTAATAGTATTATACTGTGCTAATGTCCCCACTGAGTGACCAAACCAGGGCCTCACTTATGCTGCAGACACTCTACCTGTGAGCCTTACACACAGCCCAAGCAAAGTAACCTTGGTACCAAAATTGGTAAAAACCCTAGTAGTAAGCCTAGAGGTAGAAGTTATAGGATTTTTACTTTTTTTGTATGATTCATGCCATAGCCAAATAAACACCATGAATTTTCTTCTGATTCCTATTGGCACTTTGGAACTCGCTGTCTTTAAGAATAACTTGGAGAGATAATAATAAAGGAGAATTGGATTTCCATATGTCTTCTACTTAATATCACAATACCACCTAAAACTAATCTATTTATATACTATTTCAGTTTTTAGTAATTTCTGATTTAAATATTTAAACTTCTATTTAAAGCAATTCCGCTTCAAGAGACCTCCCACTCCTGTGTGTCCTGGACAGGCCGCTTCTGCCGGTGGAGCCATGTCCGCCCCTCAGGCTGGGTCCCTCTGAGGCTGTGCTCTGAGCAGCCAACACGGCCCCCACCCCCGAGGGAGGCGCTCAGATGCCATGGCAGTGGCAGCACATCCACAGCTGGCCTGAGGTCCAGGAATTCCAGCCTAAGAAATTTCCCACCTTTATTTCTTTTGTTCATGTTAACTGCTATCACCTTCAATACAATCTCATCTCCCGATTTCATAAGTAATTGATCTTGAGTTCTAGCATCCCTGTGGATTTGAGCATCTAATTTCAGGGTCTGCTTGATGCTGATTTTTGCACTTGCTTCTCAGCATGTGGCTTCGGCCTTGGGTCTGGTGACGAGGTGGGAACCAGAGAGGCACACGCCCAAGCTGGGAGCTTGGCATGCAACTGCAGCATCAGCAGGGCTTGGCTTTCTTGAGCAGGACTATTAATAATCACTACTATTAATAATGGGAGTATTAATAATCATTACTAGTTGCTAAAACTGCTTTACAGTTAATAAAGTGCTCTAATAATCCCCTTGTAACACTATGACTGTGAAGAAAAAAATATTATTGTCACCATCTTACAGACTAGAAAAACAAAAATTGAAAGGTACGAATGGTGTTCAAGATTGCATACATTAATAAATGGTAGGCTCAGGAGTTCAACTTGGGTTTTAATGTATATGGTGTTTTTAATTTATCCCTCTCTAAGTAGTCAGGCCCATATGCAAAGACACGTGGTCTGATTTTGCTACTTATTGGCCTTAGTTAGATGTGCATGGTGAGTTCAGTTTAGAAGGGAAAATGCCAGTGAGAATCAACTAGGTGGTATCTTGGAGTTAGGAAGGAGGGTAGTTATATGGATTTCATTCTACAGCTTTGAGTTGAAATTGAAATATTTTACAGCTCAGAACATAAAACAAATACTTAAAGCAAATGGAATTAAAGAGGAGAGAGTATTGCTTACTTGCAACTTATTTTTAACAAGTTCCAGAAATGAGCCCTCTGAAGGAGGGACAAAAATAGGGGAAGATCACCCGTTTCTCTGATTAGAATGATTTTCTAGATGAAATCTAAAGTCAAAGGACAAGTGGGGAGTTGATCTTTTTCATTTGTGTAACTCCTTGCCACCTATGAACTATTTTTCATATTCATTACTTATGATCATACTTTGTGTAGCAGATAAGGTAATTCTCATTTGATGAGAGTAGAACTAGGCACCAAATGTAATGATTTGACTAAAGTTACATTCAAGTGGACAGACAGATGCAGAAAGAATGGTCACAGTTTTCACTGAGTTGTCTAAGTCCTCAGTTACACCCTCAGGCTTTGACCTTCCAAGTTTAGGTTTCTTCTCCTTCTTTTTGAAAGGAGATCTAAGAGTCCATTCTCTAACTATATTTTGGAGGAGACAGACAAGGTGCTTTATCTGAAAACAGTTGAATGTGTCACAAATTTTAGCTTAAAAATGATCAGCCATATGGTACAGCTTTTTAAGAGTCATCAGATGACAGTTGGATATTACAAGTTAAATTGTTCAGATACATGAGAAAAAATTAACTTGTGTAGACTAGATGAGAGGTAGGAGTGTAGAGAGACATTTCAATTTAGAGAAATATTAGAAATTTTTACCATGAATTCCTAGAAAATTTTTATTTGCCTAATTTGGCAATTACATTTTCCTGTTCAGGCTCCCTCGCTCACAGTGGGTTTTGAACTAGATTTGGACTGTGATTATCTCACATGAGTCCTGCCTTCTGTCATACTGTCTGTCCTCTTTTTTAAATACTAGAAACCATGCCTCTGTTCAAAGACGTGCAGTGTATCATCCTCATGTGTTTCTCTGGCACAACTGAAAACATGTTTAGACTGCCTGCTGCCAAAAAGCTCCCAGCAGGTGAACATCCCTGCCTGGGAAGGGGCTTCACAGCCTGCTCCTCCTGACGCCGGGCCCCCTTGCCAGGAGAGGCTGTGATGTTCATGGTAAGGAGAGGGAAGTGGGTAATTGGGAAGCTGCTACCGTGATATAAGGAGGGGATGTTTTTGTTTTATTTGAGGAGGTCAAGAAAACATTTTGTCAATCTTTGAAAAAATATATTTCTTTCCACTAAGTTTGGACAGTGCTGTTCCATGATTGGGTGATAGGAGAACACCTCAAAGCATCATGAGATTTCGAGATGGTTTACAAGTTGGCAATACACCAAGGAGTTATTGGCTGTGGGAAAATCATTCGTGCCACAAGAAACAGGCATTGGGGAAGATAAAGAGAAAGGGTAATTAGGAATAAGGAACGGAGAAAAACGACCACAAAGGGGTCCCATTTTATTTTATTTTATTTCTGGCACTGGGGATGGAACTTAAGATCTTGCACTTGGGAGGCAGGCAGGGTGCCATTGAGCTACATCCCCAGCAGGGTCCCATTTTAGAAACAATGAAAGGCTATGCTGGTCGAAGGGAGCAGGCCATGTCCGAAGGAAGGGCGAAGCAGTGCGATCTGAACCCAAGGCCCCAGAGACACTGGTTGACAGCACTGGGGCTGGAGCAGAGGTCTGTGGGCTGTGAGGAAGGGATGGGTGGACAGCAACCTCGATTAAGCAAGCTGCCTTCTCTGCAGTCCATAGCACTGCCCCACGAGGTGGCCACGAGGACCCCCTTCGAGCTATAGAGCTGCCCGAAAGCAGCCCATCCTGGCCTATTCACCGCATCAACCTGTGTGCTCCTGTGCCCCCAACTAGATACTTCCAGCCTCCTGGGCCAGGCAAGCACCTGGGCTCGAGGCAGGTAGTGGTGCGGATCCATTTGCTGCACGTGGAGGTGTGCTCAAGGTGCGCGGGGTCCTGCCAGGTGTCTGTTGGCAGGGAAGGGACACACTTGGATATATATCAAGGCATTGTTTAAGAAGGTTAGGCCAGTTCTGCTTTTGAACAGATTGTACCTGTTAAAATGGATAGCAGGTATACACATGTCCACATTGTAAGGCAGACTGGGAGGTATGAAAAAGAGAGATAAAAGCAAAATGTCATGAAATCTCTTACTAAAGTAATAAATCAAGAAAAGCCACATGTGGAAGATGTTATTTAAGATGAACATTAAGAAGCACTGTTCTGAGAAGGAACTCACCATTTAGGAAGATAATAATGATAAACCTAGATGTAGGTTATAGCGCATTGCACAGTGGTCTTGAGGACTAGATTGTTTTCAACTTTTTTTTTGGTAACAGGGATCAGACTCAGGGCCTCGTGCTTACAAGGCAGGTGCCGGAACCACTGAGGTAAATCCCTGGCTCTTGGGGACTAGGAAATTGTTTACTTGTCTGTCTGTCTGTCTATCTATCTATCTATCTATCTATCTATCTATCTATCTATCTATTGTGAATATGGATTTAGTCTCAATCCCTTCCCATCTTTCTATGTCTCTTATCTTTGATTGGTGCCCTGCTTCAAGTCTAATTCCCAAACCTAGCAGCTCTGGGCAGCAATAGTAATAAGAGGACATGAAAGTATCAGCAGGCTTCCACCTGTACTCTGGGGAAGGAATTCTCAGTCCACGAAGGAGTTGTGTTATATATTATTATGGTATTGTATTGGGCACTTTCCCATTGCTGGGCCAAAATTCCTGACACTTGCAGCTTGAAGGAGAAACGGGTTATTTTGGCTTACGGTTTCCAAGAGATGGAGGCTATGGTTAGTTGGGTCCAAGGCAGAAACAGCATGGCGGAAGTTGTGGCGGAAGACTGCTGTTCAACCCACCCCAGCCAGGAAGTGTGGGGGAGGGGCAGGGAGCGAAACCTGCACTTCCGGATGACAGCAGCAGCCACTTCCAACTTGACCCCCTTCCCGCAGCACACCCAGGTCTGAGCTCATCAGCGGACTGATCCACCAGTGAGTATGGCACCCGACAGTCCAGCCGCCTTCCAAACACATGAGACTTTGGGGGATGTTTTAGATCTAAAACTCAACAGATAATATCTATATATCTATGACTGTCTCTATCTCTGTATCTTTACCTGTAATTTAACAACGTAAAAAAGGAATGAAAGTAGAGAGTCTTTCTTTCCTCAGTTTTGAGCACAGCCTATATATGGGAGAATACTCTGAAAGAAGATAGAAATTCAAGTAGGTGGGAGACATATTGCAGAGTTCAAGTTTTCTCAATAAAATAGTAATAAGGAGGCAGTAAAGTTGCTGATCTTGGTTGTAATATACTTGAGCATTGAAATATATTTGCACATCATAATATACTTGCACAATGTAATATACTTGCACATTAGGAGATAAAAAGATAAATGGGGTAGATTTTATGCCTCTGAAAACTTATAGCCTCCCAAGAGAAATAAACACATAAATAACGATAAAGAGAGAATGTGATACATGGAAGGATCAGAGAGAAATTTCTACTATATTCCAGGCATGAATAAATACTTTCTTCCTTTCATTTATTCTTTTTCCACATAGCCCCTTGGTAATGGAATGATAACATAACAGAAGTACTTTGACAACTGATGAGCATTGTAACATTGTTTTTCTGGAATGGAAAGAGAACTAGGAGTGAGCTCATTTAAGAGGTTCTTGCAAATGTCTATGGCAGATGCTTGAGTTTGTTTCAAGTAGTAGCTATCTATGAAAGACTCCATCAAAGACCTGAGACAGTATGAATGGGGCAGTACTGAAGTGTACTATTGATGATTTAATTGAATTTTTGATGAAGAACTGGGTGTACAATCTAAACTTCTTGGATGTAAATACTTGCTGACCTTCCACAGGAAAGGGAGAAAGCAGTCTTCTCAGTGTGGTGTCTGGGTGTCTGAATTCAACAGACCTAGAGAAGTGGGGTTTCAATTTCAATCTCTTTATATGTCTTTTATCTTTGACTTGCTCTACACTTATAGACTGATTTCAAGCAGAGATACCTGTCTTTCATGTGGGTAGCAGCAGAAGTAAGAGAACATGAAAAGCTCAGCACGTATCTATCTGCAGTCTGGGAAAAATCATTCAACTTCATGGTCAAGTTCTGTTAATTTCCAGAGGGCAGCCCAATGACTAGAGCTACACCTTAATTTCATACTGCTGCATGGGACCCAGGAGATAAGTGTGACTTTTTATTGTGCTCATCAATTATGAAACTATTTCCATATACTTTGTCCTTTGGTTACCATAGAGTCAGGGACTGGGAAGACTTAAATGAAGCCAGGAAAATAGTGAGTTTATGTTTGAAATACAGCAAGAATTTCTCCCTGAGACTTCTGTGTATCACACCCTGTCTCTTATTATGATTATTTATGTGTTTATTTCCCTCAGCAGGCTGTGGGGTCTTAAGGTGCAAAGAGTCTTATCTTATTTACCTTTGTATTCTTTGAAATGTGTAGCACAGTACTTTTCAAAGTGTTTTCTTTTTTTCTTTTCTTTTCTTTTTTTTTTGGTACCGGGGATCGAACTCAGGTCCTTGCGCTTGCGCAGCAGGCGGCAAAACCACTGAGCTAAATCCCCGGCCCTCAAAGTGTTGATTTTCAATGTGTTTGTTCATATAAGCAATTAAATATAAAAATTATTAAGTCACATGTGAAACTCTTCAATGATGCCCAGAATCTGGATATTTGCATAAAGGAAGGTAATAAGAACTATTTATATGTTGGGTCATTTAAAACTCACAGTGATTCTATGGTTTAGGCATACCAGTATCGCTATCTCACTGATATGGAAGCAGACATCACCAAGACTGCACATGTAGTGGGGAGCCAGGGGCTGAGCTCTGAACCATGTTGCTCTTGCTGATGTTGATTCTATCAGTATGATGCTTAAAACTGTAATAAAACATTTTTTATTTGTGAAACACTTTCCAGTTCATGGAAGCTTTATGTGTTATCTAGTTGCCATCCCAAAACAATTGTGAAAGGAAGGCAAGGCAAATATCCTCCCTACATTGCAAGTGAAGTTACTATAGCTCAGAGAGGTTGTGATTTCCCCAGAGTCAGGGAGCTCATAACGGAATGGGCTTGCACTACAATCCTGTTTTTATGACTGTAGCTCAACTTAGCTTACTCATTTGTTATCTGGGAATAATAATGCCCACATTGTTGTGTTGTGAGAATAATCAAAGTAAAGTACCTTGCCACAAAATATACATTGAATGAATGTTTTTTCCTCAACAATTATTATACCATGCAAGGGCTGGGGATTTAGCTCAGTGGTTCTGCCGCCTGCCTTGAAAGCATAAGGTCCCGAGTTTGATCCCCAGTACCCCCCCAAAAAAGAGAAAAGAAAAAAACCCAATTATTATACCATGCTACCTTTGTATACATGATTCTAAGACTGATAGCATTTCTCAAAATAAGGAAATTTTCCCTCAAGTTTTGGTTTAGTATCTGCAATACTTCCATTTGGCTAAAAGTTTGTTTTTCTTGATCATATGATCTAAACTTTCTTTCCCTATGTGACTGGTGGTGGTGCTATGTCAGCCTGACTGTATTAGTAAGTGCCCAGGAGATTGGTAAAGCACACATCTAGCTGTGCCTAGGAGGGTCACGGAGGCACAACACTGGGTACTTACTGTGTCTGCTCCCTGGCCCTTACCTTGTCTGGTGCTGCTCTCCTGCTCTACTTCCCAGCTGCTAGGAACTAAGCAGCTTTGCTCCACTCACTCTTCCATCTTCGTTTTCCCATTAAGTTTATTGGTACATTTTAGGTATAAAATACAGTTACATTCATCATTGGGATCTTGTACCTTTACATGAGTATCTTGGTTCTTATTTTTTCCCCTTCCCCTGCCCTCCCTTCACCCCCTCCACCCTTCCGTATTACAAAGACTTTGTTTCCATTTTTTTCCTTTTCTCATATTTTTCCTTTTCCCTTCTTTCCTTCCCCCAACCCCTCCCAATTCCCCTGCTCCTTTAAACCTTTTTTTCCTATTACACAATATCAATTATACCTTTTAAAATTACAATATCAAGATCTAGGAGACATTACCACAGCTCTTACAGAATTTAAAAGGATATAGAAAACATATTACAAAAATCTTTTTTGAAATAAATTAGACAACTTCTAAGAAGTACTTTGGAAGACAAATTAAAGAAACTGGCTCTGGAGGAAATATCAAATTTGAATAGCACCTATTAAAGAAAGTATATTCCTAGCTTGAAAACCTACCTATATGACAACAACAGGCTCATATACATTTTAACTGATAAATTATATCAAACATTTAAAGCAGAAAAAAGAAGGAACACTTCTCCCTTCATTTTAGGAAATCAACATTGTGCTAATACTAAAACTGGATAAAGATAATAGAAGAAAAAGTATGAACATAGATAAAAATTTGTTTAACCAAACAAACTATTAGAAGTCAGATCTGGCAGTATGTAGAAAGTAGTTTTATTATAGGGATGGCAGTGTTGGTTCAGCATTGGAAGATCCACTTCTACAAGTCATCATTTTAACAGAGGAAAGGAAAAAGCCATATAGTCCTGTCCGTAGTTGGACAAAAAGTATTGAACTAAATTCTACAGCTGTTCATGGTAAAAGCTATCAGGAGAATAGAAGTAGAACAGAACCTTCTCAACAGATAAGCCATGTACTCCATACTTCCAGCAAAAACACCATATATGAATGGAGAAGATACAATGCTTTCTCCCTAAGGTGAGGAACAAGGGCAGATATGCCTACTCTTCATCTGTCTATTAAACTTTGAAACATAGGCCCAAACCAAAATAGTCTGACAATAAAAAGAAACAATTTGCATAGAATTGGCAAGGTATAAGTAAAATCTTTATATGTAGATGAAAAGATCATCTACAGAGAAAATACTAAGAAATCTCTAGGAGCCCCTAGAACTTGTATTTGAGTTCAGCAGGATTCGAAAATATAAAGTATATATAAAAATTCAGGTCTATATATACTTGCTATAAATGAAGAATTGGATATTGAAATTTAAAAGTTATGTAGGAGTACAAAGGACCTAGAAAAGTAAAAAAAAAAGTGTTGGAAGACATTTAGTACCTAATTTTAAGACTTTCTCTAAAGCTACAGTAATCAAGGCAGTGTTGGTGTAAGGAAAGACATACATATCATTGGAATAAAACAGAGAATCTAGAAATAGAACCACACATATATGGTCCACTGAGGTTTGAAAGATTATTTAACATTAATATTTTATAGAACGTAAACTCAATTCAAGAGCAGAGGAAAAGATAGTGTTTTCAGCAAATGGTACTAGAACACCTGGTATCCGTATGTAAAAAATTAACCTCAACCTTATTTCCATACATAAAAATAACTTGAAAGGATCTATGAACCTAAAAATGAAAAACTAAAACTATAAAAGGTTAAGAAGAAATTACAAAGGAAAATGTTCATGAATTTAGGGTAGGTAAGAATTTTCTAGGATATAAAAAACATGATGTATAAAAGAAATTGATAAATGAGATTCCATCAAAATTTAGAACTTTAAATGACATTGTTAAGAAAATAAAAAGTAGTCCTTAAACAGGCCATATTTATAATACATATAACCTAAGACCAGAATATATAAAGAACTCTTACAGCTCATTAATAGACAACCCAATTAAAAAGTAGGCACAAGAAGATGAAAATAGCCAGTACAGCACAATGAAAGGTGTGCAACACTAGAATCAGAAAAATACTAATCAGTACAATAACAAGATTGTATTATACACTCATTAGGGAGAGATGAAGTTAACAGTTTTACAAGAACAAATGTCAGCTTAGGTGTGAACCAGTTAGAACTGTCAAATACTGCCAAAGTGAATGTAAAATGACAAAATCATTTTGGAAAACAATATAGAAATTTCTTGTATTACTGCTAAGAACCAACAGTTCTGTTCTTAAGGTTTTACTTAGGAATGAAAACACATGTTCACAATAGATTTGTATATACAAGTTGACTATCGCTTATCTGAAATTCTTGTGACCAGAAGTGCTTCAGATTTTGGTTTGAAATCCACTCGATCTGCAAAGAGGATAGCTACTCCTGCTTTTCTTTGGGTTCCTGTCACACGTAGTATTGTTTTCCACCCTTTAACTTTCAGTCTATGAGTTTCTTTTTTAATTAAATGTGTTTCTTGTATGCAGCATATTGTTAGATCTTGCTTCTTGACCCATTCTGCCAGTGTATTTCTTTTGGTTGGTGAATTGAGACCATTAACATTGATGGTTATAGCAGATAGGTTTTGACTTATCATTGTCATGACTTTTTGTTGGATTCTCCCCCTTTGCATTTAATTTCTTGTTGGACCTGATGGACTCATTCTGATGTGTTTCCTGGGGTTGTGATCCTTGTCTTTTCCTAGGATATTGCCTAAAAGTTTTTGGAGTGCTGGTTTTATAGTCATGAAGTTCCTAAGGTGCTCTTTGTCATGTTAGTATTTTATTTCTCCATCAATTTTGAAAGATAGTTTTGCATGGTACATCAATCTGGGTTGGAGGCTGTTTTCCTTTAGGGCTTGAAATATGTCACTCCAAGCTCTTCTTGCCTTGAGCGTTTGCATTGAGAAGTCTTCTGTGATTCTGATAGGCTTTCCTTTGTATGTGATTGGTTTTTTTTCTCTAACTGCTTGTAGAATTTTGTTCTTCTGTTGGGTTTCTGGAATATTAACTATTATATGCCTATGATTTTTGATCAAGGCTAGCTGGAGTCCTATATGCCTCACTTATCTGTATGTCAAGTTCTTTTCCTGTACTTGGGAAGTTTTCTGCCATCACTTCTGTGAACAGTTTTTTTTATGTCATCTGAGCTCTCTCCTGTTTCCTCATTGACTCCGATCAGTCTTATGTTATTCTTCTTTGCATTGTCTAGCAGCTGCTGGATTGATTTTTCATGGTCCCTTACAGTTTTAAAGAAATTTTTCTTTCCTGTTCACTAATTGGAATCTTATCTTCTATATCTGAAATTCTGTCCTCATATTGGCTCATTCTGCTGCATTAACTTTCAGTGGAGTTTTTAATCTCTTGGAAATCTGTCTGCATCTGTTTTATTGATTCCATTTGTTTCCTATGTTGGGATTCCATCGTGTTCCTCAGCTCCTCTATTTTTTCTATCTGTGTTCTCTCTAGATTTATTAATCATGTCTTGCACTATCAGCACAATATCTGCTGTTATGTGAGAAATTGTTTCTGATTTCATTTTTTCCAGATGCTCCTTTGTTACCAGTTCAGGGAGTCCAGGTGGTTGAGTATCAGATTGTTCCTTCTTGTTTCCCTTTTGGTTACTTTAGGTGATCTGGAAGTCTTGTCTTGAGACTTGTTTACAAGTCTTCTCATTCTCATCTTGATGGGGGGGGTGTTTGCTGTTGGCACCCATGTGGTGGCTCACCTCCTCTGTGCTGGGAGTGGTGGTGGTATGGCCTCACCCTTCCATCTTGATGTTTCTTCCTTGGAGCCTGAAGATCATGGACTGAAACCTCTGGAACTGTGAGCCAGATTAGAGCTTTTCTCCAAATTGTGGGTGTTGGGTACTATGTTGCAGTGATGAAACACTCACTAATATAGAAAATCAGTACTTAAGAAATGGGATATTGTCATGACTATATCTGATCATGTGGTTTAGAAACTTTTGAAATTGGTGTGCAGGATGAATGTGGAAAGGTTTGTAGGTGTGGGTTAAAGAAGCCTAAGAATACTATAAGCAGAGTCTGGTGGGTGTTTCTGGTTGGAACTCAGAAGACCAGAGTCCTGAGAAGAATGTGGACAGTAAAGTTGGGCTTAGGAAGTTTCAGTTGGGAAAAAGGGCCCAATTGGCAATTGGACTAGAGGCCAGATATGTTATACTCTGACAGAAAACTTGTGTATATTTTGTTCATGTTCTGAGATTTTTTAGAAGACTGTGATTAAGGAGGGGGGGTGTACTAACTGGTCTTGCAGAGAAAATTTCAAGGCAGCCCAATGTTCAGGGTGTGGCATGGGGACTACTGACTGTTTTAGCCAGATTTACAGTGATAATTGAAGGCAAAAACAGAACAGAAAATGTTAAAGAACTTAAATTTTGTCCCAGAAGATATGTGGTGTAAAGTTTAAGCTAAAGAAGGTGTGGTTCCTGAAGAGTTTAATGACACTAAAACAAAACCAAATATTTTGTACAAGGACAGGAAAAATCATGCCTTGAGAGCATCTCAGGAATCCTCAAGACCCCACCCATCACAAGTTTAAGGGTAAAAAAGTGCAAGCCTTTCACTGAAGAAGAGACTTCCTGGTGTTTCTGCTCAAGAAGGGCTGCCTCAGGAATTTGTTCCCTGGGATTTATTTCATTAGGCTCAGCCATCCAGGTACTCAGCCATCTATTTTCACTGCAGCCTGGCCCAAGAGGGCTGGTTATTGTTCCCACTGAGAGAAGACCTTAATGTTGCCAACACTGTCCTGTATAACTGGGAAGAGCCGTGGGGTCAGTGAACCTTTCATCCCAATCACAAGGAAAATCCCGAAGTCCTAACAATGTGCCTCTGAGAGGGCTGTGCATGAAGCTTCGGGAATAAAGGCAGAGGTGCACTGAGGACCTTAGGTATTTAGAGATTTCAGGGAACAAGGAGTTTCTGCTATGGAAAACTGCTGGCTGAGTAGAGCCAGGTTAAGAAAGAGGCCAACCTAAACTGCAACCCAAGCTCTCTGGGACTCACATCTCACCCTCAGATGCCAGAGAGGGGTGATACAACTTAAAGTTTGCCATGCTGGGTTTCAGTCTTGCTTTTGGCTGAATCTTTACTATCCCCTTATTCCTCTTTTGGAATGTGAATGTTTACACTGTACCATTGTAACTCGTCAAAACGTAACTTGCTGTTTAGTTTTACAAGGACTTACAACTAAATGTTTGCCTTGAGTCTCAGAGAGATTTGGACTTGGACTTTTGAAAAATAATGGAACTGCTGAGATTTTGGGGAAAGAATTAGTGTGTTTCTGATTTTGGACAGGATAGTTATATAATGTTAGTTGAAATTATGAAGTTGCTTTTGTCTTTTTTGGAGATATAAATATAAACTATTAAAATAACATTTCTAATTCTCTGTTTATGTCTTGCCCCTCTTATGTTCTGAACATACCATTACTAATAGTCAGAACCTTTGATAATTTATTTTATTGATGTAGTTTGCAGATAATGGTTCCTTTGTTTTTATATTTGTTTATCTTGCTGCTAAATTCTTGAAATTTTATTTAAAATTTATTCTAACTCTTTCATGTTTATTTATGGAATTTCACTGACTTTAGCTAGAGTGTTACCTTTGACTCTTTGGCAAATACTGGATTAAAATTCTTGAAGTTCTGATTGAGTTAATGTGTTTGCTGAATGTTTTTGAGACCATCAACTATGTTAGAAGGACCAGAAATTAATGTGAATTTTGCAATAAAAGAATGAATGTTTTGGTAAAGATTGCATTCTCTGAGAATTAGTATAAAGAGAAGATAATGTTCTATTAATTTTGGTAGTGTATAGTTGCTCAAAATGTCATTGGCTTCATCACTTTTAGCTTGTAACTTCACTTGAAATGGCTGGATTCCTGCATGCATTCATTCTGGTTTTTGATATGTATATAGTGTTTTAAGGCATTAAGGCAACCACTGTATAATAATAACAGAAATATAGCACAAGCAACATATATAGCAGCAAGAATTCCTTTTACGTCCTTTGATGGAATTAAATTATATCATTTATATGACAGTACACAACATAGGTGCAACTTATGCCTTATCAATTTCAGATAACTTTATATAACTGCCTTGTAATTTACTGGAAAAGGGATTTCACTTAGAACCATTTCAAATTTAAGTGAAATCTTGCCCTAAGTTTTAATTTCTTCAACATGCATAATTACATATGCAAATACTTCTTGAAATTCAAGACAACTGTAGGTGTTAATCTATTGCAATAGCTCAGTGCTGCAGGTATCTTTGAGCCTGCACCATACCATGACCTGCAGTAATGTGTACCTTTTAACAAATGCACACAGAAGTCTGACTGAAGGAATAACAAGAACCAAACTTTTTTAGGGGTTTGAATTTTATTTCTTGAACTTTCTGTTCTTAATTTAATACTAAATTTATTTTTACTTGATACATAAAAGCATAAAAAATGTACGTATTAATGGATGTGTTAGTTACTTTTCTCTTGTTGCTGAGACAAAATACCCAACACTCAAAGTTGGAGGGTCAGGGGTATATTTGGCTTACAGTTCATAGAGTTTTCAGTCCATTATAGGCTGACTCCAAGGCAGAGATAACAAACAGGCATGGCAGAGCAGAAATAACATGGCACTCACAGGGCAGCAAAGGTAACAAGAGACCTTCATGGAATCTTTCTGCCTCTTTTATCCCATCTTGACTATGGAAATTAGGATGGTGCCAAACTAAGCACTCACATGTAGTGGTTTAATAATCACATGCCCTTAACCCCAGCATCACACACTGCAGATTCAACTACCTCTGAAAAAGTAAGTCCCACCTCATCTTCATGAGGCTTTGGTGGGGCATCTAAACACAAACCATAACAATGGAGTGACATGATGTTTTGATACATGTATCCATTGTGTGATATTTAAACCAAGTTAACCATCTATCCCCACAAACATTGATCATTTCTTCATGGTAAAAACTTTGAAATTTCTATTTGCTTTTTGAAATGTATAGCGCATGCATTTTGATTTTGATTGTCATGCTACTGTGCAAAGCATACCAGAAATTCTTGTTCCTCTTAACTGTAATTGAGTATCTATTGATTAACCTACCCCACCCCACTATGTCTGGCCTCAGGTAACCACTATTCTCAGCAACTATGAGATTGACTTTTTTCAGATTCCACATGAGTAAGATCATGCAGTACTTTTTTTTTCCTGTGCCTGGTTTATTTATTTAACATAACATTCTACATTTCCATCCTTTAATCTTATTTATTGAAACTTCAATTATGTAATTTTTCTCTTAAACATTTCTGCAATCCTTAGGAATATTTTTCCATACTGGTTTACTAGATTTATTATTTAGCCAATATTTTAATTTGTTCAACTTACTGAAATACTATTGCTCTTTTGATGATTTATACACACATTATTTATTTAGGATAACTTGCATAACTATAGGTATAAGAGTAAAGTAAAAATTCCAAGTAATTTTTAGAGCTATGGTTTAATGCATAATATATTGGACAAATATTAGATATTCCACATAATTTCTGAGTGCTTGCTGCTTTTATGTTTTATGCTTCACTGTGAAAGTTTGGTGGATTTTTCCTGATTTACACTGAAGGTAAAAATAAATCATAAACCCAACATGACATTTCATTAATACAGTGAGATAATGCTCATTATTTGTTATGACTGCAAAAAACTAAATTACTATAGAAAACTAAGTTAGTGTGAGTTAAATCTTTTTGTACTAATACAGAAAAAGATGAATTAAATCTTTGTGTTATAATAAGGAAAAGTGGCTGTTAACTTTTAGCATAGACTGTTACTTTCAGGTCAAGAGAAATAAATAAAATAGCTCTTAAATATGAAATGCTAACTTTACATTTAGATGTCAGATTCTTTTAGTCTTCATGATACCATTAACAGATTGAACAAATACCTAAATGCTCATGTGGCTGATTTTGGTACTTTAATCACTACTCTAAACACACATGCATGTGCACAAACTCACCTGTCACACGCACATACACAATCATTGTCCTCCATGGAGACCACTGAGATGAAAAGCACTATGTGGCCGGATTTAGCTCAGTGGTTCCAGTGCCTGCCTTGCAAGCGCAAGGCCCTGAGTTCGATCTCCTGTACCAAAAAATAAAAACAAAACAAAACAAAATTTAAAAAACCAATTATATTGAAAAAAAAAAGAAAAGCACTGTGATTAGGCTTCAGACAGGTCAGAGGGATGTGAGATAGCAGAGCAGCCCCGCCCTGCACTTCTCATCTCGGCGATGGCCTCGGATTCACTCTCCCTATCACTGCTGAGGTCAAGGACAAAGGCATAGAGGCAAGATTACCAATCTTGAAAAATGAATCAACTTCTCCCATGGAAAGGATTTCTCACAAGTCACCATTGCTGAAAATTTTTTGTCTTAAATTACACTTAAACTTAGTAAGTTTGTACAGATGGGCAAAACCTAAAACTCCTTATGGTTAGACTTTTATATAACTACAAAACAAATTTGAGGGCTGGGGATTTAGCTCAGTGGTTTCGCAGCGTGCTGCGCAAGCGCAAGGACCCGAGTTCAATCCCGGGTACCCAAAACAAAACAAAACAAAAAAACTCTCCCCACCAAAAAAACAAAAAACAAATTTGAAAATCAAATACGAACAACACCAATAGGAATGCTGAATCAATAAACACTAGGACTTAACTTCATGTGATTAAAGGCCGAAGATGTCACCTTGTCAGAGCCTTGCTGTGGTTGTGGTTGCAGAAGCAGCAGGCGTGGAGTAGATTTGTGACATCCAACGTATCTGGCTCTCCTGTTTTGAGCTATGACCTTGTATGGTGTAAATGCTAAGTTTCCCATTAACCCACCCAATGTCTCCCTGGCCTTCAGCTCACATGATGCTTCTTGGTGCTTCTCGGACTGTGAAAGCTGCCACTCGAGGGCACAGATGTTTACTGGCAGCAAAATCAAGGTGACTGAATATGCTTATTTTAATTTAGTAGGTTGTTAGATATCTAAAGCCCCAAATTTAAAAAATAATCTTGGAACATCCTCAAGGTTTTTAAAATATAATTTTTGCTTTCTCTTTAGACAGAAGAGTTAAATAATGATTAATAGAAATTATTACATTTTTCATGTTTCCCTGCATTATTTAACTTTAACATTTATTTGAATCTAAATTTCTTTAACTATTTTCAAAAAGCTGTAAAAGCTTTGATTTCTTTTCCCAAGTTCTAAGAAACAGTTTTAGAAATTATATACTGGACATTGGGAATTCTCAATTAACCCATTTTCCTAAACTCTATCTCCTTCCATCGATGTGTCAATATATTGAAGCCGAGCCTCTACATATCCAGTGGGGTCCAATCAGTAGCAATGTGACAGGAGAAGCTATTAAATACTTTGAGGTCTTAATTACTCATTGATTTTAATTGAAATAGTGTTCTTTGTGTCTACTGTTTTATCTATTTACAGTGTAGTATCTTGATGCCACCAACTGAATTTGTTTGTATCCTTCTGTTTTTGCAGAATATTTTAAGTTTGTATTATTCACAGAAACCCATTTGAAACACTAGTTTATTACCTAAATGTATAGATTCCAATTTTCCCCTATCTCATATCACCAAGGAACCTCTAAGTGGCTGCTCATTAATATTCTATATTATCTTACCATCTGACATCCCTGTGGTTAGAAATATTCAGATATTTCTGATATTGAAAGTAGTATTACTCTGAGGAATTTCTATACTGATTTCCACAGTGGTTGCACCAGTCTGCACTCCCACCAGCAGTGGAGCAGGGTTCCTCTTTCCCTACAGCCCAGCCAGCATTTGTTATTGGTTGATTTCTTGATAGCAGCCATTCTTTCTGGAGTGAGGTGGAATCTCAGCGTTGTTTTCATTTGCATCTCTTGGATGAACAGTGATTTTGAACATTTTTTTCATGTATTTATTTACTGTTTCTACTTCTTCATCTGAGAGGTGCCTATTTATTTTAGATGCCCATTTTTGTATTGGGTCTTTAAATTTGGGGAGTCTGATGTTTTTGAGTTCTTTATATATTCTAGATATTAGTCCTTTGAGGGACAGCTGCAAAAGTTTTCCCATTCTGTGGGTCACCCCTTAACTCTCTTGGTGGTCTATTTTGTTGTGCAAAAGCTCTTTAATAAGCTGAGATCCCAGTTGTTGATTCTTTGTAATATTTCATGTGTGATCATAAAGTTCTTGTGTTGTTCATAAAGTGTTTGCCTAACCTATTCTATCTTCCAGCAGATTGAGTGTTTCTGTATTAATATTTAGATTTTTGATTCATTTTGATTTTAGTTTAGTGCATGATGAGAAACATGGGTCTAGGTTTAATCTGCAGCATGTGGAAAGCCAGTTTTTCCAGCACCATTTATTCTTTTTCTCTTTGTCTTCTTTTTTTCCCATTAAGATTATTGGTACATTTTAGGTATAAAATGCAGTTACATTCATCATTGGGATCTTGTACATTACATGAGTATCTTGATTCTTATTTTTTCCCCTTCCCCTGCCCTCCCTTCACCCCCTCCACCCTTCCCTATTTGCAAATACTTTATTTCCATTTTTTTCCTTTTCTCTTATTTTTTCTTTTCCCTTTTTTCCTTTCCCCTCCCCCTCCCACTTCCCCTGCTCCTTTAGATCTTTTCTTCCTATTACACAATATCAATTATACATTTTTTAAATTACAATATCAAGATCTAGGAGACATTACCACAGATTTTACAGAATTTAAAAGGATATAGAAAGCATATTTCAAAAATCTGTTTTGAAATAAATTTGACAACCTCTAAGAAGTACCTTGGAAGACAAATTAATGAAACTAACTCTGGAGGAAATATAAAATTTGAATAGAACCTATTAAAGAAAGTATATTCCTAGCTTGAAAACCTAGTTACCTGACAACAGCAGGCTCATATACATTTTAACTGATAAATTATATCAAACATTTAAAGCAGAAAAAAGAAGGAATACTTCTCCCCTCATTTTAGGAAATCAACATTGTGCTAATCCTAAAACTGGATAAAGACAATAGAAGAAAAAAGTATGAACATAGATAGAAATTTGTTTAACAAAACAAACTATTAGAAGTCAGATCTGGCAGTATGTAGAAAGTGGCTTTGTTATAGGGATGGCAGTGTTGGTTCAGCATTGGAAGATCCACCCCCAAAAGTCATCATTTTAACAGAGGAAAGGAAAATGCCATATGATCCTGTCACTAGTTGGAGAAAAAGTATTGGACTAAATTCTACAGCTGTTCATGGTAAAAGCTATCAGGAGACTAGAAGTAGAACAGAACCTTCTCAACAGATTAAAGACATGTACTCCATACTTCCAGTGAGAACGCCTTATATGAATGGAGAAGATACAATGCTTTCTCCTTAAGGTAAGGAACAAGGGCAGATATGCTTACTCTTTATCTGTCCATTAAACTTTGAAACCTAGGCACCACCAAAATAGTCTGGCAATAAAATGACACAATTAGGATAGGATTGGCAAGGTAGAAGCAAAATCTTTATATGTAGATGAAATGATCATCTACAGAGAAAATACTAAGAAATCTCTGGGAGCCCCTAGAACTTGTATTTGAATTTAGCAGGATTAGAAAACACAAGGTATATATAAAAATTCAGGTCTGTGTATACTTGCTATAAATGAAGAATTAGATATTGAAATTTAAAAGTTATGTAGGAGTACAAAGGACCTAGAAAAGTTAAAAAAAACAGTGTTGGAAGATGTTTAGTACCTAATTTTAAGACTTCTTCTAAAGCTACAGTAATCAAGGCAGTGTTGGTGTAAGGAAAGACATATATATCATTGGAATAAAACAGAGAATCTAGAAATAGAACCACACATATATGGTCCACTGAGGTTTGAAAGATTATTTAACATTAGCATTTCATAGAATATAAACTCAATTCAGGAGCCGAGGAAGAGATAGTGGTTTCAGCAAACAGCACTAGAACACCTGGTATCCGTATATAAAAAATTAACCTCAACCCTTTATTTTCATACATAAAAATAACTTGAAGGGATCTATGAACCTAAATGTGAAAGCCTAAAAGTATAAAACTTTAAGAAGAAATTATAAGACAAAATGTTTATGAATTCAGGGTAGGCAAGAACTACCTAGTATACAAAAGACATGATGTATAAAAGAAAAATATTGATAAATGAGATTCCATCAAAATTTAGAACTTTAAATGACATCATTAAAATGAAAAGTAGTCCTTAAACAGACCATATTTCCAATGCATATAACCTATGACCAGAATATATAAAGAATTCTTAGAGCTCATTAATATACAACCCAATTAACAAGTAGACATAAGAAGATGATAAATAGCCAGTACAGGACAAGGAAAGGTGGGCAACTCTAGAATCAGAAAAATACTAATCAGTACAATAACAAGATTGAATTATACACTCATTAGGGAGATGAAGTTAAAAGTTTTAAAAGCCTTGTCATGACTTTTTCTTTTTGTTGGATTCTCCCCCTTTGCGTTTAATTTTTCCCGCCCAATGGATTCATTCTGCTGGGTTTCCTGGGGTTGTGATCCTCATTGTCTTTTCCTAGGGTATTGTCTAAAATTTTTTGGAGTGCCAGTTTGGTATTCATGAAGTTCCTGAGGTGCTCTTTATCATGAAAGTATCTTATTTCTCCATCAATTTTGAAAGATGGTTTTGCAGGGTACATCAATCTGGGTTGGAGGCTGTTTTCCTTTAGGGCTTGAAATACGTCACTCCAAGCTCTTCTTGCCTTGAGGGTTTGTATTGAGAAGTCTGCTGTGATTCTGATGGGCTTTCCTTTGTATGTGATTTGTTTCTTTTCTTTCACTGCTTGTAGAATTTTGTTCTTCTGTTGGATTTCTGGAATCCTAACTATTATATGCCTATGTGTAGATTTTTTTTTTGATCAAGGCTATTTGGAGTCCTATATGTCTCACTTATCTGTGTGTCAAGTTCTTTTCCCCTACTTGGGAAGTTTTCTGCCATCACTTCTGTGAAGAGATTTTTTATGTCATCTGCACTCTCTCCTGTTTCTTCATCGACTCTAATCAGTCTTATGTTAGTCTTCTTTGCATTGTCTAGCAGCTGCTGGATTGATTTTTCGTGGTCCCTTACAGTTTTAAAGAAATTTTTCTTTTCCTGTTCACTAATTGCAATCTTTTCTTCTATATCTGACATTCTAACCTCACATTGGTTCATTCTGCTGTGCAGACTTTGTATGGAGCTTTTAATCTCCTGGAAATCTGTTTGCATCTCTATTATGGATTCCATTTGTTTCCTATGTTGGGATTCCATCATGTTTCTCAGATCCTCTATTTTTTTTTTTATCTGTGTCCTCTCTAGATTTATTAATCATGTCTTGCACCATGAGCACAATCTTTACTGTTATCTGAGTAATTATTTCTGATTTCATTTTTCCCATATCCTCTTTTGTTGCCAGTTCAGAGAGTCCAGGTGGTTGAGTATCAGATTGTTCCATCTCGTTTCCCTTTGGATTTGCTGTAGGTGATCCAGAAGTCTGTTTTTGAGGCATGTTTACGTGTCTTCTCATTTCCAGGGGGTGTGGGGGGGTGGTGCTTCTGGCACCCGCACAGCTTACCTTCTCTGCCCTAGGAGCTTGGGATGTCAGTGGGGGAGCTTCCTTCTGGGTTCTGGGACTGGCTCACCTTCTCTGCCCTAGAGGCTTGGGATGGTGGTGGGGGAGCTTCCTTCCAGGTTCTGGAACTGGCTCACCTTCTCTGCCCTAGGAGCCTGTGATGGCAGCAGGGGAACTTCCTTCCAGGTGCTGGGACTGGCTCAGCTTCTCTGCCCTAGGAGCTTGGGATGGTGGCGGGGGAGCTTCCCTCTGGGTTCTTGGACTGGCTCACCTTCTCTAGAAAGACATTTTCGAAAGGTTGCCAGGGCATGTCCCTCCAGTGGCTTCCAATTTTACTCTCCAGCACCATTTATTAAAGACTTTATCTTTCTTCCATTGATGGTGTTCAGCCCCTTTGTAAAAAATTAGGTGGCTGAGTGTGTTTGGAGTTATTTCTGCATTTTCTAATCTATTCCATTGACCTTTAGGTCTATTTTTCTGTCAGTACTATGCTGTTTTATCATGATAGCTTTGTAGTATAATTTTAAGTCAAAGATTGTGATGCCCCCTTCCTTGCCTTTGTTGCCCAGAATTGTTTTTGCTATTCTAGGTCTCTTCTGGTTCCAAATGAATTTTAGAATTACTTTCTCTAATTCTGTTAGGTGTATTATTGGTATTTTGACCAGGATTGAGTTAATTGCATTAAATCTGTATAACACAAATCTGTATAAAGATCTTTACTTCCTTTGTTAGATTGAGTCCTAAGTATTTCTCTTTTTTTATTGTTATTATGAAAGTTTTGGTTTCCTTAATTTCTTTGTCAGAGAGTTTGTTATTCATTTACAGGAATGCTATTGATTTTTGAGTGTTGACTTCATATCCAGCTACATCACTGAATTTACATATTAAATCTAGGAGTCTTTTGGTGGAATTATTGGGGTCTTCTTTGTACAGTACCATGTCATCTGCAAATAATGGTATTTTAACTTCTTCCTTTCCTATTCTTATTGTTTAATTTCTTTTTTCTTTTTTGTCTAATTGCTCTGGTTAGTGTTTCCAGAACTATAGAATAGGAATGGTGATAGTAGACATCCTTATCTTTTTCCTGATTTTAGAGTGAAAGCTTTCAGTTTTTGACCATTTAGTGTGATGTTGACTTGGTTTATCTTAGATGGCTTTTATAAGATTGAGATAGAGACCATATATTCCAATTTTCTGTAGGAGTTTAATCATGAATGGGTGTTGGATTTTGTCAAATGCTTTTCCTGCATCTATTGAGATGATTGTATGGTTTTTGTTCTTGACTCTGTTAATATGGTATATCATATTTATTGATTTGTGTGTTGAACCATCCCTGCATTCCTGGGCCAAATCATCCTTGATCATGGTGTATAACCTTCTTGATGATTTGCTGCATTTTATTTGCCAGTATCTTAACTGAGTAATTTTGCATCTGTGTTCATTAGGGAGATTGGTCTGTAGTTCTTTTTTTGTGATCATTCTCTGATTTTGTTTGTTCCATTTTTTTCTGGTATCAGGAATTGAACTCAGGACCTGTGGTTGCCAGTCAGGCACAGCACCACTGAGCTACACTCCCAACCCCTCCTTCTCTGATTCTGGTATCAGGGCAGTGCTTTCTTCCAGGAATGAGTTTGGGAATATTGCTTCTCTTTCAACATCATTAAACACTTTTTGGAGTAGTGGCATTGGATTTTCTCTAAATTTCTTGTAGAATTCAGCAGTGACTATGTTAGGACCTGGGATTTTATTTGTTGGTAGGTTTTAAATCACATCTTTAATTTCATTGACTGATATTGGTTTAGTTCCTCAAAAAACTAGAACTAGAGGTTCCATTTGACCCAGCTATTCCTCTTCTTGGTAACTTCCTGAAAGAATTAAAAGCATCATGCCACAGTGATATATGCACACCCATGGTTATAGCAGCACAATTTGTAATAGCTAAATCTTGAAAACAGCCCAAATGCCCATCAACCAATGAACGAATAAAGATGATGTGATTTTTTTATAATGGAGTACTACTCAGCCATAAAGAAAGATAAACTTGAGACATTTCTAGGTAAATAGATGTACCTTGAGACCATACACTTAACTGAAATAAACCAGTCACACATGTTTAATATTGCATTGTTTCTCTTGTGTGAGAAATCAAAAGTGTAAATAAGGATGAAAATATATAATAGATATTGGGAAGTAGGAAGAAAATGTTCAAATGAGAGGGCAACAAGGGAGGTAGGGGGGAGGAAGGAAGGGAAATGCAAAACAGAACAGAAAGGAAAAATGGAAACAAAGCCTTTTTCAAAAAGGAGGGAAGGAAGGGTGTTGGGGAAAAAAGAAGAACCAAGATATACCATGTCCAGGTACAAATTCCCATGATGACTGTGATGACTGCGTATATTTAAAATGTACCAAAAAATGGATTTAAAAAGAAAATAAAAGTAGTATTACCCTGTATGGTTTTATATATATAAATTATTTTCTAATTTTGTTCTTATTATTTTGATAAGTGATACTTTTTATTTTATACATTTTATACTTTTTATTTTACTTTAAGCAGCATTATAACTACATAATGTAGATAGCATAAGGCATTTAGATTTATTTTGTGGGCAGTTATCTTATCAGATAACTTGGTTAATGTCAAAAGAATACATATTGTGAGATTGGTAAGTGTATATGTTTCACTTCAAATATTAGTCAGATCCAGTTTCATAATCATGAAGAGTCCCTGTAGTGGATCAAATAGTCTTTTTTAACCTCTGAAAAATAAGCTAAATTATTATGGCAGTTTTGCTCTGTATAGAAAATGCATTCTTAGTAAAAATCACTTGAAAATTAGTTATAGGTACTCAAGTCTACACATTTATACATTTATAAAAGCAAAATATGGGCAGTACCTTTTCCCTCTAATAAAGTTTCCTATCCTGGTAACCAATAAGCATATATGATCATTATTAAAATAAGATTCTTGATCATCTTTTATAAAATGGATTGTTGATAGAAGCTGAAATGCTGTTTGTTTTCTCCCTTTTAGTAGCAACTGGTATATTTAGAGGTAGGTTTTAAAAACAATTTTCCTTTGCTGTGATTTTCCCAACCTGAATTCTGTTTAGAGACCGTTAGCAGCCTTTCTCAAGTGAGATGTTTTTACCGCCAACAGAAAACGACCCATACCAAATACAAGCATGGAGCCCTAGAGTGACTGGATTCTGTTTTCAGCATCTTGGGTCAGCTGGGGACAGATTTCTGCACCCTCATACTGTGAAAAAGCACCCTAGGTTGAACGTGAGATGCACATTTTACCCTTGGACAAAGTAGGTCAATGATGTAGACTGTTTAAAGATTTGTAACAATTTGAAAAAAGCTGCAGATGAACTGTATGGCCTAGAAATATCAGGAAAAAAAGTTCAGAAAAGTTGTCTTGAGTGCCTAAAAATAGGTAGCTAACAGCCTATGTTATCATCCACCACCACAGATACATCATTAAAAAGGTAAAACTCACCGCAGCGTATACCTAGACACTGCGCAGTGCCTTTCGAAGTTGAGAAAGAGATGAAGCAAACCCAAAGACGCAGTCCCACGTCCAACTGTGCAATTCACTGCAGTAACGTGGCCTGCTCTACCCGCAGCACACCCCACTCCTGCAGCTGTTGGTGAGCTCAGGGGCCAAGTGCATCCTTCCAATACCATGGGACGCGCATCACCCCGTTAGTGAGCAAGTCATCTCCTCAGGAAATCACGTGTGGCAGCAAGAGGTGATCTCTTATTGGTTCCTGAGCATCTTCACAGTGTAAAACACAAGTAAAAGACATCCGTTAATTGGTCGTTTAGGTTATTAGTAAGGCTGCCAGTCCGTGGCAGACTATTAATGAAGTTGTTGGGAGTAGGAGCAGAAGGAGGACCAACAAAGCCCAGAGGACCTCACTGTTGTGGGTCCCTGTGCTCCTTTCCTTTCCATCTTGGGACTGGGCCACAGGTGGTCCCCAAAACCTGCAGGACAGCCATGAGCATAGGTGTGGGCCTCTGCCCCTCCCGGGCGGCCAACACTGAGCCCAGCACCTGGGCAACAGCACAGGGAGCAGGGACCGCAGAGCCCTGTGCTGATAAGCAGTGCCTGCTGGCAGGGATGGGATCATCACAAGGAAGCTCTGGGGAACAGTGAAATGGCTGCATGGCAGAAGTGAATATGCGCTGATCATCAGGAATGACCCCAAAGATGTGTCTGTACCCCGGATTGCTGTAAAGAGCATAATCCCAGGGAATACCATTGCAGTGCAGGGGAGGGGGACCCATGGACTGTGGGCTCCCTGAAGGAGAAAGTGTGCAGAAGCAGGAAGTGCTGCAGGGCCTGGGGAGCCCCAGGTCTAGGAGGGCAGGTGCTGCGGATGTAGGCCCCGTAGGGCCTTCCCACCATCAGAGCAGAAATGCAGAGGAGTGGACAGGGCTACTGACCGAGGTCCTGCAGGGCCTCCTTCCAGATAGGATCGACAGGCTGGCCAGGAAAAGGACAGGAAAAGCAAGGGGAGGAGACCCAGGCTCAGCAGCCCCTGCACCTCAGTATCACTGCAGCTCCAACGCCCAATGTGGAGACCAGGCAGGGGACGCACCTGCTAAGAGCACTTGGACCCCCAGGCTGAGCGGGGCTTGGCTGAGTAACCGCCAGCTGGTAAGATGTTATTCTCTGCCCCTGCCAGCCGTCTGCCGAGAAGAAATGAATATGGGATTCCAGCAATGAGAAACTAACAAAGGTTTGGAGCTTGTGTGCTAGCTTTGTGAGTATTGGCCAGTTACCATGTGTTCTTCAGAGGTCAATTGCATTTCGATCTTTTCTGAATTACGTTTTGTTTTTCCCCTCTTTGTTTTGTGTTTGCTGTGATACCTCTTAAGGCCGCCTCTGTGTTTCTCCAAAGTGGCTCTTGGACTTGATCCAACTGCCCAGGGTAGTGTGTGTGTGTGTGTGTGTGTGTGTGCGCGCATTTGTCGATGGCTGTACTTCTATGGAGTGAGTATTTTTGCTGTGTTCACAGCTCTTTCCCGAGCCAAAGGGAGGCTGAGCTGAGTGGGTTAAGGCCTTGTAGTCAGAGCAGAGTGCATAAGCTCTGCAGCTGCTGGGGCTCTGTCCACTTGGCCTTTATGAGATCTCCCGGGGAGGATGATGAGATACTGCATTGGTTTTCACTGTCAGGTAACTGAAAGCCCTGAGTGAGAATAGGGGCCTGGGGAGATACAACACACCCATTCCCTGGGCATCGACGTGCACAGGTTCCCTGTCATCATGAAATATCCCTCCGTACACTGCACTGCCAGGCTCACAGCTCTTGGCCTCTCTTCAGTCTTTTTGATTGGCCATCAACATGTGAAGGAATAAGAGAGGCTCCCTTGAATTTCCACAGCTACAACCAAGCCTCTTTTCTGGTCTGACACTGCCTCTGAAGACAAAACGATGAATTTAAACATCACAGTGTTTTGAATCCCAAACATTCCTGTAAATTTTCTTCTCTGCTCAGCTCAAAGCACCCGTATGTGTTTTGTGTCCACTGCATCACCTGAATGAGTCGCAGTGGAGTTTTCCCATCTCCTTCACTCGACTATGCCAGCTTTTCTCCTGCTCCAACTTCCTTTGTTACCCTTTGTTGCATTTCTGAGACTGCACTCTCCCCTTTGCAGAGGAGGTGGACTCACACTTACTTTACTTCCTTTGCTCTTGACAGAGGTCACAGCACGTACTTTAGCTGTGCCATGCTTGGTGCTGAGCTCTGAATGGCAGATACGTTGTTTTCTAATTGCACCACATCTGGGAGCTCTCATGTTTTGCTTCAGCAAGAAAACTAAAAAACTGGGTGTTTGCAATGATTTCAGGTCTATTTATTGTGAGTCACGTTACCATTAACTGTGGGAACTGACATTTTACTGACATGTGATTGAATTCATAAAATACATTTTATTCTGTCTGTAATTATATAACATCTAGTTTTAAAGCCTAAAACATTAAGACCCAAATGACTGGCAAAAAGAGATTTTTAATCCAGTGAAATGAATAAATATAAGGACTTAAGAAATCATAGTACCAATCGGAATATTTTGAGAGTTATGCTACAGGACAGACTTCTCATGCACTAGCACACTATGTAAGATGACCTCTGCCCTCATGGTCATGTGATGAATGACAACATGCCTGTGCAATTTTGCTTTTATGAGCCTATAACAACTCTGAATTCCAGCAGAAAGCTATAATGTCAGAGTTGAACCAGCTTGGGACTACGCCTGGTCCAGGGGTCAGTGGGGCAGGAGCTGCAGAAAAGCAGGAGAGGCAGGTGGGGCTGCACAGGGGGCAGTGCACGCAGAGGTCCCACAAGAGAAGACTGGGGAGTCCACCCTGGGCAGATCTCGGCACCTGGGGATGGGTCCGAGCCAAGTCCATTGTGCCTTCAGGCCCACTGTGCCCACTCTACCAGGGGTGGTAGAGAAGCAAGAACAGGTGCTTTGGTATTAGAGACAGGAGTCTCTGTTCTGGCTCTGTCGACTTCTGGTTTATGTGACCTGCATGTCCTGGTCTCTTGTAGTGATGTCATAAAGATCAGGGCCCGATAAGGTATCTGGTGCATAGAGGATGCTTACTCCGTGGGGTCTATAAAGCATGGTGTAGCGCAAGGGAAAGGAGTCCTGTGTATTGTAGAGTTTATCCTTTTAAGCCAATCTTTTGCTGTTCTTATTTCCATTACCTCCATTTTATTTTATTACTTATTAATAATTTGGTTTTCTCATAAGGAGAAAGCATGTAGTGTTTAGTTTTCTAAGGCTGATTGACTTCACTTCACAGGACTGCCCTCAGTTCCATCCTTCTTCCTGCAAATGGCAGGACTTCACTCTTCTTTGGGGCTGAATACTATTCCATGGTTTATCTGTCCTGTGTTTGCTTTATCTGTTCATCTGTCCAAGGATCTTGGCTCTTTCCACAACTTGGCTCTTGTGATTTGCACTGTTATAAACACAGGCATGTCTGGATCTCTGTAATACAATATCTTTGATTCTTTGAATAATATAACCAAGAGTGGTAAAGCTAGACCAAATGGTATTTCTATTTTTAGATGAGTACCTGTGTCTATTGTGAGGAATCTCCATACCCATTTTCATAGCAGTTGTACTAGTTCACATTTGCATCAACAGTGTAGGAGGGTTCCTTTCCCATGCCCTCCTCACCAGGATTTGCTTTTTGGTATTCCTCATGATAGCCATTCCAGCTGGGGTGGGATGGACTCTCAATTTAGTTTTGATCTGAGTTTCTCTAGAAGAAGGTCTTTCCACTTTCTAATGTCTTCTTCAGTTTCTTGTTTTAGTTTTCTGTAATTTTCATTTTAGAGGACTTTCATCTCTTTGGTTAAGTTGATTCATGGGTATTTAATTTTTTAAGCAATTGTCAATGGAATCGTTTTACTGATTTCTCTCTCAGTGAGCTCATTAATGGTGTACAGGAACAATATTGGGTTTTGTGTATTGATTTTGCATCCTGAAAGTGTGCTGAATTTGTGTATCACATCTAAATGTTTTTGAGTGGAATGTTTTGGGCCTTCTCTGTAAGGAATCATTTTATCTGCAAATAGGGATCATTGGACTTCTTCCTTTCCTGTTCATAACCCTTCTGCTTTTTTTTTTCACTTGCTGAATTGCTTTGGTTAAAGTTTCAGGCACTATATTGAACAAGAAAGATGACAGTGGATACCATAGGCTTGTTCCTGATTTTAGAGGAAATGCTTTCAGTTTCCTCAAGTCAGTAGGATATTGGCTGTGGGTTTGTCATACGTGGGTTTTATTAGTTTGAGATAAGATCTTTCTATGATTATTTTAATAAGGTTTTTATCATGAAATAATGTTGGATTTTGTTGGAGGCTTTCTCTGCATCTATTGAGATTATACAATTTTTATCCTCAGTTCTATCTATGTGGGATATTAAATTCATTGATTCATGTGTCTTGAACCTCCTGGCATTCATGGGATGAAACCAATTTGGTCATAGTGAATGAAGTTTTTAGTGTATGGTTGAATTATTTTTTGCAAGGATCTTATTGAGGATTTTTTATTTCCATATTCATCAATGGTATTGGTATATAATTTTTCTTTTTGGTTGAGTCCTTGTCTGGTTTTGGTATCAGGATAAAGCTGGCTTTATAGGATGAATTTAGAAGGATTGCTTCCCTTTTTATGACATGGAAAAGTTTGAGGAGTATTAGTGTTACTTCATGAGTTCCTGGGATTTTCCTAGTTGGCAAGGTTTTTAATTACTGCATTAATGTCATTATTATTGGTCTGTGTAGGTTTTTACATCTTGGTTCAGTTTTGGTAGGTCACAGGTGTCCAAGATTTTATCCATTTCTTCTAGATGCTTCAGTTTGTTAGATTATTTAAATAACAGTCAAGCAGAGATCTGTCTGTGAAGCAATCATTGATGTGGGTTATGTGACAATGTGATATAGCGTGTTGTAGAAGGAGAGCAGAAAGTTAATTCACATGGTTACCCCCACATCTCCTTATTTATACATAAATAAGGAGACTGACCCAGTAAGACGAACTAACATACTGATAGACAGCGAACAGAATGAGAGAGAAGATGACAGCTCTCCAGCTGTGTGGCTAGGATGGACAACCCAGGGAGGCGTGCTGTGCTGCAATCTTAGGCTGCTGTGTCCAAGAGCCTCTCTTTTTCTCTGGATCGCGGCTGGCCGGGGGTTCCTAGGGCTCCCCCAGCAGGTCTGTGCCTCGGGCCCCCAGCTGCTCTCCTGCTCCCTGTGCTCCTCTCTCAGCTGTCTGCTGCTACCCTAGAGTCTGCGGACCACTCTTCTAGGAGAGCCCAGTGTGACATAGTGTCTCCCCCAGCCTGGGCCTGTGCTCTAGCTGCTGCGGCCCTTTTGGTCTGTGTGTCATGCTTCCTAGTGTGCCTGCTGCTGGAGATGCTAGCCCGGGGCCTCACTGTCAGGCCTGTCTTGCTGGCTGTGTCCACCAAGTCTCTGTCTAGTGCCAGTTCACGTGAGTCCAGGGCCTTCCCTCCTGTCTCTCTGCTTCCTGTTTCTGCACAGCCTTCTGGGTGTCTTGCCATTTCACTATCCTCACAATGCCCAGGACCCACTTCAGTGGCTTTTCTAGATGATTATTTTAGGCTCTGGGCCCCACAAGGTGGTGAGAAAGCACCCAGCCCAGCCAGTACTGAGGGTGGAGGTGGCAGTGCTGGTTTAGCTGCCCCTCCTGCTTCTTCCCATGGAGGAGTTTGTGGTCTAACAGAATGCTCCATACCCGCACTGCAAGTGGTGCTGGGTTAAGTGTGGGCTTGCTTCTTATTCCAGCAACTCCATCTCTGAATTCCACCCATCCATCTACTACCTCCTTCCAGCTGTTCCAGTGGTTGGTCACTCTCCCTAGCACCTCATGAGCCATGCACTGCTGAGCAGGGTGATTATCTTCAGAGAGTTCTGTGAGCATGATGGAGAAGCTACTGCTCAAGCTGATCTTTAGTTAAGGTTTGTGTTTTTTAAAATATTTTTGCTTTGGGGCATATTGACTTAATTTTTGTATTGCTATTTCTTTATAAAGTTATAATAAAAACAGAAATGAAAACATTAAGAAGAAAAAAAAATTTGTGGTCAGACCCAGAGAGTGAAGCAGTTTTTGAGTTCAGATGTGCATGTGGGGTCTACCAGCTGTCTGACTGGGAGATGAGGAGGGAGGAGAATAGCTGGTAGTGTTGGTGTGGAGAGCAGTGACTTGGGATGGATCATGACTGCCGATCCAGCCCACTCGGGCTATTTATTCCCTTAGTTTTTATGTTCTCTTTGGCTTTGTTACATTTGTGCTTTGGGAAAATTGGAATATGACTACGTGGTCTTTCTCTTGTGGGTGCTGGAGGAATTCACTTCTGCCCAATGCATTGGATGAGATGTATACGCAAGCCCAAGGTGAGGTCAAGTGGTTTGAGAACAGAGCGGGCCAGACATGGGGGCAGCGATGTGAAAAGCATAACAGGGAGGAGAGAGAAACCACAAAAGGAAATCTAAAGTAGTAGTCTTTATCCTTGTTGTATATTATAGAACCTTTAGTTTTTCCAGAAAAATACATATGCCAGGCTTCAAATTCAGATTCTGATATTACTGGTCTGAATAGGGTGTGGGAATTGATGTTGCTCAAAACTTCCTGAGTGGTTCTAAAGCAGAACCAAGACTAAGGACCACTCATCTACCCTAGGGCAAAAGTCTCAGATAGCTATTTCTCATGTGTGATGCAAAGCCACGATTCTAATAATCAGAGACTTAACACACACACACACACACACACACACATTGACACACTTCAAGTAAAAATCGAATCATGCTGTTGTTCTAGATCTTTGTAGAATGATGTGTGAATGGGCAAGGTATGAAGTGGATAGTTTTGTTTAAGACATGGAGAAGTATGCACTTCACTTTTTGATCCAGTGGAATTGCTAAGTTGAAATTTTGAGTTGGTAGGGAGTTAGATGTCATTATAGTCTGTTTTATGTGAAGGTAGCAATTTTTTCAATATCCATGACAAAGGAGCAATTGGTGGGAAGACACAGCAAAGAGAAAAGCAAAAAGAGTCTGGGGCTTGACCTTCACATGTTTGAGCTGCAGAGAGTAAAGGAGGCTGGTACAACAGCAATGTTCCATTGGCAGCCTTGAAAGAAAGAGCCCAGGTACCCTTACCCTGTTGCAGTGTCAGTGTGAGAGTCCTGCAGAATCCTGGGGGAACTAGGAGTTGGGAGTCAGGAGGAGACAGCTGGTTGGCCAAGAACAGAGCTGCACTGGTAATCTGCTGCTAGGACAAGATGCCTGAAATACGTGTCCTAAAGAGGAAAGATGTATTGCGACTTGCAGTTTCCTCAGTTTCAGGCCTGGGAGCTGGTTGTGTTGCCCTAGGCCTGAAGTGAGGCGGAAATCATGGTGGAAAGGCGTGTTGGGCGGAACTCGTCAGATCCAGGCAAAAAGAAAGGGAAAGAGCTGGACAGGAAGGGCCGGGATCGGACGCCACCTCAGGGCCACAGCCCTGTGACCTGCTCTGCCCCATCAGGCCTGCCTCTCCATGAGCCATGGGGCTCGCCCTCAGAGGGCAAGTTCACCAATAGTCAGTGCCTTCCCTGTCCTCTCAGTTCCGAAAATCTCACCAGGCAGTAAGCAAGCCTTCCACACACGGATTTTAGGGGACATTTTGGATCCCAGCCCTACTAAGGATTAAGGAAGAGAGACAATTGGCATACTTTAATTTGTATATGCAAATGGTTTAGGGAGGTCAGACAGCAAATGCTCAGACACAGCGTAGCAGGAAATAATCATTCTACAGTGGTTTTGTTACAAATAAAACTTCTGTTGCTCAGGAAAATATTTCTAATCCAAATGTCACGTTGTGGCAGGTGTGGTGGGGAAGGCCTGTAATCCCAACATTCTGAGGTGCTGAGGCAGGGAGGTCACAGGTTTGAGCCCAGTGTGGTTGACTCAGCTGGTTAGTGTGACAGACAAATGAATAGATAAGGGCTGGAGATGTAGCTCAGTATGAAGGCACTGGGTTCAGTCCTCAGCATTGCAAAAAACATATAAATAAATAAATAAATAAAAAAGAAAGATGATGAGTCATATGTACTTACTATATATTGTAATACTCTTAATATAATATAAACCCAGAAACCCATCTCGGACCCTGAATGAGGTATATTCTCACATAACTCACCAGAGTACGGGCCTTTTGTGGTAAGAAGAGTGGATTTAACAGGTTTCATAACTGGCCTAACATTTCAAAGAAATGTAGATTTCCTGGAGATATAACTTCCTTTTTATACTTGCTGTTTTCAGTGTAGAAACTGGCTTTTCCTCACACATATCGGGAGATTAATACAATGTGTGGTTGCTCACCCTGTGTAGAACCTCTCTGAGCAACAGGCAGTGTTGCAGCAGTGCAGTGAGAGTGTTCAGAGACTCACCGAAGGCTTGGCTAAGGGGCTCTTCCTTGAAAGAAGGGTCATGTTCACGCTGATGGAAGCAAGGCATTTTATACTTTATTTCCCTCAGAAATTTGTTTAATATAGCACTGCTATTCCTTAGGCCTCCAGCGTTGAGTCCAGCCATGGTCTGTCCCCTTTGGGCCAGGTGATACTTTCCCTTGCAGTGTGGCCCCTTCCTCCTCCTGTGGGCCGGATACCTGGCATCCTGCAGCTGCTGCCTTGTTAAAGCTAACTGTCCACCCCAGAGTCCGACGATTTCTTTATGCAGCCAACTCCCCACCCTGTTGTGACACCTGAACTACCACCCCGTGGCCCTAAATAAAGGCGGGGTCCTACAGACTCTCTCTGTTCTCACCTACCTGTTGGGCTCCCAGTCACCCTCAGATTCCTCACAGGCCTCTTGTTGCCCCTAAATTCTCTGGGATTCTAAGTAATGAATTTCTCATTCATACATTTCGGTTTCACCTCCTCACCGTGGGCCAGCTGACTGACACCCCGAACCTAACTTTACCTCACCCAGGGCTCTCCCGAAGAGTGGCTCTCTTCCTGATGGTTGCTCTTAGCAGAGAGGCTTAACGATCAAATTAGAAAGAAGCCATGACAACAAAAATCACAACAATATTTTTTATTTTGCAATTTGAGTTTCACTTAGACTTCAGAAGAGTTTTGTGACTAACGGTTTCTGTATAAAAGTACACTTCGTTCACAGTTGGTCAGATGGCAGAACATGAGACGGAGGAATAAAAAGGATGCAGGGAGAGGTGAATGCTGTTTTCAGAACATGGATACTTCTCGGGTGTCAATAAGAGAAGAAACCTGACAATGCAATCTAAGCACTCAGTGAGATTTGGAATAAAGGGATGCACAGAATACATTTAGGTCTACTCCTCCTCCAAATGCCTTGAGCTGAAAACAAAAGTCTATAAATACTGACACGTCAGTACGCTAACACATAAGTGAACTTTATAGTTGTGTCGGTATTCTAAGGGATCTATGTAAAGCAGAAACTACTCCGAGTTAGGGCAAAGGCAGCAGGATCAGGGAAGCACCTGTGGAGGAAAAAGTACTGGAGAGAAGGCTTGGTCGCAGGGAGTGGGTGAAGACTTAGGGGAAGAAGTGAGTGCCAGTGCGGGTGGCCCCTGATGGTGGGCAGCTGAGAAAGTGCATTTGGAGAGGTGAGATGTGCTGGTCCCACCCTTTCTCCGTGACTGTGGAGCCTCAAACACAGTGCTGTCTGCCCTGTGACCTCGTCAGTCAGAATTTGTAGTAGATCCTGAGCGGTAGGGCCAGGCCACAGACAGCTGTCTGCCCATGAAAGTGAAAGGAATACCCTTTCCCTGGACTGACGGACATAGCCCAAGCCCCTTAGGTGCACTGAGTCACTCTGCCTTCGCCAGATCACAGCAGACAGCTGACGCAGAGCCACATCAGCAGAGCACTGTGCGCACCTCCAGTCTGAAGACTCGGTAATCACCAAGGTTGGACTGGAACCATGGGCATGAGATGGGGCCATCAAAAGCAATAAAGGGGGAGTGAATCAGGTAACATAGTGAGTAGAGCATTTTACAGCAAGTTCAGTGAATAATTTCAGGTGAATTGGGGAGGACTTTGCATCCATAAAATTCTTGGGAATGAAAGGTTACATCTGAAACGAGAAGCTCTAAAAAGATGGAATGAATACAATAAAGTGGATGTAAAGATGCAAAGATTTTGACAGAATGCAATGCAGAAGGACAAAATAACACATAGTGGAGTAAAAGCAAATAGGAAAATTGAGACAGAAAGAATAAATTAAAATGTTCAAACATCTAAAGAAGGCATGGAGAACAAAGGTAAAGGAGAAGAAATGGTCAAAGCAATAATAAAAGATCATTTCAAAAGATTGAGAAAGACACAATTTTGGGGAAAGACTTGCTGAGCAGGCACAAAAATGAACAGAACAAATAGATCCCAACAAAATGTGCTGAAACATCAAAACTACTGAGGATAAAAATAAAGCCCAGGATGGTCAGAGTGGGGAACAGGTTTCCTACAAGACAACTTTATTCTCTGTTATGGTACAATGAATATTCCTTTTTTAAAATAATTAAGTTTATTGGTACAATTTAGATATATGTAATGATCACATTCATCACAGGGAATTTGCATCTCTACATGATATATCTTGATTCTTATTTTTTTCCATTCCCCTACCTCCCTTCAACCCTTCTCCTTTTTATTTACAAAAGCTTTGTTTCCATTTTATCTTTCTTTTCTTTTTCTCTTTCCCCCTCCCTAAAATGTTTAAAAGGTATAATGAACATTTCTTAAAATAAAAGAGAACTGTAGGCTAATTCATTAACAAACACTTGCAAAACTGAAAATATACTAGCAAATAGATTCCAATAATATAATAAAATATTTGATTAATATATCATGTCATATATATCTTGTAAATATAAAAATAATTCAATTTAGGAAATATATTAAAGGAATTTGGTGCATTAAATTTTAAGAAAATAGTATGATCACTTGACAAAATACCAAAGAAACTAAAGCATAATACTTAATGTGAATTTCTAGTAAAGTAGGGCTAGCCTGTCCTTAGTCTGTTAAGGTATAGTTATCAAAGACTCAGAAAATACAAGAACAGTGAGAGATTAGAGACACTGCTGTTAATCATTGAACAATGTACCCTGAGCCTTGTTCAGCAGCACATTTATTGACACACTGCTATCCCTAGTGTTGCTCAAGCAGGTGTCATTTCAACCAGTCTATTCATGTACTGAATAAATTCAAAACATTATCACTTTTACATTTCCTGTTATATTATCTAATAAAAATTAATGAAAAACATGCAATTTTTGGTCATTTTGTTTTTAAATAATTGTACTGCTAAGTGGTTAAAGTCAAAACAGGACACTGATGCCAATTATCATGGTACTGTTCAGTCTACATTAGGTTTATCTAATAAAAGTAAGACTAAAAATGTACTTCAGTACGTCTCTACTCAATGTTTCTACGTTTCAAATGCCTCTAACAATCCGTTGTGAAATACATTGTTAAATGGCTTTCAAAGTGTTTTTACTAATTTAAACTTTCACTGTTAGCAAATGATATTTCTACTACTTCAAATTATTAACAACATTCAGTATTGTTGGTCTGTTTTGGCCAGTTTGATATGTGCACTGATATCTTGTGGTTTTACTTTGTGTTTCTCTGACTACTTGACTGGTAGCACATTTCCATATGTTTGGAAACAAGTTGAATGTCCTCTAAATGTGACTATTAATTAAGTATCCTCTCTACTTTAAAAATTGTATTATCGATACTTTTGCTATGGTTTGTATAAGTTCTTTATAGTGTTCAGGATGTAGACTTTCTTGATCAGATATGGTCCAAGTGTTGTGTAGTCCTTCTTTGATGTTTGCCTTTGTCCTCTTTAAATGCTATCACTTGATAAATGCCAGTTTTTAATTTCAATTTTAATGTAGAACAGTGTATTGATCTTTCCCAATAGTATATTTTGTATCTTATTTAGTAAAGAGCAATCTATTGCAAAATAAATGGATGACTAAATCAGTGAGTCCATTTCAAGTATAAAAGCAAAGCTTTCTAAAGTTTATTTCTTAGCATATCTTAATGTTCAAATTAATGCACAAAATGAACAGTATTGCTTCAAAAATTGTTAATAACTGGATATATAGAACTTTGAACCTAATAACTACAAAATATGCATTCTTTATAAGTATGTATGAAACATCTACTCTTACATATTTTACATACGTACAACAAGGTTGTTTTGAAAAATAACGTTTCACTGCCTAAAAACAGTAGTTCCAGTTAACAAATCTTTTAAAAGAAGCATGAACTCTTTAGCCATAAAATACAAACTTATCAGGAGAAATTCAAAGCCTGTGTAGCTGGGAGGCCAGGAAGCCAAGAGACATCAGGCTGTGGACACTCTGAGGTCTCTAGGGTTCAGTTGCTGCTTAATTTCTTGCACAGCATGCTGATCTTTGGTCTTGGCATCTCCTTTATTGAAGCAGGATATGGAATTCTATGCTCTCAAATCTGTCATGTTTCAAACTGTGTTCTGCATTTTGGTATTCACTAACTGCTATTCTCTTTTTAAAAATTTATATCATCACTGTGGGAGGCTGAGGCAGGAGGATCAGAAGTTTGAGCCCAGCCTGGGCAGCTTAAACAGTGAGACCCTGTCCCAGTATGAAAGAAAAAGTCTAAACAACATAATTTTCTCAGGAAGAAAAGAAATAAACACTTCAAATTATAATCTATTGCTCTTTATCTATGCCAAATTCACTAAATCACATTCTGTTAAAAACTATTATTTCATTTAATTAAAATTAAGTATATAAACTTTTTCTTCATAATTATGCTATGTATAATCATATGTATGTATAATCATATATGTGTTATTTAAAGTATCTGAAAAATGATAGTGACTATCTATAATGTGAGAAGGTTAAATAAAGTGCTAACATTTCCCACGATAGGACTAATATTCTTCTTTCATGTATTTGTAACATAAAGTGTGATCAGCACACAGGGCTTGAATCAATCTTTAGACCTATTGTTGAGTTCAGCACTTTCTCTTTTTCTTTGATAAGTTTAAGAATTTTTGCAGGGGGCAGAAATCTATTTTGTGCCTCATAATTTCAAGTTTAGAAAAGTCAGGATTATACACTAAACATCCTAGTTTTGTTAATAACCTATTATAAATTTAGCATCAAAAATGTATATAAAGCAATGTTTTGGGCTTATTCCACCAGTTGGGGAATAAGTTTCTTGAGTTTACTGGCTGCTGTGTAAATTAGTACTTCACTTTTGTTGTATTATAACTATAGCTTTTAGACTACCTAGGGTGCTCTTTAGTTTTGCTATTATAGAATTTGGTGAACAAGATTATAGTGAATGAACATGAGTTTTAGATTCTGACCATGTGAGGAGATGGACATAAAACTTCCAAAATATTATAAGGTTGCATTTAATTCTATATGTAAATTGCTGAAAAAAGGTAGAACTATTTTGAAATCTTAATTTTCAGCCAGAAAACATCCACTTTTGAAAACCAAAAGCAAAAATTAGTCCAATAGCTATGGGAAAAGAGAAGTTGTTTCAACTGTGAAATCTATTTACTGAACTCAAGGCTGGGAAGAATCAGGGTCAGAGAGCGAAGAGCCAGGAGAGGCAACTGGGACCCGGAGCTGGAAGCAAGCACGTGGCTTCGCTTAGATGAGAAGAGCAAAGCTCAGTAAAAGGTGGTATTAGGAAGCAGGGCACCCAGAGATGGAGGGAGGGAGGGGAAGGCCAGGCGGGAAAGGGGTAAAATAGTGTTATGTGTTGTGTGCATGCCCAGCTCCCTGTGAGGAATGTCATCGTTATGTACAACGAACATATACTAATAAAATTTAAAAAAATAAATTAAGGGCTTCATTCAGGGTTACAGAAATACATATAATCAGACTCCTTCCCCTCCTCTGTCAAGGTGACCAAGGGGTCACCACTGTGAGGAGAATCAAATAATGGTTTATATTTACTTACATGTACTGTTTTGTTGCAGCTGCCTCATAAATCCTCAGCTGCTGATCAAACTGACCTGTTGATGTCCACTTCTTGAACATTCACTTTTTCCAAGAATGCATCACACTTTGGAGTATTTTGTGTAGGATGATTCCAGTCCCAACTGGCCCCTAACCCTGGCCACAGTGGGCCCTGGACTCTGTTTAATGTGCATTCTTATTTCATTCTAAAATATCACCTCTTGGAAAGGTACCTCCGACGGATTCCGCTGACGGAGAACCATCTCCTCCCTGCCCCCTGCCTTCCGTGGCTCACTGAGACCCCATATTCCACCTTCGGGCTGACCTCTTTATGATGCCCTTAATAATTTCCCCTGTCTTCGCATCGCAGAGCTTTTTAAAGCTCTCTCTTTGTCCCAGTTGTCTTTGTTTTCCATGGGCACAACAGAACAACTGAATTTTCTGGCGGGGGCAGGGGAATCACCAGCCTAGAATACTGGTTTTACTCTAATTCCCACAAACCTGACCAGCACTGAATAATGTCCAGCAATACATTTATGTGTCCGTGGTCCAGCTGCTTTCCTTTTCTTTGAAAAGACTATTTAAAAACACTGTTTTCTCCTAACCTCCCCATGCCTTACATCTTCCCCTCATTCTCAGCTGATAGCCTTCCCCACACCTCACTGATCAAATCCAGGCAGACAAGAGCTTCTCTGTCACTGTCAACACCCTTATCTGCCTCCTCCTCCATACCCTGTGCCTTCTCTCCTTCTGTGATTGAAGAGCCACCCTTGTTCCTACCAAGGACTCCCTGCACTCGCCCTCTGTGCTCTCCGCTCTCTCTCATTGTGATTTCAAAACCCCTTTGGCCTCACCTCAGTGCTCCACTGCTATCCTCCTTCACTTTGCTCTGCAAGGCAAAACTGCAAACCTGAGCCCCCCACTTTCTCTTTCCCCCAGGCACCGGGCTTCTCTCCACACTGAATCACACAGGACAGCCCTCTATTGTCCTCAGGATGTTTTTGGATGCACTTGCTTCAGCTGGCTACTCTCTCATTTTGGAAAAATTTTTCCTTTGGTGCTTTCCATAAAACTACATTCTCCAGAGATTACTTTCCCACATTCTTTCCATCTCAGTGGCCACTTCTTCAGCCTCCTGTGTCCCCTGAATGTCTGGTGGCTCTGGGCCGAGTGCCACAGGATGCCCTTTCTGCATTGTCCTTCACCAACCACATCTGGCTTCCAAAATCTATGGACTCACCTATTTTTCTCGAACCCAGAGCTCTGTAAACCTGCAGACTCAAATATCCAACTCCCTCTTGGACGGTCTCCCTAGGATGTCTAATCGGTACCCAAGATTAACTTATACAAAGTGTTTGTTTGCATCTCTCCCAACACCAAACTATTTCTCCCTGGTTTTTCCGGTTGTAATTTGAGACAGTACCATCCACACACTGTTTCCTGCAGAAAAAGGGCCTTGTCCATGACTGCAGGCTAGTTTGTCCTCTTCATTCACTCCGCCTGCGGTCTTTTCGGTGGAGACAGGCAGCGCTGTTCCCGTTAGATGGGGCGTGCTTGTGTAATTGTCATGAAACCCAATGAAGTGAATCTCAAAATCGATTTCTCAGGGACTTTGCAACAACCATGGGTTTCCCTTGGATGCTATGGTATCTGCCCAGCTGCTCCTGCTATGCTTTCCTGCACTGCCTATGGAACTGTCAGTATTAGCTTTTAAAAATAATGCTTGCATCATGTTGCTTTCTTGACTAAATGTCTGCATGGAATTTGAAAGTCCATTCCGATTGTCACCTGGCCCCTTTGTGCTTATGGGTTGAATCTTCACCCCAGTCCTCCTGCCCAGCTCTTTCAAGATCCTCCCACCTTCAGTCTGCTTCCTCTCTATCTAACTCTCCTCTTCCTGACCTTCGGACAGCCTGGGCACCTCTTCTTCAGGTGTCTGCCTTCCAGTTGACCTCAGGCAGCACTGTGTCCTCCCCAGGGCTGGGCAGGGCAGTGAAGGCACCTCACTTAGCATTCACCATGGTCTTTGATTAATTAAATGTCAAGCTGCTTGTTAACTTGTCCATCTTTGGCCACTGGTTAAGATCCAAAATAACAGGAACATTCTCCTATTCACCTTAACCTGTAAATTAGTGTTTCAGGTAGATGCTCACCAAATATTTATTGCATGGATGAACGATGTAATGGGATTGGCATTGTTATCTCTGTTTAGAAAGTAGACTGACTGAAGTTTGGTGTCTTGTTCAATAATGCATTACTGGACAATGACTAACTCTGGTTGTTAGGAGTCAGGGGCTAGTTTTGAGAATGGTTAAGGGAAATCAGGTTCAGAATCACCTCACTACCTGTTTTGCATGGACACATGTCTAGAGCAAACATCTAAAGATTGTTTCTCTGGGTACTTGGTGTCTCGCAATTCCTATGGGATGATTCATGGAAGATGGTGCAGGGAACCTGTAAAGCAGCTGACTGGCTTTTTAGGCGGAGATCTCTAGCTGTGTCAAGGTGTGTAAGACTTTGCCAGTGGAGGGTCAGCGGGGCAGCCAGACAGCTGCTTGAGGGGGTGACAGCTGGCTGTGCCCTGAGGTTGTGTGAGTGGAGATGGAAAATACCGAGCAGTCTGGGGCCATGGATGCGAGTCAGGAGAACTTAAAAGGACATGGCAGGTACCCAGAAGGGAAAATTAGCTGCTATAACCAGGGCCACTCCAGAAATGTGGAAATCTAAGCAGTAAATTAGACTTTGGGTCAAAATTTCCTTGAAGCTCTGGAAAAAAGAATTCTAGTAACAATGATACTTGATTTAGGAAATTAAGTTAATCAAATCATTTAAAAATCAGCTAAGGGCAAGGTAGGTTAAATGAATATCACTGAAGCAGTGACGGACAATGGAGCCGAGACCTCACATGCTCTGGCAGAGGAATTCTGCCTGCTTTGAGAACCCCGATGCATGCGGCAAGGCAGAGAGGGCCCCAGGTGTGCAGGGATCCACCCAGGTTATTGCAGGGACCTGAAAGGTTATTCCTCTGCCACAGCTACTGGAAGAAAACATCACAGTGATCTGGAAATATCATTGTGTTCACATCTTAAATGAAAGGCCTATTGCAGTAAGTTTTCTCTTTGTTCTTTGTTTTAGTAGTTACTTTGGTGTAGCAAAACCCAAACCCATTAGAAATCACAGAACCTAGTGTGCTCACGGAGAAGCATTTAGGGCATTTTAGCTCTACAACAGCCTTCTCTCATTGTAGTAATTTTTCAAAATGATAGGGATAAAATTCTTCAAAATCACATAGAAAGCAACACAAAGCTACAGGTCGTATCATTTTGCCCTCCTTCCCTTCAGTTTGTCCCCATGATGCTGCCCTTCAGCTCCTGTTTCCTGCTTGTGATAGTTAATTTTATAGTTAGCTCAGGACAGCTCTGGTTCCCAGATGCTTAGTCAGCACTCATCCAGATGTTGGCGTAAGGTAGTTTGTGGATGTGATGGGTTTTAATAGTTAATTGACTTTAAATAAAGAAGGTTATATTCCAATATCTGCATGGGTACCATTCAATTAGTTGAAGGCTTTAAGAACAAAAACAGAAGTTTCCTAGAGGAGAAGGAATTCTGTTTCAAGACTAATCATCCATTTCTGTTGGACCCATGTGCTGCCACACTACACTTTTCTGACCTCTCCCTCCCTCCTGCTATTCACATAATATACCCTTGCATGATTCTTACCCCTCACCTGTGTTTGCTTGGACTTTTTTGTTTCAGATGTGGATGCCTTACAAATTTGTAGAAGAATAAATGTTTCTCTGTTGGGTTTTAATAACTTTATTGAAGATAGTTCATATTTTCTAGCCCTTTGATGAAAATAATACAATGGATCATATTCTTTATGGAAGAGTTTATAGTAAATTCTTGATAACTTTCTGGGATTATAAGTGATAGTTTGAGCTATGCCCAAGAGTTTGCACATGTATGTATGTATATGTGTGTGTGTATATATATATATATATATATAGTTAGTTAGTTACATGTGTGTGTGTATATATATTTACAGCTTAATTATCTTGATTGGTTCCCATGAAATTTTGATCAGTGGCAAACCTCTCTGGGGCCCAAATCTTGGCACAGTGCAGCATAGCACTCACCTGTGAAATGCTGGGTCATAAGGGGCAGAACACACATTCACTGCATCACATGTGTAAAACAAGATATTTCTGCAGAGGAGAAATATTTCCTCAGAGGAGTGTAAGTTTTCTACCTGAAAAAGCATGTCTTCTTCAAACTGATGAAATTTACTATGTGTTATGTCATCCTTTTTACTTATGAAATTCTGATCCTATATGGACCCAGTGTTTTGAACTTTGCTCCACACAGTGGAGAAGCCATGATTGTCTCTTTAAAAATCAGTTCTGTCTCTATGATGCAATCAGCCATGTCTCTAAATTTCTGGTAGGCTGAAATTAAATTTTTATTGGTGCATTTTTACTCAATTTTATGACAATATTTTGACCACCCAACAAATGCTAATCACCCAGCTAACCGTCCACCCAACAAAGATAAATAGGAACTCACAGCCAGGTCAAAGTGTAGTTACCACATAGATCACATCTCCTTGTTCTCAACCAGTTCATTTTCTGTCTCAAAGTTGTCAGACCTGATTTCTTGCCAGGTTACTGTTTCTTCTGAGATTATGCTTGTCCCAGCATACACTAAATTTACATTTATTACAAATTCAATCAGCTTTCCTAGAGTGAAAGTAAAATTCATCTGCTTGTGGTTCCTCAGTAGTTCCTGAAATTCTTGTGGAAGCAGCAATATTTGAGTTTCAGTTGGCTTTCTGCATGACAAATAGTCTAGTTTAGGACATGACTCAATTGATGATTTTTCAATGGCATAAAGAAGATACATTTTTCTCAAATCTGGAAAAGTTATTTATTAGTGCAGACAAATATTTAGTACTACCATTAATATTATAAAAGTCAAAGAGCACAATTAAATGACTCTCAAGTATTAAAGGAAAATATTAAAAGAAGCATTAAGCAAAGCTGAGATATATAATGCATGTGACACCAAATCTTTTGGAATGGGAATTAGATAAAGTGATTTAAACATGACATGATCCTTAAGGAGGAATTTGGATGGTAAAAATGTATAATGCATAAAATGGCATATGATATATAATTAGATCTGATATAAGTTGGTATAATATGCATTAAACTGTAAGCATAACTGAAAGTCTCCCCTCAATGTTTTACTTCTAAAAACTGGGGATACTGAAATTAGATAAACTGAATTTTTTTTGTGGCAATGGGGATTGATCTCAGGGCCTTTCCAATGTGTTACATCCTAGACATTTTTTACTTCTTATTTTGAGCCCAGCCTAGGCTCATTCTTGCCATCCTTGGGATTACAGGTGTACTACTGTGCCTGTTTAAAACAAACTTTCAGAGACAATGTCAAGCAGAATACAGAAATAGATATGTGGGACTCATCCTAGCAGCCACTGTGTACCATAGCAACAAAAGCAAACCATAATATGGGCATCACACATAGTGCACATTTTTTTTGTATCCATTGAGCAAATACCATTTTATTGGTACATGCTAGGTACAGTTAACAGATTAAGCACTATATAACCTGCTTTAGCTATATCACGTGTTATGCCATGCAAAACTTCTACAGGAATATTTATGAGTTACTTCCATGTATTTTTGATTTCCACTTCTCATATTTTTAAGGCAAATGTACCAATCCACGAGGTGCACCTGCTCATGCAGAACCATTGACACACCTGTTTCACACTCAATGTGATTATGAAGCCTCTGCAGACACCAGCCCTTGTGCTTTGGGTGGGTGTAGGCACGTCATATCTGTTTTATCCATCAAACTAAGATGTGCACGTCAACCTGTAAGAGTCAACCAACTACCTGCAGTTTGTGTTATTTTCATGCTTCTTTACTTCACTGAAGGTTTGGAGAAACAGTAGCTTTCCTCTATGCTATTTTATGATTGTTTCAAAAATAGCTACTAAATGTCACATAAATACTTGTTTGAGACATTTTTTAATTCTTCTTTTTGAAGCTTTTTCTCAGTGAAAGGGAGATAAAAGATTGGAGTCCTTCCCAGTTAATGTCTGTCACTCAGGTGAGAAGCCTACCTGCTAACTGCTGACTGTTGTATTCTGTGACATCGGGGTTGTTTAGCTCTACTCATCAGAGTAGCCTTCTTGGTTATGGAAGAAATCCTCAAAGGAAAACTAAGAGGGATGTATTCATCTGTTTTCTTTTGCTACCACAAAATAACTGAATCTGGGTACCTAATGAAGAAAAGTATATTTTCTTGGCATTTTGAAGGCCAGGACTCCATAGGGAGGTGGCCCCTCCTGGACTCTGAGGAGGGCCTGGTGGCAGATGACATCACATTGGTGACCACACGTGGAAAGACCACAGGTGAGCCAGGAGCTTAGGTGGATTAAAGGCCCCGTCTTGCTTTTTTGAAATCCTAACTTGCTCTTGTGGAATTCACTCCCTCCGAGGCCCCAGGAGGTTGCTCCAGGACCTCCTTCCTGGGTGCTGGGGCTCACTTGCAAGGATGCCATGTGTCAATACTACCACGCTGTGGGCCAGGGTTTCGGGGCCTTGATCTCCAGGGCCACACTCAGACCCCACCCACCCGCAGCACAGGGCTTCGTAACTGTGTTGAATGTGAAACAGGGGTGTCAATGGTTCTGCATGAGCAGGTGCACCTCGTGGATCGGTCCATGTGCCTTAATAATATGAGAAGTGGAAATCAAAACTACATGGAAGTAACTCATAGATATTCCTGTAAATAACAGCAATAGAGACGGATATGTACACAAACATCTGAAGATGGTATTCTCATGACAAAAGAAATGGACAAAGAACAAGAAAATGAATTCTCTATGGATAGGAGGAGGCTCATACATCTGGGAAAGATAAATGCTTGGAAACAAGATGCCCAGGGGCATGAATAAGCCGGAAGTAGTATTGTGTGAAAGAGTTGTGGTGACAGAGAAGAGCAAGTAGGCGCGAGCTGATGCGTCGTCACACGGGGTCCGACCCGCCTCCTCCTCGCACTGCGAGAGGCAGGGCGGGGCCTCTTCACCGGGTATGGACGCCTCACAGCTGGGGTAAGCGACGGTGCTCTGTCTGTGGTCTCACAGGGGTCGTATTCGGAACGCAAGAAGTGCAGAGCAGTGGTCAGGGTGCTCAGGAGCAGGCAGGACGGGTGGTACAGAGGACACCGGAGAAAGAAACATCGCGTGGGGCAGCTCAGAAGTGGGTGTGCTCACAACAACCTGGAGACTGTCAACCCTGGGGAGAGAGGGGTGTTCATCATTCAGCACGGGATTAAGGGCTGGGCTTCCGGTGGAAGCAGCTCAGGGAGAGTAAGGAAAGCAGAGGGGAAGCGGCAGTCACAACACCCAGCCAAAGGCCACCGAGCGAGCGCAGCAGCACAGCAGGGGCCTTAGTGTGCAGTTTGCTCTTCCAGGGATCTGAGCGACCCTAAAGACCTCACCTCCTGATTCCCTTTCCTCCTTCTAGTTTTACCCCTCTCGTTTGAACCCTATGTCTGTGTCCCTTTGTGCCGATACCTTGCATGGACCATCGTGGATTCCTGCCCACTTAAATATACTGGCTTTAAAATTTACCTTTCGGCCTTGAGGTAGCAATCATTTTGCAAGCACCAGAAGCAACGTTTTCCTCACAAATTTACCTTGTTGTGATCCACAGGGTTACCCTATTTTCAGATGCTACAGAATACATTTTTATAACCATAATTCCTCCTTGCTCTGTTAAAGACACCCCAGAGGTACAGGGCTTGAAGTGTTTTATTGAAGTGTTTTATGGCGTCATTATTTCATTAAGTCTCGCCCGGCAAAAAAGTTTGTATTAATGTGAATTTTGAACCAGTTTGGGCATAAATTATGTGTGGGGGATGTAGACGGAAGCGCAGTATTCTTTCATTGTGGAACAACTGCCTTCTTTTAAAAGAACGGCCTCATTTCTGTGAAGTCCCGTGTTTTAAACTTTACAAACAAATAACTGTGAAGAGTGGAATGGAGCGATGTTCAGGAAAGCAAGCGCCTTTGTCCCTCCTGGTGCAGAACGGGCCACAAAAGCTCCCTAGAACCGAGGGTTCCAGGCAGCAGAGCTCCAGGAAAACCCAAGGGCCGGGCCGAGTCCTTGATCCGGAAGCAGGAACTAAAATACTCCATGTTCTTTACAAAAATAACACCATTTCCAGGCCGTGAGAATGGCAATGTGGGAGAATTCATCTCACAGCTACAAACGGAGGAATACATTTTAATAGAGCGCATGCTTTGGAAAAACATTAAATTTGCACCTAGAAAATTGCTTTTACCTCGTCTTTCATGTTTTCTTTTAGTTTTTCTTCTTGAATTCCCGCTTAAGTTAATATATCAGGCGTGGGATGGCGTGTTGTTTTCACAATGTCGGCGGCTGTGTGCGTCCTGGGAAAGGCAGGAGATTGCCCTTCCTTGTCCTGTGCCCGACACACACGTGGAATCAGAGGTCTCTCCTGGTTCACAGCGACAGCAGAGCTGCTTGCTCCTGGGGTGGGGATCACAGGGAGGGCCCCGTGCTTCGTATCGAGTGGATGGCCAGTGGGCACCTGGAAGTCCTCCCCTGAACGGATGGAGGACAATAGCCAGAGAGACGGCCACTGCTCTGACTTCAGAGGGGAAATGCTTCTCTGAGCTAAGCTGCAGACATTTCTCTCTCCGACTCCAGTGCACTTCTAAAGAAACCAGTCGAAGAAACGTGCCTTGAGAAGTGTGCCAGGCATCGCTTGGAAAGAGGCCATCACTGGGAGCTGCTCAATCCTGATTTAGCATCATTGGTTTAGAAACAGGAAAACCTCCTGAAGCCTGAAAGTATAGATACTGATCTACCTGTCTTTACTATGGCAGTGAAGATGGAGAAAAACACAAAGAATTAAAAGGGGACAAATTATATCGCATCCAGGCACTGACTACACATCCTTCACAGGGGATCTCTCAGTGGAGTGGGACTGGACCCGGAAGGGCACTAGTAGGAGGCGCTAAGGGGCAACTCAGGAGTGTGTACTCTAAGGGCCAGCCTCAGACCCAGAGGGCAAAGCCCGACACACTGGGAGAAGCTTTTCTAGAATGAACAGTATATATCACACTTTTTGGAATTAGTGAAATAATGAAAGTTAAGACTTGCTATCATTCTAAGAATCAAAAGTAGATTACAAATTAATTTTCTTTACAAATGCTGTATTTCTTTTGAAATGCACTGGCTTCAGTTTTCAGGTTTTGTGATTGCTCCACCTTACTGCCAAGGCTAGCGCGTTCACTCGCGCTTCTCAAGGCGTCCGGCAGTCAGCGCGCGCCCAACACAGGCCCTGGAAGGCGCGGAGGAGGAGGGCAACGCCCGGATCGCGGACACTCAGGGCCGGCCCGTGACTGGCGGCACCAGGAGAGCAGTCAGTAGCCATGCACATCACATCGAGGTTTTAATAGCCGCAGCGCAGGCCGCGGGCTCAGGCCTTCCGGCGCAGGACCGACCAGCACACGCAGGAGCAGAGCGCCAGGACGCCGGCCAAGGCCCAGGCCGCCGGCAGCGGCACACAGGGGCTGGCACGCGGGCCGGCTGCGGGGGGCGCCTCGGGGGGCGGCGGGGGCGCCAGGCGCTGTGGGCCCGCGAACGGCCGTGCGGCTGCCGTGCAGGAAGAAGCCGGGGGCGCACGCGTAGGTCGCGGCCTCCCGGAACCGGAAGGCGCCCTTGCGGCCCAAGCGGCGGCCCTTCGCGACCTCGGGGGGCGGCGGGCACGCGACCCGCTTGCAGGCCGGGGCCTCCCGCTCTAGCGCACCTCCGACGCGTGCAGCTCGCACCGCGGGACCTCGCTGCCAGACAGGTAGAAGCCGGCGTCCATCTGGAGGTCGCACGAACGCTTGAAACACTGGTCCGCGGACACCGGCGACCACCGCCCGCTGGGCCTGCAAAGCGCCAGGGTGAGAATCTCCTGGCGACGCAGGTACCCCGGCCTGCACCGGAAGTCCACCCGTTCCCCGACATCGTAGGCGGCTTTGGTCGTGCCCACCAGCTCCATATTGGGGTACGTTGGGGGCTCACCGCAGGCGGCAGAGCAAGGAGAAGGCAGGACCCCCAGGCCCAGCAGCAGGAGGCCCAGGGAGCCCAGGGAAGGGCAGAGGCTGTCGCGGGGCTGGAGACGCGCCATGAGCAGCAGGAGGAGCAGAAACCGTGGTGTAGGCGGGCAGGGCAGCCCCGCTGAGCCTGGGCACTGGCCACAGTGCCCGCTCGGGTGGGGTCGGAGGACATCACAAGACCAAGAGGCTGCATTGTTGATGTAACTTCCTTGCCCACCTGTGTGTTTCCCCGCCCAGGGCCCCAGTTGTTCCCTGAGGTCGGGTCCCTGGGTGAGGCAGGACCAGGTGATGCAGGAGGGTTTGCCTGGAAACGCAGCCCCAGACGAGCATGCCTGGCAAGCAGGGTGGTGGAAGAGGCCGGAGGGCCCAGGTGAGGACTTAGAGAACCCGAGATGCGAAAGAAGAAATGGCAGTGAGCAATGCTTTCATAATGCGGGCGTGGGGGACCACAGGGCCCACATCCCAAGGTGGACGTGCTGGGAGCCAGGTGCAGAGGTGGTCCGTGGGCCCTGGTGCGCTCAGCGGCATCTCCTTGTTGTGCGGATGCTGCAGGTGTGCCCCTCCTGGCCTTCTTGGAAGGGGTGCAGGGGAGGAGCGGGTGGCTCACTTGGGGTGTGAAGGTGGCATCTGTGGGCTGCTCTACCCAAGCCCCGGAGAGGCTGAGGGCTGAGGTGTGGGCATCGGCAGCGCCCTGCGCTGGGCTCCTGGCCTGCCTATCAGGGTGCTGATCTTGGGATTTGCTCCCAGTTGGGCATGCTCGTTCCTTTGCTCCCTTCCTTCTAGGAGTCTCAGGGCGCAGGTGCCCGAGTGGAGACGCCTCTGAAGCTTTCCCCATGGCTGGTTCCTGGTTTCCTGCACCCCCGAGCATGGGGCCCCTAGTGAGGGTGAGGCTCTGCTTTTCCTGGGAAGCTGAGCCGGGAGGCAGAAAAGGGCGGGAACTGTGGGAGACAAATGGGCCCCACATCTGCCCCTCTCTGAGGGCGCCCTCCTTGGCCACTGGCTGGGAAGAGGCTGGAAAACTCCTGGATTTCCACCCACATTCACGTGGTTTGATGTCAGCATCCATTTCCTTACATCACATTTCACTAAGTTTTCAGTTCTTCCACATTGTCCAGATCACTCCGAAATGATTTTGATCTCTCTCGTGCTATCCTTTTTGTTTCTTCTCACTGAAGATTTTAAGGAAGGTTGGCTTGCACTTCCTCATCAAGCTGTTGCACCTGAACACATGGAAATAGTGTTCCCACCCCAGGCCTCCTGACAGTGCCCTCCCTGTTCACCCAGCACACCTTGCTGAGCAGTCAGTGTACTTCCTCCTCCTTGAATTTGTGTGTTGCTCTGCTGGTGTCCAGTGTTTACATCACACTGGAGGATTCACAGACCTCAAGCTGAAATCTGAGAGCGTCCTTTTCCAAGCTAGCTCCATCTCCTTCTCCTGCAATTTGCTTCAGCCATTGTATATTTTATCGCTGTGAGACACAGACTTCCATCTGTATCTACTCATAGCCTGAGAAATGTTGTAGTCATTTCAATTTTCCATATCAATCAGTCTGACAGTGTTTACTTCCTAAGTAAATTATGTTTCAAAGCTACAGAATAAAGCATGAGACAATATGTATTTGACTGTGAACCTAAGTAATCTTTGGAAATTCCTTTCTTCTTCATTCTTTTTAGAACTTTTACTAGTATTGCTAGTGAGAGTTTCATATTTATTTCAGGAACTTGTGTCTATTTTGAGATCTGTTATTAGCTTCTTTCGCCTCTTCCAGCTTTATTGAAATATAACTGACTAATAAAATTATATAGATTTATAGGGAACATTATATTTCAGGCACATTATCATACAATTACCACAATCACATCATTGTGATACATATCACTCACAATGTTGCTTTCTGTTTTTGATCAGAATACTTACGATTTACTATCAGCAAATCTTATGTATTTCATATCGTACACAGTGTAGTATAGGAGCCGTAGTCACTGTCTTGTTCACTATTACCCCAACGTTTGTCCCGATGCATGGCTGAAAACTTAACCTTGACCAGAGGTCTCCTCACTGCCCTCCGTCCCACCTGGGCACAATCACCATTTTGCCCTCTGTGATTTCACCTTTTCAGGAGGTCATGTTTAACACTTTTAGCCTTTCCAACACTGGCTGTCAAGAGCATGCACTATTGCAAATGCGATTATTTCCTTTCTTGAAGGTTAAATAATATTCACTCATCTATGTGTGATATTTTCTTATCCTTTCATCTACCAGTGAACCCTGGTTCCTATGGTGGCTCTATTCTGAATTTTGAAGAATCTTCACCACTGTCTTTGATAATGGTGATAACAATTTGCGTTTCCACCAACTGAGAACAAGGGTTTCCCTTTGTCCAATTCCTGTCAACAACGCATGTTATCTTCCACCATTTGTGAAAGATACTAATGGCCCTTCTAACAGTTGTGAGAGGTTCTCTCTCTGTCATTTTGGCTTGAGTTTCCCTAATTATTTGAGTGAGGAGAATTTTTTCAAGTATTTCTTGAACATTTTTTGTATGCCTTATTTTTGAGAAATGTTTTTTAAGGTGCTTTACTGATATGTCCTTCCTATGACACAAGTCATCTTTCCACACAGTTTACTTTTTTCCTTTGCTTTTCAGTAGAGTTTTGATGCTGTCAGGTTTTTCTATTTCTGATTTTGTTGCTCATGATGTTGTAATCAAATTTAAAAAATAATTGTCACTGAATCTACATTTTATAATAAATGAACATTTTACTATATTAATTTTTAATCATCGGATATGGGATATCTTTATATATTATATACATTTTTATACATAAAATTTATCTTTATATATAAAGTTTATCTTTTTATATATCTTTATATATAAGGTTAATCTATCTATCTTTATATATAAAGTTTAGCAACTTTACTGAACTCACTTAATAGTTGTAACAGTTTTTGGTAGAGATTTTAGAGTATTTTATATATTAGATCATGTTATACACAAATGGAAATCATTTTCCTGCTTAATTTTCCTTAGATGCCATTTAATTTATTTTCTTGCCCAGTTTCTTGGGGCAGGATTTCTATAATGTTGAATAGAAACGGCAACAGTGAGAACAGCGTTCTGTTCCTGACTGTTTCAGTCACCTCTCTGTTGCTGAGACAGAATCCCTGACATGCGCAGCTCACAGCAGAAAGGCTTTCATGACGGCAGAGGCTTCAGTCCATCTCAGTTGGCTCCAAAGCAGAAGCACCACGGGGCTCCAGCCATCCCTTATTGGTGTGCTGGGAGAAAGGTGCTGAAGTCATGGCAGCTGGGGACAGCAGGTGAAGACCGAGAGAGGGAAGAGGGGCCCCGGAGTAGCTGGGGACAGATCGTACCCTGCAAAGCTGTGCCCCTGCTGACCTCCCCTCCCCTCTGGAGCCTCCTTGCTAATTACCCCATCCAGCTGTGACCTTGTCCACGGCACCAGGCCACCGATACAGTCCTCACTGTCAAGACCGCATCCTCTCTGAGACCACCGTGGGCACTGCTGCACTGGCAGTCAAGCACTGCACACATGAGCCTTTCAGGAAGTCAAGTTTAACGCTCTTAGCCTTCGTGTCACTGGGAATTACACTGCCTATCAACCTAGTATATACAGACTTTATTTGGCTCAGACAACATGCCTTCTATATACTTGATTCAGAGTTTTATTACAGATGCAGGTTAGATTTTGTGGAGCATTTTATCTGCATCTATTGAGATGGTCATGGAATTTTTATTAATTCTGATAATATGCAGTATCCCGTTGATTGGTGTGGGTTGTACCACTCTAGGGATAAAACCTACTTTGTAATGGAGTACGACACTTTCAATGCATGGTTGCATTAGACGCAGGGCCACTGTACTGAAGATTTTTGCATGTGTGCTAATCCAATGTATTGACTGTACTTTCCTCGAAATTTCATTTTCTAGCTTTAGTACAGCATTGCCTCATCATTAATTTAACTGTTTTGTATACATTGAGAAAGATTATTATGAGTTCTTTAAATACTTAGTGAAATCAGTTATACTTTCTTCTAGTAACTTTATAACATATATTTTCCTTTTTGATTTAATTCTTTATATGGTGGAAGATAGGGGTCTAGTTTCCTTCTGTGGATAGAGGCTCTGATTTTTCCAAACCACGTATGGAAAATACTGTCCTTTCGCCAGTATGTGTTCTTAGCACCTGCACTGGAAATCACTTGGCTATAGAAGAGAGGGTTTACTTCTGGACACTATTCTGTTCCAATGACCTATGTTCTGTTCTTCTTCAAATATGTATTGCTTTGATTAAAAAATTTTTTTAGTGTGCTTATAAGTTAAATAGAAAAATGTTCACTGCTCTGTTCTTTCTTTTCTTTTTTTTTTTTTTTGGTACCGGGGATTGAACTTGGGACCTTGTGCTTGCAAAGCAGGTGGTGGAACCACTGAGCTAAATCCCCTGCCCTACTCTTCTGTTCTTTTTGCTCAAGATGACTTTGGTATTTACAATTTTTGTGGTAAAGGTCAATAAATGGGTACCAAATAAGAGGAAGAAGTTCTGGTATGCAACTGCAATGCAGGCTGATTGTAAGTAAGAATAATACACTGTGCATATCAGAAAGCTAGGAGAAAGGACTTTGAATGTTTTTACCATAAAGAAATGACTAATGTTTGAGGTGACAGGTGTGCTTAACCTGATTTAAATACTCTGTGATGTGTATGTGGACATCACCTGCTACCCTGTTAATATGAACAATTTTATGCTTTTACATATTAGTTTAAAATTTTTTAAAAAGAAGAAAAAGGAAAAATACATTTAGTAGAATTCAGCAGCAAAGTCATTAGGTCCTGGGCATTTCTTTGGTGGTAGAATGTTTAATACTTCCTGCTTTTCACTGATTCCTGCTTTTGTTGATTTCTTCAGAATTCAGTCTGGAAGGTTATGTCAAGGACTTTACTCATTTTTTTTAGGTTATCCAATTTTCAGTGTATAATTTTTCAGAGTAGCCTCTTATGATATTTTGTATTTCTGATACCAGTTGTAATCTCTCTTTTCATTTTTTTGTTTGAACCACCTGTCTCTTTTTTCTACACTTTAGCTCTATCCCTCCACATTTCTGTGTTGATAACACAATTTGTATCCTTTACATTATATGTCCATTATCAAGTTCTTTTAGAAATAACCATTTAAACACTTAAATACCTTTGTCTCTTAATTTAATCTAGAGTTAAAAGTGATTTATTCACTGTCATTACAATCTTAGAAATTCCTACTTTTACAGAGAATTTTATACTATATATATATACTGAGGATCGAACCTGGGACCTTGCATTTGCAAGGCAGGCACCAGAACCACTGAACTAAATCCCCAGTCCAATACTTTGTATATTTTCATGTTGTTGGTTAGCATTATTTCATTTAAATTTGAAGAATCTCTTTCAATGTTTTTCCAGGACAGATCTAGCAGTGATGAACTGCCCTGATTTTTATTGAGAACAATCTCACTTCTACCTCCTTTCTGAAGGAAAGCCTAGCTAGGGACAGTGATATTGGTTGGCGATATTTGTTTTTCCAGCACTTTGAAGACCTCATTCCATTCTTTCCAGGATTGCCAGGCATCTGCTCAGAAATCTGCTAATCGTTCTCTTGGTTCTTTCCTGTGTGACAAGTGACTTTCTTCTTGCTTTTTTCAAAATTCTCTTTTTGTCTTGGCCTTTTGAGAATTTGCCTATAATGTTTTTCATGAGGACCTATTTCCATTGGGATCTCTATCTGAGATTTGTTGGGATTCATGGATCTAGATATTTAAAAATTTTATCCTCTCTAGTCTTTAAGATTTTTTGGTCAGTCTTTTTTGTTTTGAAGACCAGGCTGCCTTGAACTTGCAGTGATCATCTGGCTTCAGCCTCCCAAGTGCTGGGATTATAGGCATGCACCACCACGTCCACCCATTATTTCATTAAGTGAGCTTTCTTTTTTTTTCTTTTAAAATTAATTTTGTTGGTACATTTTAGGTATATCATATAATGACATTCATCATTGGAAATTTTCACCTTTACATAATCTGTCTTGGTCCTTATTTTTTCCCCATTCCCCTGTCCTCCCTTCAACACCTCCATCCCTCCAATTCACAAAGATTCTTGTTTCCATTTTTCCATTTTCTCATATTAATTCCATTCCCTTCTTTTCTTTCCCCTACCCCTCTCACTTCTCCTTCCCCTTTGGCCCTTTTCTTCCTATTTCACATTATCTGTTATACCTTTAAGTCCTTATTTCAACTTTCAGTTTCTCACACTAGAGAAAGTATTCTGTATTTACACATGTGTGTCCTATTTATTTCACTTAAGTGTATCACCTCAATGTGCATCCATTTAGCAATAAATGTCTTTAGTTTCTCATTTTTTATGGCTGAGTAGTACTCCATTTTATAGAAAAACCACATTTTCTTTATCCAGTCTCCAGTTGATGGACATTTGGGCTGTTTCCAAATTTTAGCTATTACAAACTGTGCTGCTGTGAACATGAGTGCACATACATCATTGTGGCATGATTTTTTTAATTCTTTGGGGAAGATCCCCAGCAGTGGAATAGCTGGGTCAAATGGGACTTCCAGTCCTAGTTCTTTGAGGTATCTCCATACAGATTTCCACAGTGGTTATGCCCCACCACCATTTGTTATTGGTTGATTTCATGATAGCAGCCATTCTTTCTGGAGTGAAGTGGAATCTCAGCGTTGTTTTCATTTGCGTCTCTTGAATGACCAGTGATGCTGAACATGTTTTCATATGTTTATTTGGTATTTCTACTTCTTTGTGTGAGAAATGTCTGTTCATTTCAGAAGCCCGGTTTTGGATTGGGTCTTTAAATTTGGGAGGTCTGATTTTTTAAAGTTATTTATAGATTCTAGATAGTAGACCTTTGTCTGAGGAAGAGCAGGTGAAGATTTTTTCCCACATTGTGGGTTGTCTCTTCACACTGCTGGTGGTTTCTCTTGCTGTGCAGAAGCTTTTTAATAAGAAGATATCCCACTTGTTGATTGTTCTAGTTCATGGGCAACTGAGGTTTTGTTCATAGAATCTTTTCCTATACCAATGTCTTCAAGAGTTCTACCTAACCTCTGTTCCAGCCAGTTCAGCATTTCTGTTTTAATATTTAGATCTATCCATTTCTATTTTAGTTTAGTGCATGGTGAGAGACATAGCAGTAGTTCTGGTCTTTGACAAGTTGAAACCCAATTTCTCCAGCACCATTTACTAAAGAGGCTATCTTTCCTCCAGTGAGGGTGTATGGCTCCTTTGTCAAAGATGAGGTGGCTGAGCATGTCTGGAGTTGTTTCTGCATCTTCTAATATGTTCCACTGGTCCTCAGGTCTGCTTCTTTGCCAGTACCATGCTGTTTTTATCACAGTAGCTTTGTAGTATAGTTTCAAGTTGGGGATTGTAATACCCCCTGCCATGTCTCTGTTACCTTGAATTTGTTTTGCTACTCTGGTCTCTTCTTCTTCCAAACCAATTTTTGGATGGTTTTCTCAAGGTCTGTGAAGTATACTGCTGGAATTTCAGTTGGGATTGCATTGAATCTATTTAGCAGTTTTGAAAGTATGGCCATTTTCACTATGATGATCCTTCCTACCCAGGAGCAAGGGATGTCTTTCCATTTTCTGATATCATCATCAATCCCTTTTTAGAGTGCTATAGTTTTCAGAGAAGAGAACTTTGATTTCTTTTGTTAGGTTGCTTCCTAGTTATTTTAGTGTTTTGGATGATATTATGAAAGGAATTGTTTGCCCTATTGCTCTCTCAGTGAGTCTGTTTTTTGTGTAGAGGAAAGCTATTGATTTTTCTGTGTTGACCTTGTATCCAGCTACTCTACTGAATTTGGTTAAGTCTAGAAGACTTTTGGTGGAGTTGTTGGGGTCTTCTATATAAAGTATCATGTCATCTGCAAATAATGACAATTTGACTTCTTCATTTCCTATCCTGTCCTTTTATTTCTTTCTCTTGTCTAATTGCTGTGGCTAATGTTTCCAAAACTATATTGAACAGGAGAGGTGATAGTGGACATCTTTGTCTTGTTCCTGATTTTAGTGTGAAGGATTTCAGTTTTTGACCATTTAGTATGATATTGGCTCTTGGTTTTTCATAGAAGGCTTTTATCAGATTGAGGTAGAGACTGCCTATTCTGATTTTTTGTAGGGTTTTGTTTTTTATCATAAATTCATGTTGGATTTTGTCAAATGCTTTTTCTGCATCAATTGAGATGATCATATGGTTTTGTCCTTGGCTCTATTGATACAGTGTTTTACATTTATTGATTTGTGTATGTTGAACCATCCCTGCATCCCTGGGATGAATCCCACTTGGTCAGGGTGTATGATCTTCTTGATGATCTTCTGCATTCTATTTGCCAGTATCTTATTAAGGATTTTTGCATCGATGTTCATTAGAGAGATTGGCCTATAGTTGTCTTTTTTGGTTGGGTCTGTCTTTGCTTTGGGGATCAAGGTGATGCTTGCTTCCAGGAATGAATTTGGGAGTATTGCTTCCCTTTCAATTTCATTGAAGAGTTTAAAGAGTAGTGGCAGTAGTTCCTCTCTAAATGTCTTGTAGAATTCAGCAGTGAAACCATTAAGACCTGGGCTTTTTTTTTTTGGTACCAGGGATTGAACTCAGGACCCTGCGCTTGTAAGGCTGGCAGCAGAACCACTGAGTCTAAACCTCCAGCCTGACCTGGGCTTTTCTTAGTTGGTAAGTTTTATGTTTTCAATTTCATTGATTGATACTGGGTTGTTTAGAATTTTTCAGTCTTCTATATTCAACTTTGGTAATTCATACATATCTAGGAATCTGTCCATTTCTTCTTTGTTTTCCATCTTATTGGCATATAGGTTCTCAACGTAGGTATTGATGATCCTCTGGATTTCTGCTGGGTCTGTTGTAATTTCATCCTTTTCATTCCTAATTGCATGGATTTGGGCCTTTTCTTTCCTTTTTCTGATAAGGTTGGCTAAGGGTTTGTCAATTTTATTTATTCTTTCAAAGAACCAACTCTCTGCTTCATTGATTTTTTTCTGTCATTCTCTTAGTCTCCATTGCATTGATTTCTGCTCTAATCTTTATAATTTCCTCTCTTGTATGAGCTTTGGGTTTGTCCTGCTCTTCTTTTTCTAGAAGTTTGAGGTTCAGCATCAGGTTTGTTTAATTGGGTGCACTCTCTTTTCCTAATATGAGTATTCACTGCTACGAGTTTCCCTCATAAGAGTGCTTTCATTGTGTCCCACATATTCCGATTTGTTGTATTGTCATTGTAATTTAATTGTAGGAATTCTCTGATTTCTTCTTTAATTTCCTTTGTGACCCATTGGTTATTCAGAAGTGTGTTGTTCAATTTCCATGTGTTTATGTAATTCTTGCTGTTTTTTTTTTTTTTGCTATGGATCTCCAATTTCATCACACTATGGCCTGATAATATACAGGAGATAACTTCAATTCCTTTGCACTTACTTAAACATGTTGTATGAGCAAGTATGTGGTCTATGTTGGAGAATGACCAATGTGCAGCTGAAAAGAATGTGTATTCTGATTTTGTGGGGTGAAATACTCTGTAAACATCTGTTAAGTTCATTTGTTCAAGAGTTTGATTGAGTTATAGTATTTCATTGCTTATTTTTTGTCTAGTTGATCTATCTATTTGGACAGTGGGGTATTGAGGTCACCCACTAGTATTATGTTAGTGCTCATTTGATTGTTCTTGTCCGTTAGTATTTGTTTTATATAGCTGGGTGTGCTATTTTTTGGTACATAGATATTTATGATTGTCATCTCTTCCTCTTGGATTGTTCCCTTTACAAGGATGTAGTGTCCTTCATTGTCTCTCTTAATCAGTGATGGTTTGAAATCCACTTGATCTGCCAAGAAGATAGCTATTCCTGTTTATTTTTGTGTACCTATCACATGGAGTGTTGTTTTCTACCCTTTAATTTTCAGTCTGTGTGTTTCATTTTGAATTGAGTGTGTTTCTTGTATGCAGCATATTGTTGGATCCTGCTTCTTGACCCATTCTGCCAGTCTATTTCTTTTGATTGGTGAGTTGAGACCATTAACGTCAATGGTTATAACTGATATGTATCGACTTATCATTGTCATGACTTTTTCTTTTTGTTGGATCCTCCCCCTTTGCATTTAATTTCTTGTCACACCTGATGGATTCATTCTGCCTGGCTTCCTGGGGTTGTGATCCTCCTTGTGTTTTACTAGGATATTGTCTAAATTTTTTTGGAGTGCTGGTTAGGTATTCATGAAGTTCCTAAGGTGCTCTTTGTCATGCAAGTATCTTATTTCTTCATCAATTTTGAAAGATAGTTTTGCAGGGTACATCAATCTGGGTTGGAGGCTGTTTTCCTTTAGGGCTTGAAATAAGTCACTCCAAGCTCTTCTTGCCTTGAGGTTTTGCACTGAGAAGTCTGCTGTGATTCTGATGGGCTTTCCTTTGTATGTGATTTGTTTCTTTTCTCTCACTGCTTGTAGAATTTTGTTCTTCTGATGGGTTTCTGGAATCCTAACTATTATATGCCTATGTGTAGATTTTTTTTTATCAAGTCTGGTTGGAGTACTATATGCCTCACTTATCTGTATGTCAAATTCTTTTCCCCTGCTTGGGAAGTTTTCTGCCATCACTTCTGTGAAGTTTTTTTATGTCGTCTGTACTCTCTCCTGTTTCTTCATTGACTCCAGTCAGTCTTATGTTATTCTTCTTTGCATCATCTAGCAGCTGCTGGATTGATTTCTCATGGTCCCCTACAATTTTAAAGCAATTTTTCTTTTCTTGGTCACTGATTGCAATCTTATCTTCTATATCTGAAATTCTGTCCTCACATTGGCTCATTCTGCTGTGTAAGCTTTCAGTTGAGTTTTTAATCTCTTGGAAATCTGTTTTATGGATTCCATTTGTTTCCTATATTGGGATTCCATCATGTTCCTCAGTTCCTTTATTTTTAAATCTGTGCCCTCTCTAGATTTATTAATCTTGTCTTGCACTATGGGCACAATCTCTGCTGTTATCTGAGAAATTGTATCTGATTTCATTTTTTCCAGATCCTCTTTTGTTGCCAATTGAGGGAGTTCAAGTTGTTGAGTATCAGAGTATTTTATCTTGTTTCCCCTTTGGGGTTGCTTTAGGTGACCTGGAAGTCTGGTTTTGAGACTTGTTTATGTGTTTTCTTATTTCAACAGGGGAGGATTGTGCTGCTGGTGCCCACTTGGCTTACCTTCTCATTGCTTGGGTCAGCTCTGCTCCTTGGCACTGGGGGCATTGGTCTAGCTGCCTGGAAGGCTCCTCTCTTTAAGTAAAGTTTCTGCCTTTTTCTCTTTCTCTCCTTCCTTCTAGAATTCCTGTAATGTGTATGTGTATTTCCTTGATGGTGTCCCAGAAGCCGTGAGTTTTTCTTAATCTTTCTCACCCTTTTTTCCTGTACAAAGAAAGGAACACCTACCTCTTCTGGTCTTTGCAGACAGATTTCATCACAAAAAGCTCTTCCACACTCATGCTCTCTTCAGTGTCCATGAAGGGCATCCTGTGGAGTCTTCAGCTGACCTGCCTTGTACTTGTCTGTGGAGGAGATCAAGATCTGAGTCTGTAAGGCCAGTCTGGTCTTGGGGTGACCTCGGTGCTTCAGGCTGTGCAGGCTGGTCTGTGCTCAGGTGGACCTGCAGCCTGGGTCTTTGGGGGAACCTGGTCCTGGCATAAAAAAGCCATTCTGGTGCTGGTGTCCCCTGGGGTGGGCTTGGTGCCTGGCAGGGTGGAGCCTGGTTCTGCAGAGTAGGCCTCGAGTATGAGTGACATGAGCAGCCAGACACTGTGCTCACCTGGATTCTGGCTGTGGGTTGACCCGATGGTGGGGCTGGTGGGAGCTGAGCTTGTGGGGAGTGCCTGGAGCCTGGGCTTCGGGGCCTGATCCAGTCTCCATGGATGACCAGCCCAGAGCTGGAGGGGACCAGAAGTCTGTGTCTACAGAAGCAGTTGCAGGAGGCCTTGTGCTGGGCTTCCCTGGAGTGGTCTGGTGCTAGGTAGAAAGCGTGGTATTTATGTGACATGACCTGCAGTGTGGAACCGTCTGGCTAATACTCTGCAATGCTTCTTTTCTTATTTCTATGAGCCATCCAGATGTTGCAATCTCTCATTGGATTCCTTAGCTCTTGGGAAGAATTTTTCCTGTGTAACCAGGTGTTCAACAGGTGCAAACTGGAAACTTCTATCCCACAACTGTCTTGGTCGATTCAGTACTTCTAACAGAATATCACACACTGGGTGATTTGTCCCAAACAAAACTGTACAAGCTCACAGGTCGGTACACTGGGAATTCCAATACCAAGTTACTGGCATTTGGTGAACGCTTTCTTCTGCATTGAACCATGACAAAAGGTATCACACGGTGGAAGGGTGAAGAAAACATAAGAGAGTAACAGAGGGAGGGTAGCCTTGTCTTGTCATAAGGAACCCATTCCTGTGATAATAACCCACACCCATGAAAATGGTATTGATCTATTCATAAGGCAGACCGTCAAGGCCTGCTCATCACATAAAGATCTCATATCTCAGTATTATTCTAATGACAATTAAATCTGCACTACATGTAGTTTGCGTCTGTCTTGAAGAGTAGGTACATATATGTAATATAGTTTATTTCTTCTTTTAATCCCCTTCCCTTCATATCCCGTCTTTCTTTGCCTCTGAATCCTCTTCCCCCATCTTTCATTCTCAGTGTTTCATTATTTTCATACTACAGAGATTCGTGCATACCAATGTTTATAGGAGCTCAATTCATAGTAACTAAATCCTGGAAGCAACCTGTGTGCCCATCAGCACATGAATGGATAAAAATATGTAGCAGTTATACATAGTGGAATACTACTTGACTATAATGAAGTATAAATTCAAGACATTTGTAGAAAACGTTGAGAGAAATAGACATTATGGTATCTTAATTGAGTAAGGCAAAGTACAAACAAAGAGCTAAATATAGGATGGAGAGAAGGAAACAAGGGGATAGATCTCGCAAATGGGAAGGGGCCCAGGATAGAGGGCGAGGGGAGAGCAGGAGGGGAAGTGGAAGTAAGAATTAAGATACACCAGGGAAGGATCCTAGCAACCTCAGTGAGTGACAATCGGATCTAAAGATAAGTTTGAGAGGGGACAGATAGTCACCCAGAGCAAACATCTTGCCAATTCCACCTAAGCACTCTGTAACAGTAAATATGCCAGTAGGAGCTTATTATAGATGCTTCTGGATCCACTGTTACTGGATTATGAAAATGATGCAACTATTTCTCATGTCCATGTTAAACATAAATTCAAAACAAAGCACACTAAGAATCTGACGCCTGGCCTTGAGGTTGGATTGTGAATGTCCCCGAAGGCCTCATGCACTCAAGGCAAAGCTTTTGGAAGGAGACTGAAGCTGGGGAAGACACAGCTGACTGCTTCCTGTGTCCGTGCTCTCACCCTACTCACACCTTGCTGATTTGTCCATTCCTTGACTTTGTCTACCAGATACCTAGCCCCCACACACTAAACACTGAGTGTCTTCAAGACAACTCATGAACACTGAGGCTACATGATAATTGAAATGGTCCGCAGAAGGAAAGAGACAATGCCAGAGCTGCTTGACCAGCGCCTTGATCTGGTGGAGCTTGATGGAAGAGGCAGGCTGTGGGTCTGTGACCAGAAGTGTTTCTCTCCTGCCCAGCTCACCCTCTCTCTCTGCTCATTCCTTTCCCATGCCTCTCCGACTTGGGATTAGCTGACCACGGGCGGGAACTGGGAGCCCTAATAACCCTGTCCCCTCCCGAAGCTGCGGGTGTGGGGCATTGTGCCCCATGGGGGAGAAGCAACTAAGGCACTGTGTCCAGGAAACCAGACAGCAAGGCGGAGGTTCTGTTGCTACCAGCTCTGCTGGTGCTGCAATCGTAAGGCTGGGGCTGGCTGCACAAGTCGAGCCTCCTGTTATTCTTCTTCTAGATGTCTGCTGATCATTTATTTAATTAAGCCCTTGGGTAAATTAATAATAGCCTCTTTTTCAGAGAAGTGCAGATACAACTGAGCCCTAGAACAAACAGAATTATGGCTCGATGTTGGACTTGTGCTGCATTATTCTTGTTCTAGTGATTATTTGGGATTTTTCTAAGTGCCATACTTAGAATCCCAGCTTGGAGTGATGAGCATAGGAAAAGCTCCTTACCTGGCCCACTGCGATATTTCACCTGGAGGTGGACTTGCAGGGAGAGGCTCAGCAGGTGGCTCCTTCTCCCGGTGTACCAGGACCGGGGAAGAAAGTCAACGCCCTGCTATCACCTCTAAACCTCCCCGAGCCGGCACTGACAGATTGCTTCCGAGAGAGGAGCCTTCGCTACACCCCCGACTCCTTCACCAGAGCATGAGCTGGGTGCTCCTTTTACCTAGAGTGGCCTCAAATGCCGAATACACTGTATGCATCTTGCATCGCATGCCTGTGGGAAGACTGAGAATTCCAGGCTAATGTATGAATTATTCTGGTTTTTTTTGGTTCCGGGGATCGAACTCACGACCTTGTGCTTGCGAGGCAGGCTTGGTGCCACTGAGCTAAATCCCTGGCCCTGAATTATTCTTTTCTAAACCTCTTATCATCATAAATGTCGGAGTTTCCTGAGAGATCAGATATGTTGTCCCCTGAAGCCTGAATTATTGTACTTTTTTCCTTACTGTTATATTTACCACCTGGTACAGAGATAAGGAGATCACAGACCCTAGTAATTATTTTAGTGGATTCGCTCTGTAACAAATTACACTTAAAACTTTTGCATAGCCCCAGAATATTTTCCTGTAGCTTTGGGATAGTGGCCCACAGTCCCTCTCCCACAACACATCAGAGCAAGAACGGCCTTTGTGTGTAAGTGCTATCGCTGCTTCCACCTGTGCCACATCCCAGTTGCTGTACTGGGGCCAGAGTGTAGAACCTGGTCCCTACGTGACTTACAAACAGGAGGAGGACAGTACATTGCTCCTCTATGTGTTCTTAGGACCTAGGCCAAAGGAAAAATTTAACTTGTAGATGCCTAGTGTTTCCCATGCAATTAGACATTACTATGTTGTGTTTGTCTTAAATGTCTCAAATGGCACCCGACTTTCTATATTCCTAAGGTGAACTCTTTTATAAGCAATTTCCTTTATTTCTTGTGTAATAGACCTCTGATTAGTTTATCTCCCTAGTTTTCTCAATATATCTAATCATTCCAGAACTACTAAATTTAACCTAAATTGAAATTCATAGTATGGGGTTGAGGACGTAGCTCAGGGACAGCAGTTGCTTAGCACATGTGAGGCCCTGGGTTAGATTCTCAGCACTGGGAAAAATCCTGATATGTTAGTACCTTTCACTGGTATTTCTTTCATTTCCATTATCATTTTCTCAAGCCCACACTCTAATTCCTAGGGCATGTCTGTGCATTCCCCACTGAGTAGAGCTGGGTGAGGCACCAGCTCAGCTGTTACTAATGAGTTGGAGGTCACTCTTTCTTAGCCTAAGTTGACTCTTATTTAAAGAAAAATTAAAAGTGGTACAGGCCTGTAGGGTGGCGGGGGAGCTGACAGAGCCCATGAACACAAGGCACTGAGAACAGACGACACTGCATGATGTGTGCTCTGTAAACATTGCTGCCACTGCCACTTGCCCGAGTTCCGCAGAGCTCTTAACTGTCTCCTGGTCTTTGCATGGAGTTTTCCAGTCTTTTTTCCACACGGCTTTCAGAGGAGCCTAACAGCTAATTAGGACTGTGAGGCTCCTCCTCTTAAAACATGCGGCTGACTTTCATAGCTTAATCACATGTTGAGTCGCTTCAGCTGGTTGTGTGAGCCCACTGTACTCTCTCCACCAGTCTTCCCGAACTTCCTTTGCCTTCAGAACAAATAAATACTTACAGTTCTCCAAAAGCTGCATACTCTTTTGGTTCTTGACATTTCAAATATTATTTCCTATTCATAAACAACTTTGTCTCCGTTTTCCTGTTTGATTTCTACTCATTGTTCAAAACTTAGCAGACATATCGCAGCCCCCAGGAATCCTCTGTTTTTTCCACACGTGACAGAAGACTATTCTTTGCCTTGCTAGGCTCTTTCAACAGGTCCACCTAGCACTTGTCATGTGATTCTGATATATCTTTTCCTTTTCTATGGATTCTTTTAAACTGAAATCACTTGGACAAAGAACATGTTATCATGCATCCTCAGTACTATAAGTTTTCTTAAAAATCATGGGTATTTAATGTTTGTGGAGTAAATGGCTGGTAGATGAAATAAAAGAACAGACAAGTCAGCAAGGTGTGAGTGGCTTGAAAGGACAGTGACACACAAAGGAAAGTCAAAGATTTTGTCTCCTTTTACTTTGCTCTTCAGGGAAATAATATGGGCCTGGAAGGCGTCAAGGATGAAGATCTGAGGAAGGAGATGGCAGAAGGTGTTTGGAATTCTTAGTGCTCCTGGGGTCGACTTACATTTCACTTTGGCTGAGTTATAGAAAGTATTTAATGGTCTGAAACTTCCCCTTGCCTGAGATGTGAAAAATAGCTGGATTATGTATTTGTTCTTTTAAAAACTCCTTAGAATAAATCTCAAATATCCACTATGTCAGTATTTCCAAGATTTTGTTTCATTCCATAAGTTTTTTAGATTTTCTTCTTTTATTTCTAAGACAACTGACTGATGGCCTAATAACATTTTACATGAAAATAGCCATATTACCTAATGCAGTGGTAGTGAAGAAATTTCTGCACTGAATTTCTATGAAAAAGACTTTAAATTCATAATTTTCTCAAGGTTATTTACATAATCTAATATTCTATGTCTACCAACAACATTTTCTCATAATGCATAGTTTATTAGTAAAAATACGAACAAGTCCTAGAGACGGTGTTATTAAGTAGTTAAAAGTCTTTATCCCTATTAAGTAAATGTGGTTTTAAAGCTTTTATTAGAAGCAGAATTTCCTATGGTAATATTTGACCTAATAACCACATTATTTTTTTAAAAACTTAAAAACACTCCAATAATAAAATATAATTTTCTACACAGCAGTATTATCCAAAAAGGACTTAACTTTATGCCCTTACCATAAATGTAATATAGTATTTTACAGCCTCTCCTGCTGAAATTCAATTATTGAATTTTTAATAAAGCACATCATCAGTAAATGGAAAAAATGGTTTAAGGCACAAGATTTTTGAGACCATTAAATTGTAAATATCCAAAGCTTATAAATAGGGCTTTACCAGAAGTCAGTTTAGCTTCTTCACTTGTTTTTAAAATGAGATATTTGGTACTAGTCTTAACAATTATAAAACAATTTGAAATTGCATCTAATTTAAATGAGTAATTTATAATATTATCATGTCAAATTTTTGAAAATCAACAAATTTGGAAGCCAATGTGCAGACAAATTCCAGTTTACAGGTGAGTTATTTTCCTAAAGTTCCTAAATTTCACTGAATGAGACTTTAGGAACACAATGATTAAAGTACTTGTTGGGTTCCCAGACTAACAAGTGGAAATATCTTTCAGGGGAATTAAAGGACTAAATACTGCAGCACTTATATAGTGCCATTGCTGGTGGAATGTGTAGTGAGCATTTGTGCTGGGATGTTTTGTTGCGGTGGGAGTGAGAATTACCGCTTGTAAAGCTCAGGTTTATTGTAGCTATCTTGAGCACAGGTCTGGAATTTTTTGAGTTGTTCTGGTAACAGGTGATGTGGAGATGCAAGGACCCTATAGTGACACTGTCAGCTGAGTGTCCCAATGTGGTGCTTCGAATGCAACAAAGAACAGGACAGACACGATTCCTACCTTCACACAGCACTCTAAAGAGAGAAACACACAGTCAGCAAATAGAATATAAAACTATTAATGAGCGTTACAAAAGGAAAGGGTGGGATGCTAGGCAAACACATGCGGAAAACTTCATGTTTGTGCTTGGGACTGGGCATTACAGGGCTCTGTGGAGCGGCACCTCCAGGAAGAGTAGGTCAGTGTGTGTGCATGTGTGTGTGTGAGTGTGTGTGTGTGTGCACGCACGTGTGTAACATCCCTGAAAACCCTGAAGTCCAAAGTTCAATTTATCAGCTGACTAGAGAAGCCCAAGGCTAATCCATTGTAGTAACCTAAAATGTGATAGAGTGAGGACGGAAAGGGCATCAAGGAGCAGATGGTGTAAGGTTTACCTCAGTGCCCGCTAAGGGTCCTTCCGCCATCAAGAGCCAGGGGAAGTCACTGGAGGTATTTAGTCGGGCAGCGCCTTGACTGCATTCATGTTCAATACCAACAGGTGCTAAATGAAATTGTGTTGCTTGTATGAAAGCAGCAACAGAGTCTACAGTACTGCAGTCTGTGGTGGCTCTGTTTATTAATTCAATCCCTGTCATGCCACCCAAAAGTGACTTCTGGCATTGGTGACTCCTCGCATCTATTTTGTTGGCAACTCTTACATGACTCCGGGCCATGGCTGGGTTGGTTTGTGTGTGGCTCAACCCTAGTTATCTAGTCTAATCATAGATTTAATAAGGGTAATGAACCATTTTCCCAGGACTGAGGGATTTCTAGGGAGGTAGAAATTTTAGACCTGAAAATCAGGACAGTGTCTGGCTTGGGCAGTGACCCTATTTGCAAAAAAAAAATGTATTTTATAACATCTTTGCTAGTTGCCATCTGGCCTATTCTTGTAAATCCCCAATGGTAGGAAACAATGTTTCTCATAGCAGTCTATTCTACCACTGTATGTTATTTATTTAAAACATTATATTGGCTAGTTATAAAATTTGTACAGTGTTTAGACATTGTAGGAGGCAGACATAAGTAAAAATCATATGCTATCAACTCTGTCCTGCTTTTTTTGAAGTAGAGTTTTATTGGAAATAAGAAGAGGAAGGGAGTTCCTGAATTTCCAGGAGGGGTCCCAAGTGGGTAGTCTTGTTCTCCTTTATAGGTTTGATCAGTCTTGATATTGGGAGTTAAAACGATTGTTTTCTGAACTGAAATGATCTCCCATGGGTGTAGCACGTTGGTCTGGGTTCATCTCTGAGGATCACACAGAGGCAATATCTCTGCGACTGTCTTCCTTCAGATATTTGACTGCAGCCATGCTGTTCTCTATGAGATCCTCCTTGTACCACTCTGCTCACGCAGAACATGGTATATGTGATGTTTCCCTCATAAGAGAATGGATATGATGTATGTGGTTTTTCTCTTACACTGGGATGTATGCTCTTATGGGGGGCCTTGGAGGGTGACTTCTATTGCAGAAATCCCACTACACTGCCAGCTCTTAGAGAAGAAATTGAAAATGCATGCGCAGCAATGTCAGTGACCAAGGTCAGCAAGCAGCAGTCTGCTGTCCTAATAAATGTCTGGAAGCTGAAGACTGACACTTGAGCACCACTTGTAATTGTAGAAGCCTAAGTAACTTGTATTAACCTTATGATAGCTCAATAAATTTAGTATTAAAATATTTATATAAGTTTTTCTTTTCTTGAAGTCTGTATACTTTTTTGGCGACCTTTGTATATAGGTCTAGACGTGTATGTATTAATAGCCTTTCTCTCTCTGCACACACATATATATATATATGCATGCAAAATACAGCACAACAAGAAAGTAGTTTCTTCTAAACCAAGTATGAATGACCTGGGCCAGGAAATACAGAGGAAACTCACCCAGAAATATGTCCTGCCATGGACAGGGTCATGGACACTCTCCTAATCATGGGATAAAGCATGTCCTCAATCAGTGCATTTGCAGGGAGATCAAGTAGGGGCAGTGAAAGCAGAAATCTCCCTTCTGGCCTTCAGACGTCGCAGCGTTCTTGGCTCTAGCAGAGGTGGAGGCTGGAGGTCTGCTAAGGGCAATGATGGGTGCTGAGGCCTTGTCTACAGTCACAGCAGCCTAGGCCAGTTGCAGAGGTTGAAAGGAAGCGATTGTGAAAACGGCTGAGGTGACCCAGGGCATTCTGGGCTCTGGGCCTCTGTCCCTCCACCCCTGATGTTCGAGTTGCCAAGGTTGAGCTGCGAGGTTTTCAGTGCAGACGAGGCAGCTTCCAAGGATTCATGTGCTCGCATTTTCCCTTCTCTTTTTAAAAATAGTGATATGGCATACAAATGCCTAAAGTGATTTTCAACCCTCTCATCTGCTGACAAGTTTACATTTCAGTGTTTCTCTTCATTAGCAGGCAATACTGTGGATGTTTCAAAGACATTTGGAGAGCTTGTTTGCAGGTTCTAGCAGGGGAGCTCAGCTACTCCCACACCCTGACTGGGTAAGCGGCCCTCCTCTGTCGGGGGCTTAGAGGGGATTTGAATGGCTAAGCAATTCCGGCTTAGGACCTGGTGGCCATATGTGGTCAGGTGTCAGAAGCGACATTTGTGATGCGTGACACTCTTCAGAAAGAATTCTGTAGACTCCAAATATCAGAGTAACATATATTTCTTTTGAAAACCATTCTAATGAAAATTCTTCTGACACCACATGCTCATTAAGTCAATTTTGAAAATAAGTGTTTAAGACATAGAATCAGAAATTGTACAAGAACATCATGCTGAAATGAACCACTAGAGTTCCATGTGTATGATTCTTGGCATGAAAGGAAGTCAGAAAAGAGACAGCTGGTGTGTGGAGCCTGACTCGTTCTCCCCTCCCATGTGCACCATGCCTTCACCTCTTACTAATGTTTTGCCACAGAAAAGCCAGGGCCAGTTAAGCCTTCTTTTTAGTAGATCAGGAAATACATTTTGAGTGCAGGAAGTTAGGGCTACTGGCCAGAGTTAAGATTCTAGATTATTTATGTAATTTCTGTTTTCCTTTATATGAAAAATTGAGAGCTGGGTAATGGCAAAAAAATAATAAAGATGATATTATGACATTGAGTTTTATTTCTGTGAAGTAAAACTTGCCCCACAATTACTTGACATTTGAGAGAGTTCTTAATTCTTTCATTCTTTGGTAGAAAGTTTCTTCACATTATCCTTCTTTTCCTTTGAAGTACTCACCACATGTTATAGAAATTATCTCATGGAAATTATTGAAATCACTCCTACTGCTGGAAAAGTGAAAGGGAGATGTCAAAAGACAACGTAGAGTATTCAAGTCCTTTAATTCAAAAAATTGAGTTAAAGCTCAAGATGATAAAGCTAACGGTACATGAATGACTACCTGGGATTATTTGGCTAATAGTAATGAAGCTGGAACTCAGACATGAGCAGTTCTCTGGAGAGATTGTGAAATGGTTGTCGGAATACAGATATTTGGCCTCTGTCCCTATTCCTGGCACACAATTCTTGAACTCCTTGGATTCTCTACAGCTACTGTGTCTTCTCTGAGTTTGCTCCTGGAGGGTAGCTTCTGGGCAGTTTCAGAGTAGGACTGAGTCATACAAAGACCAAGGACAGGAGGTAGAGACTGTGAGGAGGACCGACCCGACCAGGGTGAGTTACGCCTTGTGGGGGACATTCCACGTGACCCACTGCCTCCAGCTCCTCCTCACCTCCTGCAGTCTGCACCACCCAAGCGCCCATTCCACTGTGAACCCATCAGGGCATTAATTTATCTGTGTGGCTGGAGCCATGATCCATCACTTTCCCACACCGCTGGTTCTGGGTGCTGTTGGACCCTGGGTGAAGTCATTAATGCATGAGCCCTTGAGGGGGCAGTTTAAGTCCGAGCCCTACCAACATCTCTTCATCTGCACCTTTCCTAATGACTTTTACGATAAGAAGATAAATGTGTTCCTCTGAGTTCTGCGAACTCAATTACATTAATGGAATCCAAGGAAGGAGTTCTGGGGATCCCAGTGTATAGCTGGTCTGTCAGAAGCATCTACACTGTGGCTGGCATCTGCTCTAGAGAGGGGTAGTCTTGGGGCTGAGCCCTCAACTTTCCACATGTTTCCCGGTTTGAATGAGAGAAGCCTGGATGGTTGCCCCTGGTGCAGAAATAACTTCCTGCTGGGTGTGGGGATCCCCCTCCTTCAGTGGCAGAAGGGAGCTGGGTTGTGAGTGCAGAGCAACTGAGCCTGTGTGCTCTCCCACCTTTATTTCCACACAGATTCCCTTTAGTTCTCTTTAGAGAGGTTGAGGTTTGAGACTTTGGCTTCATGTAGACTGTGGATTTCTAATGGTGGGGATGGGATGGAGGGTGGAGATGCAGATGACAAGAATCGTCTGTAGAATTTCCTCTACCTAAATCCCAGCAGCCTGCTCAGGCTGGGCTCCCCACCGCAATGCCTTCCCCACCCACCCTAGACAGTGTTGAAGGGAAAGATGGAATGTGAGAAGTTCCCCAGGAATTCTGATGCAAACTCTGCCCAGGACTGAGAACACTGCCCTAAGCAAATATCACATTATCCTGGACTTGGAAAACAAACAGGAAGCATTGGTTGAAAATGAGTTCTAACTCATGAGAAAAGTATTATTAGTCCAGGAAGTTTACAAATTTATAGTGACAGTTTCTTTTTTATTTTGTTACTTTCATCTGTTCACAAATGGTGTTGTCACAGGACAGGGACTGAGGAGGTCCCCAAAGCCAGGATGGAGAACCCTGACCCACCTCGAGCATAAGAGAAATTGCAGGTTTGCTGGCCTCCATTGCAGAGAAAGCATCTTCAGGGTGTTCCAAGAGGAGTCATGCGGAGGTTGTCAGGCAGGAGTACACACTCAAAGAAAGAGAGCACAGGCTCTCCAGAGAGAGACTGTTTCCTGGGCCTGGGATCCTTTGTTTCTCTCCAAGGAAAAGATGACGCCCGCCCCAAAGGCTAATGGTCCATGTCTCAGTTGAATGGCATGAGCCCAGTTTTATTTTTAGGTGGATAATTTAACCATTTTTGAATTCTCTCACCCTACTTGTTTATCTTAGGTCAGGTTTCTGCTCTTTACTTTCTCAACTATTCTAATTATGGATGTAGAGTATCTTTAAGAAACTTTGGGTGTGACAATCTGGATGGGAAGAAGCATAATTAACCTGGGGACCACCCATGGAGCACCTTGGGTAGCTTTGACTGTCTCAGAAGCTGCAGACTTCTTAGAAGTTTAGTTCTTAGAATTGTGACTATGAATTATTTCCTTGTCTCTTTTTAATCTATCTTTACTTCTTCTGTCCTGTATCACTATTAGAGTTCTAAAGTTTGCAAATCCCTAAATGACAATTAAATGTCAGTGTTTCAAATCAAAGCACCTAGGTCTTCTCAGGCTGAGTAGAAATTTCCACAGTCTACATCGCGAGGCGTGCACCAGACATCCAGCATTTAGCTCCCAGGCGCTCCTGTTGCTGTCACTTCTGTCAGCTCAGTGAGAACACTGGATCCCCACCCTGTCCCAGGACTGAGTGCTCAGGGTGGGCCCTGTAACTTTTGACTGACATTTCCAACTCAAAAGTGTCACCCAGCCCCAGGAGGACGGGTCTGCGCCTGGGAGGCTCTGGGCCCTTCCCTCTGTGTTTGCACGGCTGTGGCCCGGAGGTGACCAGGTTTACTCAGACACCTGAGGTGGCCTCATCCTGTGGTTCACGAACACTGCATTTTAAAGGAGAGAAAAAGGGGCCAGCCGAGCATGAGCAGCTGCCTCAAGTGCACAGCAGAGGTGGCGGAAGTAAGCCTGGCCTCCAGATCCCCTTCTGATGCCCGGTCCACTGAGCCAAGACGCGTCATCGGGAAGAAAGGATATAAATGCCGGTGCAGATGGAGGGCAGACTCCAATCCCTGCTCATGTTTGTGCCTCGACACCATATGGTAGGAGCGACTGTGAAGGAGAAATGCTGAGGTGGCCTTCCTGGTGATCGTGCACTCAGAATATTGATTTAGAGCTTATTTAAGTGAGCACTGGGTGACCTGACTTCCCACCTGCAATTTCTCTGGGTTTTGATAGGAAAGAACTGCCTTGTGAAACGTGCAATTAAAAGGAAGCAGAATAATAATTTTTTATGTAACCTCTGTAGCAGAACAATTGTAATGGTTGGTAATAAAATGTTGAAATGAGATATATTTTAATTAGGTAATAATATCAAGCTTTGTTTATTAACTACTCTGAAAGTTCTAATGAGCTGTGCATTTCTGAGGGCTGTTTGATGGGGAAATGAGAACATTAACAATTTTCCAAACCAATCTCATTATGGAGAACTCAGCCTCGTATGTGCTTATTTGAAAATGAAGGGAATGGAAAATCTCTCCAGTCTTTCATGATACATCGTGAATATGACTTCTGTTGCTTTACATTTCTGAAGAATATTATTTATATTACTGAAAAGGAATAGGCCACACCTCCTGTCCCAAGATGAACCTAATCACCATCTTTTGGAAGGCCAGGCCTCCGGGCTTTGAGATCGTAGGGGTCCCCCATGGCCTTGCCCTGTGGAGGAGGTGTCTTCTCTCTGGCCACAGGGAGCTCTGGTGACAGTCCCATCCCTCCTGGCTGCAAGAGCCACGAACGTTCCAGTAGGAGGCGGCCAGCACTCCCCAAGCTGGAGAGTGACTCAGAGCAGGCAGGTGGCTCTGAAGTATGTGCCCTTGTAACTGTAGAAGTGGAAACTAATATCAGCTCATTTGGATTGCACAGTGTTGCTGCCTTATTGCAGAAGTTAACTATCTAGCACGACTTTGTTGGGTGTAATAGAGTCTTCTACAAGAAGGTATGTTTTCCAAAATTCTGAAAGGTAAAAAAACTCATTCCTCTGTCAGGTAGATTGTTGACATATATCTTTGTGTAAAGCTTTTGTGTCCTCCTCAATTGTCACAGGTAGGCATGGAAATATGAAAACCTTGTGTGTTTTTAGCTGCTTTTAGTTGAATGATCATTCATCTCTGAGAAAATTGCGTTTTACAAAATGATTCTTCTAATTTTTTTTCTGCCCTTGCAATAGCACAAAGTCATTTTGCTAAAAAGAAACACAGTGGTTTAAATGGTAATCTTAGAAGAATGGACTCTCGAATATAAGACATATATAATAAAATAACATTTATCAGACATTTTATAGGGTTAAATAGACTTAACCTTTGTATATATCCTGCCAAAATGTAACAGATACTGTAATTCTCTTCTCTTCAACATGTATCATTTATATAGCAGGGCTTTCAACTTTTACTTGCAATGTTCTACTAATATTTTATCATTATAAAATCACTGGAAGACAGATTTCTCATGGAATATTTCTGTGAAAGTAATTTCCAACATCATATGGGAAAACATGCCGCAAACTTCATTGCAAGCACACTTAAAATATTGCAGGCTGACAACCATGGGACACATCCAGACTGAAGCCCTAATTTCGTCCAACTCTGTGGCAGTATTATTGGGCACTTACTGGTTAATACAGCTTTTGCTTATTGGAATGCATTTTAGATTACGTTGTGGTACATTACATTTCTATTCCCTCTGTGAATGTAGCTCTCAGAGACTGTGTGTCCTGCACCAAGAATCCAAGAGGCCGAGGTAGATTAAGGAGGTCTGTGAGCACACAGAGCCGGGGATGCCCACCCAGGATGGTGCCCCTATGGGAGCACACTGATGTCGGTCCCTTCGGGTCACTCACAGTGCACAGCTGCATCACCAGTGTGGATTCCAAAAGAATCTAACTGTAGCCAAGGATATCCTAGAAGCAGGGCCTCTACCCCTCAAGAGGCCGAGGCAGAAGGGTCACTGGGGCCCAGAAGTTCAAGATTAATCTGGGTGATTAGGGAGACCTTATCTCAGAAAAGGTCCTAGAATCCTGAAGGGCACCACCTGCCCTTGACACTGTGGTAAAGGTTAGCGTGGATCAGCCTGTGAGACTCAAGCACAGAGCTGACCTGTTCTCCTCCTCCTCCTCCTCCTGCTAACCCTAAGTTAGTAACGATAGTCTCCCCAGTGGGTACCCTCATTTGAAACGCATAAAATAGAATTATTCCAGCTCCCCTGTTTAAAATAACTATTTTGACAACTTTAAAAAATATGGATCATATTTGTGTACCATAGAAATGGCATGAACATCCAACACTGTTTTATTATTGGACATCAGGAACGGGTGAAAAAGTATCATAACTTAAATACTCATCATTGGGAAATTGAGTTCAACATTAGCAGTATGCAGTTAGCAGAGTTGTTGTTGGGACATCTTCCTGTGCTCTGAATCTTTGAGTCCTGTCCCCGGATGACTTTGTTCAGCACCTCGCACTATGCCTGGATGACCAGGATGCCTCCAGCCAAGCAGCACAATGGCGTAGATGCTGGGTTGGGTGACTGAGAGCATCCTTTACTCTGAGAGTTCGGGTTTGACTTTGAAAACTACTTACTGCATAAAACTCAGAGTACTAGAACAATGACAACTCATATATGCTTACGATCATTCTGCAGTTGTTGACATTTTGCCATATCAGATTTACATCTCTGAAAATTTATTTTCCCTTTATTTACACTCCACACCCTTCCTCCCTGTCTCCCTCCCTTCTTCTCTTCCTTCCTTTTCTTTTTACCCTCCTCTCCTTTCTTCCCTCCCTTATTCTTCCTTCTTCCTTCTGTTTTCTCCCATTTGTTTTCTTCTCCTTTTGCCATATTTCTAGAAATATTTGAAAATTACTGTCAGAAGTCAGAAAGCTCATTAACTTACTTCAGCTGTGTTTCAGCCAAGAAGGATAACTGAACAATTCAGTTGTCATCTCAAGGAAATGCAGGGATGTTTCTCACTTGTTCTGTTTACTCAGCACCCTTTTCCATCTAATACATTTGTACAAGTCTCGTTGGCCTCCTGGAGTCTACAACAGCACACCAGGCTTTTGGCTTTTATGGCATCGATGTTTTGGAAGAGCTCAGGCCAATTGTTCTGCAGAATATCTCTCAGCTTGTAAGTATTTTGTTATTTCTGTGTCTACTCTGAAAATTTAAGAAGGTAACACAATCTCTGTTACGATCTATAGAATTTAATTTTAACAGTCTTTCCAAAGCTTTTCAAATGCTGAAAATAAGAGAATTTCTAAAATCTTAAGCATCAGGTGACACACCAACTGCATTTTTGTTATTAGCTCTAAGAAAATTTCCACATTTGAAATTTTTTCTAAACATATTTAGTTCATTCTCCATCTCTACTTTTGGATCTGCAGAAATCCCAAGTATTATTAATTTGTTAACAGGACTAAAGGACTAAGATGGAATATGTGATATGTTTATGTACCAAAGCACCACAATGAATGAATTCATTATGTATTCCAACCATGTACTATTAAAACTAAAAAAAGTCAAAATATAATATTTGGTTGCTTTAGTCATAAAAGGCTGGGTACAAAAATATGAAAATCAGAACACTGACATTCTTTTTAAAAACTTTCTATGATTAAGTTCACAAGAGAGTATTTATGAACGTTTATTAAATACCAGGCAGATAAGCCAGAAAATGCAGTCATTTCTTGTAGTGTTTCATAAGATTGTAGTTAGGAGAAAAATTCAGAGGCACCTGAGTGCTCTGTGGAGAGTCCAGGCCATAACCAGGTGGAGCTGTGGCTTCTGGGCCTGCTCGAGGCAGGACTTCACAGGGAGGCAAAGCAGAGGCAGAGGAAGGGGCGGGGTCCCTGAATTTCCCTGGGGACCTGGCCCCAGAGACTTAACAACCTCCCACTGGAGCCACCATAGGAGGGTCCTCCAGCAGGGATCAGTGCCAGGCCAGGGCCCCGCCCTCAGCACGTGGGCTTTGGGGGACGTTCCTGACGCAGGAGGCTTGCATTTGAATTCAGTGGTGTGATATTCTGGCAGAAGATAATGGTTTCTTTGATCTGTGGTTTTCTCTGCTGTAAACTGGGTATAAAAGACCAGTCCTGTGACACTGTAAGGCCTGCATAAGATAATGAGTACATGTGACACAGAGAAGGCGCTGGATTTGCGGTCCTGCCCACTGGGACTGCCACTTGCCTGTGAGTGGCAGTTCTCCAGCAGGGGAGGACACAAGATGACACAGAGCCTGGAGAGCTGGGTGGGCCACAGGAGAGGACGCTGTCCCCTCCATCAGCAGGCCTGCAGAGGTTAGCACTGCACAGTTCTGCTGGAGATTTTGCAGAGCTGCATTCTCTAACCAAAGCATAAAAAATGCAGTTGGTTACACTGCTGCAGAGTTTTAGGAAGATGGGAATCTGCGTGTTAATAAAATCAATGGGGCCAGAGAGACAGATCCACCAGGTCTTACACTGAGAGGCGGTAGGGAACCTGAACCATACTCATGCACATGTAGAACATAAGGATTTACAGAGTTTTGATTGACTGATCACCACGCTGGGGCAGAAATTTATGATTTCTTGGGCTTCAGGAAGAAAGTATTGGGCCATCTATTTATTTTTACTTTACTTGTTGAGTTTCTTACTGTGGATTGAAAATGAACATTATACATTATGAAGGATGTAAAATAGAGCACACACATCCTTTATGCACAAATAAGTAAATTCATGTATTTGTGAGAGCACCACATTTCCAAAATGCTTTGAGGTTTTCACTCTACAGGGCCCAGGGCCATGGCTTGAGCACTTGCGACCTAGCAGAATGAAAGTCCCTTAGGGTGGGACTGGAGGGGTCCTTTCAACGAGGACTGGACCTCAGTTACTACCTCTGGAATGGAAAACGGGGTGAGCTATGAGAGACTACAAATAAACTCCGAGTCAGAAGTTTATTGTCGTTGGACGTCTTTGTCCAGGCTTGAAGGAGTCAGGGAGAGAGCATCTGTGAGGTGGATGACAGCACCTCTGTCTTGAGCGTCTCTCGTGGGCAGTACTGAGGAACTTGTTTTAGTGATGAGGTAAGTGAAGTTACGCTCATAGGTACAAGATTGGCTAACTGGATTTCAGGAATCCAACTGAAATACGCTGGCAAATAAAAAGTTAAAGAAGAAAAATAACGAGCATTTGGTTCTCCACGTAGGTGTGGTTCTGTGAGGAAGAGTTGATTAGAGTGAAATTTTCTACCTCATTACATTAATTGAGCTGTGCTTAGTCAATTAAAATGATTAAAGTATCAATTACTTTATCACAGGACTTTTGGGAGAACAAAGGGGCACTTTACTGGAACAGAATCAACAGGCTCAGGTCAGTTTGAAGGATTCTGCTGCCGGGTGGATTTGAAGGGTTAAAATTTGCTGAATCACACACTGCTAAGCTCAGCAAAGAAAGAAAGCCTTTCATGAAAGAACCAAAGATGAATACAGGCCACATGTTTCTTTGTGTTGTCAAAAGTATAATCATATTTTGTATTCAATCTTGTTGGTATATAGTCCTCTTTACCTTGATCAAAGGTGATTATTTCCTCTTAGAAAGGGGCAGAAGTATGAGTAATTTTAAATCACTGATCGTATTTGTTTTCTCTAACTCATTTGTTTATGTCACCAACATCAGAGCAAAAACAAAAGGCTTGGGAGGTGACATTGCACATAAAAGAGCAACACTTTCTAGAAAATTCCATACTCATGTATTTATCAATGAATTTATTCAAAATTTCAGTAAACTGCTCATTCTTAGTGTGTGCCCGACATCTACTGTGAACCAAGAATTGTGGTAGGGTTATGAGGAGTGTGAATAAGACAGAAAAGAATCTTGACCTTAAGGATTTAAACCCTAATGGGAGAGTCAGACCATGAGTAGGAATAGAATAGCATCGAGTCCGGAGTGTGACAGCAGATGTCGCAGAGTTGATAAAGAATACTTAAAAGATGTTTTGTGCTCTTGAGAGTGCACAGGTCTCTGAGAGCAGGTGACACTTTGGACTTGAAAGGTGAAAAAGGATCCTACTACTGTCCAAATTGCCACTCCTCAGACAACCCGAAACCAAGTCTCATCAAGGTGTTCCTTCTTTGTTCTAATCAAATTAAATAAAACTAAAATGCAAATTGTCCCTGCCTGGATGAACTCACACCGAGTGAGTCTCCTTATCAAGTAACTCAACCTGCTCTACACATCTCCTTTTTGCTTCTTTCCAGTTATGAATTCCCTAGTCCTGCTGCATCTCACAGTGTAGCTCAACTCAGTGTCCTCTGCTCATCCCTAGCTATATCATTCTCAAAGTTCATCTCAGCTTGGCAGAGGACCTATAGGAGAACAGCTCATTATTAAAGAGTTAGGAAAAGGAAAGGACATAAGCTGTATCTTCCTAAAGCTTTCGGCTGTGTTTTAATTTACCCATTGTCAAAAGGGTTTATAGCAGATACCTGACACTCATGTGCTTCTCTATCCAAATCTCATCCCTTTGATGTCTCTTCCAGTGGGGTGGTGTCGTGCCTTCGTGTTGCTCTTGGTTTTGCTTTTGTCATTTTGGATTCTAGCTGACTGTGCTCACCTAAGTAATTTCTACGCAGTCAGAAAGGAGAATTTATGTTTTCATTGATTATTTTTCTTCTTTTTTGTGAGACAGGGTCTTGCTATGTAGCCCAGGCTGGCCTCAAACTCATGGTGATCCTCTTGCCTCAGCCTACCAAGTGCTGGGATTATAGGCATGGGCCACCATACCCAGCAATTATTTTTCTTAAGTCAAATCTGATAATGAATATTTGCCTCTGTCATAACTGAAATAAACTTACAGTCTTGCTGTTTCCTGAAGTCCCTGGTTAAGTATCTTACAGGTGTGTGTCAACACCTCTGGGCCCTGATGTGTCCTAAGGTCACCGGGCTGGCTCTGAGCATCTAAGAGTGGTTCTACCCACGCCCATGAAGATCTGCACATTGAAGGATTCCCTTTGTCTATGTTTTTCTCCGTTTGCTTTCCTCCCTCACTTGTGACAACCTTGGGATGCATAGCCTGAAGTGCACTATTTGGCTCTGTCCCCGAGGGCCACTGTGGATAAACTGAGAATACAAGTGGTCCAAGATTCTGAAAAACATCGGAGCTAAGGTTGCTCAAGAAACTTTGTCTTGAATTTTTCTTGCCTTGACTGGACCTGCCATTTGCCTCTCCAAATGATCTCATGGCTCTCTCATGGCTGCCCAATCTGCTGCCAACTGTCCCTGCACCATGACACCATGAAGAAAATCCCTCCCTTTCTTTTGACACATGTTTTATAACTTGGTGGCATTATTTCCTGTCTTTCTCTGCTTTCTTTTTAAGGTTATCGCACATGCAATCACAGAAATGAAAGTCTGCAGTTTCAAATGTTCATATTATTCTTAATGCCAAAACCTAGAGGATTACTCCTAATCTCTATTGATTCTTCATCTCTGAGAACTGTCACTGATGTAGTATTTCAGCAGAATATTCTCTTTTCCCCAGCACTGGAATTTAATTTCTGAAAACTTCTTTGGTAACTGAAGGGAAGGATTACTGTAGTCCTCAGAGGTCTCCAAGCACCAATGAATCAGATCTTAGCTTTTGAGTCCAGAAAAGGGCCCCAGAACTGTTCAACTGTGCCTGACCCAGACCTCTTTTCTCCTCAGAAGGACTCAGATGTTTCAATAATGTGTCTGGGGATGTGATTTAAATACTTATTCCCATTCTGAAATCTCGTGAGGGAGCTGCTCAGATTTAGTCTGATATGACACATAGTTCTAAGGCTTCCTACTCTGTTTGATATGTTCAGTTAGAGATCAAGCATCCCTTCCATCTCAGTGCAATTCCCACTTTTGCTGTATGCCTTGATGTGGTGCTGTAAGGACAAGCCAGCCAAGCCTTGTATCTGTCCCAACTGTCACGGTCATCAGAGGGTCAAGCAGGGAAGGAGCTTATGTCTAAAATTCTATGATCCTCTGAAGTATTACTATAATAAAATTAAGTCTTGTTTTCCATTTTTGATATTGTCTTGTTTTTTTCTGTTTAAAAACAGTCATCGCGTATATCTTAGTTACTTTACCCTCACTGTTGAGACAACATACCTGACACCAAAGTTAAAGGAGGAAAGGTTTATTTGGCTTACACTTTGGAGAGGTTTCAGTCCATAGTCAGCTGGCTCCAGGCGGGGTGGGATGGCGGAGCAGGATCGCCGAGGAGAAACAGTCCACGGCTATCAGGCAGGCAAGAACACATTAACTCTCCCTCTGTCCCTTATATTTCATGCAGGCTACCTGGCCTAGGGCAGGTGTAGCACTCACACCCTTAATCCTAGCCAGAGCTATGCCACACCAATCATTGGACTGGTTTAGTAATCACAGCTCTGATCCCAGCACCTTACACTCTAGGTTCAGCCACCTCTGAAAAGCCCCCCACCAAGACTGCCTGAGGCTTTGGGGACATCTGGACACAGCCATACAGCATGCCGCCCATTAGAAAAGATGTCAGGGTTAAAAAGGTGCAAGAGAATGGCGTACTTTGAGAAGAGTCGGAGGGTTTTGGAGTAGGGCATGACATTGTATGTTATGCAACATTTGTAAATACTCCTCCTGCAAAGTGCCTTTCTCATTGAAGCTGCTTGAGTTTCAACTTTTCTCACTTTTTATCTTTCATTTTCAAATAAAATTCTAATCACTGGTCTTTCTCTCACAGCCCCTTCTCATGACAGCCCAGCTCCCTTGAACTGGGATTTTAAACCTTTGTCCGCAACTACTGTTAAGAATCTCTTTCCCCATGTCACACGTGCTCAGTTCGGTGCTCCCAGGTTTTCTTCTCTCCGGTGGAGCCCGTGTGCCTTGCTCAGTAGAGTTCCCACCGGCTGCCCAGATGGACTCAGAGGACAAGGACAGGACAACCAGGGTGAAGGCGGAGGCTCTGTCCACATGATTTGATTGCTTTTTACTTTGTTACATTAATACACATTTCAAAACCTCAAAATAACTTAACATTTTTAAAAGATGGCATCAAGATAGAACCGAATCACTGATGAACGTTTTTGGCACTGAGTCCTCAGTAGAGTTCCTGATTTCCTCCTTAACATATGTAAAACAGATCAAATGAAAGACTCTTGACATTTAAACTCTTCAAACAAAACAAGGAGCCAATTTACACTTCACTCAGAATAAGGAAAAAATAATGGAGCCTGCTTTGTCTCTGCTCCTGGATAGGAGGGTTTCAGGAAAAGATGAGAGCAGGCTGAGGGCCAGTGGGTCCCAGAGTGGCAGGAGTCCGGTGTGGAGCTCTCTCAGCTGGGGCCGCAGGCGCCTGGCTTGACGTCCGGCAGGGGTCACATCTCAGCAGAGGTTTCCAACATGCAGAAGCGGCCTTCTCTGTATTATTCCTGACTGCTTCACCAAGCACTGCAGCTTTGTGGCCTTCCATTGACTGTGTTCATCTTCACAATGGCAGAGATTGGAAGAGTCTTGTATCAGCTGGTACGTAAATACGCTGACCGTCTCCTCCAGAATATTGTCCTAATCACCTTTGACTTACTCGAGCTACTGATGCTCCTGTTATAAGAAGACTGATGTGTACGAGCACATCACATCCTTTCTGACAATAGGGTGCACACTGACAAAGCACAACCCAACACACGAGTTTGCAGGGATTGGGTTCTGGGAACATGTCTTAATAACTATGACTCATAAGAGGGAAGCTTCTTTAAGACTGTCATATGTGGAAATAGGACTATAACAGAGACGATTTACAGTGATGGAAGATATTTGAGCCCACATGGAGGTGCCCATCAGGCAATCATAATTAATGCTTCGGAAAAAAGCCTGCCAGACGTGGTTTTACAGAGGAAATCAAAGAACCTTGGAATGGAAGGGAATGAGACGGCCATGCAAAGGAAACGCTGGATACATAAAAACACTAGAACCTAAGAGAGCAGGGGCCGGCTGCCACACTCAAAACTGGGATGGTTGAGAAGGCTGAGGGCGGGCTTCCTCTTCCTCCAGGGATGCTGCTCTCTCCGCGGCAGGGACCGAATGGCCCAGCTCGGAGCTCAGGACTGGAGAATCAGCTGGTGATTTAAAGAGCGAACCCTGAGTATCGCGAGAGGAAAGAAGCCCTGATTCTCAGCATGAAGTGTCCGGACAGCAGATGGGAGCCTCAGGGCCTGTGTTTGCTAATGCTGACGACCCGTTCTGAGAAGTGCATCTGCCGGTGATGTTGCCCCCGCGTGCCCGGCACAGAGCTGCCGGTGGGAACCTGGCAGGGAGCCCGCGAAAACGTGGGCTCCGTGGCCTCTGACGCTGGGTGCGCAGCGGCAGAGAGCGCAGTCTGGGGTGCTTGCGCAGGGGCTGTGTGAGGCTGGGCGGGCAGGGCCAGCACCCCACAATAGACCCCTGTCACTAGAAGGGTGCAGTGCAGTCAAGACACCAGCAGCACAGCAAGCATGCACGTCAGGGACACAGTCGGATCTCATCCTGCAGCCTGCACTGTGCACAGCTGTGTTTCCCAGACTCCCGCGGCACAGAGGGATGTTTGTCCACATAGGCGTCACCACGGACACTGAGTAGTGCAGGGCCCTGTGTTACGAGGGCCGCGACGGCACTGGGATCAGGAACGCCAGCTCCACTGCAGTCTGAGGGCCCACCTCCACGCATGCCATCCGGCACTGGCACATAAATGTCGCATGACATGTGGCTGTCTACTCTTACTACACGGGAGCCCCCAGAATCATATCGCTGAGGCTCATAATTTTCTAACTGACTGTGCTCCTCAGCCATGCTCAGTTCAGGCAGCAGGAAGGCTGAGGTGGAAGAACCAGGGCCCATGGCAGGAAAGCAGCTGAAACCTGGGAGATTCCGGGCGAGCCAGGGAACAGCGGATGGCAGGAGCCCAGGGTCTGCCTGTCTCCGGCTGACTGACAAACGTGGCAGAAGTGGCATACACCAGAGGAAACCAGTTGGAACAAAGTGGATGTATTTGCAGCTTTGTAGGGTTGGGCCTAGAGGTGGGGGTGGCAGGTGGAAGGTGAAAGGGAGTGTCCGTTTGAGTCTAGGTGAGTGAGCTGCTTCCTACAGTAAAACTGGATAAACATTAAAAAAATGAGTTTCAAACCACTGTGACACATTATCTATAAAATATGAGTTTTCAACCAAAAATCAGGCATCTGAGAAAAGCTGAATGTGAAAACCAGAAAAATAAAGACAGTCAATATTAACCGACTCCAACCAAACCCAGATGTTAAATCTGGGAGACATACATAGATTTCAAGGCATATAAATACATTAATCAAAAACCCCTCCAATTTATTATATAATATGCCACATTAATGAACAAATAAAGGATATGTCAACATAAAAATAAAAATTTGTATAAAGATCTTAAATTATAGAGTGGAAAGTAGGATTAATGAGATAGAAATCACCAAACTGGCCAATAGTAGTTACAGATAACAGAAGAAAGAATTAGTGACCTTAAAAGATAGATCAACAGAAATCACTCAGTTTGAAAAAACAGAAAAAGGAACAAAAAATGAACAGAACTTCAAACATCTAAAGGAATGTATGGAGTTGCCATATATATATATGCATCAAAATGAGAGAGAAGATGGAAAATATTTGAAGGACAAAGGTCTATGACATTCTAATTTGATGGGAGGCATTAATCTATGAACTCCAAAAGTTTAAAGAAGCAGATGCAAGTTAAACCCCCAAAACAGAACTTAAGACATCACCTTCAGAGAGCTGTAGGCTAAGGCAGAGAATCTTGAAAATCAGAAAAATGTCTTTCTACATCTTGGGGAACTACAATGAGATTAATGCCTGAATTCTTTTCACATTATGAAGTTCTACAGACATTAGAGCACATGTTGGAAGTGCTGAAGGAAGTAAAATCAACCAATATTTCTCATTCAAAAAAGCCATTCTTCCAAATGAAGATTAAATCATATTTTAAGATTAAAAATATCTTAGATAATTTATTGCCATATAATCTCCATTACCAAAGAAGATGTCTGAAGAAAGTGCTTCGGATCTGAGGGGAAGTGATACTATAGAAGGCAATGTGAAGCCTCGGGAATGACAGTCTTGGAAGACTGCACACAGTATGGTTCCTGAGTGAAAGCCAAAGCTAGGAGACGTAGCCAAGAAAGCTCAGGCAGCAGGTGAGGAAGAGCATGTTGAGCTGCAGAAGGAAAACGCCATGTGCCTAAAAGCACACGAACCAGTGTGCCAGGGTGGAGTGAGAACGGATGGCCCAGGGAAAGAGAAGACTTTGGACCATAAAAACTTCGAATTTGGTGATAGTCGCATGAATACATCCATTTTCCACAAGTCAGTGGATTGTGCACTTGACATTGGTTATTTTTATTTCATAAAATTATATATAAAATATAGGGCCAACATCATAAAGAGCCTTCCTAGGTCACTGGCTGGAACTCAATAAGCAATACCCTGCTATGTAAATATAGATATTTAATTACTGTTTATTAAATATTTCAGTAAACTGTAGTTTCCTTTGTTTATTCGATATGAATGTTAAGTCTTTGACAACTTTTGTGAGGTCATGTAGTTGTGATATTTTTTTGCAATATCTATGTAAGAGCATAATGCTTTGTTGTGTGAATGCTAGCTGTGGTAATATGACTTAGTAGTGTTCGGCAGCCTGCAGGGAGAAGGGTTTCCCTGGCCCCGGGGACCTGTTTGAATCCCAGCTCCCTGCCATAGGTGCTAGATATCCTTGGAGAAGCCACTCAACTTCTCTAAGCTTGGGTTGCTCATCTGTTAAATGAAGATATTATTATCTGCTCCATATGGATGTTCTGATCAGTTGGAAAATGTATATAAATTGCTTAGTTCATGCTCAATTTTAAGTCAGCACATGACAAATGCCACCTGTTTATTATTTGTTGTACCAAAATGTTCTAGACAAAATGCTGATTGGCTTTGAGACCGTAAATTTGGCTCACTGGAATCTTTTATGATTGGGGCTCTTCAAGAAGAGGCTCTTTATCTTTTAAAACCACCCACCCTGGTGAATAATATATTTATTCTTCATTTCTTTTTCCCTTTTCCTCTTCCTCTCTGTTTCTCTTTCGTTTTCTCTGTCCTCTCTGATCTATCTACCCATCTATGTATAGATAGATAGATAGATATTCAGTCCCTCTCTACATCATTTGTCTGTTTCTCTTCACTGCGGAGCCTTCCTCTTTACTAGCCTGAGTGTGTAAATCTTTTTCCTTAGTTGGTTCTTTGATAATGTCCTAGTGTTTTCCTTTTCTCATAGCTCTTTCTAGTGTTTTTCTCGTGTTCTCTGTCCTCCTCTCTCTGTGCATTGCTCTCAGGTGATATTTGCACCTCCTCCTCCCATGTACCTTGCGTTCCACCCAGAGGCCAGGGTAAGGTTCACTCGGGAGGAAGTGCAGGGTAGCATCCATGTAAGTGTCAGGGGGAATAGCCTGGGAGAGAGCATCCTTCCTCTTGGGGAGAAACTTGCAGTCTCTCGCGATCTTGGGGGAAAGCTGTGGATCTTTGAGAGGAAACCAGTAAGAGTTAAAAGCAAGAAGACACCTGGAGCAACTGGTTCACTGGAAAAGCACTGTAGACGAGGGTAGAAGGAGGAAGAATAAGAGCAAGGCTACACTGGTGGAGCCCGGCACACAGGCGGTGGCCTGGAAGGGAGGTGAGGATTCATCAGTGCCCTGGTGCTGCTCACTATGGAGAGTGAGTAGGGGATTTTGAGGAGTGTTTTTCTTTAAATTGGAAGGGGTTTCAGTAGAAGGTCTCCACAGGAAAGAAATACATGGATATTTCCTACTTCACTGGTATTCAAGAAAACAAAAGAGCCAAATAAGTGAAAAGGAGAAGACAGGAGAAATGAGTAATTAGCCTATGTTTTGAAGGATAAAGAGGGATGGAAAGTGAATTTTTAAGGAAAAACCTGAGAATGTGTAAGAGGTTTTGGCTGCAGAAAGGAGAAGGGAGAACAAGAATATCCCTAAAGACCCTGCTCAATATTTGGCATATGTGCCAGGCCATGGAGTCACACTGGATCGTGCGATAGGACTTGAAGCAAGGCTTCCTCCCTGTGGTGCGGTGTGTCTGAAAGCTGCTGACCAACTTCCTTAGGCCTGTTTAAAAAAATGTTTCTCGTCATATTTTGCATACTGCAGTATGGCATTAACTGCAGTAAACAGAATTGACTCACATTCTCTTAATCCATCAGAATCAACTTTGAAACCAAATGATAAACTCTTCCTCAAAGTAAGATAAGGGTGGGCCTCCCAGATGGACACGCTTTCACTTCTGAAAGGAGTTGTTGCACCTGACCCAGGGAAATGTGAGCCAAATACAAACACAGGTAAACACGCAAGCACAGCACCTGCAATCGAGCAGAACAGGGTCAGTCGAAAATGCTGAATGTTTTCTGAGGGGAGGATTAAAGACACACCTGAAGGCTGCTGTACCCACGTCATCTCTTTCTATGCATCATCTTAAGAACATCTTAAAACTTTCTCTTCCTCAAGAAAGCGGGTGGAAGAAATGTCCTTTGCGTCTCGAATCCAACATCTTTGCTCCTTCGGTTTCTACCCTTTTCCTATCTGACTGTTATTAGGATTTCCCTGACATTAGACTCCATCCTTGCTACAGACTAAGCCTTACTTCTCTTCTAAGAACAATACTACCATTCTACTACCCTAGTTTTTAATTAGTGTAACTTCATCAGCTATTAACCTTGTCTCCCATTTTTCTTCTCCTCATCTTTCATCAGTAGTTCAGCTATTAATCCGCATTTCCCCTCATTCTACCAACTCTGAAAAAAGTGTTACTTAAAAACTTTCTCCCTGATGATTGTACTGGTTTTATCGGTGTTTGCACTTCATCCCAAGATTAAACAACTCTCAGACCACTGTTACATAAGTACCACACGCTAACTGATTGCGCCACTGGAGCTCCTCAGAGCACTGTTAAAACATCGGAGATCTGCAGTCTGAATCAACTTCTAACCTTAAGAAGTACCTGTGATGATGGAAAAGAACGAGACACATTACAGCAAGGTTTTAATAATAAATATGGTGGGACCCAGGGCCAGTTGGAAGCAAAACTGCATAGCGTGTAAATGTTACCACTTCTCTGCCTCCACACCAGTCCCTGCCACAAGATTCTTGTTACTGAAGTCATGGCACCTGCCAGTGCTTTCTGCCCTGTCTGTTGCTCATATGTCACATTTCTAACTCCCTCCATGAAACGCCACTCCCTTTGGTGCAAATAGCAAGAGCAAAGCGTTAGGAGGTGATGACCCAAGCTAAATGCCAGTGCCTATGATGGATGGCTCAGCCCAAGCTCCTACTGATGTTTTCCTGTGAAAAGCTGGGAACATCAAAATCACTCTTCAATGGGTGGTTTTCTGGATGGAATTACAGGCTAAGTTTTAACTACTCAGGAAAATATTAACTAGGGGGAGACAGAAGGAGCTTGCTGCTGTTCCTGAATCATACTAATGTGGGTGTGTTAATAAATGAGATCAGAGATATTAAAACCCCAAACAATGGCAACAGCCACAGAATGTTGAACTCAGTGGTCAGCACAGTGCTGCATGGAGTTTACAGAGGGACGAAAAACAGATCCGAGACAGAGAAGATGCTCCGAGTCACCCTGTGCCTGGGAGGGCAGCACTGAGGCATGGTTTGGCCAGTGGCTGGCCTGCTCCCTCATTTCTCACTGCTCCTCTTTGGTCTTGAGAAGCTGCCTCAGTGTCTTCCACCACCCCCTCGGGTTACCTCACAGCTGCTCTCCGGCCCTCCCAACAGGAGGTCCCACCAGGATTCTGGTTGTCACATTCTCTCTACTCCCACTGCTCCTGCTGGGAAGCCAGCTGGGGACTGAGGAAGCCATCTGGAAGACTCCTCTGACATGACAAAGATGAGGAGGGAGCCATGCTGTTCTCACCATGTCCAGCACCTCCAAACCCCAGTCATCTGTGTTGAACACAGCCAGCCCTTCTGAAGGTTTCTGGGTTTTAGGCCTGCTGTTTTCAGGAAGATGCAACAGCTGTCAACATAGCAGCCTTCTCTGCTATTCCTTGATGGGCCTCTATGACAGCTGTGATGGTTCGACCCCTGTACCTGCTCTGGGAGATCGCTGCCTTTCACTGAAGTAGGCTTGAGTTTGAACTAAGTAGAATTGAATCTGGACCAATCACTGGGCTTGAACTTGCACCGATCACAAGCTTGACTTTGGACCAGTCACATGCCTGCTGTAGCACTCTCCTCAGCTTGGTGTAGCAGGCACCCCTCTTGTGTATGGATCCCCTGTGCTGCAGCACATGTCTCCTGCAAATAAAGCCTCACTGCAGCGTTCCTCTAAATCTGTTTGCTATTTGTTTCTAGTAGGTTGGGCTCTGAAGGTCCTATAAATGGACATAGGATTCTTATTCTAAGTAGTGTGGACAGATTGGTTGCTTTTAAAAAGAAAGAACTATAAACACTAAGAACTGTTAGTCCTGCAGAGCTCCAGAGACCAGTGGCCACTGAAGATGGGCAACTGGCGAGGCTGATTGGTGTTGGCTGGTGACGATGGCAGCAAGAAGCAACCAGCAGTGGTGACCAGCAGTATCTGGCAGCAGCAGGGACCGGGACCTGGCATTGATGAGTGGCATCATATCCAAGGGCTGGAAAACTTCAGGCCCAGGGCCACTGACACTCAAAGGCCAGAGCCACCGGCAGAGCTGCACTTAGTCAATTCATGATTTCTAACTGGATTGAGCAAAGGAAGCCTCTTTTGATTGGCAATGGATCAGAAGGATATTTCTGTTTGGAGATAAAGAAAGATGTGAGCACAGAAGCAGGATGAATATACAAACAGATACACCAAGTACCAGACACACATCCACTGGCTGTTGCTCCCATCTCTCAGTAAACAACATAACTGACCTTGACCACTCCTCCTTGCTCTTGCTTGGCTTTCTCTTTCATCCTGCTGAGTTGTTTCCCGTGGAGGTTCCATACCAAAGCAACGTGATGGTCTCATGCCAGCTGAAATGTTTGTTGTCTCCTTTCTTCCCTCCCTTTTCTTTCCTCCCTCCCTCCCTCTTTCCATTCCTTCCTTTTTTCCTACTAGTCCTTTCTTCTTTTCCTTTTTTCTTCCTTTCTTTATCTGCCTTTAGAAAGAAAACAAAAGGAGGGGAGGATGTCAGGGTTTGATTAAGATTTAGTTTAGGAGAGTGTATTGAAATCCCTCTCTGGAACAAGTGTGGGTACCTAGGAATGCACCAGGTATGCTGTCCTAGTCTAACTGAGTTCTGTATTGGTGAAAACTTGTTTTATGTTTAAATGAGTCCTCTGCCTTGTTAATGTCTGTTTTTCATGCTGTAGATGTGTAGATGTGAGTTCCTCCTGTGTCCTGGGGAAGGAAGAAGGCCTGCTGTCTGCATGCTAAGCTTTCTCTGCTGCATGTACTCATGGGTATAATGACCTTGTTTTAAATTCAGTCCAGACTAATGTTGTTTGCAAAATTTTCTGGTCCTTGAAATGTACTCAATCTTTCTGAAGTCTTGTGCTAAAGGGGAGGTGCAGGAGACTGCAATATTGATCATGCCCCAAGCAGGCTGTACGCAGGGCAGGCTGTGAGAACTGGCTTGTTTTGAGAAATGAGACCAACCAAAGGCCATGTGCTGAAGTCAGAATAACTTGCACCTAAATTCCATTCCCACAACTAAAACCTTCTGACTAGAAGGACAACGTTCTAATTTCAACCACATATTTTGCCTATTCTGTTCCTATTTTGAGAATGCCATTCTTGCCATTCATGAGCTTTGCTTACATTAATTTCCATAGAAACCACATGACTACACATCCTCACACATAATTCTGCCCTTGCACATAGCTTGCCTTTACCCCAATTGATTGCCAGTAAAATCAATGCCTGGGACAGGCCACTGCCTCTGTTTGGTTGCACTAGCATTGATTATCCTGGTGTCCCACTTTCTGAGTTCTGTCTTTTAGGTTTTTTTCTTAGGCCTGTGTTGTACACTGGGCAGGAGACTGGAGCCTACTGCAGAGGTTTCTGGTAACATTTCAGGGGTCCCCAGTAGGGAGGAAATCACTAAGACATCATATTGGGAGGATCCTCAGAATACACAGCTCTCTTAACCAGCAACTCTTACGTGGAACAAAGTTTGTAGTAAAGCCGTCTCAGGCAGCTGTGCACCAATCTTGTCCATCTCAGAAGGATTAAGACCATTAGGTGAAGAGCCAGTCCACAAAGTGCAGCACAAAGGCTTTGTGTGAGAAACAGACCTAAGCCAAAATCATATAATTCTAGCTCTAACAGAGTCCTAAAATATCTGAAGGAGATGGAAACACATCTTCTGAGGTCTTCATCTCATAGATGAGATAGCTCAGGTCCAGGGAGACTGAGGGATTTGCTTGGAGTCAGCTCAGACAGAGCTGGAACTGGAATCACATCTGGTTTTCAGGATTCGAACTTTTCAATTATGTGCACAGACCTGGTGCACTGAACTTTGATTATAGTTTACATTGATCTCAAATTAAACTGTAATTGCAAAATAAAAGACAATTAGATGTTCTGTACAGATTGTAAATAAGATATCTGCTGTGTTACGCTGCTTTAAAACCTTTGATTGGAAGTAATGGTGTGCTTGCTCATAAAGGCTGATACTTTCAGTTGGCAAAGCTTAAAAGGGCAAATTTACTTTTTAAATTTTTGTAATGTATAAATGAACCAGAGACTTGGATTTAATTTATCAAGTTTCCCCTCGGATATCTCTTCTCCATCTATCATTCAGTACAAATCCAACCAAATGCGTATGTACCAAAGCATTTACCGTTTTCCTTTCTGTTGATCAGCTACTTCTGTTGCAACTGATTTTTATATGAATTAAATATAACCAAGACATGAAAAATGAAGTGCTTTCAGCTCATGATGCCCGAAGATTTTCACTTTAATTTTTCTTCACCATGTTGCCTTCAATGCATCAATGTAGCTGAAATTCAGATGCAGGGATGCACACCCTCCCAGATTTGGAGTTTCAGCCTAAGGGGGACTTCATTAGTAGACGTCTTCTTCAGTTCAAAGTTGGCACTTGAGAGTTTTATGACTTTCTGGTTTACTAATTAGCTCTCCCCAAGGAGCATGTTTAACATATCTTGAACCTTTTTAACTCTTATTGATATGGGTATTTCCACTGAACTGTGTTCAGCTTAATGTGTCCAAATCCCTGGTCACAGTCAAGCACAAGGATGTTAGAACACATTATAAGTCCCATTTAACGATGCCCTTTGTCACATTTATGTGTATTTACTTATGAGTAAATAACTTGTTTTGTTTCACCTTTTACCAACTAAGCATATTCTCTTTGCTGCTATTCCCATAAGCCCTCAGAATGCAGAAACCACATAAAGGTAAATTCAGGCTGGATAGGTAAATTCTGAACTCAGTCCCACCTAGTGGGTTGCTAATCAGGACAGGAACCTCTGATGGGGCCTGTATTCATCAGACCTGTCTGGGATTGGTGAGTTCCAACGATCGGTAAGTCTGTGATTAGCTTTGTAAACCCAGCTGCTCTCTGCCGTTCTCCATAAACTATGACTGTATAAACTTCATTTAAAATATTCTTGTAAAGTTAGTCCCCTAGGTGTTTTTTTATTTTTATTTTTTTAGAGGTTTTTTTTAACCTTGATTTAAGAAGAAGCAGAGGCAGCTGACATTTATTTATTTTGCTGACGTTGAAGTTACACTGCAGTGTGGCATCAGGTGAATTTCAGAGCTGTCTGCTTCCTTCTCTCTCCATTGCCCTCAGCTGAAGCCATGTCAAAGGCAAGCTACTGCGAGAGTGTTTCAAACTATAATCCATCCTCATGCCTCTCTTTCCATGCCACTGCTTCGGGTAGAGCGAACGTTCTAGGAATTGTCTGGCCATGCACTTCCCTTGCTTAAAAACCCTTCAGTGGTTTTCCATTGCATTTAGGAAAAGAGAACCAAAGTGTCAAGGTCAACTTAAGGTCAACCTGAGGCTGGCTGCATGTAATGAATTCCACATTAAACCATGCCTGTACGGCAGGGGATACATACGATTCAGAACACATGGGCTAATATTACATGTAAAATAGTGTGCATTTTAAAATGTCTTAGTTTATGAATTCTTTATTGTTTCTATCACATAATGATATGTCTTAAGGCCACTGTGAGCAAGGCATATAGGATTAGTCATAGCATTTTTTTCTTTTGGTACAGGGGATCAAACTCTGGTCCCTGTGCTTGCAAGGCAAGTGACAGAGCCACTGAGCTAAATCCCTGGCCAGTCATAGCACTTTTTAAAGTATAAAATGTACAAATGTTATAATTTGTTATAAGATGTAAAAATGTTAACTGCCTAAATTCCACTTATTTTGTACTTATTGGCAGCTCATTGTGACTCTGTTTAATAAGGAATGGAATTTCTCAGGAAGTTTTAGGATGGAGCTTAATACGTTACCATCCTTCCACATAGAACTCCTTACTCGTCCTTGGCACTTACTTTCTTGGTACATACTTCATAAGTTTGCATACACGTTTGCATACTTACTAGGTCAAGAGAATTTTAACCCTGCTTTTAGCTTTTTCTATAGATTACAGTGCTCTTGGCAAAAGCAAAAAAATAAATAATATAAAATAAACTGCAACCTAATGTCGTGTTAAATGAAGGAAACCCTAATTTATGAGTAAGACAACGGTTAGCATAAGCAGCTAACCTTAGGACCATGTCCCAGTTTGGCAAGCACTTTGTCACCAGCATGGAAGTGCAGGGGAGGCCCAGCTCCCCACAGTCAGATCTCTCTCCTTCCGCGTGCAGCCTGTGAGAGGTCACTGGACGGGCCTCTGGCCAGCAAGCTCTGAGCCCTTCTCACTCTGAGTGCTGCCCAATTAATGCACGGAGGGTTCTTTGCTCAGATAAACATTGCCAAATTTAATTTGTCTGAAGTTTTTCTTTTCACAGTGACCTATCAAGTGCTGCCTGCTGGGAGCCTTTACCTATTTCTCCAGCCTCTTGTCTCTTGTTCTCCATCTTTAATGAAGCTCTTGGCCTGCTGTTCACCTCCAGTTCCTTGGACATAATGTGATGTTGCCCACATTAGAGACATTTCTACACACCGCTTTCTCTGCGAAAGGGGGTACTCGGCAAGCAAGTCTTAATAGTTTCGCAGAATTCAGATTAAATGTTTCTTTTTTTCAATCTAAATTTGATCTTCCCTTTTCTACATGAAAGCATTTGACCTTTTCTTCACAGGCATTGTCAGAATATTCAATTGTGCATTCATTTGTATCACTTAAATATGTCTCTCACATAAAGATGCAAACTCTATGAAAGGGGAGCCATTGTTTCTTTTAATAACTTCTGTGTCTCAATACTTAGAACACAATGACTGTCACATAAGTTATTAATACCCGTTTGTTGTTTGGATAAGTGAATAAAATATGTTACGGGATTTTTGGACTTATCTTCCACTTTATTTGGTCTTGAAGTCCATCTAGTATTTTTAATGATAAGATGAATTTTCCTATATATCTAAATTTCTTGATTTTTTTCTATTTCATACCTCTTAAATATCTGAGCATCCATGGAGGGATTGTGTGTGACCTACAGTTGGCAGAAAATACCACATTTGACCAGTGAAGATTGTGGACAATATTTTTATCATATACTACATGTAAGGCACATGACACAAAAAAATCTAGCTCTTAATTAGAAAGGATATTCAGACCATCTTGTTCTAACTTTGCTTCTATCTTTTTGGACAATTCCAGACCATCTTAAGGCAATTCATTGTGATCTTGAGTGTTTCTGTGACTTTCTTCTATAAAAGTTCACCCATATTTTTTCACTTGTAAAATATTTTTATACCTGATATAAATATTTCTATTTAATAGAGCTAGATTTGAGCTAATCAAACTCTCTAAATTCATCTTCTCTTTATTATGATGATACAGTCATGGGACTAATTTCTTTGCATGGCTCTTTACTCTAAAAATATTCCCCCCAAATGGATTTCTAAAATAATGTCTACATGATAAAAGTTACAATAAGTTGACTTATGAAAAAGCATAATTTAAACATATATCCTTATGATTTTAAAAAACCCACTGGCTACAAGTTCTGTTCCATGGAATACATTTAATGAGATAAATAGTCTATGGAAAGAAAGAAAGAAATTCTTGGTGGCTAAAAAAGAAAAGTCTTTCAGATTTTTTAGGTCCTATGGTGACCAAAGTTTTCTACAGCAATATATCATAAGGATATGATTGGTTACACTTTCTTATCAAAGATTCTAACTATATGATATTGTTGGGCAGCTTCCTTTTCCACCTAGATTAGTTTGATTCTACCAAACCCATTCCAAGAAAATTACCTATTGCTTTTGGTACCCATTTACTTGCCTTATGGATTGCATTTGAGGTTGATAGTCTATTAAATTACTGTGCAGATTGGATTCAGGCCAGTGGTTAAAATACTTCTGTTAGACTCCACCAGCTTACGTGTATCTCTTACAAATTCACCTTCTTTATCACTCTCAGGGTTTTGCTGTGTCTGTGGAGGTTGAGCTGGGTGCACACTAAATTTCACAGCTGCACATCAGCCAGAAGTTTTTGAGGGCTGAGTGTTTGGGAACAGAGAGCAATTCCCCCAGTCGGTGTTGGAATTTGTGTGTCGCCAGCTTAGTGCAAAAACACCTGCATCTAGTATGTTCATTGTTGTCAATAAAGAACATTTCCTTTATTTTAATTTAATGATCAAAGACCATTCATTTTTATAACTGATTACAAAGACCTTAGATATGATTATTTAATCTGTGCTTCCCATGGACCGTCTTGAAATAGCAAGTTTCTCTCATATTTAGAGTATATCTCTCCTTATTCTGTGACAAAAAGCAAGCATGTTGTGTTGACAATCATGACTCAGCTATGAGTTCAAGGCTTGGTTTTACTAAGCAGCAAAACATTCAACTCTGATAATGTTAGCATTTATTTTTGATTTCCTTACCATCATGCTTTTCCCCATTGTGAGGATGGAAGGTCAACCTGATTGGCTCTGGAATTGCCCCAGGGGCTTGGTGGAGCACACTTCTGTTGTGCATCTGGGTGGTGCGTGCAGGTGTGGCCTTGGGGTCTATGTCTAGTCCCTTGCCTCTTTTGTTCTGGTGCTGTTCCCCTGTTCTGCCTCTCATTGTGGTCTAAGCAGGTTTTCTCTTCTATTTCCTTCTGCCATGATGTTTCTGCTTTGGAGTCAGCTGACCATGGACTGAATCCCCTCAAACCAGAGCCAAATTAAACCTCTGCTCTTATAAGTTGTGGGTGTTAGATAACTGTGTCTCAGCAATAAAAATACTGTAAGAAAGTAATAATACAGTGAGATAGTCTGATAGGAACTGTTAGATGATCTCTTTGGTTATTTAACTTGCAAACAATATCTAACCTTGAGACTCTTCATGGTGATACTGAGTTGAATTTCTTTAGTCTGATCTGAGCATCTGAGCGGATTAGAAAGATGTGATTGTTAAGTACAATAAAGTTTCCAGGTTGGCACTATCAATCCTTAAGTCCTTATTAATATCAAGAAAGCCCCTGAAATAGAAGTGGCTTGATAATCAGGTGTGAGTAATACACCACAGCTACTCCTTTCTTGCTTGGCTGCTCTTGTCTTCACCTTAGCATTTGGCCCTTCCTCAGAAGGTAGCATGGTTAGTTGTATGGGTCAACTAGGCTGGGCCACAGGAAACACACACAGCTGGTAAAAGGTCTTTTCCGAGTGTGCCTGTGAGGACATTAGCATTTGAGTCAGTAGACACTCAGGGTAGTTGGCTGCTCAGGTCAGACTGAAGAAATTCAATTTAGTATTGGCATGAAGAGTCTCAAGGTTAGATATTATCTGCCAGTTAAATAACCAAAGAGGTCATCTAACAGCTCCTATCAGACTTTCCCACTGTATTTTCGTTGCTGAGAAATGATCTGTGGTCACAGATGTGGTTGTAAGTCCGATTTCCTATTGGACAAAATACCCAACACTCACAACTGAAGGGAGGAGAGTTTGGCTTGGTTCAAGTTTTCAGAGGATTCAGTCCATGGTTGGCTGCTCCAAGGCAGAACATCAAGGTGGGAGAGTGTGGTGGGGCAAAGCTTCTGAGTTCACGGTGGCTGGAATCAGACCCGGAACAGCACCAGAGAGGGCAGGCTCAGGGACTGAAGGCTTCCCCACGTGTAATCCTCACCCCTCAGACACACGGAGAGGAGTGCTTTACTAATCTCCTAGGAAGCCTTTAAGCCAATCCAGTTTGGTCCAGCTCAGCTGTCATGGCGGCCTCATCCATTCTGGCCAGGGCCACACTACAGTGGAAAGGCCTAGGAAGGGTGAGCGCCCTGTCTCCTTCTGGAGCTGGAATCACATTCTCTTCTTCCACAGACACTGCTGCTCTGGGCTCCTGCATCCTTGGACACTGGGTGTTTGCTTTCTGATGCTGCGAAGAAATTGTCTTAAGGCCAATGTCTTAAACTAAATGAAAAATAAGGCATTCGACTGAGTTTATCAATAAAATCATTTTTGCTAGTATATTTAAAATAATTTTAACAATGCTTAAAGAAACTTACATTTTTCAGTTGAGTTGGTGAAAATTCTATAGTTTTCTTTTAGTAAAAGTCTAAAATTCTTCTGTAGGCCTATGGGGGGAAAAAGTTTAGTATTACTTTATTTTAAAGTGAGTATTACTATATTTTAAAGTAATTAGGTTATTTTTTGTTTAACCTACTTTAAAGACCTAATTTTTAAAAATAGCTTTTCATTTTAACACTTAAAATCTTGGTAAATTATGAGTTTTTGTCAGTATTTCTAGAATCAACCATAATTTATATCCATGCTGTATGTCATGGCTGTGTCTCACTGGCCCCCAAAGCCTCATGCAGTCATAGGTGGGCTTTTCAGAGGTGGCTGAGTCTCAAGTGTGTGATGGATTCCTGATGCAATATGAGACTCAAGGGCACTAGGATTAAGGGTGTGAGGCCAAATCAGCCCACGCTCCTGCAACAATCCCCTGGACCCCCCACCCCCCCGACAGCCACCTAGTTCCACACTACAAAGGTGCAGAGGACACTGGACCACCAGACCACGGTACTGAGTCCTGCTGCTCCCGGCCCAGAGGTAGGGGCTTCTGAGCCGCCGTCCCACTGCTCCTGGTCCAGAGGAAGGGGCTTCTGGGCCACCATCCCTACCGCTGCTCCCAGCCCCTGTCCCACCTCTCCCAGCTCAGAGGAGGTAATCTGTGCAGGTGCCAACAGCTGTGCCCCACCCGCCGTTGAAATGAGAAAACACGTAAATAAGTCTCAAAGCCAGACTTCCAGATCACCTAAAGCAACCCCAAAGGGAAATGAGATGGAACACTCTGATACTCAACCACCTGGACCCACTGAACTGGCAACAAAAGGGGATCTGGAAAAAATGAAATCAGAAATAATTTCTCAGATAACTGGAGAAATTGTGCCCTTAGTGAAAGACATGATTAATAAATCTAGAGAGAAGCTCAGGAATACGATGGAATCCTGACATAGGAAACAAATGGAATCCATAAAACAGATGCAAATAGATTTCCGGGAGATGAAAAACTCCATTGAAGGATTAAGAATCTGAGTGCTGCCCGCCCTAAGTAGTCTGGATAAGATAAAAGGAGCAGAAAGCCTCTCTTTTGCTTTTGCTGTCTTCCGCTGCCATGAACGGCTGCTCCTCTGCCATGAGCCACTTGGAGCCAGCCAATTAGGACTGAAACTTGCACAAACTATGAGCTAAATAAACCTTTCCTCCTTTAGCTTTGGGTGTGAGGTATTTTGTCTCAGCAATGAGAAAAGTAACTAAGACACTAAATCAAATCTAATTCCTACTTAGGTTAATATTATGTAGCCAGAAAATTTTCAGTATTTACTAGTCTTTTTTTTTTGGTAACAATGATCAAACCTCAGGCCTTAGCCCTCAGCTGCATTCCTATCCCATGTCCTCCTTGAAAATAAAACCTTCTATTTTTGAGACATGGTGTTGGTAAGTTAATAACTTCCTAGTTTGGGCTTGAATTTGACATTCTCCTGCTTCAACCTCCTAAAATGCTGGGATTACAGGTGTATGTATCCATGGCTGGTTTCTTTTCTTTTTCTTTGTTTTTAAAACAGGGTCTTGCTGTTCAAGGCTGGCCTTGAACACACTATGTAACCCCCAATGGCTTCAAACTTGCAATGATCCGCCTGTCTCAGCCTCCCAAATGCTGGAATTACAGGCATGCGCCACCATGCCCCTGGTTTCTTTTTCTTTCATTCACTGTTTGAAATTGTCTAGCAATCTCATTTGGGCAATGCTGGTGGAAGAGTCAACTCTATCTCCAGCTTTTAGTGTAAGCATGCAGCATTGAGTATGAAACTCATGTACAACATCAGAAATGGGGTATGATATGTGTTCTGTGAACATGTTTTCTGATGTTACTGCAATCATGACTTTGGGCGTTTTGTAGAAAAATGTAACTTTTGAGAATATACTTTATCAGAAGAAGGTAACCATTGTGCTTCAGAACTAAACTGTGCATGCTGTGAGTTTGTTGCTTACACACAGAAAAGCAGACTTTCTTTAGCACAGTTTCCTGCGTAGTCAGGCACGGGCTGGGAGGACGAACACACAGTAACTGGTACACTTTGAGGCACAGGGTTGTATCACATTGAAAGCCTGGGGGAAACACCTCTCACCTATTTGGATTTGGGCAATGAAGGTGCATAAGAAAAACACCTGGACAGTACTGAGGAAATGTGCCAGTTGCAAATATTGGGTAACTTAAAATTACCATGTTGATTTGGTTTCTTTTATCTATTAATTTGACAGCATCGATGGAGGCCCTTTGTAAATTGATGGGGGTGCAGAAAAGATCTACATTCATTCTATTGCTTTTCTTATAACAAACCAAGAAGTTACACGGAATACTATAAATCAAGTGAAATCATGTTCCTACAAATACCTAGGGAGAGCCTATGCTAAATTTATTTCTGATTTTGTTTAGATGTGTGACCAGTTTCCCTTTCTTATGGTAGCCTTGGTTCCAAATGAAGGGGAGCTTAGCAGACTTGGAAAGGTACAAAGGGGCCGTGAGTAGGAGGCCTTTCAAAGAGCATTAAGAGTCCATTGAAGCAGTCATGAATGTTTATTAAGTCACGTTTTTGAAGCATTGAAGTCCAATAGCAAGTCCAGTCGCACAAAGCATAGAGGTTGATTAAGATTTTTAAAAATTGCATGGCACCATTTACTTGGATGGCAGAGGGATTTGAAGCGGGAGAGCCATACTCATGAAGTGTAAGGAGGGAAGATGATAGAATTCAATGTTGCTATCAGTAAATGTGATCTGTTTTTGCAATGTGTAACAATGATGATGATAACAACAATAGTAGTAGTTGGCTTCGGTTCTTATTTTATGCTGCCTTTAAAGTGCTTCAGTCTCCCTCAAGATGGCGACAGCCAAGGACAGTGGTGGCTTGGTTGCAGTGGCTGTGGGGAATGGCCAGCAGCTCCACCTGAGGTGGGGTCCCGAGGCTTTGTTTGTGGAAGATGTAGATTCTTTCATGAAATAGCCTGGGAGTGAGAGTGCGGATTCAGGACTAAAGAAGCTGGATGAACAGTACCAGAAGTATAAGTTTATGGAACTCAATCTTGCTCCAAAGAAACGGAGACTAAAAGGTCAGATTCCTGAAATTAAGCAGACTTTGGAAACCCTAAAATACATGCAGAAGAAAAAGGAATCTACCACTGCACCGGCAACCAGATTCTTACTGGCAGATAACCTGTCCTGCAAAGCTTGGGCTCCTCCTACTGAGAAACTGTGCTTGCCATTGGGGGCTAATGTAATGCCTGAGTATAATACTGATGACGCTCAGGCTCTGCTGGAAAAGAATTTATCGACTGCCTGAAGAGCGCTGATTCTCTAGAGGAAGACCTTGACTGTCTTCGAGATCAGTTTACTACAACAGAAGTCAATATGGCCAGAGTTTATAATTGGGATGTCAAAAGAAGAAACACATATGATTCTACCAAGAACAAAGGATGATATTAGCTGGCAATTAAAAATGTGGTTCAGTTTTCCAAACATGTAACTTTAAATTCCCCAGCATTTTTCCTTAAAGATTGACATAACTTTTCATGATTTTTTTAAACAGCAAGAATGATTGAAACTTTAAAAAAAAGATAAACACCATTTTATTTATTTATAAAAACAAAATTAGTTTCAAATATTTTATTAAATTAACAGTATTTTTTCACATTTCCAAGCAAAATTAATATTGCTTTCATCTTTTTTGTCCTGTCTGTTATAAAGGCAACTCAACTGAAATTGGTGGAAAACTGATGTATGCTATGGAAGCTGAAGGCTGGTCATTAGCACACTTTACTTCTTATTGACTTGCGTGGTTAAACCATTTTAGAGGTAGTAAAGACAAACAGTTTTAGTATTTGTAAACTTATTTTTTTAGTACTTGTAGGACTATATAGTCCTTTGTTGCTGTTGTCTTCTGTCAAGGGGGTTTCATGAGTTACTACTTGACCAATAACTATTATGATATACTGAACTTTTCAGAAAGTGCTAATTTGCCTTACTACACAGTAAGAGGGCTACTGCTGCAGCACTGCTAACACCAAATAAGTGCACAGTGTCTTTATAGTACCAGCATAAGGGGGATCTTAGCCAATGTGAAATAGTACTACACATTCGAAACCCTTAGCTAAGGTGATTTTATATTTCTTAACAGTTCTCTAACAGTAATATTAAGATAAATGTAAATCTGTAATGGTTGAAAAGAATTAGGAGCCTTTTTATTCATGATAAACCTGCATAGGAATAGTAAAAAAAAAAATCCTTGTGGAAAGCCATTGGTACAGTGGCAATACAGATTTGAGTATAAACACAAATGTATTATTTCATCTCCAGGCAATAAAAAGTATACTTGTGCAATGTTTTGTACTTGTATTTTATGTCATTAAAACAAAACAGTGATGTTGAAAAAAACCAAAGTGCTTTAAATGCATTATTTTACCTAATTTCTATAATAATATAAAATATCAATAATTGATATAATAATGTGGATAGAGGTGTAAACTTAGACACAAGTCAAATATCTTCCAAAGATCATGTAGTTAGCAAGGGTTCTGAGGTTCAACCAAAGAATGCATTTGAATATTCTCACATGACCTCAAAAAGCAAAACTCACTTTGAAGAACAGTTTTTCTGTCTCCATTTATCGCTGCCTTGGACAGAACAACATGTGCTTATTGCCAAAAATTTTGTAAGATCTTAGTATTTGTGTTAGAGTAAGTCATAGTTTCTATGCCAACGGGTTGAAGAAAGGCAATGTTAAATTTATCAGTTCCCTTAAACATTTGGCCGAATGAGCTGTGACATCTCTCTCTCCTTGAGTTGCATTGATTAAAGATGTGTTTTGTTCCATGAAAACTCACCAGGAATCTCTTTTAAAGCAATGAAGCATATCCCACCTCTTACTTTTGACTGATGCAGGATGATGTAGAATACAGAAAATCACACTGAGATTTCTGTGACCCGATTTCTAATCTTGGTTCTGTTGTTATGATCATGAACAAGTCACTTTGTTCTCCCAGCCTGAGTGTAGTCATCTATAAAACAAAGCGTTTGATTAGAGATAATGGAGGTCCATCTCCAGCTCTAAATGCTGTGACTCCATTGCTCCTCTCTGAATAAAATAGAAGCCCACGACAAATCCACACAGCAGCATCTCCATTACTTTCCATGCATTTACATAAGTCTGGGATTGCATTGAAGGCAACATGACGAATAGCCATTTATTCAGAATGTTCTTTCTGTTGGTTTTCTTTGAGTGAACCAAGTTAAGACATTTGTCTTTCATTTATGAATGTACCCGTTACTTGCTTTTAATATGAAAGCTCTTGTTTTTAGTTGATGAGTAGAAAGACATTCATTAAAAGTCACTGATTTCATCTTTCATCATTGTGTGTATAAGGCACGCAATAGGCACTAAGTGGTAACAAGGTGAATCAGTCAGGTTATAGTACTGAGTGCTGAACACTGAGCACTAGTACTAGTTACCCATAACTGTGCTCTGTAGTTGCATAGACCACAGCATCACATCACTGATACTCAGGGTCCCTGTGAGATTCACACCGGCTTCCCCAGCTCACAGAGCTTGTAAGTGACATGTTGAGGATGCAACCCAGGGCTGACTCAAAGCCTCTTGCTCTGTCTGTAACAGGTTGCCTCTGCTACGTAACTGAAGGTCACTTCTCTTCCTTTCACCACCAGGGACACCGAGAAGCCATAGAATTCAGGCTCCTGAGTTGAGCATATATCATGGTTTTTCATGGTAAAATTTAAAAGTAAAATCTTCAAAGCAGCTAAATAAAAGTTATGATCTGAGGCATATTGTTTCAGGTTGAAGGCGAGATCAGTGTGTGTCATTCATTTATGACAGCTGGCTTCACAAGTTCCTCCTGCTGGCCTTGGTGTGCGTCCATCTGGACCTGCTGAGATGAGTGTTTGATCTTCTGTTTTCCAGGTTAACTGTTTATCACAATCCAGAGGAAGCTCTCTAACTCCAGAATGTGACTGAGCAGAAAGCAGCATGGAATATTCTGTGAACTACCCATGGCCTGTGGGCTGGAGGATGCGTATCATGTGAGATGCTAGATCCAATGATATTGGAAAAAGAAAAAAATAAAAAACAACCAACTCCTTCCCATGTGTTTTGAAAGATTGGACCGAGAATATTTGGTTTCTAAGCTGTTTATAAAAAATTAATTGTCTGATGTTCTCCAACCTAACTAAGTCATACAACAAAATTGAAAAAGCCTGTGAATGAAACAATTTCATAAATTGTACCTGCGGAGAAATTTGTACCTAAAAGAAAGGGCCCAGTTCCCATTACTGAAGTTAGCACTTAATGCAACTTTAATATGCATTTTTCCTGTGCTATCATTGAGTATCTTTGCAATAAACATCAGAAGCAAAGCACCTTTCTCTTGTTACTCCCTCCAAAAAATAATGAAATTAAATAAAGTCACCAGTCTGGTTTTCTACTGGGAAAACATACTGCTCAAATGTGGGAAATAATGTTGTGACTTGATTTTAGAAAGGAAGCAATAGTTTTTGTTTATAATTGTAATAAATCTATGCTGGTTGCCTAGAATATTCCAAATTTTGGTCAGAATAGAATATGAAGCCATATGATTTATCCAACAGACTCTCACAGGGCAGGAAGTACAGTGGACCTTCCAGTTACAACTGGTCTGACATATGAACAACTTGGGTTACAACCATAATTTTAGTTTTAACTTAAGACAAAAGTCCTGAGCTATGACCCGAATACCGGCCACTTGTGCTTCCAGGTGGTCTCAGACACAGATTCAACCCTTAAAGAGTTCTGGAAGGAACATGACAGCATCCTTTCCTGTGTGGGGCTAACTGAGAAACCCTGGGCTGATGTCTCTCTAAGGACACTGAGATCTGCATGTACTCAGGAGAGAGACTTTGAGGGCTGTGTAGGAGCCTGAGACTCAACTGACCAACCCGAGTTACAACAGCCCTCAGGAACGAATTGAGTTCTGAAGCCAAGGGTGCACTGTATCAGGTGCAAGGTTTTGTGGATGCAGCAGAGTGATAGAAGCAGAGTTGCCATGGAGCAAGGAGAGCTGGAGCCTTTCTTGGGGTGAAGCACATCAGAGGAGGGCTGCAGGCTCAGGCTGCCCAGTTGTGGTTTTGATAAAATCTTGCAAAACAAATTTCCATTTTCTCAACTGACATTCTGACTGGCTGTTTAAAAGTATTTTGGACATTGAATCCTAATGAAGCTAGTAAAGCTGTTAATAAAATCTATGTAATGGACAGCAGCCTGCTAAGTTTGTTACCCAAAGCTTTGAAATATCAATTACACGATTTCAGAAGTAATTTCCATGTTCTTTCTGCTTCCACAAGCTGTGGGGCTGGGAGCTGTGGTGCGTGTCATGATGTGTGCTGTGGTGCGTGCTTAGAGGTTGCTCGCACAGCCCTGGGCCGGTGTGGACGGGTCAGGTCCCATGTAGTTCTTTCAGGCCAGTCAGTTCCTTTTCTTCAAATCCCATCTGTTTGAGCAAATGCTAGTCTGTATGGTGGGCTTAAGGAATTAAGGTGATTGAGGCTGCCTAGGCAGACGAAGGACAGATTTAAGGAACTTCTCTTCCCTCTAGCTGAAGTCTGGCTTAGTGAGTTAAGCCAGGGAGCTTCTGCTGCATAATTAGAATTAGATTAGCCTGCTCGGATCCCTATCCAGGTCCCTGCATCTCGATTGCAAGCTTGTACCCCCTTCAAAGCCCTCTTAGCCATCTTAAACTCTCTGAATTCCAAAGTGGCCCTAAATCTTATTTCAAAGGAAAATGAGGACTCCCGCATTTGCACTCCTCATGCAAGCCTCTCAGTGTCCCAGGAAGGAGGCGCCCCTGAGCCTGGGCCTCTCCCTCCAGCATGGGCCTGGCACCCGCCCCTTGTGCTCCTGGGATCCTCCTTTCCCTCCCTAGTTCCAGCCTCTTTCCTGGTATCGCTTCTTTGCTGTTTTCCTTCCTGCATGCTCACGTGATTCATGTGCTCTCACCACACGTTTCAAAGCCACATCTAGAGAGGAATGGAAGAAAACTACCCCAAGGCAAACTCTCACTTTGCTTCTGGAGCCTGCTCTTGCTGAGCCTCCTCTCTTTTCTATATTCCCACCCCTAAGTCACCTGAACACTGCCCTGGATCGCGTGCTCCTTACCTCCTTACTGCGCAGGCAGGCAGCGGGGTGGCGGTGTGGGGCCGAATTCTGTGGTTTTGCACTGATGCACAGCAGGCGTCCCCTGACCCGGAAGGAAGCTTCAGTAAACGCCTATGCTTGTCTGATTTCTACAACTGCAGATTATGCAGTTGCTGTCCTTCTGCCCTTCAATTCCTAAAACTTAAAAAAATTCTCTAAGTACTGTATAATATTTTGCCGAATCACTGAAATTGTCAGTCTGTGCCCCATGAGTCTGAATATTTTAGTGCATTTTCCCCCAGCAAAGACTTCCTCCTCCAGGACCATAAAGCTGCCGGTGGAGCCCAGAATGGGGTCTCAGGCCCCTTGGGTTCAGCCATACTTGTTCCTTACAGCAGAAGGACTCACCTCAGCTGCTCCTCAGTCTTCGCTTGAGTCTCTTTACATTGGCACCGTAAGAGGTGCACGCAGATTACCTTAGGAAATGTGTGTTAGGGTTCCAGCCAGACAGCCCTGGTGTGTCACTGTGACCTCGCTGCCCCTAGGGGCTCAGGGCGTGACTCTACTCCACTACAGTGATGCTCACATCGATCGCTTGGTTAAGGTGCTGCCTTCCACGTTTCTCCCCTGTAAATTAATCGCTTCCTTTGCAACTAATGCATATTTGATGGGGAGGTAATTTGAGTTGAGGTAAATACCTTGCTTCTCATCAAACTTTCGAAATATATACTGAAGCATTTTCTTCTACCCATCTATCTCTGTGAACTCGGCTGTTTTTATTTTACCAATGAGCTAAAATCCTTCTCTATTGTTAGTTATTTGGTGCTCACGCTGGTGAGGACTTGGCTGGTAACTGCTCCTTTCTGCTGGCCCCTTTGTCCTTTGGGCTTGTCTGTCTGTCTTACTGTGCTTTGATACTTAGCTTTCTTGCATCACATGAGACTTGGGCTCACCTTTTACGTTCCTGCCCCAGGTCTTGAATCATACATTTCTCCATAGAGCTGGGTTCCTGGTTTCCTTTCAGAGGAGGACGTTATTGAGTAAGCAGTCCCTGGTTCTGCTCACGGCTACTGGGGCATCACAGCTTGCTGGTTTCCTCGGTGGACAGGACTGGGATCTGTAGGAGTGTATATACGCATGCACACACACAGATGCACCCGTGTGTTTGCATCTATTTATGTAGCTCTGTGTCTCGTATACCATGAATTCACGCTGAAACTCCCCGTTCTAGCCAAACAGCACAGCCTCCCCTGGTCCGTTCAGCCCATGTCTGTGACGCCCTCTCAGTCAGTGAGAAGCCGGCTCCACTGTTCTTAACATTTCTACTCACTCGACAAGCTTTCCTGTAGCCAGTCCCACTACTGCTGCCCCTCAACCCACATGTGCGGGCCCCTCAATGTCACCCTCACCCCGACACCGACCACCTGTGCGACCAGCCACCCCCACCCCACATGGCTCCCTTCTCACCCATGGAGCCTGACGCCCCTCCTGCTGGTGTCTTGCCTGCCCCTCACATCCACTCTAGGCCTGGCCTGTGCCTGGGCTCCCAAACCCACAGGAGACATCTTCAGAGATGTCCGGGAAGCAGAGTCCTCTTCTGTACCCAACTTGACCTGCCTCACTCTGCTCCTCACCCCAAGCCCCCAAGACTGGCTTCCTGCCCTGCTTCCCTCCGTGGACTCCAACCCTGAACCAGGCCACTCCAGTCTGTCCTTACTGAGTCTTGGGCTGAAATCTTCCACTTGGCTCCAAGCATGAAAGGGCTTTGGTGTTAAATTCTTCAGGGAGGGGGGAGCAGCAGGGAAGAGCTATGGACTGGACTGGACTCCACCCTCCCGTCTTGGATGCTCAAGTCCTCAGCACACCCGTGACTGTATCTGAGGTGCAATGGGGTACAAAGGGTGGCACCCTAATCCAACGGGGCTGGCGTCTGAGACACCAGGGCAGTAGCCTGAAAGAGAAAAAGCTGCAGGAACACAGAGCAAGGTGACCCCATGCAAGCCAACGAATGTGGCTTCAGGAGAAACTGGTACCGTGGCTTTGGACTTTCTGCCTGCAGAACCAGGAAGAACAAATTTCTGTCAGTGGTACTTATTATATAACTCCAGCAGGCCCACAGGAAGGGGCGAGGAAGAGCAGCCTCTCACTTTCTTGTTATACTGTGAGCTCCTTCAGTCCCCATCATGCTTTAGACGGTGGAGTGGAAGATTTTAATAGCCATAACCATAGTGGCGAACACCACTGGCTCCTCCCAGCTTCTCAGCTCTGCGGTCCTGGGCACCCCGCGAAGCTTGCTATCAGGGCAAACCATACCGGTCTTTCAGGGAGCACCTGTAGCCTCCACCAGGGCCTTTTATGATGCCAACACTTGCCTTCTTAGCTTCCCAGAGTAGGGAGGTTATTTTTAATCAGTGAGTTGGTTCTGGTCATTAGATATCGAAATCAGCATTCGGGGCACAAAAAGATATCTTGGATTTTGAAAGAAAGATTTGTGTTTTATATCACTTAAAAGTTCTGGCCTTTATTGATTCCCCAAATTCACAAAATGTTTTTAGCATATGAGGTATCTTTTCATCGACAAAATCCATGTCTTTGACCTCTAAAGTTCTCCACTGTCGACGAGAGCATCCATGGTGACAGTGTAAACAATGGGTACTGTCCTCATTCTCTGAGTCTCCACAGTGACCAGTATCAGGAAAGGCAGGAAGTTTCTGCTGCCAACAGTTCTGAGTGACTCGTGGTACTTAAATGACTGAGGATTAACAGCAACTGTCTGTAGAACTGCCTAATTAGAACTTCCGGTCTATCTGTTGGCCAATTAGGGAGTCCTCTCTGCACTGCTGGGCTGCATTTTTAAAGATATGTGGGACCCAGGCCAATCCCTGGCGGAAGAGTGCTTTTGTTTCTGTCAGAAACATCCCAAAGAGCATCCCACTTGTCCTGTGAGACATGTTTTCATAGAACCTTGAGTTAAAAAGTTCAAATAGAAGGTAGTATATGTTTCTTTCTTATAAAGTGTGGGTTTAGGGTGGAGTGCCAAACCGATTGGCTTTGGGATCTCCTGGGGGACTGGTGGAGCACATGCCTGGGTCTGCATGGTCACCGAGACTTGGCCTTGGGGTCTCTCTCTGGCACTGTTCCCTGCTCTGCTCCCCACAAAGTAAGCAGCTTTGCTGCACCACCTCCTTCCACTACGATGTTTGTGCCTTGGAACCATATGGCCATGAACTGAATCCTCTTAAAACATGAGCCAGATTAATCCTGTCCTCCTTTATGTTGTGGTGTTGGGTATTGCATCCAGCAATGGGAAATCTGAATAACATGTACCTGTTTCCCCTCTGAAAAATCTCTAACCCAGTTAATGCCATCAGCATGTATCCTGCCCCTCACGTTTAGGAATCCCTTTCTCTTTTCCATACACTCAGTAATGGTGTCTTACTAATATTACCTTCCATCTGAATGTTGGTTCATTTGAATTCCATATCGACCATGTATAATAAATGTGTATGTCCAGGAGATTTTGGCAGAGCAGGGTGTTCTGCACTTTGGTTCCTGTGGACCTCTGCCTCTTGGTCTTTCACCTCTGTGCCCAGGTCTCTGCCTGCTGTTCTGCAGGATGAAACCATGAGTGGAACATGGAGAGGACTGAGGTGTGCTGCGGGGGAATGTAACTGTGGGTTCTGAGTGAGACAGTGATGATTGTACAAGAGCAGCACTACGAAGATGGAAAGAGGCCACCCATGTGTGACGGTCCTTCTGCTCTCCTTACTCATAGCAGAAAGTCAGGTAAGTGAGCTGGTGAGTGGATATTTATTTGGAGGTCTTTGTCTTGGGTGTCAGATGGTATGTGAGGTTGTGGGGTTGGGAGGACGAGATGCTGGGTGGCCTGGCTTAGAAAACCGTCCTTGCAGGTCAAGTGCTCTTTGTATCTAGCACAGTGTCTGACTCTTACTATGTTCTGGAATGTGCTTACATATTCAGATTGTCCCCTGAGCACATAGGAAATGTGCCGATTCTGTCACCCACCAACTGGAGATTGGGTGTGGTTTTCAGTCACCGTTGCAGATGTCGGTGGATTGTTGTCTCTGTCTCACTCATTCCTTATGGAAATTTCCTATCACGGATGAAGAACTATGAATCACACTGATCTATTCCCACATGTGATGCATGCACCCTTTTAGGGTGAAAACATTTATCGTGGATCTTTGGCCTGAATTTATCTTTTGCACATCAGGTATTTATTTTTCCCTGAAGTCAACTTCAGAATTCAGCTAAATTTTCAAACTTTTCAAAGTTGTTTCTGGTAGCTAAAAACAACTGTTTTTGGCAAATGCTGAGCAGCATGTGGGGATGAATTTCTGCCCGTATCGAGGACTGGGTGAAGGGATGGCATCATGAAAGGTCCCGCAGCTTGTTCCTAGGCTCACTCCAATGATTTTATGACACTTGGACCCCACGGCAGGGAAGCGACCAACACCCCACAGATTTCTCACCATCAGAGAGGATGTGTGTGACCCTAAGCAGCCAACGGCACACCTGTGTGCCCAGTGTTGAGAGGAGACATGGAACCAAGAGTGATGACAGAGACGAATCATAGCACCTCATCCCTTAGGTGCAGCAGTAAAGAAGGACCCCCAAAGGAACCATTACATAAAATGGAAAGTACAGTTGAGCACTATGAGAGGTGAAATGGAAGATTCTGTATGAAAAAAAGTCCCACGATGGTTTGATCTCAGTGGAAACGGAGAAAATTCCTAACAAAATGTTCATTAGGACATCATCACACTGTCAGCGTGGGTGTGCACTGATGGTACGGAAATTGCGAACCCTAAAAGCACACACGGCCCCCTTCAGGCCTGAGGTGCATCCAGTGTTTGTGGCATGTCAGCTTTTCTCCTTGCACATTGTGAACGGCACTCAAATTATTAAAACTGTCTTAATGTAATTGATGGTTTCTCCCTAACAAATTTCAAGCGGTGATTTCTCCCCATAGCTTTCTGTGCCTGTGTTTGCTTATTAAAGCTTAGCATAATCTTTCCTTTTAAAAGTTATTATTGATGATGACAATATCCATGAGGATGGAACACCCCAGTAGGCTTTGTATAATGGTAATATTTCTAAGCTTTTGTTGAGCAAGAATCAAATACATTTTCACTGAGACAAAAATAAGGAACATGTTAATGATTGCAAGGTTCTCACAAAAGATGCAATGCAGAAATTATTTCTGTGGCAATTTAAAAATTAGAAACATAATCATGGCAAAATAAATGCAGCTCCTATTTAGCCAGGTGTGTTCAAGTGAATGTATGGTCTAAATATGTTTTATTTTCTAAATACAGAAACTCAATTATATTGATGTTGTGTTCTAATTGTCCTAACAAGCAGAAACTCTGGCTCCTCCTCTATATGGAAAAGAAGAGATTTAATGATGAATTCTAGTTTTTCATAAAATTGGTTTAGTCTCTGAAAAAAAAATGAAATGCTAATTAAATGGATATGAATATTAATATCCATGGGCTGTGCCTCCCATTAGATAAAACATTACAGCTGCTCACAATACTGAACCATGGCCATTGCAACTTGATTTTCCAAAGTATGGAGCTGATTCACTGCAGCCAGAATGCACACTGGAGCTTCCATGTATTTGGATAACAGAGTCCTGCTTTCTGCATATTGGGGATCTTTCTGCATTTCAGGTAGTCAATACACAGATCACAGAAGTCTAGCACAAAATGTCTTAACATGCACTTTTGCTTATGTAAAGATCAAGGTTTGTAAAAATAGGAAGACTCTGGACCAAGTCTCAGAAACTATACTCTGCACTTTTCTTTGCTTCTTTTAGGATACAGACTCCTGTATTTACATTCCGGTTATTTGTAATTAGAGGCAGTGAAATTAAGTCTACTTCATGAGAAATTGCTGGGAGAAGATGTGTCAGAAAGTACTGTGTCAATTATAAAGCATGGTTTCATTGTCATATGCGGATTGCCTCACAAGGCATATTAAGCAACTGGTCATGATTCAAGCTTCTAGCTGAGGAAGCGTCTTTGACCTCTTGCACCATTTGTTTGAAAGCCAAAGCTGCTAGCCTCCCAATAACATCATGCCATAGCTAAAGAATATCACACAGAACAAAGTCAAGGAAACCTGTGTGGATGCTAATCTACTGCCTGATGCAGGCTACACTGGTGTTTCCAACAACCTTCAGGATGTAGTAACCCTAATCTGGAGACGGGAGGAGATGGGGCAGGGGAAGGGAAAGTAAAAAGAATCAAGATGTGATGTGTATATGGACCAATTCTACATGATGAGTGTCTTTATTATGCATTGCAAACACACAATAATAAAACATTATAAATACTCTTTTATAAACTTGGTTAACTATTGCAGCCTTGAATAGTTGAATAAGTATTTGTTTTAAGCAGCAGGATTTAATGACTCCAGTGGTTTTTAAAGGCTATTTCTAGAACAAGTCCAAGAGTTCTAAACATGACTTGGTGTTTTATAGGCAAAATAAAACCTCAAGAGTAAGGCAAACTAGGAAAAAGGTTTACTAATACCACTACTTTGTACTTAGAACTATATTTTGGATTAATATCATCATATAAAAAGACAACAATCATAAATCCATTGTGAAGATGCGTCAATCTATCTAGGCCATTTGATTTGATAACTGGAAATTGGTCTGGTTGATGCTGTGATAATCATAGTCACTGAGTTGCATGTAAATGGCTATAATATGCACAACTCAGCCCAGTGACAAGGGTCAGGTGCTTCCCCATAGACCCTGAGGAGCTGGATGATGTTGGGCAGCACTAAACTGAGATAGTACTTCACAACTGGGGATATACCTTGAGAGGAAAACACTTTGATAATTTATGGTTTATGGGAATGGACAAGTGAACCCCTACTACATCAGAATAAGGGGTTTTTATTCAAGATACACAAATAAATTTGAATATCCAATTACTTGAGCAATGCACAGGAAACTGACTTTTCCCCATTGTTTCTGGTTGGATTTTTCAATGGCCTGAGCATTTGTAGGATTGTACATGTGTAGTGCTTCCTGTGTCCTTAGGACTGAGGTAGAGGAATGTGTGCTTAGGTTATTCCAAATATGTAAAATATTCTATTATCTCCATCTTTTTAAACACCTATTTTGGCATGTACACACACATACACACACACACACACACACACTTTTTTCCAATACACTTTAAGGACAGTAGGGTTATTTGATTTGTATGCTGAAACCAATTCTTCCTGCATCCATCTTTTACTTTATAATACACCTATAATTTATATTTACATTTGTCCAGTACATTTATTCCCTAAGGCCAGTGTCACACAATTGTTCCAACAAAATAATATATATCTACTTTCTTTGGGCATATAGTAGTAAATTGAAGGAAGAATGACAGAAACAATAGAAACAGGTGAATACGAAAGAAAAGGCAAAGATTATGAGAAAATAAAGCTGAAGGGAACTCGGAAGAATAAAGAAATTAAGCAGGAAGATGTGCTGTAATTAAAGAAGAAGAGGAAGCAGGCTTTGTCCTTTTCTTGGATTTGCCATAGGCAGGACCCCGATTTGTCCCAGGTTGTGTGGTGATATTGTCCTTTGCTACCAATCCCTGGTACTCAGAGTTCTACCTCCAAGCCATAGCCTTATTTAATTCTCCTCATTCTATTGTGCCTTGTTATCACCTTCTGTCCTCTTGACTATTGGGAAATAAGCTCTTATTAGTTTACAGAGGCTTCCATAACAAAACACTGTGATCTGTGGTTTAAACAATGGACACAGGCCTTTTCACAGCCCTGGAGGCTACAGTCTCCAATCACAGGGTTGGCTGACTGGGTTACTTGGCTTCCTTGTTGCTCTTTACTCATGTGGCCTTAATTCTCTGAGAACAGGAGTGGGGTGGGAGCATGGGGGTGTGCCTTACCCTCCTCATCATCCCAGAAGGCCATGGGTTCTGTCAGATCAGCACTACACACTTGTGACCTTATCTTGCCTCCAAATACAGTCACATCAGGGGCTGAAGCTTGAACACACGAGTGTGGCTAGGGAATACACAGTGCAGCCCCGGCAATGCCACTTACCATGCTGCCACAGAAAAAGAAGAGCCCACATTCCGTTATCACAGAAATAGGTGAGGAGAATGCTCTGCTGTCTTTCTGCATTTCCATTTCCTACTGATGTGTTTAATCATTTAAAATTTATGACCCTCTCTTAGTAAATTTCCTGTTGTTATAACAAAATAACCTAGAGTTGGTAATTTACAGAGAAGAGAAGTTTGTTTGTGCTCACAGTTATGGCAACTGGGAGTCCAAAGTCAGGTGGCTGCATCTGGTGAAGCCCTGGCACTAAGTTTACATAGAAAGCAGAAGGGAAAGGGGTGGGTGTGAAAGAGCAGCCAGAGAAAACCAGGGAAAGAAAACTTGATTCATCATAACACTGTTTCGGTAAGTGATCCAGTCCTATAAGAGCAAGAGCTCTCCTGACAGACACTGTTCACCAATGAAGCTTTGCCCCCATGATCAAAACACCTCCCAGCAGGCTCCACCTTCCAGCAATGCTGCACCGGTGGCCAAGCTTCAACAGGGGCCTTGGTGGCAACAGACCAAATTCAAACCATAGCCTTTTGTCCCTGTCCTCTAAACACTCATGTCCTTCCCACATGCAAATGCAAGCATTCCATCCCAATAGTCTCAAAAGTTTTGACTTGTTTCTGTACCAACTCGAACATCCCAAGTCTCATGTGAGACTCAAGGCAAACTCTTTCTAGTTGTGAGCTGCAAAATCAACAGAGCTGCTTTTGTTGTGCAGTGGCAGGGCAGGCACAGGGGAGATGTTCCCACTCTACAAGGGAGGAGAAGGCCAAGAGGAGGGAGTCACAGGCCCTAGGCAGGTTCAAAGCCCATCGTGGTGGACATCATGTCTTAAAGCTGGAAGACAATAGTTTATTCCATGTGCTGTCTCCTGGACACACTGGAGTGGGGAGTGGGCTCCAAGGTCTCAGGCAACCCACACCCCGCATTTGCTGGGCTCAATCCACACATCTGCCTTTCTGGATTGGAGTTGTACACTGTGACCTACAGCTTTTCTAGTAGCTCTACCACTCTGGGTTCCCCAATACTGGTCTGACTCCCATGGCTCCTGATAAGGACTCTGCAATGCTCTGCCACTAGAGCACTCTTCTGCCTGGCCCCTCAGGCAGTCTGAGACATCTTTCAAATATAAGCAGGGACCACTACCTCTCCATAGCTCTTGCATGCTGCATGCCTGAAGAATTAGCATCACACAGGCATGGAAGCTGCCAAGGCTTTGTGGTTGCATCCTCTGGAGAAGCAGTTTGTGCCACACCTGGGGCCAGCTGAGCCAAGGACAGGATGCAGGAAGCAGAGGCCCAAGGTGCCTGGGCAGTGAGCCTTGGAAACTACCCTGGGCAAGGCCCCCAAGCTGTTTTAACCTCCCAGAGCTCTGGGCCTGTGTTGGGCCAGCCACCATGAGGATCTCTCAGTGCCTTTCTTCATATCCTGATCAGTGGTGCCTGGGTCCTATTTGTTCACCTGGATCCTTTTATGAAGCAATTAGTTGGACACATGGTCAACTTTACATGGGTAGGTGATGAGTTTTCAAAATTATCACAATGTGCATCTGTTTCAATTATAAATTCCACCTTAAGGACATCTCTTTGTCCCCTAATGTCAGCATAAGTAGTTAAAAGGAACCACATTGCTGCTTTTACATTTTTCAGGATTTTTTTGTATCAGAAATTCTAGCTCACCAGCCTTAAGCCCTGCCTCCCACCAAGCTCTAGGGTCAGGGCACGATGCAGACACATTCTCATCCTGGTGTAACAAGGATGTCCTACTCTATTTTCCAAGAAAACTTTCCTTGTTTCCATCTGAGACACTGATGGATGGCTTTTGCTTCTCTATCAGCACTTTGGACATGGCAGTTTGAGTCTCTAGGAAGTTCTAGACTTTCTCTAGTCTTCTTGTCTTCTGAGCCTTCACCAGAGTGGCCCTCGATGCTGTTCATGTGCTCTAGGCTTTTCTATGCATTCACTTCAGCATGGCTCAAGTCTTTTTCCAGAACTGTTTTCACACCCATAGGTATTGTTATAGCAACATGCTACTTCTTGGTGCCTAATTTCTAAGTCAGTTTGCAGTTGTTATAACAGAATACCTGAATTATAAAGGGAAGATTTAGTGAATAGTTCTGGAGCATGAGGAGTTGGAATAGGGTGTTTATACATGCTGAAGTTTTCCTGCTGCTTCTGCACATGCAAGAAAACAGGCGAGCCCATAGGTGCATGTGAAAAAGAGGAAGAAGCGAGCTAAGGAAGCCATGCTCACTCCCTGGAGCCTGCTCTCAGGACAGCTGATCCAGTCCAGGGAAGTGAGGGCTCACTCATGAGAGAGGCATTAACCCGTTTAAGGAAGGCTTTGCCCCAGGAAGCAGCCCTTCCTGTGAGCTTCTTCTCCTGACTCTGCTGCCTTAGGGACCAGGATTAGACAGGAAGCTTTGTGGAAACAAACCATATTCAACCTATCAAGTCAGATGGGCCCTTCCACACATCTCCCAATATACAAAGTTTTATAAGAAAACACTTCAAATTACCAAGTGAACTACCATTCTTTGCTAATGGTATTCTCATCTTCCTCTCTTATTAGTCACCTCTCTTCCTTCACTCTGGTGTGCACTGGGATATGCTTGTGAGCTCTGCAGTGCATGTATCAGGCTCCGCTCTGACATGGCCGCCTGCCCCACGCCTGGCCTCTGATGCTTTCCTAGGGTGCTCAGGTTTGCCACATGCCCTGGGCTCTTGGCCCTGGTGTGCAGATGTGTGTGGGCTTTTGATTTAGCCTATTAAAGGCTCTTACCAACAGTTTAAACTTGGGTTCTGCTGAAAGAATAAATGATTGATGAAAATCACTGATTCAAATTCTTTACTTGTTATACAACCCTTTAAGTTTCCTATTTCTTCTTGAGTAATTTTTAAAGTTTTTATTTTTGTCAGTACACGTTTGCAGTACATAGTGATTACATTCATTGTGAGTAGCTGGTATGTTAATATATCACTTGAATTATCCTACATCTTGAGCAGATTTGGACATAGATCATCTATTGTTTGATATGTAATTTGCTCAGAAGTTTCTGGGATTTATTCATTTTTGTAAATAGTTGAGACATTTCCCTCACTCTGTGTCTACTGTTTGGATCCCTTAAATGGCAATACAATTTCCAATAATTCGCTACTGATGGAAGAACAGGTGTGTTTGAGTGCATGTGTGGATCTATTCCTGCATCTTCAACATGTCTCCAAGTAAGCAGATCTTCTCAGTTGCCATCACATATGCTTCAGATGCCCTCTGGGATCCAGTCCTTGAACAAAGATTATACTGGATGCCAAAGGCACAGCAAGCACTGTGGTAAAGGCATTATCTGACACATCTGCTCTTATTCAGACTTACCATGCAAAGAACATCCACTGGGGAGGGCTGGGCATAAGCCTGTGATTTCTGAGGCCTCAAGAAGAGGCTGTGGGAGGCCTGGCTGGAAGACCAGGTCATGAAAATACTCAGGCTCGAGCCTGAAATATCTTATAAGCAGCCACACCAAAGACCATGGCTGCTGCTCCACAGCCTTCACCAAAACACTTGAATTCCCCTTACCCTAGTAATTATATAAGAGTAATTGCTCCTTAACACCAAGAACATTCTTGGTCTTTTTGCACTGTGACAACAGTGACTAATGAGCTTTACCATCCATGCAGTGCATGCGTATAATCCCAGCACTTTGGCAGGCTAAAGCGGGATGATCCCAAGTTTGAGCCCATTCTGGGCAACTTAGTGAGTTAGTGAGAACCTGTCTCAAAATATAAAAAATATTAAGAAAAGGCTGGGAATGCAGCTCAGTGGAAAGGCCCTGGGTTCAATTCTCAGTACTGAAGCAACAACAGCAATAAACATAACCCATGAGGAAATGCGGAACAATCCTTTAAGACTCTATAGAAAGCCTCATTCCTTTCGGATCATCTTCCAAAGGTTTCTTACATCCATCTAGAAAGCTGAGGTTGGAAAATACTCTGGGAAACAGCAAAACCATTGGCATTCATTGTGTATCATTTGTCCAGCAGATAAAGTGTGCAGCACAGCTTCCACATGAAGATAACGGTTCCCACGCAGCACAGGAGTTAAAACTCTGTTTTCTCTGTTAAGGTAAATATGATTTAAAAAATATATTCACACTTTCGAGCAGTCTTGGATAGGCTGGAACCAGGCACCCAGACAAAGGTACAGGTATCTGTGACCTGTCTGACAGCCGGACTAGCAGGGCTCCAAAAATGATGATCTACTTTTTCAGGTAAATCATTGCCAATTAAGGAGCAGAATCTTGTCTAAGTGTCAGGTTTTCATTCCATCCACCCTCGCAGGCTTGGCCGGAACAGGGCAGTCATGCGAGGGATTTGCTTTAATGTCGTGTTAAAAGTTAGCGCTGAGTAGAAAATAGACTGGATCGGTCCTCACCCACTGGTGGACAGGATTTGGACAGAAAGTTGGGACTAGAAAAGAGGCATGTCAGGCTGAGGCGTCGTGGCTTCTTTTTGGCACAGTCTGAGCAGTTTCCTGCTCCAGCCCTGAGTGACACTGTAATTTCCGTTTATCCTGTTTTCCCACACATGGAGCCCGTGCTTGCAGAGTGTCGCAGCATCCTCTTTGCTAAGTGTTGGCCCCAGAGGGTCCAGACATTCCCAGTCTGGCTGGTACTCTCTCCGACACGGCCTCATCATGCTCCAGGGCAGTGCTCCAGGGTGGCTTCCTAGGCAGGGCCACTGGAGGAAAACTCCCGAGCCAGGCACCTGTCTCATTTGGTGCAGGCCCCACCCCCGTGCTGCCTCAGTGCCCACTGGGCACTGGTGGTTTCCCAGGGCAGGTCGTTCCCTACAACTCGGGTGTCTGTCTTCCTCCCTACAGCTGAGGGCCAGTTCCCTTGCTTCCAACCTTGTCCACACTGCACAGAAGCAGCAACAGCAGCAGCAGCAGCAGCAGCGTGATCAAAGGGGGCAGCCTTCACCATCTTAGGACCAAAGCGATGGTCCCTTCTCCCAGGTGATGTGGTGCAGTTCTAGAGAAGCAAGTGTCTCAGGAGGCCACTGTGGGATGTGTGCGGCCTGAGAAATCAGTGCTGGTAGGAGAGGAATTTTTCTACCCCGTAGGCGTAATCAGTTTCTGCAAATACTACTGGACAGAGAGACCTGAAGGCAGCAAGCTGCCTCTTGCTTGGGACTCAGCAGGATGCTGTTGCTGGCTGAGGGATAGCGGCAAAGACGGCTTAATTGCTATGTTGTTGCCCCATTTCCTCTCTTCTTGCTATAAAATCCTTTATGCATTTAAAGATATAAAAATGCCTTTTGATGTATGCTTTATTATTGTTTTAGTTGGGGTAAAATATAAAGAATGTAGGGTTTTATTGAGTGGCATAATTTAAGGTCATGATGTTTTATGTAAGATAACAATGATTTTATTTATATAAAGCATATAATAAAACCGCTTAGTTTCACTGTTAAAATTTTACTTTCAGTTTCTATCTCTCCCAAACACACACACACACCCATCTACACACCTGCAAAACTAAAATATTTCAAAGAATAAGCAGGATTCATGGGGTAGAACCAGAAAGCTGCTCTCCATTTTCCACCTGCCCTTCCCGTTTGTTCAAAATGCCCAGTGATGCTAAGTGAAACCCTTAGCAGGCCTGCTGCTCAGTCTTAGGTAAGAAGTACTTGCAAGAAAATCCATCAGTAAGGAGTCAGGTCCTATGTCTTCTTTTTCTCTAAACTATGGCTTTTCTCCTTTCTTATTTCTGAACTGCTCCACCTGGGCTCCTTCAGTAGGAGGGGTGGGAAAGGCAAGTCTGCCTTCTGTTTTACTCATTCTGCCCCTTATTTCTCTGCCCTTCCTGGGTTAAAGGCTGGAGGTGTGACAGAAGCACAGAGGGTTGCTGTCAGTCCCCAGTGCTTCCCGCTGGCCAAGGGAAACCACATGGAAACTCAGTGCCAGCAGGGCTGCAGACCCTCTAGCGCCTGCCAATGCTGGGATCGCCTGCCTCATCAGCCTGAGCCTCAGGATAAAAGCGGAAGTGACCTAAGAGTCACCGCAGGTGGCCCACAGCTTAAAGAGAGTGGTTAGCAGGCCCCGAGGTGACCTCTAGCCCACTTAGCGGTCTGTGAGAACAGATGTGGATTCTGTGCATTACTGAGCTTACAATTGCTTGTTGTGCAACCACAGCTGCCTGATAACACGTGATTCGGGGCAGCCCAGGTCTCCTCACCCTCAGGGACCCACTAGGCTTAGGGACCATGCGGACTGGTCCTGACTGTGGACTGCACTCACACTAGCTGTCCATGCCTACCTAAGTGCTCCTTCAGCCAGGCTTACATGCTTCAGCATTATCAGTCTATAAATCTGCCCTGAGTTTCTGGTCACCTATCACACTTCCTGAGGCATCTTCACAAAACCACCTTCATCTCCCCCTTGAGCAGAAGGGGGAAGTCCTACCGGTCTCCGAGGATGACGGTTGTGCTGTGCTGGGGTCCTGGGGCCTCAGGAAAATGGGTCACCATGATGTTATTAATCCCATGACTGCCTTTGGGGTGTAGTGTTATTTGCTGCTTAAAGTCTTAAAATCTCCATCAGAACTGATACAGAAAGAAAGATTATCATTTTTCTATCTTGTTACACACACATAATAACCCTCATGTGCATATACATATATAATGGAATCGTAGTTCACTCATTGCTTTGTGGGCACATTTCCATTTATTATGGACATTATTTATCATTTTAAAATTCTACAACATTGTTTTTAAGTAGTACACAGTATTGCATAACTTATGTACCAGTGCCCTGTGGTACCATTGGCTCATTTCTTTTTTCATGTGATATTGTACGGTATACTGAACATGTTACTCTACAGCTTCAAAGACTCTCTTGGTGCCACGTGTCCATTGGTTGGAATCCCTAATTCTTACAATAGCAACACTTCATTTCCAGGAATTCTGTTCATCACAACTTTGGTAGTCAAAGGTTCCTGTCTATCTTTCTGTACATAAGGTACAGATTATTATTTCAATATTTTTCACATACATGATATCAGTGATAATAGAGCTTGTGCTATATTTTTACTAAGAGTCTTATTTTTCTCAAGTCAATTCAATTGAGAGTAAATCAAGAACAATAGAAGAGCTTTTACAGTGTACTGTATTTTATTGAAAGAATCCATTTCCTAGATACAGCCATTAGTCACATGCCCAGAGAGTACTCAGTATTGTTCTTGGTGCAGAGGAAAATAAAGAAGAATTATATGCTACTGTCGCTCTTCAGAGTTTACTTTTTGGTAGACAATATGGGTACATGCAAAGTAAATAAATACTGTACTAGGAGTCTGTGATAACAGTGGGTGAGGTGTTCGCTTTCCACGCACTAAGATCAGTAATGGAGCTAAGGACATGTAGCATGACCTCTTAATTCAGATTAGGGACTTGAATCACTGCACCCTCAGGCAGGGCCCTTACATTCCTTACATTCTTAAGGTGCACTAGTTTTGTCATTAAAGAGGGGCTGGTATGCATCCTAGGATACCCTGGTACATCTTCCTTTGTCCTAGTGTCTCCTGGGAGAATTTGAGACATTGCCTCAAAGTTTTCCATCCAAATCTTGGGGCAGTTATAATTAGTTTTGGCCAGAGTTAGAAACAAATCAGGCCTCTAAGGAAGTATCAAATTGTTATTCAAAAAAAGAGAAATGGTTCAACTCTTACAAGCTATGTGAACTCTACAGCCTTACCTGTACTCATTAACCTGTTTTGGTGTCTGGTATACATAATTCATATGTTATTGCAATTTGGGCATTTTTTCAAGGTGAGAATATAAGCAAGAACCCAGGTTTATTTTTTGTTGAAATAATTTCCATAGTATTATGAATATAAATTAAATTGTCATAATGTTCTGAAATGCATTATCTGAAAGCAAATTACCTTAATGGGGATCAGTGTGCACCCATGTTGTCTAGGTTCAGTCTATTTACAAACTAACCAAACAGAAGCACTGATAAATGTAACATCTCCCTAAGATATGCAGAGATGCTGACCCCAACTGTCGGATGATATACATGGTATTATTTGCAATACCCATTGTGTTAGCTGAATAATTTCGCAGAACTGATATGATAGATGATGGCAAACTATTATAGTTTAGTACTTTGAAAAATTTTGCATAATTATAGGATCGAGTTTCTCTAGACTATCATATTGTAGAACCCTTTCTATTCCAGTTGGTGAAACTGATGTCAAAAAAATTAGGTTAGCAAACTCATTTTCATGAAACTAAAAACTTCATGCTCATTATTTATAAACTGGAATTGCATTTCTCAAGGTGAACAGCATTAAATAGGGTTATTGTTATAAAGACCCTTAATCAAGCAGGGATTTCATTTATTTATAATATGGTTATTATAGTTTTTAGCAGTGATTTGACCCACTCATCTGAGGATAGCCATGTTAGTCATACTCTAGAGAGTTCTCTGAAAAGTGAACACAGAAGGGAAATTTACTTACCTTAGCACTATTCACAACACATCATCAACCTGTAAAATTTCACACAGTTTCTCATTATGAGACTTAGAATGTCCTAAAACATTCAACCTGGGGCCAACACATTGGTGCTTATGACAATTATATAAGTGTGTAACACTCTATCCCCATACATCTAAGTACTGCACTGAACTTTCTCCAAGAAGCTTACATGAGAAAAATGCAATCAGCTCTTGTCCTCTGATTACCTTCTTCAATACTATGGTGACACATTGTTTGTGATTTGTAAACTTGGGAGTTTAGGGAATGATGAAGATGGCCACTCCTTTGGACTTAATTCTGTGTGCAAGAAGTGGAAGCAGAGAAATCAATGAAGTAGTATTGGAATTTATTGAGGAAATGCATTAGCCAGACTTGATATTTTAGACTTCAGGTGGACATCTCTAAAAGTTCAGAGAAAAGAATGAACCAATTTTTAGGTCACCAAAGGAAACGTTTGAACAGGAATTTTTCTCTGTTTGGATTTAGAAGAAGAGAAAAGCAAGCCTGGGTTTGGTATACTTGGGACCAGATGTGAAAAAAAAATACGAAAAGTGAAATACAGTAACTCTTGTTTACTTGCATATTTCTCTCTTGGGCTGGCTGAGTAAACTTACTAACCTCATGCTGAAAAGTGGAGAAAGTTTATTGGTAGTGGGGAAACAAAGCCAAGTTATCAAAGAGAAGGCAAATGTGCACACAGGAGAGCTCTAAATAATTTCTACTTTTCTTGACTAGATGAATTGCATGTAATTTCCTGAAAGAATTTGCTCAGGAAAAAAAATCACTGAAAAGCCATAAAGGATTAAAAAATCCACAGGGCAAGGTATAAGTGATGGAAGATTAGATATCAGCCACTGTCATCTGTAATTTTAAAGAAAGTAAGAAAATGATATCCAAAAGTGAAAATGACAATAATCCTAAGAAACATCCCAGAATGAATAATTAGAAGGGCGGATTATAAGTACTTAGAGCAAGTACTTGTGATCAGTGGGAGCCAACATAAGTTTATACATTGTATATTATTGCCTCCATTAGAGTCTTCCCTGTTCAACATCTGTTACCACCTTACTTCTTCCTCCTCTGTGTAGTATAGGGAACCGGGAAGTGGACATTGCTAGAACCCCTGGAGTGGGTCCTGGCCTTCTGTGAGCCCCTACAGTGCAAGGCAAATTAAAGACTACACAGGAAATGGGACTTAGAGTGGAGAAGCTGTGTCTTGGGACCCAATCAGTGCTGCTCTAGGCAACAGAAACAAGGCCCCCAAGTGCATTCAGTATTTATTAAATACAGCCATGGGAAAGAATAGGGAGCCAGGTATGCTTTGAAGGCATCTAGTGAAACATTGCCGAACACCTGGCATGATGGCACCAGGCAGGGCTGTCAGGGAGTCGGCACCACTTATCTTGCTTGGATGGAACAAACAGATACTGGGACTGGATGCAATTAGCAAGTGACCCACAAAGTCAGGGAGAAACCATAATTCAGGGGAAAAGGTTTTAATGGTGGTCACGCTGACCTCAGCTGCAGGTAACTCAGCAGAGCACTGCCACTCACAGACCAGGGCCTAAGTTTCCGTGGCAGCCATTGGGGGAAGGGCTATGCCCACCAGTCCACCATCTGACATGCCCATTGTGTCATGTAGAGCTTTTCAGTCTGACTCCTGATATAAAACAGTACAGCTGAATTATGGGAAGCAAGAAGCAGGTGCCACTCATAGCCTGCTAGTGCTCAGCAGGGACGTCTGCTACACTATACCACAGTGTGGAATCAAAATGCTTCATTTTTAGCTTCATTTGCTCCTTCAGGCCATTATTAGACACATTTCTGACCAATGAGATATAAATAAGATTGGTTACCACTACTCTTTTGCCCTTCATATTTTTTATCACTTAGAAAAAAGGCACAGTGTTTGGAGCTATATAAGTTATCCTTGACCACAGTTATAAATTAATAAACTAAGGGTGGGTATAATATGATACCTTCAAACTGACATTAATGAAGTGGTGGTAGATGATAGAGTTGTAAATATATACTTTGGGGAGATATGATTTAAAAGCAGTACATTTGAAAACTATTTTATTCTTTGATAGTAAATACAGTTTGAAGCAATATATTGTGTGGCGTCACCTCCAAAAATTTAGTTCATGCTTTAGCCACAGTAAATGTGGCTGAGTTATAGTCTCAAATTATCTGACCAAAGGTGTTATGAGGGCCTAAGATTAAGACTAGATAGTTGATTACTGAGCTTGGGAAGAGGAAATTTAGGGAAAATATGAGGCCAACTTTGCATATTTAAAGACCATAACTGATAAGAGAAGTGGACTTATTTTTCAGTGGTTTCAAAGAACAAAACTAGAACTGAAATTTGGGAAACAGGAAAACTAGAATTTACAAAATATTCACATAGTTCCTGATATAAAGTATATAAGTAGAGGTTAGATAACCACTTGAAATTGATACCTTGAGAAAACTGATGCCTCTGGTAAGATTAGAAACACGTTCTCTAAGCTCCTTATCAATTGTTTCTAAGTGCATTGATGTTTTTGTAACATAAATCTAAGAATCTCAGAGTATGTTTGATCTTTCAGCTGTTTAAAATTAATCATATTTGTAAATGTGGTAACAATTGTATCAGCCAATTGTTCCACTTCAGTAGATACATATTTATCTTAGTTTAAAATTCAAGATGACATGATAAGATTCTCATTCCAATTTTTAAAGTTTATTACCTTCAGAAATAAAGGGTTACATATTTAGGGCTATGGTGTGTGTGTGCATGTTGTGTGTGTGTGTGTGAGGGGGTGTGTTCAGTCTGTTTGGTGATTGTGCATTAATGGCCAAGATGATGCGTTTATCCTTCAGCATGAATTTAATGAAGATTACACTGAAAGTAAAAACCAGAAGGAATCTTTTTTTGACAATCTTCACTTCTGAGAACTATCAGTGGGCTGGACAGTGCACCCGTTAGAAGGAAATTTAGTTTAAGAGTGAGCAGTGGTGGGCACGCTGTTGGCTGAGTTCCACCCTGTGCCCACTCTGCTAGGAGACATCGGGGAGCTGAGGTATTCACAGTCCCGGACTCCACCGTGTCTGCAATTCTAAAGGCAAAATATTTTACCAAGTAGATTTATTTCTTTGGATTAAAAAATGAAAATGAGGCCAAGGTCCTCTTGTGAGCTAGATTTAGGTTGTGAGTAGCCAGTGTGGTTGTGGCTTTGACCCTGTCTACTGCTCCTTACCTCTAAGTTCTGGAATCTCCTAAAATCCTATGCTTTCCTTTCCTGCCTCCATCAGAGTGCTGATGGCTCTTTACACAGAAAAGCTTCTTGTTGCCACCGCTCTGTGAGCTTTTGGTTGCCAGGGCCAGAGCTCTCATCTCCAGACCTAGCACAGCCTCCAGCTGACTGCACATGATGTTTATTACATGCATCCACACATCAGTGGTGTACAGCCTAGCGGAACATAAAAAAGACACAATAATATTCCAGAACAGTCATCTCCTCTGTCCAGCTGATGCTGAGCTTTTTGAAAATTTGAGAAAATGCATGTTGAAATACTGAGGAATGAAGAATTATAATAGCTGCAATCCTTTCAAAGGATTCAAGAATAACAGCAAATATAGTAAAATTACAACCATTATACAATTACATGTCACTTAGCAATGTGGATATGCTCTGAGAAATGTGTGACCGCTCCATTCCGTGTTGTGCAAACAGAGCCCGTCCTTATGTAAGGCTCGAGGTGCACCTTGCTACACCCCGGGACTACACACCTTTGCTTATTGGCCCTAAGAGTAGCTGTTCAGTATATTACTGTACCGGATACTGTCTGATTTGAAAGTGGGCATCAGAATTTTTTAGGAAAGCTATTCAACTGTTGAATTCTAGGGAAATAGTCTCTGTACTCACTTCCTTATTTTTGGGAAGATGTTTCATTGGAGAAGAACAAGCATCTCCTTTTATTGTCTGACCCACTATTATTGGTGCCCACGAAGTAAATTCTCATAACAATTTCCCTTCACTCAAGAGTAAAATCTTGTCCCTTCTTCCTTTGCCATCCATTTCTAGAAATATTTTCTTTTCCACTCTACAGGAAACTGTGTGTTAATCTTTAAATGTCATTGTACGTATTTTTAGTCCAACTAACTCTGCATGACACTTCACTGAAGTCAGAAATGAAGACACCAAGAGGCTTATCTCCCCTTTGCAGCCAAGTGTGGAATCATTTAAGATGAATATCATGCATTGATGGGCACAGTTAGAATGGTGGCAGTCCATGCAGGGGGTTAACACCCTCTACCTGAGGAAAAAGATCATGAAAAGCCAGAGCCAGGTGCTGGCCTGTTAATGCCAATTATCATGAGAGGGTGAGATGTCACAAGCCCTGAAGGAATTACACTTTCAAGGCTCCGGAGTAAATCTTTATCAATATTACCAAACAGTGACAACCAAGTTATGCTGAATTTTAAAATCAGTGAAGAGTCTTAGGTTTTCCCCAAATTGCTTTTCATTGTATAATATTGCTGCCTTCATATTACATGAAATTATATATATAGCAATGAGGTGTCACATCCTTGGCTGCATTCTGGATCTTCAGTCCTTACCCACCGCAGTGTAGTCATTGTGTGTGTCACACGTTCAGGTCAGGGTTGCTTGAAGCCTTCTCAGCCTGTTGCTCCAGAGCAGCTAAAATTCGGAGCTTTTTAATAGAACTGCATATAATTCCTCTGTGTTGTGAAGAGCAAGCGGCTTCTTTCCTTTTATGGGGAAGAACCAACATTCAGTGTAAGGTTTTTCTGGAAGCAGAGGTGCATTATTAATGCAATTGTGAGTATATTAATTTTGAATCTGCTCTGAAATAATTTTATATTTAATATATGTAATCATGAGTATGACACATATTATTGTTTATAAAGAATTAATTTAAAACGTTAAATACTTTACCATGGCTTGGACATCATACTGGTTCATGAAAATGATTCATTGGTAACTCATCGTGGCACAAAGTATGGCTGAGGATAAAGGGTATTTTGAACTCCATCGGTGGAATAGTTAATGGTATAGCAAAACGTCACGTTACCAAGAGTTCATGTCCAACCCTGAAAGTAACATTGTTCCTTTGAACTTACTCCTTATTTCTGTTCTTTCCGTCAATTACTACCTATTCCTGACCCAAATAGTGCACAAAGCTAAATCTTCTCCATTCTCCCCCTTCCTGTCTTGTTTTCATTGTTCCAGATAAAGGCATCCTTACCTAGTCCTCAGCCTTTGATTATACTTTTCTTTCCTTGATTATAGAAGGATAAAATGGAAATAATGAGATCTATAGAAATAATGAAATAAATGTTAACAGTTAAAGTAAATGACTCATATTTAGAAGACTTGGAAAATCTTTGAAGAATTTGGGAAATAACCACATGTTTTGGAAAGATACATAGGAAAGATTCACCTTTCTTCTATATTACTCCCTATGTGATTTTAGTGAATATGTAATGTATTTGGCCTCAGTTTGCTGGTCTTTAAGGTATATACATAGTAAATAGTATAAAAAGTTAGAATTCAGAAGGTAGGAACGTAATTTAAATAAAATCAAGTAGATAAGACATCCAACATGAAAATAAGACATCCAACATGAAAATGTAAATCTATCATTTTTTTTTTGGTACCAGGGATAGAACTCAGATCCTTTCGCTTGCGAGGCAGGCGGCAGAACCACTGAGCTGAACCCCCAGCCCTTAAATCTATCATTTTAAAAGAAGTTATCACCTCTCTTGTTTCCCAAAATATACCATAAAGTATGTAAAATACACATATATCATACATATCCTCTTCTACATAACAAAGAAAACAACAAACAAGCACATGTGGTGCAGACATTTTAAATGCAAGTGTTCTGAGAAGCAGATTGCTGCTTGTCATTCTTGTATTAAAATATGATTTTTCTATAGAAACAAACAGTACCCTTCCTCCGGAGAGCTGTTTCACATTCAAATTTAGTAGCAGATTCTCTACATTACATTGCTCTATTAGTGGAGTGTTTGTCCTGCTGTCCAACCTAAATTCCTTCGGTTTCAAAATCAACCTATTCCTCTTGCTTCCTGCTTCCCTAGGAAACAAGTGCTAAGGTACAGGTTTGGCAAGACTAGAATTAATTTATCTCCTGTATTTGCTTTCTCCTTCAGGACCTAGCTCATGATGTCCGAGCAAAGCATTATTGTTTGTCTTGTGACATTTGCATTCATCAGCACGCCACTACTGATAAATATAGTCTTTGCCTCTACAGTGAAGTGAAAGAAAAATAACGTAAGCTCTCAGGATGGACCAGGTCAAGGCCTCAATCTAAGTTTCTTCCCCAAATTGCCAAAAGCTTCCAGGGGAATGATGCGATGTATGTATCTCATGGCTTTTGCTATCTCCAAAATCCTGTTGTACTTGTGTGTGAAGTCATTGAAATTTGTCATTGTTGGCTGGTCACTGAAAACGTTCTTCCCTCTGTTCCGTAGCGTAAACAGGAGCATGGTGGGCTGCAACCTGGCTTTAATCAAGTCCATCCTCGTGATAAATCACACACCTCTTCTGATTCCTTAGTGCTCTGTCTGGTGCCTTTGGAGTTAGTGGCTCATCACTTGCCTTTGATACACTTTTTGAAATACTTTTTCCTGAGAAGTCACAGTCTTCTGGGAGCCTTATGTTTTCACTGTATGAACAAGACCTCTTATAAACCTTAGATTCCATCCAGAAGATTGATAGAAAAGGGTACAGTTGTCATGTTTTCAGATGGAGGGGGAGGGGAGGGACTTATTTTTCTTTCTGTTGGTTAGCAACTAACCACGTCTGCATGTTGGTGTTGAAAAGAAAGTGTGGTTGCAGAGTGATTTTAGAAACTAGAATCTGCGTCTGTCCAATTCTTTGTCCTTTGTCTTCTTTTGTCTTTTGTTTCATTTAACCTTGGTCCTCTATTGAGAGCATGATCATCATAAGGCGCATGCCTGTTCCTTTCATATCTGTTAGTGCTTGGGAAATATTGCCATAGCCATTTCTCTTCTAAACAGAACCTCCTGAAATAACCTGGGCAGGATTTGTGTGAATGGAAACCCATTTGTTTTAATTACACGGCCAGTGAGAGGGAAGTCCTAACATGTTCTTTATGTATTGCTTTCCATTTATAAATGAGTATACTCGTGCTATGCAGATACACTTGGATTTCAATTACAAGGTGATAATGTTCTATTTTCAAAGTTCATGTTTCTTCCATCTTTTTCTCCTATAGCTTATGTCCAGTCTTATGTTGGCAAAAATAATTTAATTCTCACCTCTTTACTGAAACTGTTCATAACTCTACTGGTAGCCAGTGTCTTTTTGCCTGCAATTTTTCCAGTCCTAATTAAAACAATTAAGCATGCATAAGCACATTGAGGCTAATCCAAGGAAACTGCAGAATAGTTCACAGAGCAGAGACATGTTTGTACATCTCCGTGCCCCTCCAGGGGGGAAGCTGGGCTGCACAAGCAGAGGCCTCCGGGGCTCCGAAGCCCATGCGCCAGATGGACGAGGCAGCTGGTGATTGCAGTGAGAGCCAGTGACACACAAGGGCAGGGCAGGCTGCTTCTCTCTCCTAATGTCCCCTGCTGAGGCCCCTCATCACTCATTGGGAGCCTCTTATTTTCAGGACAACTCATTTTGTTTTATTTGTTACCTTATTCATACTCTCCCTCACAAGTTACGGGTGTTCAGAAGAATCATACTGATACTGTCATTTGGGCAAGAATTCTTGGGGAATGGGGACATACCCTGTTCTTTTCAGAACCAAGGAGAGTGCCTGGCACAGCATGAGCTCTGGGTAGAGGCTTGTTACTGAATCAGTGCTTTCAGGCCATTAGCAGTGAAGTTGTACTCACTGGAGGAGCCGCAGGCTGGATGCTTGTTCAGACAGCCTTGGGTTGCTCCTCTGCTTTTCTGTCACCTGTAGCAGCACAATGGGCACCTGCAGTCTGCAACCCCCCAATCCCTTCCTTTCCCCCTGGCCTGAATCCTGTTTTCTGATCTGACTTTTCACCTTCATAGATGTTCTGGCCAAGACTTACAGTGTGATAATAAACTTTGGTGCTTACCCACTAATTTAGAAACTACAGGCATTATATTTTCTGGGTAATAGAGGCTATATTTTAAACATTTAATCTGCAAAAGACAGCAGCAGCATCAACATTAATCCAATATTTAGTATTTACTGAATGTGGTTGATATCACAGCCCTATGTCAAATGCTTTACATTCATTATCTTGCTTGCGCTCCAGAAAAACTCCATCAGATAAAGAAATTGTGGTCACAGAGATCATGGCACAAGCTCAGGGTAGCATAAATAGAAAGTGTGAGAGGGGGAATTGGGACCTAGATCACCTGACTGCAGCCCCAGTGTGCTGTGGCACTCCGCTGTCATCAGCCCACTCACCCGTGTCTGTCTTGACTCTGGTAGCATTGCCTACAACTCCTGGGCATTTTACAGCAAATCACCTGCTTTCATTTCACTGACTAGCTTCTCACATGACCCTCAGCAGTGGTTCTGACTGCAGATATTCATGCCATCAGGGTAATTCACAAAGTTCTTGACTTTTGGGCATCTATATTTGTATGCCATCTGGTAGACTGATATTTCTGTATGGAAAAGAATTGGTATTAGAATGAAGGTCAGAAAAAATTAGACTGCATTCATCTTGGCAATGAATCATCTGTACCCCAAATACTACATGTGGCAGAGTAAGCCACTGAATCTCACACCGCTTCCTAAAATCAAAGAAACGTCCTCATTGACTTTCTCACTTTTTAACACCAAGTTTGAGGAGGAAGGTTTTCTTCCTTTTAATGTCAATGGACAAGAACAATCTGTGTAGTATTTTACTGTTTTTATAGCCTTATTTACACAATTGGGTATCAGAGGATTATAGCGAGAATAGCAACTCCTCTGAGGAGCTATCCCTGCAACCCTCCAACTCAGAGCAAGAGCACAGAAATTAAAGCAGCTGAATCCATCAGGGGGCCTGTGCTTTAAGACTTCAGAGACACTAAAGGATTTCTGAAGCAGAGCAGTGACTTTGTAAATCTGATGTTTCTATTAGTTGTAATTTTCTTTAAATAGTCTCCTGCTTAATTTTATCTCTTCTGCATGAGCAGTAATTCAATGACAGCTTCTTCAATCCACACAGGTACCTTTAGGAGTGCTGTGAGATACAGCTGCTGGAGCTCGTGCTGCGGGCCCAGAGCCGCTTTCGGAAGTTGCTTTTCCATTAATAAGTCATTGCACACTGGGGACATCACGCAGGGTTTGTAAAGGAACCCTTTATTGTGAACGAGTTTGAGTCAAGGACAATGATAGAGGACGAGATAGGTGAACAAGTCCATAGCTGCATGAGACGCTTGCTGAACTGAACCCACACCCTGCGAGCTCCCGCCTCCCCACAGACCCTCCACCTTTCCCCACACTTTTCCTTCCATCGCATGGCATTTGCCCGTACACATATGTTCAGTATTGCCCTCTGATGCTGATGGTAGTAGAGAGCCTGTATCCTACTAAAAGAGTTAGTTTTCACTCTAGTTGTTGGGTTCGTATAGTGATTTAACAAAAGATTGGAGAGAAAAGTGCAGTCCTACTGAAAAAGTCTCCGGGTCATTGCTGGGTGATTGTAGGGTTCAGTGAGGATCGAGGAAGCTGTGCTTTTCCGGTTTTGTGTCTTTCATTCACTCAGCGGCAGCCAGCGAGTCGGCCAGTAGCACGCATTGGTTTGCTGCCTACCTCGTGTCAGGAGCTCCTGCAGGGGCCAAGGATGAAGAGATAGAGGCTGTGCCACTGGCCACTCCTCAGAGAAGCTGGAAGTTCCCTTTGTTGGTAACTGGTTGGATGCTCTTGGAAATATTAGTTAGCTCTCTGGACTTCAGTTTCTTCATCGATGAATGAGAAGGTTTATGTAAGGAAGGACCTGACTCTGACTCCAGGACTTGATTAGGTATTAGACTAGGGTCTGACCAACTCAGATCTAAAGTTTGATTTTGTCATTCCCAGATCTTCTCACTCCAGCCTGCACCCTTCCAAAAAGAGTTAATGTTACTAATGTTACTCATGTACTTGGCTTTTATTCTAGGGTTATTTTCAAATATTAACTGAAATTCCCTGTTTTTCACTTTTATGTATACTCACTGATCACTGTTATTTGCTTAAGGCTCAGGAGCAGGAGTAGCCTTAACTTTCCTATGAAAAGAGAAGTTTGCCATAGCAACAGGTTTCTAGAGCACCTAAGAAAGCTCGGGGCCTGGCATTTTTAACCATTCTTCTATCTAATTCTAGAAGTAAAGCAGTTTTCCCAGGTCACTTAAAGGGATGAAGTAAAGATTTGCACCCCGGCCTTCTGAATGCACATATTAACCAGTATTTTATAATCAGGTGACAAAAGGCACCCAAAGGAGGCAAAATTTTGGGAGTGGTGACCAGCTACCCAGTTTGTCCAGGACTGTGCTGGCATCAGAAGGATGAGTCTTGCATTCTGGGAAATCCCTGAGTTCCAGCAAACGGGAGAAAGAGACCTCAGATATTTAATTGGAAATAATGGAACATGCTGAAGATTGTGCATCCTGTGAGGCTGAGAAAATCTTTAAAGATCACTTGTAGAAATGTATAGGATGCCCAGGTTTTTTGAAATAAAATGGTTTGTTTTAGTGGTGAAATTAGTAAAGTGGTAAAACCAGCAAAAATGCTCTCATACAGACCATTTCAGTCCATCAAGAATTTTTAAAGTAAAATTTCAAAGAAAAATTAACATCAGAACACCAGTGGAGCATTATCAAAATACCAAAAATATTTTCAAATATATTCAAAGGGAATTCAGTAAGAAGTAATACTTCAAGAAAGAGAAAGAAAATACATTTCAAAGGGAGATTTATAAATTGTGGCCCTATTTGCATTTGTCAAATATTTAAATGAGTAATTAGCATTATAAAGTTTTACCTCTGAAAATTGCTCTGAAGTTACCAATTTTAAGTAATGGCAGGTATTTTCAAGTTTTCCTTTTGGTTTAGGGAATTGGTTTCTAATAATTGTTCTTCTGAGTGCATTGCTGACTTCCTGGTAACTCAGTTTGCTCTCATCCTTCTGAACTATGAGCAACTCTTTTCACAGTTGATCCCTGTGCTCCGAAAACTCTGCCTCTCACAGATTCCAGGGCACTTTGTTTTCCTGATAGCCTCACATCTCCAAGCTAAAGTTTATCTTAGATCAAAACACCACACTGCACCCTTTAATGACTACAATTGTGACTTGGCAATTAGTATAATAATAATAATGATGATAATAAGAAAATCTAGGTCGGCTCATTCTATTTTGCTTCTTCTTTCCCATCAATAGGTTTCTAAGCACTCAAGTGTCCCGAAGAACAGTCTCGTAACTGTTCTTTTTAGGCTGACTCTTGTGGTCATCTCTCCCCGTTCATTTGCTTTGAAGAATCCCTTCTGTACTACAGACACCCATGTTTGCCTTCCAGGCTGAACCTCTTTCCCCCTCTCATTCTTGTGTACTCAACTCCTTAGTCAATATCTCAACTCACACATTTAATAAAGGTCTGGAGATGTAGCTCAGCACAGAAACCCTGGGTTCAATCCCCAGTGCCAGCAGTAAAAACATTCTTCAGCCTGACGTGTCCAACACAGAGCCCAGATTGCCCCCAGTCTCTCCACTCCAGCAGTGTCCTCCAACCACTTGGGGAAGGGCAGCCCTTCCCTTCTGCCTCCGTAAGCCAGAAGCCCTAATGAAGTCTTAAATCAGCCCTGGCAGCCAATTCTGTCCGTTTGCCTTGTGCCCTGACCACTACGCCAGAAGCCTCCACTAAGCTAGAGACACTGCCCCCTCCAACTACTGCAAATCCTCCTACTGCAGTGTTTTGACTTGTATCTGGTGATGGCAATCAAAGCGGTTCTTTGAAGAGATGTGAAATCCTGTCCCTATTTTCAAAATTTTTTCCCTCACACGCGGACAAAAGTGAAATGCACCACAGCAGCCTCAATCAGGCAGAACGTGCACTTCCCTCATTCTCTTCTCTTTTCCACCCCTGAGCTGCCTCAGTCAAACCCCTGCCTCAGGGCCAGCCGCTTGGCAACAGCCTGCCCTCATCCCCTCCACAATCCCCCCTACTTTATTCACTTTTCCAACTAGACTCACATCCTCTTTGAGTTCTTTCCTGACAACTGTATTTGGAATCATACCCATATACGTCCTTACTGCCAACATTGCCTACCTTTTCTACTTGCTTTTCTTATGGCATTACATCTGTTGCTCTACCAAACAGTGTGCTAGTTGTGACCAGAGGAGTAAGAATCACAAGATACTTGACTGCACTCCTGTTCAGGCGTTAGCAATCAGTCCAGTCTATTTTGCCATGTTTGGATTAGTCAGCTTTCTGGTGCTAAAACAAAAACCCTGACATCCATAACTTACCAGAGAAAAGGTTGGTTTCAGCTCCTGGTTTCAGAGGAGGTCGTCCTTGGTCAACTGATTCCAAGGCAGACATCACGGTGGAAAGGTGTGGCAGAGCAAAGCTGTTGGCCTCATGGCAGCAGGAAGCAGGGGAAAAGGAAGAAGCCAGAGAGAGAAGGGCCAGGGAAGGTATATTCCCTTCTAAAGCTTGCCCCAGGCACCCACTTCCTCCAACTGGGCCCCACCTCCTTGTGTCCATTCGGAGATGGCCTCTTCCGTGGGTTAACACTGATGAGCTGGTGTCCTTGTCATCCAAGCTCCTCTTTCTCATTTCTAACTGAGAGTCATACTTTTCCCCCTTTGAGGGTATGTTGAGGTTACTCACTGTGCTGGTCTAGACTGCAGGGGGCAATGCTGGCTTAGCAAGTGTCTCCCTTTCAGCCACCCCCTTCTGCATGGGGTAGTGTTACTTGGGGGCAGAACATTCAGTCTACCTCTGCAATGCTGAGCACCCCATGATCATGCATTTCCCAGACCCAGGTGACCACCTAAGACGAGCACACTGGCTATCTGATTGTCAGTTCTGAAGACCTTCCCCTTCAATGAGGGTGTTCTTTTAATGGGAATTAATGCATTTTACTTTAATGGACACCTCAAATTCCTTTAGCGATCTCCTTGGGGCCAGCACCACATTGGTGTCCAGTTAGTCAGCTAGCTTTTCCTTGCCTATTACCTGACCACATGGCCAGGCTAGGGGTAGCACCCTTAGGTTGGTCAAAAAGCTAAATGTGGGGGCAAATGGCACTTAATTCAGGCCACCAAGCTAATTTGCTGCAACTGCCTCAATCAGAAAGACAGCCTTGGTGCTGTCAGTTCACCTTAAACTGAATTCCTCAGAGCAGTTCCTGGACACCATTGAAGCAACAAGGTGGTCTGGCAGCTTCTGGCGGGGTTCCAAAGGGGCCACGGAGGAGGAGTCTCTGTGCTCTTCATGATCTCATTGTGTCCTTTTGGGACATGTACTGTCATTTTCTTCCCTGTTAGAGCATTTCCCTGCCATCACTCAAGATATCCAGCTCATTTTACTGTTTAGGATTATTTTATATCCCTCAGCTATAGAAACAGTGCCCATCGAGGGCAATATCCAGTTACTGACTGTCCCTAAAAGGGTCTTATTTCGTCCTGAAATTCCAGGGTTTATGGCTGGGTGGTTCCCATAAGATTTCATAATAGTCTCCACCTCAGCTCCGCAGAGACAGGTATACAGGTGACCCATACCCCAGCTCTTCTGTTCTGTCTGAAACAAATGACTTGTAGAGCTCAGGTGATCTAATTGACTTCTACTTTGTATATCAATTAATATGGCCCAAAGGACAGATTTTCATGCCTCCTGTTTTACAGTAGTTGGTAGAGGAAATATTTTCCAATCAGACACAGTGCAGTACATTCATCCCATGGTCACCCTCAAGCCTTGTGGAAGAGGTGATGGTACCACCTCACATAAACCTGTCCAGTTGTTCTAGTCCTCACGCAGGCTCTCTCCCTGTCACCCCTCTCCTTGTGCTTCTGCATCCTCTCAATTTGGCTGTAGCCCTGGCTCTGGCCTCAGGGTGAGTTTAGCATCACAGTACTTCAGACCGCAGAGACCCAGCAGCGGCCCTTGCTCCTTTCGTGCCTGAAATGGTGTCAGTCATGGAAATGATTCTGTTGCTTGTGAGGTGACTCAAAGTCCTACTTTCTGGCATTCCTGCAAAGTCAGGTGAATAAAAAAGATTTATCTCCTGTACCAGGGGCTTTATGGATCCCATTGTTCATAGAGAAAACGATTTCAAGAAAGGGATGCATAAAAAATCACTTACAATAGAAGTGAAAGTTCAAAGATGAAATCCCCATAGCCTCCAGAAGTGGCCATTTCTGGGCTCTGGAAGTGGTCCAAGGGAAGAAGGGGAAGAAGGAGAATAGAGATGAGCACATACAGGAGCCTAACAACCCCAAGTAATGCAAACATCACCAGCCGTAACATGAGCTAGGACTAATGATATCAACAGGAATGAGAAATGGGATCGGAGATCTGGAGCGGGGTGGGGTAGGGGGGCTGCACTGGCCGGGAAAGAGAAGTGGATTAAAAACAGATAGAAACTTGCTGTAATATGTACATGTAACCATTCCCCAAGATGATTGTGAACCACATGATCTGCAAACATGTATACATACAATCTTAAAAAGTTAAAAATAGAAACAAGAAAAAGTGTGATTCCTGCACAAGTTCATACAGAAATCCAAACACACAGTTCCACGCCAAACCTACCGAGTGAGCCCAGAACCGGCTGCCGGCCCAGGGATCTGATCCGGGTGTCAGCAACTGGAGGGCTGCTCTCCACCCTTCCTCAGGGAGCTGCCACACCCATGGTCTCAGCAACTGCTTTTCTGCTGCTTCCTGTGCTGCTTCTCAGGAGGCCCAGTCTCCTGGGCAGTGTGTGGCTTCCTACAGGGTAGGCGGTGCAGCCCCTCCACTTAGTCTCAGGGCTCCTGCATTTTGTAAACTCATGGTTTACTCAACGCTGAGTGTTCAGTGTGAGGATGCTATGTAGGTGGAAACCATTTTATCTTTAAGGTAAAAGTTTAATTGTACCATTCTTGGGGTACAGAGGGATAATCAGAAACATGTTGTACAGTGTGTTATGAGCAAATTAGATTAGTTGATTCCCCCTCGTTAGGCATTTAAACAATTTTTAATTAAGGTGCAATAAATGTACAGATTTACGGGGTAGAGTATGATATTTCATTACCTGTCCCTGTTTGAAGGGGAAAGGTCTGAAGAGCTCACAGGAAATCCTCCAAGAGTCAACAGTGGAACACAGAGGAGTACGGAAGCCTGAGAGCACTGGGAAAGTCCTGCTCCGCACTGAGCTTAGCACGGAAAGGATGCTCCGCCAGCAGAGAGCCAGACCAGGGTCAGGGGGGGAGCCACAGCCCAGCGATCATCCCACCAGTGCCATGGGAGCCAGGGTCCTCCTTTCCCAGTGTGGTACCCCAGCACCCATCACAGAGCCCAGAAAAGCTCACAAATCAGAACTCACATACATGAAAGAAAGAGCATGAGAACAGCACTGTGAAGGACGCAAGTGATCAGAATTCACCAGCATCAGCGATGGAAGAGCCTGACATTAACAGATGCCGAGTGTTGGTTCTCTCACGCACACACACAAGAAATTAAACAAAGAGCATGAGCACAGATAGACAAGAGGAAAGCAGGGAGGCAGATCTTTCTCAAATGGGAAGGGGGCCAAGCAGTGGAGAGGGAGGGGTAGGGAAGGGAAGGGTGAACAGGAGTGGAGATGTGCAGTGTACACTTACCAGACCCGCACGAGGGACGCAAACATTGTGCACTGTAAACTTACTAATAAATTAAAAATTAATAAAACCATCAGGCTCACAGCGTGGAGACGCTGACCCACAGGTTTCTGGCCAGGCAACATGTTCCAGCTCTCTGTAAGTTTCTTACAGATTCATGCTGATTGGACACTACATGTTATGTACACGAAGTGTGATGTTTGTTTGGATATTAAATGCATCACTGGAGAGGACAAATGGCTTAGGGATTCCTGAGCAAGTCCTTTCAGTTTTGTTTCAAACTTCAGAGGGAAATAACTAATTATATGGAACATTAGGAAACTTGACTGGATAAGACACATTTCCTCTTGCTATATATTGGACTGAACCATACAAAACCACTGTTGTGCTAGGTCCAAAGTGATTAATTCTTGGCAATTTCTTATGTCCCTGTTAATAAATGTGAGGTTAGGGTAGCTACTAATTTTTCCAGCTTGATTGAGGGTGATTGACAAATAAAAATCACACACATTGCAGATGTACTGGGCAATGACTGGATACACAGACACGTTGTGTAATAATGACCAACATCTTGCTAATCAGCTTACCCATTACTGCACAGAGATGCCCTTTCTGTGTGTGAGAGCTTAAGATTCACTCTTGCGTTGGCTGGGATTTAGCTCAGTGGCCCCGCCGCCTGCCTCGCAAGCGCAAGGTCCCGAGTTCGAGCCCCGGTGCCAAGAAAAATGATTCACTCTTGCTTAAACCACTAATCTTTGAAAATCATGAAGTTTTCAATATCTGGAGAATAATACTACACGATGGCAAAGATCAGACGTTTCCTCAGGAAGAGCGACCAATTCACCGGCACGGACCAGGGGCAGGGGCAACGGGACCCATCTGTGAGGCCCTACGGAAGGAGGCCTGGGAATCGCGCTCCAGGCCGGCACACTCTGCAGTCATTGCTGCCTGCGGCTGTAAACTATGGCACGCAGCAGAAGCAGCTGTTAGTACTTTTTCTCAGCTCCTCTTGGGCTCAAAGTGGAAAATAAGTCTACAGGCAATGGATATTTTTCCTGTAAGTATTTTATATACTTATAAAATACATTAAAAAAAAAGCAAAATGAGCAAGAGGGACCAAAAAGTCTCTTTTAATCATGTTTGTGGCTCCTATCAAGTGATCGTAATGAAAGCATTACATCTTACCTAAGAGGAAACGTAAAAGAAAAGGAATCCAGGACAAACTTTCCCAGTCATAGCTCCTGGTGCACAAGCAGGATTGGGGTGACTGGTTCCGAAGGGGGACCCCAGAGTCCACTCCCGATCCTGTACCTTAGCACCTAACGCCAGACAAACTCTCCAGGTGCTGAGCGCACTCACTGAAGCTCAGATGTCATAGGAATTTATATTTTTATACTTAGTGAAACAGGTCCTATAGATGTCCTGATGTAGGCAATTTGTAATCTCTTCTCTTGGAACATTTGAGCAGCTTCACTGCTGAGAGGCTAATTTTGAAGTCTGTCGGGACTCGGGTAGGACTTCCCATGGGAGAAGGCTTCCAGCCCCCTCCCTACATCAGCTGAATTACACTGGAAGCTACACAGCGCTGTTCAGTTAGACATTTCTCACAAACCAGTGGTTGATGGTTCAACATCATCTCCCGCAGCCACTCCAGCTTCTTAGTCCTTGCTTAATCCCTCCAACTTCTCAGATCTTTGGGGTTGGCTTCATTAATGCAAAGGGTTTGCCAATTTGCTCCGCGTTTCAGCGAGACACTGGTTTGCGGCATTAAGTGAATGCCTCGCCGAGGTAGCCCAATGCTCCTCTGCTCCCCTGACACACACCCCTTACACTGAGACCCTTCGGGGGCCTCCTGTGGGGGAAAGATCTCCGCCCTCCATCCACTTCTGCTGTGGCCTTGGCACTTGGGGCCTCACAGATGTGTGGTCCTCAGGAGGACTTGCACACGCTCCTTCTCCTCTGAAGCATCAGCCCGGTGTGCACGGGCCCAGGCTCGCTCTCGGGAGGGGCAAGATCAGGAGGACCAGAGCGCTGCTCTCCCAGTGGCACTCACTGGCCTCGAGTCTGCACCCTGCCTGTTTCCTTTCTGAACATTTCTGGATTAAAAATAGCTTTTCACTTCAAAGCAGAATCACAGAGCAGTCCTTCTGAAACTATATTAATTGGCAATTAAATTCAATATGTGAGGCAACAGTACTCGAGTGGTGACATCAGAAACAGCCATGGTGAGTCTGTGCAAGTATGGAGAGAGCATGTCCTGAGTGAAGGAGACAGCGATTTACTGGCAGACTGTACGACACTGCCAAGAATTAGTCATTTTGGACCTGCAGGACAGCACTTTCATCAAATCTTTAGTGAGGGAAAACCACTTTGGCCAGTCAAGTTTGCAGATGTCCCATGTAATTAGCATTTTATTTTAAAAGAAATTGATGGCCAATGATCTCAGCCACGTTACTGAGTAGTGTCCTTTTCAATTGATCAAAATGTTTTTATTTTCCTTATATTCTGCTTTAGGGTTCTATTCTGTACTATTTTTTTCTCTTTGTATTCAAAACCATTTTTCTTCACCTGTTGTGGTAATTGCAATGCACATGCTAAACTTTACTTTTGTGACAGTATTCTAGAAAACTAGCCTATGTCCTTCTGAAAAAGTGTCAGCAACCCTATGCCCTCAGTTTCTGTCAGCTTCAGGCTGATCTTATTTGTCACTTGGGTTCTAGATTGTGACTTAAATAATTTGTATGTTCAATTCTTATAACCAAAGTATTGGTAAAGAGTTTTCACCAAATTCTTGTAGCACCTGTGTATGATTCACATTAGATTTTTTGTTAGAAATGTCTGCCTGCTTTGCTTTTAGAGTTAACCTGTTTGTGGTAGTATTTCCAGGTGCCTCTACCTGAAAACAATGCTTTTACTGGAAACACAAGTCTGGATTAAAAACCATTTTCTTTAGAAGACTTAAGCTATGGTTCTTTCTCATTCTCATTCATTGTTGCAGTGATTTCTTCAGTGGTTCCTCTAATTATGGCTATTTTTGTGGATGTAGTATTTTATTCCCCGGTCACTCTGGAAGCTTTTCTATGCTTTGCCTTCATACTTGTTCTCCTTTTGAGGTGCATTTAAAAAATCTTACTTGCTTCTGAAATGTAGGCTTTCTTACTCCTGAATATTATATTTCTACCTTTCTGGGAAAGTTTTCTCTGTTGTTTTTGAACGTCACCTCTCCCACCTTCTCCTTTTTTCTCCTGCAGGTCTTTTCAGATGATGTTGGAGCTTCTATTTCAAAGGAGAGCACTGAAGAAGTCTGAAAACATTACTTGCAGACACAATTTATCTACTCTGCACAATGTTTTGAAAATTATTGATTTAATATTTTAAAATTGACCATTTTCAACTAACACAGATACTTGGCATATTTGGCAAACTGGAAGATGCAGCAAGCTGAACTTGCATCCCTAAATGAAACCCACTGCCAGAAAGTAAGGCGTAGTGCTGCTCCTAGTGGAGATATTCACGTCTAGGGTCACTGTCTCTGCCGCAGTGTCCCTTGGTCTTCCCGAGCTTAAACCTCAGGGTGAGTTGTTCGGTATGACCACGCTTGGGCCGCTTTTTTAAACTAGAGAGATATTTTCTAATTGTGTATCTTTCAAAGTGGCCACAAGAAAATGAGAAAGAGCAACTTTCGTATGTGATTACGTATGTGATTACGATGTTCACCAAAGGGCTGCCGAACAGGTCCAGTAGAAAGTGCCCCAACGAAGCTTAGCCTAAGGCTCGTCACTTACCTTGTGAAATAAATATCGACTAAAGTTTCCACAGTTTTAATCTGAATGAATATAAAGTAAATTGTATGGTTACGTTAGTAAGAATTAAGTAAAATTTGCCCATATGATATTTTTATTACCGATGGTACTTTTAGAAGAGTATTTGATATAACAGAAATTAAAAGTTTCAAACAGAAACAAGCACTGAAAATGTAAGTCACAATATAAAATAAACATGGCTGATAATTTATGAGCTATGTTAAAAAAGAATTAAATTTTGTGGCACTGTTTCTTGTAGTTGCTGATAACACCACCATAGGTAATGTCAGCCACTAAGATGTGGTTATTCATCATTAGTAAGCATATTTTGGGGCAATTCTGGGGCTCAGAACTTGCACCTGCTAGGTAAAAGCTTCTAGCACTGAATTAACACCACTCAACCTAATAAAAATTTTATATGTCTGAATAATATTTGAAGGTGGTGTCTGTGGCATGTACAAAATTACTGATTTTTTTAGAGGGCTGAGAAAAGTTTAATGTAAGTTGTCAGAAATAGTAAGTATATTAATAGATGACTGTTAATAGTTATTGCTTAACTTTTTAATACATTTAAATACAAAGTAGTATCATTTTCCAGGGATAAAGCATGTCTTTATATTCTATTATCATCCAGAAACAGACTTGTCAAAAAAGCATTAAAAATAGAACCTAATACACTCAAACGCCTCCGAGTAATTAAGTCTTCCCCTCTCTGGGTAAAAGTCAAGCTCGCCATGGCTCGTGGCTCCCACGCCTCAAGGTGCTCCAGCCGCACGCTGACAGCTTGGAGACCATCTTCTCATGCTCGTCCTTTGCTCATCCACTCCGGACACCTTAGGGCCAAGTCCACCTGTGCCTCAGAGCCTTGGGACATGCACCTCTCTCTGTCTGCAAAGCAGCCACAGAGCTGGCTCCATCACCCGTGGAGGAATAGGGAGACAGAGCTCCTGCACAGGGGAAAGGACCAAGAGACGAAGTGGGATGGAGGAGGGGAAGGGACTGCAAACAGCCTCGTGTGTGTGACACCTCTCCAAGATGATTGCCATCTGTACATACTGAAACATACTCCTAAAAATTAAAAAGTAAAAAAGAGTCAAAGAAGATCTTTCCTAAGATGTTTCCTTTTCAGTAATGTCTATCCCGGCTGGTAATTTTAGCAAGAACACCTGGTCCCTGCCTCCTGCTAAAACACATCTAGTACCACTTTCTGCATTCCCTTTTCTCCAGAGCCATACATTTTTATTGTCTGTTTGTTTTATTTTCTACTCCAACTCCCCCTACCCACAACATGTCACACCTAGGTATGTGTGTGGAAAGTAAAGCTCACGTGGGCAGGGCAGGCCACTTGTGTATTTTGTTTCCATTTGTTAGGTTTTGTTCTGCTTTTGTCCCCAAGGGCTAGAAAATCTGAACATAAAAGGTCCTCAATACCTGTTCGAAGAGTAACTATGGGAATCAAGTTGTTTATTTTGTATACATTCAATCTTAGTTCTAAGTAATTGATTGGATGTACAGTATGATAGTCTGGGAATTATTTGGTTTGGCAAAGATATAGAAGCAAAGAAATTTTTCACTATTGAAAGAAATTGAAACACATATTCATATTGCCCAAAGCTAAGGCCTCACTGCAGCTCGTGGGCAGATGCTGATTATTTGGCTAACCTTTTTGGTAAACATCATCCCACATAGGTGAAATATTCCTCCAAATAAGATTTCTCAGTACATGTGTGCACAAATAGGTACTTATATAAACATAAAAATTGATTTTCTTGTTCCCAGCAAATTATATATTTGGGAAACTAGTTTGACTCATTTTATTTAGGATCTTTATATTCTCAAATGAACGTGATTTCCTGAACCCTTTTTCTAAGGTTGCATTTTTTGTGAAACCTGAATTTCAAAAATGAAAGTCTGATTTTCATCAGTATGAAGTGGAACTATCATTGTTGAGTTTGTCCTTCTCTAGTGAAACTGGCAGTGTCATTAAAGATTCAGATATAAGAATTACTGAATTGCAGTGCAATTATTACAATATAAAAAAAGCAACATCAGAATATCAGAATTATACAAATATCTTAGATATAGGAACTGTAAGACATTACAAAGATTCTATTAATGTATTCAATAATGAGTGGCAAGAAATACTATTCTTAGGTAAGGGTATAAGCGCAAATTTTCCTCCAAAAGCCCAAATCATTATTGATATTTTTGGGCAAAGGTTTAGATTCCAGGCCTCCTGTTCTACATATAAGGAGTTACAACTTAAACATCTATTCAAACATCTATTTTGACTCCCTTTTTAATTGTAAATTTAATTAATAACCAATCTCTTATATGCATCTATTTTGAAATATCCTTATATGTAAGGTGAATCACTATGCTTTCTTTACTTTATTGCTGCAGTCCTGCAAGAGGCCTTAGGGTTCAGTCTTCCTAAGACGATGTATAAGTGGCTTCCACAAATATGTAATGTGGGGACTTGGCCTGGAGACACATGGCCCCTTTGAAGCCTTCTAGATCTTTCCAAAAATACCCCATGACTTCATAGAGGAAAATTCTCTAGGTTCTCTTTTTCTTCATTTTAAAATATTTCCCACAGTGGTTGAAGAGCTAACGTTCTTTGTGTAGGTGTGCTTTTATTTTTGTAGATCTTTTCTTGTACTTTGTTTTATAGTTGTACAGCTCCTCTTCCCCTTCTTTTTCTCATTTTTTCAGATTGCTTTAAAGTTATATAATCTTGTTTTGATTTAGTTATTTGACTTTCTTTTGTTTTTTCCATACTAATCATTCTTATTTTTAATTAGTTGATTTTAGCATATCTTGTAAGGTACAATTAAAGCCAATACTTGTTTACATTAATTAATTTTCTAAGAAGCATCTATAAATAATGTATTATTTAATAGAAATTTGTGATTCCTCTATAAATCATATATTAACCTTAAGCATATACCATCATTGCATTAGTTTCCCATTCTCTTTATTTTTGATCTGAATGATCATTTTTATAGAAAACATCATTACAACTTCAAAATATATTGAATATTTGGCAAGGATGTCCTTATTTTATGTGAAGTAGTTTCATAGCCCTTTCTCATGTGGTTGTTCTTTCTTTTGCATTATTAAATCACTTGATAATTTCAGAATATACCCTTTGAGATTTTGTATGCCCTTTCATTAACATTTAGAAAAAAATTGTATTATAATACATTTCACTTTTAAAATATATCATTTTAAAATATTTTCTTTCATCTCACAGATAAAATTCAGTTATCTTTAAGGAATAGTTATATATTTGTTCTTAAGCCAGCTACTATATTCCATAGATATAAATTATATACATATGTATATAAACACTATACATATATGTACATTTTTCTTAAAATTTAAAGTTTACTCAGATATATTTGTTTTATTTTCAATTTATTTTGCGAATTATAAACTGTTTTGAGCTATTTTGAATTTTTTCATTTTATTAAACTATGGTGAGTTTTTTTCACCTGTGTGTTTATTTATTTACCTTGATTGACTGGGGTTTTATTTTAGATCAGAAACTCATTTTGAAGTGGAAAAAATTCTCGCTTTCCTCTACATCCATTTTTATATTCTTATTTTTCTAAGTCTTTGTTCTTTTATTTCTCTTCTCAAATCTGGAAGAACTTTCACAATTGGTCATTGTAACACACATTAAAAAGTTAATTTTCTGGGTCATTTATGATCTTTAAATTCCTTTCTACAGTACGTTTAATTAATTTCTTCAATTTTTGTGATGTAAAAATCATTTTCTTAATTTGCTCTTTTATCACAGCTGTCATTTAAGCTAATTGACTTTGTCTGGGTACTTCTCATTATGATCTTTTAATATCAGCTTATAAACACATTTATTTCTGATTTTCTTTGATGACCCAAGGCAGATATTTAAAAAATAATTTCCTGTGCTATATTATTTCCAATGGATCGATTCTTTTCTAAAATAATTATGCTATCTTTTTATTTTTTTGCACTAGACACTTGATAATTTCTACCCTGCTTTACCTCATATGTGAAGGAGAATAAACTTTTCTATGTTAAACGTGTGCTGGGAATAAGCAGTATTGAGAAGCCTCTTCGTGTTCTGAAACGATGACAGACTCAGATCCCAAACCTCAGGAGAGGTTGATAGCATGCAGTCTAATTACACTGTCCTCCTGAGATTTCCCTCTCCCTCGCCTACCTCTGTTTTTTCTTTCTTTTAAAAAGTGTTTGTGAACACTGGTTCTCTTAGAGAGGATAGCGGAGTGTTTTAGACCTTTCTAGGTTTGGAATGAGCTTAAAGCAAGGAGGCTCTTGTTCTGGATGGAAAATTTAAGGGGGTGTCAAAAAACTCAGTAATCAAATAAATAATGTTTACATATATATACACATACATAAATTTATATGAATATGCCAACTTATACTTAAATAATGCAACTTTTAAAAAAATTAACAAAATTAGCAAGAAATGGTCATAGGTGACCCTTGGGCTTTTTCCTCTTGTAAAAAATATTTGACCCTTTTTAATTGTACATATTTGGGGTACACTGTGATACTACAACATGTCTATATGATGTATAACAATCTAATCAGAATAATTAGCATATCCCTCACCTGCACCATGTATTGTTTGATTGAATACATTCAAAATCTTCTTTTATAGCTATTTTGAAAAAAATCAGTAATTCCTTGTTAGCAGTAGTCACTCAACTCTGCAATGGAACGCTAAAACTTAGTCATAACTGTGTGTTTGTTTCCACTCACCAGCCCTGATTTCTGCCCTCCCCAATTTCCCATTCGTTGGAAATCAGTATTCTATGTCTTCTGTGTATTTTTTGACTTCTAGAGAGCAGCTCTGTAGTGTCCATGTATAAATGAGAACATGTGGCACTTGTCTTTATGTGCCTGGTTTACTTCACTTAACATAATTTTCTCCAGTTTCTGTGAGCATCAGGATTTTCTGCATTTTATGGCCAAATAATATTCAGTTGTGTGTGTATCACGTTTTCTTCATCTATTCGTTTGAATGTATATTTAGGTTGATTTCATAGCTGAACTATTGTGGGTAAAGGAGTAACGGACATGAGAATTGAGGCATCTCTTTGATAACTTGATTTCCTTTCCTTTGGATCTATACACTGCAGTGGGGTAGCAGGATCATGTGGTAGTTCTGTTTTCAGTTTTTCAAGGAAGTTCCACATTGTGGCTCATAGTGGCCTTACCACTTCACATTCCTAATAACAGTGTGTGAGAATTGTCCTTTCTTTCTACCCTCATTTATTTTTTTGCCTTTTCCACTGTGACCATTCTAACCAGGGTAAGATGATGTCACACTGTGGCTGTGATTTGAATTTCCTTCACCACTGGTGACAATGAGTATTTTTTTCATTGTTGATATTTATATATCTTCTTCTGAGAAAATTTCTGTTCATATCATTCGCTCATTTTAAAATCAGACTATTTTATTTTCATTGTGTTTCTTATACATACTGGATATTAACCTGTTGTCTTCTGAATTGTTTTCAAAGATTTCTCTTCCATTCTACAGCATAATTCTCCACTCTCCTGTTTCCTTTGCAGTGAAGAAACTTCTTGGTGTATATAGTCCCAGTTGTCAATTTTTGCTTTTGTTTCCTGTGCTTTTGAGGACGTGATCTAACAATCTTTTACCATACCAATGTTTTGAAGTATTTCTGTTATGTTTTGTTCTAATATTTTCCTTGATTTGTGTCTTACAACCATTTTTAGTGGATTTCTATCCATGGAAAGAGATAAGCTTTTAATCTAAGTTCTTTATTATTTTTATTATTATTGCTTATGAGTTGTACAAAATAGTGTATCTCATTACCACCTTTCCGTGCATGCACATAACGTTCTTTGATAAATCTTATTCTCCCTGTTATCCTATCTTAACCCACTCACCTCCTTTCATCGACTTCCCCTTTTGTACTAACCCTCCTACTTCTCTGTCACCATTTTCCTACATAGATTCCTCCTATGAGAGAAACATGTGCTATTTGTCTCTCTGGGTCTGGCTTACCTCACTTAGCATGATGACCTTGAGTTCCATCCATTTTCCTACAAATGACATGGTTTTGTTCTACTCCAGGCTCCCTAATATTCTAATATATTCTAATATATAATCTAATATATATCTCCACTTTAGAATCCATCAATCGACATCTAGGCTGATTCCATTGGCTTGTTTACTATGAATAAGACCTTGATAAACATATGTATGCAAATATCTCTATACTATGCTGTCATTGATTCTTTTGGATGTATACCCAGGTACAGCTGGATTGTATGGTGGTTCTATTTTTAATTCTTGAGGAGCATCTCTATTGATTTCCATGGTGGCTATATAATTTACATGTCCACCAAGAGTGTGTAAGGGTTCTTTCCTGTCCATATCCTTGCCATAATCTGTTATCTTGTTTTGTTTTGTTTTCTTGACAATACTCATTCTGACTGGGTTGAGATGGAATATCAATGTAGTTTTGACTTTTATTTTGCCAATGGTGAAAATATTGAGGATTTTTCATATACGTATTGGGCATTTGCACTTCTTTTGTGAAGTGTCTGTTCAGCTCACTTGTCCATTGTTTTGCTTGGATTACTGATTCATTTGGCGATTAACATGTCCGTTCTTTATGTATTCTGGATACTAATCCTCAGACAAATAGCTGGCAATGATTTTTGCCCATACTATAACTGTCTCTTCACTGTGCTAATTGTTTCATTTGCTGTTCAGAGGCTTTTTAGCTTGACATGATCTCTTTTGTAAATTCTTGCTATTATTTCCTAGGCTAATGAAGTTATGTTTAGGAAATCAATGCCTATGTCAATATCTTGAATTATTTGTCCTATGTCTTTCTCTAGTAGTTTCAAAGCTTGGGGTCTTACAGTGAGGTCTTTGATTCATATTGAGTTTATTTTTCTACTGTGTGAGAGACAAAAATCTTGTCTCAGTCTTCTACAGGTAGATGTCAAGTTTCCCCAGCATTATTGATTGAGGAACCTACCTCATCTCCAACATATGTTTTTGGCTTTTTTTGTGGAGAATTATATGGCTGTAGAAGCACTGGTTGATTTTTCGGCCTTTATTCTATTACATTGGTCTTTGTGTCTATTTTTATGCCAACAGCATGTTTGTTTGTTACGATGGCTCTGTAGTATATTTTGAAATCAGGCATTATGATTCCTGTAGCATTATTGGTTTTATACAGGCTGGTTTTGGCTATGTGGGGTCATCTTGTACTTACATATAAATTTTAGGATTACTTTTTCTGATACTGTGGAGAACGTCACATTTCAAGAGAATTGCATTGGCTCTGTGGATTGCTTTGGGTACTGTGGCCATTTTAATAATATTCTTTCACCCAATAAAGAAACATGGAAAGTGTTTCCAGCTGTTAGTGTCTTCTTCAAACTCCTTCTTCAGTGTTCCATAATTTTTATGGCAGTGATCTTTCACTTCCGTGGTTAGGTCTAAGTGCTCAGCCCTTGTGAGGCTATTGTGAATGGGACTGTTTTACTGATTCCTCTCTTAGGAAGTGCATTACCAGCGTGGAAGAAGGGAACCACTTTTTGTTTGTTGATTTTATATCTTGCTACTTGCTGAATCCATCTGATCTCAGAGACTTTGGGAGAACTCTTTAGAGTTTTCTAGGTACAGAATTATATCATCTGGCAATAGGAAAAATTTAACTTCCTTATTTCTTATTTGGATGCTTTCTTTTTTTTTTTTCTCTTGCCTAATTTCTATGGCTAAAGTTTCCTGTACTATATTAATGAGGGCGGTGAGAGCTAACACCCTTGTCTTATTTCTGGTTTTAGAGGAATGCTTCAGTTTATTCCCACTCAGTATGGGATTGGCTATGGGTTTGTCATACATAGTATTTATTTTGTTGAAATATATCCTTCTATACTGAATTTATTTAGACTTTTAATCATAAAATAATAGTGAAATTTACTATGATCATGGGATTTGTATCCTTGATTCTGTTTATATGGTATATTACATTTATTGATTTGCATCCATGTAATGAAACAAACTAGGTCATGATTTATGACTTTTCTAGTCTGTGGTATAATTTGTTTTGCAAATATTTTGGTGAGGATTTTGCATCTATGTTGTCTTAGCTACTTTCTTGTACCTGACACCCATGACTCGAAGGAGGAACGGTTTATTTTGACTCACAGTTTGTGGAGGTTTCAGTCATCACAGGCTGGCTCCAAAGTAGGTTTGCCTGGCAGAGAGGATGGTAGAGAAGCAGTTCATGTCATGGCAGTTGAAAGCAGAGAGAGAGCGATCAAGGGAGGAGGAGGGGCCCAGACCCTTCCAGGCCATGCTCCCAGGGACCGCCTCCTCCAACCAGGCTTCGCCTCTCACCATCACATGTAAACTCCTCAGTGGACTAATCTATTGATGAGTATAACACCCCCTTAATCCAGTCACCCCCCCCAAAGCCCCACCTATAGGTTCAGGGGGCTTTGGGGGGCATCTAGATATAAACCTTAACATGTTCATCAAAGATATTGCTCGATTTTTTTATTTTTGCTACTACCTTCATATAATAAGTTTGGAGATGTTACTTCCATTTTTATTTTATGGAGTATTGGAGAAGCATTAGTATTAGTTCTTTTAAAAAGTGTGGTAAAGTTCATGTCTTATCTTTGTAGGAAGATTTTTTTATTCCTATTTCAATCTCATTGCATGCTATTTATCTGTTTAGATTTTTGAATCTTCTGGGTTCACTTTTAATCCATGAGTTTCTACAAGTGCATCAATTTCTCCTCAATTTTTGAATTTATTGGGATGTGATTTCTCAAGATACTTCTAAATGATCCCAATGATTTCAGTGGCATCTGTTGTATTATCTCCTTTTTCATCTAATTTTATTTATTTAAATTTTTCTGTTCATTAGTTTGGGTTTATTTATCTTTTTAAAAAGTCAACTGTATTTTACATAGCAGATTTTAGAGCTTTACTTTTATGGTTTCTTGTTAATATATTTGCAACTTTTAAATCTTTTCACAGTCTTGCTTATAAATTTATGAACTATAATTTCTTCTAGGATTCAATTTTGTACATCAGTTGTCCCAATACCTTCCCCAGTGATTTAAGATGTCATCTTTATTATATACACACAGTATCTGCCTTTACTTGAATGGGTTCATAGATCTTGGGATTAATTTTTTCTATAATTTTTAATCCATATAGATATTTAAGAAGTTTTCGTAGCTGGCTAATTATAACTCCTCTCATTAACCTCAGTTTTTTTCTAATCTAGTAATGGAAGAGCCTAAGGACAAATTTCTTTTTTGTATTTATTGGTATTGTGTAATATTTTCTTGGTCCTTTATAACACCAGACACACACATATGCGCACAGACAACACTGGGGCCTGGAAACTCACAATGAATTTTTTCTTATGAATAATTGTACAGTTTTAAATTTCTATACTTATTACTTTGTTGTGTTGTATAGAATATTTCTATTGTTATGAATTATATAATGCCATCTGTTTTATCTGTGTTGCCTCTGCTTTAGAAAAGATGTCTCTATCAATATAGCATCTCTCCTGTGCTCCTCATATACCTAATTAGTCCACATTATTTTTCTGGATCAATCTAAAAGTACATCTTTCATAATCATGTTTCAAATTTTTTTAGTCTTAGGTTTTATATCAACTGCCTCTACTCTTGTAATATTTTGGTTGTTTTCAAATATCTTATCATTTTACATGAATGCTTTACCTTCTCTCCACAATAGTTTTTTCTTCAAGATTTACACTTTTAATATTTAAAGGCTGCAACATCTCAGACACCATTAATTAATGTCCCAAATTTAGGATGTAACTAGAATTGAGGAGCAATAAGCTGTGACATTTTCAAAGGCTCAGAAATAGGAGCTGGCCCCCAATAAAGGACATCATCTAGCTATGAGGTTTTCTTTACTATTAAATTTTCTGTCATTTTTGCATAAAAATACTTCTCTTAGTGCATTTCAAGCACACGTTTGGAAGGGACTGCAGCCCATTTAGCTGCATTGTGCTGGTGTTTACTGGGGAGTGGTAGGGACTTAGGCAGGTGCGTTTTCCACTTAGATACTAACAGAAGAGGTGACATGGACAGGACAGGCAGCTTAATTATCACGACCTAAGAACACGTCTCCAGAAACATGCAGAATGCTGTGGGACATTAGGAAATGTCTTTTTTAACTCTCTTTCTTTGGTAGCTGATTGCTTGTGTGAATATGCAATCAGATATTTTAATTCCTATTCTGAAGATCTGGATGGCTTTTGTAAGATGGATTGCAATCCTAATATTTTGCAATACAGATCTGAATTCATTGCAGTGCTAACGGTATATGAACGTACCTCTTTCTCTTTCAAACATTTCACATTTCACACTACTCAGTAAGAGAGCTGATGTATTTTATCAGCAATGAGTCTTCGTTTTAGCTGCACTTTACTGAGCAGAGCAGGGGTGAAATCACTGGCTTGGAGGTTTACTAGGCTTAGGGGAAAGAAAAGCCTAGCAAGGGAGGTGAAGGCAGTGCAGTTGCCATCAGTTTTCCTTTTCCTTTCCGTCAACAACTGCTTAGGAGCAAGGACAATGGATATGGAATTTGGGTCAGGAAGGGCAGTGAGTTTAGAAGTCAGAGTTCATGTCCAGCGGGAGCCGCTGAACCTGGCTGGCCTGGGGACCTGGAGGCTGCGGCGAGGTTTCCCCTCTCGAGGTCTGTGCCTGGGATTGACGTGTTTCCAGGCTAAGGTGCAGGTAGCACTGCATTAAGATTTTTGAGAATGGACATTTTAAAATCTCTTTTTTCCCCCATCCTAAACATTTCTTTTTGATTGAAAGACCTACACTTTTAGTTACAGGAGACAACTGTTAAGAAACATGGAGGCCAGACATTTTGGAGTAGAGAAGCAAATGCCAGTGGAGTCCTCTTTCCTGTGGTTTTAACTTTAATTGTGTGTGTGTGTGTGTGTGTGCGCACACATGTGCAAATATGTGTGTTGTTATGAGAGATGCAAAGGTCTAGTGTGAAGAGCCAGAACACTTTTGGACTTCTAGATTTCATCTGGACATATATACGAATGAGCAGCAAGATCTCCACCAAATATATTAAATTTAGTGGCTTAAAACACACTGTGGTTTTTAGTTCATAATTCTGCAGCTCAGAAGTCTTGGTGTAACAAAACTGGGTCCTCTGCTCGGGCCTCAGAAGGCTGAAATTGAAGTTCTGGCCAAGTTGTGTTCCTGTACGGAGTTCAGGGTATTCTTCCAAGTTCACATTGCTTTTGACAGAATTAAATTCCTGGCAGTCTTGGGGTTCCTGATTCTATGGCTGGCTGTCAGCCATCGTGCAGCCTGCAGCCATGCAGCCACCTCCAAAGGGTACCCAGCTCCCTGCTGGGCCCTTTCAACAACCTGCTGCTTCATGTCATCAAGGACAGCAGGAGAACCGCATTCCTGCATTGAATAATATCATTTTAAGAGTTCCTGCCTGAATGAGTGAAGCCCATTCGAATAATGACCTTTTTGATTAAATCTAAGTAAAATGACTTATTGTCCTATATCTGCAAATGCCCATAAGACATGCAGGTTGTGCTGATCCTTCAAAGGAAGCACAATTCAAAACACAAGTGCCAATGGAATGTGAATTCTGAGGCCATCCTTGAACTTTGCCTAGCAAAACTTTATTGGCAAGCTCCAGCATATGGAAATAAAGAGGAGTTTTCCAAGCACACAACTCTGGCATGAGAAGACCGGAGAAAGAATCATGAGTGTGTACATCCAGGTTGAGCAGATACTCATGAGAAACAGACACACAAATGAGAATCTTGAGGTTTCACATGATTTATTGGTAGGTTGGCAATGAGAAATGTCAATAAATAACTTTCATTACAGAAGTTCCAGGGTGGGCTAGTAAGCAAAAGCAAAGAACCGTATTCTAAATGAAGTCTCTATATGCATAGGAAGGATAGAAAACGTCTATCAGCTTTCTCCCTCCTTTTCTTGCCTTCATTTTTTAAATATATTCATTCTGCTGTCCCTCAAACTTCTGTACTTTAAAATTTCAAAATAGAAAACATTGTTTGATGAATAATTATAATGTATGTCTTTATCCCCCTTTCAACATACCATGACAAATTTACTACATGCTGTCTTTTATTCACATAGAAGATGAATATTTACATTACAGTCTTGAAAAGATTAGATATGGTTAGTCAATGGTGAGACTGTCCTGTTTGTAATTTCAATTACTTTATCTGTATGGAGAAGATGGGAGAGGATGTGGGAGTAGAAGCTTGGATGGAAAAGGAGGGACAAATTGAATACTTTAATTTTTTTCTTGGTGTATGCAGAACAAGTGGGTATTAGCCTCATATTTATACTTTAGATATTCAACAGCAAGTCACCCTACAGTCCCTTATTCTCAAATTTAAATAATTCCAATCCAATTAACCTTACCTTGTACATTTATTGTGTATTTAATTTCCCTTTGCCTCTTCAATTTGTGTTTTTCTATATGGCGTTAAACTTTGGAATGTAGGCATTATGGTAAACTCTACAGGGAAATGGGAGTTTTGTAACACATTGGTAATTATGGATTGTAAATTGCATATGCACTTTGACTTTTAACCTAAAAGTGACAAGGTAGGCCTTGAATAAGAAGGTGGCGACTTAATCTCACTTTTTCATTTTTGAATTTCTACTGGATATGGTTAGAGGAATATGGTTAAATGCTAGTCCCGTTGGAAAGTCGCATCCAGTAGAAGAAGTAACTGGCAAACTGCCTTAGGATTATTTACTGCATGAGTCAGATGCATTCAGTGTTTAGACTTCTGGGATCTCTTCAGGGCAGTGTATTATTCTTTATTTCACTTTATCACTGCTGGATTACTTAATAAACATCACTTCTGAGTAGTGAATGATTTATGGCAAGTGTTACTGCATTTTTCAAAATCGAGATTCAAAGAAAGTAGCTCATGTACTTGGAGTTGTGAAACCGCTGACTGCAAGCATTCATGAATTCATTTTGTTAAAATACAAAAGAATGCCTCCGCTACAGGGCTGGCATTGCACTCCATGACTTAGGTATGTTTGCACTATGGATATTAGTCTAATTAAGAGACAGTGTTGGCCCATATGGCATCACACACCTGCAGTCCTAGCATTTGGGAATCTGGGGCAGGAGGATCATGGGTTTGGAGCTAGCCTGGACTACACAGGGAATTGAAGGCAGACCTGCACCATGCAGGCTGATCCTGTCTCAAAACCAATGTGTCTGCACATCTCGAATGTGTCTACATTCAAGTAAAAAAGGCAGAAAGGAAAACTTGGAGTTTGAAATCAAGAGCAAGACAGTCTGAAATAAATCTATGTGTAAATTACAGACAGTGCACTCACTGCACACAGGGAAATAACCAGTGGCTGAATGTTCATCGTGCTGTGGGGAATGCAGAGCCGAAAACAGCTGATCTTTGGCAAGGTATAGGGCTTCCAGGTCTATGTAAGAATGGAGATCTACAATGTGTCTAATCGCACTTCACCCTATTGCAGACTGAGATCAGCCTCACCTGGGTGGGGAAGTGTGAGAAAATCCATCACCGTGGGAATAGTGAAGAAGCCCTGCTGCAGAATTTCGAGTTTTAAAACACAAATACGTAATGTAGAGTTGAATGACAGGGTTTTTATCTTCCAGATCTGAATTTAGGAGACTGTCATTTTCATGCAAAAGCCAGATTACTTTGGAAACAGCCAGTACACCATTTTTGCGACAAGGTCAAAACCTTAATACAGTCTTCCAAAGTGATTTTGAGGCTGGCGGTCAGCCTTTGAGGATGAAAGGGTTTGAGTTCAAGGCAAAGGGCAGTGCTAAAGGACCAGAAGTTTTATTTCTTTCAAAAAGGAGAAAAATATTTGTAATTGTTCCACAAATTACACGGAGAAATTGGGTCTCCCTATTTCATAATGATGACTCGAGAAATGCAAAGTACCTCTCTCAGCTTTCTGCCCATACTTTTATATAACTTGTTTTATATATGCATTAAATATTTTTCTAGAATCATGCTGGATTTTATTTTATTATTTAGTCACAATATTTACTAATCACATTCATATAGTAGAAACTGTAACAGGTTATCTATTAATGAGAAATTTCAAGTTCTTACCTTTAAGGTGACTTAGACTCTGGACCCAACCCTTACCAGCTTTATTGACAAAGAACTCATGCAATATCTTAGTAATGACCAAGATGCTGAAAAGCATATGAAATAAATATGAAAGTCAAATATATTTTGGTAAAATAATGAAGCTTGAGAGATTATACTTGTTGAATATTATGTGGACAACATTTCTCTAGAAGCACTAATTTTGAAATACATTGACTTCTCATGTTTAATCTTTTGTACATTTTGATTTTTGTTGGCATAAGAAGATAGTATGGATTTTGAGTTCTAAATTATATGAACAATGACTACTATATCATACCCCGATATGCAGGTGTTATAAATTCATTTAAGGCATACTTAAATGCACAGAGTGCCGAAAAGATACAAAAATAGTACACTCAAAGAAATTGTTTCCCTGCCAGTAAGATTAGATAACCATAACAGTTTTAATAAGTAACAAGATAATAAATATTAATTAATAATTTAGAGGATACTACAAAAGTTTACATTCAAAAGTGTTTGGCATCCAGTGCTACCATTTTTTCATAGGTGAGCTTTATTTTAGTCCAACAAAGCATTCACAATACATAACTATAAACTGATTATTGGATTTGGGGCAAAAAATATATAAGATGAGCTTTGAGCATCTTATGGTGTCAGAAAGTGAGAAAATAAAATCCACACTTGTGCACATATTAATGTAGTAGCCAAATCAACAGAAAGAGATCCCAGCAGCCAGAGCTGTAACAGTATAAGTAATAAATAAAGTAATGTTGGATTATAATCCAATATATACCCTTGAGTCCATACTGATATACATGGATGATTGGGAAAATAAATAAATGAAGTGGAAGGGACAAACAGTCCTGTAGAACATCTTGAAACAACTATGTGAACACACTGCCCTAGAAGGTGTGGTACATTACTGCTCTCTGTGCTCATGGCCTGCAGACAGTGGTTCCCTTCCAAGGAGTGTCATGCTTGAAAATGGGAGAAAGTGAGTAATCCTGCAGTGGAGAAACCTGACAAACCCTACTGTAGATGAGAGATTAAAGTCAACTAAAACACTGAAAAGTCAAGTTATTGGTAGGCAGCCTTGATTTTATATGCAAAACAGCATTTTAAAACTATTGTGGTCCTTTGAAAAAACCTCATAACTCTGTCTAATTGCAAATAAAATATCAAATAAATATCAATTGAGAGTCATTTTACAAAATGCCTGATCAGTAACCATCTAAATGTCAAAATTAAAGTGTGAGAAACTGTTAGAGCCAAGAGGAATCTAAGGAGATTCAATGACTCAATTTAATGTCATATCTTAGACATGAACCTGGAACCAAAAAGGGGGTGATGCTGATTACACGCACATTTTGTGTACAGTTATCTGATTGTTGTTAGGCCCAATTAAGCTAAAGTGCTATATTTACATTTAGCAACAAAGTATTGAGGATCATTTCCTGTAGCCAACATCGCACAGTTACCAAAATCAGACAAAGATATTATACACAAAGAACACTGCATCAAGTTCCTTTCATAATCAGGAATGTAGTGATTTGTAATACAATACTAGTATGTGAAATTGAAAAACGGGGGGGGACAGGATAACCTATCATGAACAACTAAGATTTATTCCAGGAAGGCAAGGTGGGTTTAATATTCAAAATATTAACCAATGTAATCAGTCACATCAGCAGGCTAAAACAGAAAGTGACATGATCATTGCAAATACAAGCAGAACTAGCATGGATAGCTAAAGTTCAGGAAAGAGCATTCATTCTTAGTAAAACCGCTCAACAAATATGAATAACAGCGATAACAGTCAGTCTTGTTAGATACAGTGAACATTTTACTATAAGTTCTAGCCAGTGCATTAAGGCAAGTAAGGAAAAATAAATAACAATAAAAATATACCCATATGTGTATATGAGATAACATGCAAATCAATGTAGAATACCTAAAATAATGTATTATAAAATGTATTAAAAGAAATAAATGTTTAGTAATAACATGCAATATATGATTAATATATGATATCTTTATCATTATATTCTATGTGGAATAATTGCAAATTGAAATTAAACCTTATTTACAAGAGGATCAATAAGCTAGAAATGCTTAGAGATATGTGTAAAGTATTTTTAATTACTGTGTACCAAAATAAAAAAATTTTCCTGAAATAAATGAAAGAAAATTAAATAAAACAGAAACTTTTATAAAATTGTGGGCTGGAATACTCAATACAGATAGAATGAGAGTTGTCTTCCAAAATGATTTATGGATTTAATATATTCATCATAAAAGTGCCAGGAGACTACTTTGTAGAAATTGATTAGCTGGATAAAAATTTTTATGAAAATACAAATTACCTGAGAGCTAAAAATATTGAAATGACCATAGTTTTGTGTAAAAATAAGCTTAGGTCTCAAATAAATAAGATAAAGTTGAGGAAACAGCAAAGATAGAAATTGGTAATTAGTTGTGAAAAAAAATGCCAGAGTGATAGAATAGAGAAAAAGATGGTCTTCCAAAAAAAGTACTGTAATACTTGGAAATATGCTTTGTGGTAAGAACAATTTTTGATCTTTTACCTCACATCATCCATAGAAGTTGACTTGAATGAACAGAGATATAAACTTGAGAGTTGACACTACAAAAATTTTAAAGAAAAAACAAGAGGAGAAAATCTTGATGATTTTGTTTTCAGAAAATATTTTATATAGGGCACAGAAGCATAAATCATATAAGAAAATAAACTGGAATTCATTAAAACTTCAAAAAAATCTGTTCTTAAAAATGCATAGTTAGAAAGATAAAGCTGTAATACAGCCTAGAAATATTCATTTGTGTTAGATTTATGTTATGAAATACCTGCACCCAGAATATAAAATGTATTATAACTCAATAAGAAAAATGCAATTAGATACAGTAAAGTACTTAAATAGGCATTTCATTGAATATTATCATATGACAAATCAGCAGATAAAAATATACCTAATATGATTAGTCACTAAAAAAATTAAATCACATGGAGATACCATAAGCCTCACTAACCTAGCGACATTTTATAATACTGACAAGGGAAGTTGTTGGTGAGGTGGTGAATCAAGTAATATTCCCAATGGAAATGTAAAATGGCCCAATCACTTTGAAAATAGATTAGCAGTTTCCTGCAGAACTAATCTGGTGTTTGTCACATGATCACTGGTGCACTCTTGGTTATTTATCTAAGGGAACAGGAAACATGGTCACATGATGACTAACGCATAGATTTTTGTAGCCTTTTTATCCATAAAATGAAAAACCTGGACACAATCTAAATGTCCACCAACTGGTAAATAGAAAAAGCATTTACTGTGTGATAGATTAGTATTCAAAAATTAAAAAGAATTATTGATATATATGCCATCCTATATGAATTTCAAATCCCTTATGCCAAGTAAAACAATTTATTAATAATAGACTCTATATTATTTGAGTCTGTTTATATAACATTTTCAAAATGGCAGGCTATCATTATAGAAAGCAGATCAACTGTCAGGATTTGGGGTGAAAGGATGTCTTTTTTTTGTGGCACCGGGGATCGAACTCAGGTCCTTGAGCTTGCAGGTCAGGCGACGAAACCACTGAGCTAAATCCCGGCCCTCAGGGTGAAAGGATGAGTGATTGCTGTAAATAGATGAAGGAGCACTTGGATTTGAGGGGATTTAAATAACTTATCATTGAAATGATACTTCGCAATAAGCAAATTATACATAAAGTATAACTCAGTAAAACTGACTGAAATATAATTGAGGGATTCACATACAAAGCATAACGTACATAGACCTCTCATTCTTCACAAAAATAAATTTGAATAAATCATAGACCTAAATGTAAAATGCAAAACTGTAAAAATCCTAGAAAACCTGGATTGTATTGGTTTGTCAATGACTTTTGAAATATAACACCAAAGACACAATCTGTGAAAGAAATAATTGTTAATCTATACTTAATTAAAGTTAAAAAACCATTTGATCTGAAAAAGATAATCACAGGAATGGAAAGATAAGCCACATACTGAGACTAAATATTTGGAAAGCTATCCAACGAACATGCAGAAGTCAACCCTAAGAAAATGAATAGTCTTATTTTAAAAACAGCCAAAATATCTGAACAGACAACTCATAACGAAGACATGGAGATGGAAACAAACATGAAAAAATGTTGGATCACATATCCTTGGAAAAGTGTGAAGGAAACCAGCAGTGAGCTACCGCTGCGCACACATCAGAGCACCAACTATGCCAGTCACAGAGAGGATAGCGTGGCAAGAACTCCCATTCGCTGCAGAGTGGTGCAGTTACTTGAAGACACTTTGACAGTTTCTCACAGAGCTGAGCACAGCCTGACCATATGACTCAGCAGTCCTGCTCTTCTGCATTTCTCAGAGAACAATGCTCATGTTCACACAAAGCCTGCACACATGTGTCTATGGTGGCTTGATCCATAACTGTAAAATTCAGAAGCAACCAAGATATCCTTTGGTAAGTGGATGAATAAATTGCATTTCATACAGACTATAAAATATTATTCAGTACTAAAAAGCAGTAAGCTGTCAAGCCCTGACAGAGCATTGAGGAAACTCAAAATGCATCTTATTAAACAAAAGAAGAAGAAAAAGCTCCCTGTTGTATAATTTCAACTGGCTGACATTCCATAAAAGGCAAAACTATGGAGACTTTACTAGTATCAGTGTTGGCCATGGGTTAGAATGACTTATAGTCGAGTAGTCAGAGCACGATAGCATATGATCCTCTAATGGATGCATGCACCTCTTATCAAATCCATGGATTGTGCACCATTAAAGGAGAGCCCGGATGTGAGCCCTCTCTCCTGGTGATGAGGTGACAATGTCAGCTCATCTGTTTTAGCACGTGTTCCCCTCTGATGAGGACTTTGGGTGATGAGGGCGGCTATGCATGTCTGGGCACAGGAGATGGATAGGGATTTATGCACTTTTCAGTTAATTTTGCTGCAAGCTAAAAACTGTTCTGCAAATAAAGTTCATTAAAAAGCAAATTATAATTCACAGCTTAAGTGGCTAGTTATTTGGGGTTTAGTGTATATGTGGAAATAAAATAGATGGCAACAATATCAAAAGTTGTGCAAGAAGAGAGTAAATATCTGCTCTCATTATGGTTCTGCAGTGTATATGCGGTCACACTGTCTGAAGGCAGACTGTGAGATTTAAAAAGCAAGAACTTTGATCACCTATTTTAAAACAAAATGAACAAGTACAGGAAAAAAGAAAATACTCAGGATAGGCAGTTAATCTGCAAAGAAAATAGTGGAAGTGAAAAGAACTAAAACCATAGCAGAAAATGGCTGGGACAAACAGATCAAATGACAAGACAAGACAATAGACTTAACACAAGCTCACCCTTCGTGCACACATGTAACTAAATGAATATAAGCACTTAAGCAAATATTTCTTAGGCCTGGTAGGTCTTGCTGCCACATGCCTGTAATTCCAGCACTTGACAGAGTGAAGCAAGGACACTGCAGGTCCAAGGTCAGCCTGGGCTGCACAGTGAGTTTGAAGCCAACCAGAATTGCATAGTAAGAATACGTATCCAGAAAAAAAATTTCTTAGGCCTAGAAACACCCTAAAATATGACAAATGGGATTTCATTGAATTAAAAGCTTATGTTCCTTGAAAAATTATCTATAGTATGTGAGAAAATATTTGAAGTGTGTTGTATTGATAAAAGTCTTATATGTGGTACATATGAAGAACTCAGAGAATTAAATCTGTGTTAATGACTTTCGCTATTACTGTACAACCAATATCATCCACATCTCAATGGCTTAGGATATTTAAAGTTGGTTTCTTGCTCATTTTCTGTATCAGATTCAGGTATATTACTCAGGATTCTCTGGAGAAACAACCAGTAGAAAGAAGTTTTTTGTGAGGAATTGTCTCCTGAGAATAGGGCGGCTGTGCAGCCCTGAGATCTTCAGTTTGAAAGCTGGACACCCAGAGGCCAAGGGCATAGTTCCAGCTCAAGCCTCAAGGCAGCAGAGAGCCAGAAGCCCTGCAGGCCTGAGGCTTGGAAAGAGCTGAGGGTTTCAGTTCACATCTGAAGCCAAGGAAAACCTTACAATCTTGCCTGAGTCAGCCAAGAAAGAGAAGCTCCCTGGGCCTCAGAAGGCCAGTCATTTTATTCCAACGAGACATTCAGCTGCCTGGCTAAGGCCCACACACAAGGGAACAAGGTGAGATTTACTCCGTCCACCAGCTCCGTGTTGACCTTGTGCAGGCATACCCAGAAGGCTGTGTGACTCAGTGCTGGGCATCCCATGGCCAAGGGCCCTGTCAGGTCAAGCTGATATGCAGCAATAATTGTGGCAGTGGCAGCTGTGCCCTGTGTATGTCTTTAAAATTCCAGACTCCAGGCTGAAGACAGTTCTTTTCTGAGATTAGAACTGGTGAGGCATTCAGAAAAGGCAAGAGAATTGGCAAAAGAATACAGTCTCTGACAGAGCTTTGCTCTGAACTTGAATACTGGTCACTCTTCTCACATTTTGTGGAGTAAAAGAAGCCACATGGCTGAGCTGATGTGAGTGAGTGGGGAATTAACCACGGGAAATAATGTGTTATACAGCAGCAAGTGCTTAGAGTCCTGTGGTGGGTGGGGCAATTGGGAACCATGATTCATTCCATCACATTATCTTCACTAACTCAGTAAGATCAGATTTTCTTAGGAATTTCAGATTTCAAATAGATTAATTTAACACTAAGCATCTATATCCACATTACTCATTTTAAGAATGTGGAAAAGACCAGAAATAATAAATGATACAATAAATTTATTAAAGAATTATTGATAGAAATTAAGACATCATTTAAGATATAAGATAAAATTAAAAGAGATGCAATACATGGTTTGTGATTTATTCTTTATTGTTATTTTATATAAATCACTATTATTTAATAAAATATTGAAGTAAATATTTATTTTATCTCAACTGGCATGCAGAAATTTGCTCTTTTGGAAAGCGTAATGTGAGGTCTGTTTGCAAGGGATGTTTTTGAGTTAGCTTCAAATCTTATTATTCTGTTTCCATAATCAGAAAACAATACATGGTAGAGAAAACCTCATTGTGTTCCTTTTTACTTTTATAGCAATATAATTTCTTTAAAAGACACACACACACACACACACATACATACACAAACCCTCTCCCATGTTTTTTTTTTTATAACATGGGGTTGCATAATTTCAAATGTAAGTTTTCAGCTTCTCCTGCAGCTAGGTGTGGCTTGGGAGCCACGGAATGGAGTAGAAGTGATATGTACCATCGTCAGCCCACAGTACTCAGATGAATGCTGACTTTCCTTCATTTCTTTCTTCTGTCTTCTCATCATCTATGGAAAGACAAAGATTGAAACAGCAGCAACCCAAGACCTAGAGTGAAAAGGTAAAAATGACTCAATAAGGATGACAGGACATTTGTCCTGAGCTCCTGGATAGTCACGTGCAGCTTACTTGTCTACCTGGATAAGTTCTCTGACTGTTAACTTCCTGTGGATTATTTTCGAGGAAAGGATGCAAACAAATCTATCCTGTTTGAGCTGGTATAATTTTTTGTCTCTTTTACTGTAGCTTAGGCTATACGTAGCAGACAGATAAAGAGATAAAGGATCTGGTATTATGTGTAAGAGGTGAAATTGGTTGATTGGATGAAACCAACTGAGTAACCAGAAGCTCCTACCAGTAGGTCTTGGTGTTGACTACCTGTCTAACCTGCTCACTACTTTTATGAACTCTATATGCCTTTTGGCAATCTCTTAGCTGTCTATCCCAAGGCATAAAATAATTATTCACAAAGATCTAATCAAATACTCTCAAGATGAATAATTTTTAAAGTCAAAGGTTATATCCTTTAATTATGAAAGAGAAACTTAAATTAATTTCTTCACCTTTTAGCCAAGGTCCTGTCAGTTTAGTTTGATCACTTTTCACTCTCAGCAAGCCTCCTGACCTGTTCTAGTTTTCTAGGCTTTCTCATCCTTGTGCATGTTGAAGGTTGATCATTCTTACTGTGGGAGCCTTGGAGAAATGGTAGATCTATTGGTCTTCCTTAAAATAAGAAGCATGCACTTGTTTGATGTGACAAAGCTGGGACATTTGATTTAGGATTAGCAGGAGAAAGTCATCCATTATTTGTACACAAACCCAGTGTCTTAGGACCCCATCCTTTGACCCCTCCAGGGATCTAACAATGGGATTGTCTGGCTTTGAGTTCTTATTGAATTTATTCCTCACAATCATTTTTCAATGTTTCTATGAGCTTATTTATCAGGATATTGAATTCCCTTTTTTTCCTTTTTCTAACAGCAATGGAATTATTAAGGCTATTTGGGTTGCATTTTGCTTCAGGAGAAAATATACTTACTGTCTAAACAAAGAGCTGCTATTGTCTTCAACAAAATGCAACTTTCAAGTCAGATCTCAGGTAAGACTCCCACAAAAATAATTGAAAATATAAGAAGAAAAAAACAGGAAAGGAAACTGGTCCTTCACCACTCCCCATTCCTCTGACCTTTAGGAAGAGAATGGTACCTTGAGAGGTTGTAATGAGCCCTGGCCCAGTGCCGTGACATTTCCACTGCCCTGTTCCTTGATAATTTTTCTCCACCCTGCTCAAATGGTGTCTGTAGCTAGTTTTTGTTTTTTCCACTTTTCACCTTGCGATTTATCTGCTGTGATCAAGGACTCAGTCTGTTTACTGTAACTGTGTTTTTATTATCCTTGTCTGAGGATAACTTTATGATTATGAGTTCCCTCTGCGTCTGCTCTAAATTCTTTGTTGCCAGCACTCTATAGCATTACGTTAAGTCGTGATGTCTTACAATACACTGTTGAATATATTGCTCCACAAACAGTGCAGACATTTATTTCCTTTCCTCCTCAGATTTTAATTTAGCAATCACTGTCTTAGGGAGTGGTTTACTCAATGCAGCAAATGAAATAGATATAGATCCTATAGCTAAAAATGCCTGCTGAGAAAACTCCACAGAAACAGACATATTACACATTCATAGCTTTCCTGTACTTGCAAACCCCCAGAATTTTCATTTATTTTGTAAATGTAAAGATAAGCCTGAGGGCTATCTTGAAATATATTGCACAACGGACACCTTAATGGCATGTGAATGTGGAGCTGTCAAGTTATGCTTACAAATAATGTTATTTTCTAGACAATTTTATTTTGGTGATTTGTACATAATTTTTCCTGAGTGAATATGTGGATTAAACCAAGATATGTCAATAAAAGTGCAGGGGACATGTCTTATGGATGTGAACACATTATCTGATAAAAATTCATATGTTGGTATTTGCTCATGGCTGGAGATATAGATGGGCCAAAGATCAGCAAAGAGGAAAGAAATCCTGTGCATTTAGCTTCTTCAGCACACTGAGCACATTCCCAATATACCCAACCAGCAGGAGTAAATATTTCTTTGGGAATCTGCAGTTGTGTTTATGCTCAGTGAGAAGTGTGTTCTGGTGAAATAATTTTGACCTTAAAAGAATTGTGGTGTTGACTTGCTTATCATTTTGCTGGCACTTAGAGTGTTCGCTTGCCTCTCCCTGATTGATGTTTGTCTATAAAGCTGAGATGTCCACAGAAGGTGCCAACCCAGAGAGGTGTGGTTTAGCACATTCCTGACCATCTTTTCCGTGCCCACCCTGCCTCATTGGAGTGTTAAAGAATCTATCCCCCAGCATGATTACATGACCTTAGGGTTCTGTCCAAAAGAAGGTGGGCAGAATAATGGCTTCTTCCTCAGAGGAGCTGCAGTGAACCAGGAGATAAAGTATGTGATGTCTTGAACACAGAGTAGACCAGAAGTCATGTTGCTCCGTAAATGAACCCTGGCTCATCTAGTGACATTTCAGTTACCCTATGGTTTGATAATTTCCCTCTTCCTGCTTTGGCAATGAGGATGCTTCTTCTACAGCACAGTGAGCATTGTGCTTTCCTTGGACCTCCACACAGACAGAGCTGTTTCGAGACCATTGACACAATGTCACTTTCCTTGCACATTTGGGAAGATTCCCTGCGCTTGAGAGACAGATGGCCTAATAGTTACAAATCTCAATGTCTATGTAATTATTGTTAGGAATAAGTATTAGGAACATATAAAAAGGTTCTGGTTTATATCTGAAATGTTCCCCAAAAGTCTGACATATTCAGAAGTGGTGCTTTAAGGGGGTGACTGGATCATGGGGTGCTGCTTTGTATGGTTGGGAGGTGAATCTGGTCAGAAGAGGTGGGAAAGCATGGGCCTGGCCTGAAGAGTATATTCTTGTCCTGGGCTCTACCTTTTACTCTTGCTGCTTCCAGGTTGCCAGGGAATGAGCAGTTTTCCTCAGCCATGCCCTTCCACCATGTTGGTTCAGCCTTGGAGCCAATAAACCATGGACTGAATGTTCTTAAGCTGTGAACCAAAACAAACCTTTCCTTTAATTGGCTGGTGTTGGGTATTCAGTCCATCAATGGGAAAGCTGACTAATACAAATATTTTCTGAAGATGATAAATCTACTTAGTTCCCACTATGTATGAGGCATAGGGGAAGTGTGATTTAAACAGAGTATAATGTGATTTGCTGTGACTAATTTGAAAAACAAGTCTTTTGTACTATTGTGTTGGATCAAAGTATTGTGCAGATTCTTGAAATAAGCTAATAGAAAATACTGCAGAATGAAAAGGACAAGTAATATGAAACATGAAAACAATTGCTTACACTTCATTCAAATTTTTAAGAAGAGCAGAGCTTCCAAAGCAAGAAATAAAGTCAAACTCAGGGAGGACAGTATTAATCTAATAACAAACAAGTCAAGCACAAAGCTTCAAAATTAATCTTAAATGAGTTTACACTGTGATTTTATAACTATCAAAAGAAACAGATAAAATTACTTGAGAAAGCATCCAGAAAATTTGATATTTGGGATGTTGAAGAGAAAGAGATTAATAATGTATACTAAATGCTCTGTACTTAGCAAACGTAAGTTTCCAGTTACTCTTTTCCCACGAGAAAGTTGTTTTATCTATAACGTATGACTGTAGCAATGCTTTTGTCATTGCTAAAGATATGGAAACCATCACCCACTTTTAGAAAACTATTATCTAGGTAATACAGGTACAATGTGTGAAATTCAAGTTGTGTGAAAAAGTATACAGTGCCACTTTTGTCCCCTTCACAAGCCCATCCACTCATTTCTTCCCAATGGAAACTTCTTAGCTGTGGTCCTTCTACCTGTGCACACTTTAGCTTCTCCCCTGGTGAGGATACTGGGCCTGGATCCAAGACTTCTGATATTTCAAACAGGAATCAGCATTTACACATCAGTATTCAGTATCAGGGAGAGAGACCCTGCCCGTGGTAGGGGAGTTAGGCCTCAGGTGACTGGCAGAGAGTGCCTTGGTTTCCAGGGTAAACAAGCACCGGGGAGCCTACGTCATCCACTTTCTTACGAAGAGGTCAGCCTAAAGAGCATCAGCCTTGAAGCAGTTAACACTTATCTCTTGGAGTTCTTACTTTGAAATTTATTTGTAATATGATGTTTCCTTCCTTTCCCATCTGATAAACGTCCAGAACTACTTCCCAGCCTGAACTCAAATATCATAAACTGTTGCATTTCTGATCAACACAGTGGTGTGAATTACCCCTTCAAATGTATCACAGATTACAAAGGGTGATGAAAATACACCGTGAATGTTTAAGTTAAAAAATTGTGACATGAAATGACACATCGCATTGATCCCCCTCAGAATATTCCCTCAGCTTCAAACACACTTACCCCATCATCCTGGTCCCTCTCATTCTTTTCTGTGTGTTAACAGATGGATTTTAATTCTAGCACCTGAAGCTATACAAGGTCGGCATTATAAACTTCATGGGACTGTTGTACACATTCAGCAAAGTGACAACTATGTGATACCACTTAGTATCTCATCATCAGAAATACACTTTTGAATTATTTAAACCCAATCCACAGAATTAAAAAACAAAATCAGAAATCATCCACAATTATACTAAATTGTCAATCAAAAGTTTTACACATATTTCTTTCAAACAGACTCAAAAACATTATGGTGTGTCCTCATCCACCTTACTCACCAGAAAGGGCACCATGAGAGCTCGGGCTCTTCCCCAGAGTAATATGACTGTGGATGGTAAACATTTTGAATAGACTCAGGACATCAAGGCAGCATGATAGCACAGCTACAAACACTCCAGAAAGAGGACTCCAGAACTGCTCCAGAAAGTACCAAGAATGATAGGACGAGTGTGTTCAAAGTGAGAGAGGGCATTTTAAGAGAGATTAATGGCAATGTGTCTTATATTGTAATAGTTTTTAAATTTAAACACACTGTATTTTTATCATGCCTTGTATATTTATCATATTATTTGCCACATATATCTGCATACATCTATTTATACTTTATCTACTGTACTGGTGTACCAATACACACACCTTGGTGACTTCATCCATTCTCATGGCTTTAAGTTCCATCTGGATTCCTCTCCAATGTACATCTGCAGCCCAGAATTCTTCTGTATATCTACTGTCCTACTTAATTAATTCACTTGAAAATCAAATTATCTTTCTGAGTCCGAAACTTGACTTAGTGAGCTAATGTTTATCAACAAAGGATAATTTTTCTGCAGGTGTCACTGTATTTTTACAAGTTAATTCTTTGGTAATTCATTTTATTCTAATGGCTTCTGTTATTATTTCCATATGTTACTCTGTGTAACTTGAAATTATTTGATTGATTTATGCTGTCCCTTTTGACTAACGTAAACATACGCGAGTTTTGTTGATATTAGTGGTACCAGTTGAGAATCCATGGAAACAGCTTCTTGGGTCCCTGTGTGGCTTTTTTCTGTGTGTTCCTGGTTTCACTTCCTCTTCTCTTAGAGACACCTGTCGCATTGCAGCAGGGCCCCACTTGCATCAGCACACTCAACCTTGGTCACCTCTCTAAAGGTGCTGCCTCCGAGCACAATCACATCAGGCTTCAAACTTCAATATGTGAATTCTGAAGAAATGCACTTCAGCCTGCAACATTCTGACTTACAGTGGTGTTCCACATGAGAGAAGAGTTGTGTGGATTCTTCTCTCTAGCTTTGTCCTTGAACCCTAAATCCTTGTCCTAGGGTTGTATGTGGTGGTCTCTAGGACTGTAACTTGAATCTTCTAGTTTGGATAGGTGGAGTCCAGCTAGTAGGCTCTCTAATTGCTGGCTAATTGCTGTATGTTTCCAGACAGGTCCCTGGGGTGGACCTTGCTCTACAGTCCGAACAAATTCAACCTGGGCTGCCTGCCAGAACACAGGAAGTGAGCCGTGTGGGTGCCAGCAGCAAGCCCCCCTACCCCCCAGCCGATGAAATGAGAAGACATGTAAACAAGTCTCAAAAACAGACTTCCAGATCACCTATAGCAACCCCAAAGGTAAATGAGATGGAAAACTCTGATACTCAACCAACTGGACTCCCTGAACTGGCAACAAAAGAGGATCTAGATAAAATGAAATCAGAAATAATTTTCTCAGATAATAGCAGAGATTGTGCTCATAGTGCAAGACATGATTAATAAATCTAGAGAGGAGCTCAGGAACACGATGGAATCCCAACATAGGAAACAAATGGAATCCATAAAACAAATGCAAACAGATTTCCAGGAGATTAAAAACTCCACTGAAAGTCTACACAGAAGAATGAGCCAATGTGAGGACAGAATTTCAGATGTAGAAGATAAGATTGCAATTAGTGACCAGGAAAAAAAAATTCCTGTAAAATTGTAAGGGACCAAGAGAAATCAATCCAGCAGCTGCTAGAAGATGCAAAGAAGAATAACATAAGACTGATCAGAGTCAGTGAAGAAACAGGAGAGAGTACAGATGACATAAAAAAAACTATTCACAAAAGTGATGGCAGAAAACTTCCCAAGCCGGGGAAAAGAATTTGACATACAGATAAGCAAGGCATATAGAACTCTAACTAGCCTTGATAAGAAAAAAAAATTCTACACATAGGCATATAATTGTTAAGATTCCAGAAACCCAACAGAAGAACAAAGTTCTACAAGCAGTTAGAGAAAAGGAACAAATCACATACAAAGGAAAGCCCATCAGAATTACAGAAGACTTCTCAGTGCAAACCCTCAAGGCAAGAAGAACTTGGAATGATGTATTTCTAGCCCTAAAAGCAAACAGCCTCCAACCCAGATTGATGTATCTGCAAAATTATCTTTCAAAATTGATGGAGAAAAAGAGCACCTTAGGAACTTCATGAGTACCAAACCAGCACTCCAAAAAACTTCAGACAACATCCTAGGAAAAGACCATGAGGATCACAACCCCAGGAAGCCCAGCAGAATGAATCCATAGGACGCTACAAGAAATTAAACACAAAGGGGGAGAATCCAACAAAAAGAAAAAGTCATAACAATGATAAGTCAATATGTATGAGTTATAACCATCAATGTTAATGGTCTCAATTCACCAATCAAAAGAAATAGACTGCCAGAATGGGTCAAGAAGCAAGATCCAGCAATATGCTGCATACAAGAAACACATTTAATTCAAAAAGAAACTCATAGTCTTAAAGTTAAAGGGTGGAAAACAATACTTAATGTGACAGGAACCCCCAAAAAACAAAATCAGGAGTAACTATACTCTTTGCAGATCAAGTGGATTTCAAATGAAAATCTGAAACACCCTGGTCCCAAGAATTTCAGATAAGGGATACTCAACTTGTATGTACAAATATATTGTGAATATGTGTTTTTATTCCTCTCAAGTAAAAACTTAAGAACAGGACTGTTGGTTCTTAACAGTAATACAAGAAATTTCTATATTGTTTTCAAAATGGTTTTATCATTTTAGATTCACATTAGCAGTATTAGAAAGTTCTAACTGGTTCACACCTAAGCTGACATTTATTCTTTTAAAACTTTTAACTTCATCTCCCTAATGAGTGTATAATTCAATCTTGTTATTGTACTGATTAGTATTTTTCTGATTCTAGTGTTGCACACCTTTCCTAGTGCTATACTGGCTATTTATGATCTTCTTGTGTCTACTTTTTAATTGGGTTGTCTATTAATGAACTGTAAGAGTTCTTTATATATTCTGGTCATAGGTTATATGCATTATAAATATGGTCTGCTTAAGGACCACTTTTCATTTTCTTAATGATTTCATTTAAAGTTCTAAATTTTGATGGAATCTCATTTATCAATTTTTTTCTTTTATACGTCATGTTTTTTGTATCCTAGGAAATTCTTGCCTACCCTAAATTCATAAACATTTTCCCTTATAATTTCTTCTTAAAGTTTTATAGTTTTAGTCTTTCATATTTAGGTTCATAGATCCTTTCAAGTTATTTTTATGTATGGAAATAAAGGGTTGAGGTTAATTTTTATGTATAGATACCAGGTATTCTAGTGCCATTTGCTGAAAACACTATTTTCCTTGGCTCTTGAATAGAGTTTATATTCTATAAAATGTTAATGTTAAATAATCTTTCAAAACTCAGTGGACCATATATGTGTGGTTCTATTTCTAGATTCTCTGTTTTATTCCAATGATATATATGTCTTTCCTTACACCAACACTGCCTTGATTACTGTAGCTTTAGAGGAAGGGTTAAAATTAGGTACTAAATGTCTTCCAACACTGTTTTTTTTCTTTTTCTTTTTACTTTTCTGTGGGGGGCCTTGCCCCCCCGCTAGAACTCTTGAGTGCCTTTTACGGACATATCCGGGCCTGCTGCAAATCTACCCGGCAACAAGGAAGTAGCCCCAGTACCCTCCTCTTGCTCCTCCCCTCTAGCCCTACGGTATATATGTTGTAACAGCTTCTGCAATAAACGAGACTTGATCAGAAACCTGTCTTGTCTCCATCTCTCGTGTCCCCTGTCCCCTCTCATCCTCGCTCCCCCTCTAGGGTCTCCGTTGACTTACCCGCGGGCCGGGACACTTTTCTAGGTCCTTTGTACTCATGCATAACTTTTAAATTTCAATATCCAATTCTGCATTTATAGCAAGTATACATAGACCTGAATTTTTATATATACCTTGTGTTTTCTAATTCTGCTAAATTCAAATACAAGTTCTAGGGGCTCTTAGAGATTTCTCTGTAGATGATCATTTCATTTACATATAAAGATTTTACTTCTACCTTGCCAATCCTATGCTATTTATTTTTATTGCCAGACTATTTTGGTTTGGGCCTATGTTTCAAAGTTTAATAGACAGATGAAGAGTAGGCATATCTTCCCTTGTTCCCCACCTTAGGGAGAAAGCACTGTATCTTCGCCATTCATTCTCACTGGAAGTATGGAGTACATGTCTTTGATCTGTTGAGAAGCTTCTGTTCTACTTCTAGTCTCCTGATAGCTTTTATCATGAACAGCTGTAGAATTTAGTCCAATACTTTTTCTCCAACTACTGACAGGAGTTCCTTTCCTCTGTTAAAATGATGACTTTTGGGGTTGGATCTTCCAATGCTGAACCAACACTGCCATCCCTATAATAAAAACAGTTTTTAAATACTGTCAAAAAAAAAAATTCAACCTGGGCTCCTCTGCAAGGACCACTTTGTGAAGTGAGGCTTTGTGTCATATTCTTTCCCTAGGAGGGTTGTTCTCAGTTATCTCTCTTCTGAGTTTTCTTAGGTGAGCTAGTTGATCTACATTCTCTGAATTGCTGATCATAGTAATTTTTGAAAGTACCTTTAAGCTGGACTTATCCACACTTTCTTCCAAGGAAAGTTACTTAGGGGAGAACTTGGAGGTCCCTATTTCTTCGGGATACTTTTGTCCTTGAACCAAGCCCCTGAATTGCTACTCCAGAGCTGAGAGCATGGATGGTGGCTCACTCCTCTGGGAGGGACACTCCTGCTTAGAGGATCAGCCTGGGACAGAGGCATTAGTTTCTGATTTCCTCAGGTTCCTCTTCTAGAGTGCATCTTCCATTCTAGGTGAGACAGGCATGAGCAACCAGAAGCCAGCAGCTCACGTGGGAGCCGGCAGGAAGAAAGGAGCTCTCACTTCTGGAATGTAACTTCTGCAGCACAGAGCTGGGAGGGGGAGGAGGACACTGCCCCTCCTTAGGCGGGAGCCATGCATGAGACTGGGGGAGACAGAGCCCATGTTCTCAGCACTGCCAGCCTGGGGCAGAGCTCCCATCATTGTGGGTCTGCAGAGGAGAAGGAGCTTGTCTCAGCTCTGGAGCAGGTGGCTCTTGATGCACTGGCTGATATGTGGTCAATTTTCTTAGATCAACACGCATTTACTCTGTCTGCTCCCTTAGGATAATTTCTAGAGTCATTAAGTGTATGTTTTCCATGCTTAATGATCTTCACCTGTGAGTGGTTCTCCTCTAGCAGACCTAGGGGCTGTCTCCCCTGACTCAGTCTTGTACCAGGAATGGATGCAGGTGTGCAGGGCCCGCGGCCTGGCAGCCTGCAGAGGCCAGAAACCTCTCCTTCCTGGCCCTAATTTTTACCTCAATTACTGTTCAAATGTTAGCAGTTTCTATGGATACCCCGATATGAAGAGACCGAGAACTGGACATCACTTTCTAAGACTGTGATGATATTGTAGAAAACAACCCAAACTATTACTCGGGATTTACTTGTCTTACAGCATTACCCTTTTCCTTAACGTTTAAATTAAATTATCTTGTCTGTAATTCCACATACCGTGAGAAACAACCCTTTCTCCTGTCTTCTTGATATCCTGAAATGTTTGGAGGGATTCTAATTTTTAGAGTCATGACTGATTTTCTTTTTGGGGGGATTTAAGTGACGTCACTGTCTTAGTGCCTTCTTTTATTTTTTCTTCTTTCCACTGTATATATATATATATATATATATACTGCTTTTCCCATGTTGGATATGATTCCTATATTTCAGTTAAATACCCCCAACCCAAAGGTACAAGTGTGTGTGTATGTGTGTGTGAGTGTGTGTGTGTGAGTGTGGCGGGCCCAGGAACACTCCCACCTCGAGATCTCCACGTTCTCATCCAAACCTGGGGAAACACGAGTTTCCCTCCACGGAAAGGCCTTTGCTCGTGTCATTACACGAGGATCTGGAGATGATGCCGTTAGCTCAGCTATTAGGACAGGACGGTGTAATCCTGGAGGTCCTTATGAAGGGAAGGCAGGAGACTGAGTTAGTACAGGAGAAGCAGTATGGAGATGGACGGGGAGTTTGGAGTGGTGTCACCACAAGTCACATGCCAGAAGCTTCAAGAAGACAAAAGAAGCAAGAAATAGATTTTCCTCTAGGCCCTCCAGAAAAAGCCAGTCTCGCAGCAGCCTTGATTTTATTTCATGCCACTCACTTCACACTTCCGATTGCAGTAACTATTACGGAAGGGTTCATGGTGTCCTAACTGACTGAATTTGTAGCAATTTGTTACAGCAGCCACAAGAAAAACCAATCTTCCCCAGGGCCTGGGACCCTGGAGCCGCTGTGGGGCGCTGCTCAGCTCAGGCGCAGCATGGACGACACCGGGATGTCCCCTCCACAGCAGAGCAGCTGTGCTCACTTCTGGCTGTCCTCACTCCAAGGCCTTCCCCTGGCTGCCCCAGGCTCCCTTCAGTGGGAGGGGCTTTTCCTCCCCTACCTTCGACTTCTCCAGCTCTTTCCCTGACTGCAGGCTGAAGTTCCCCAAGTCCTGATGACTTTTTATTTAGACGAATTTAGCGACCTTAGGTATCATCCACCCAAATTGTCCCACTTCCTAATGCTCCGGTAGCGATGCAGCATTAGGATCATATTTGTCCTCAGAGGTAGAAGCACAGATTTCTTCTCATGAGATAGAGATCTATGCACCGGTGCTGCTTTTCCGTCGTGTTAACTCATGTTCCTGTTTTCCACACACTTCATCAGATTTACGTCTTCCTCCTATTCTAGTCCTTGCCTTAATCATTCACATTGTGTCTTGCTCTCTAAACCCTGCTCCTGTAGCCTACAGATGGTGCCAATAATCCTTTGATATTAACGAGCAAATTTTTTCTCTAAAAACTATTCTGCTAAAATATTTATCCGTTATTGGGGTCCTGCCATACACACACCTGCACAAATGGCTTGTCTACATCATCTCATTTAATTGTCACAAAAACTTCTTAGGTACTACTTTTCCCATTTTATTGTGGAGTAAAATATCAGTATTTGTAAAATAGTATTTTATTCTTCCTTATTATAGTATATATAATATAATATACGTATTGCAGTATAAGTGGCCTTAAACTGCTTGAGATGTATAAAGTAAGTAATATGAGTTTTTTAGTTTTCTAGGGGGAATAATCTTTCTTTCAAGGAAGGTATCTGTTTGGACTTTCAGTTTACTTTGTAAAGTATTTTGATCATGTTAGAGAAGCCTCAGAAACTTCCAAATGGAACAAATAACAGAGTCCTTGGAAGTGGGGCAGGGCAAGTTGCAGAGAGAAATGATGGCATTAATTCCAGGTAGGAAAAAATGCAAACAGATATGAACTGCCCATGGCTAGTTATCTATTAGATACCCAGTGCTTTCAAAAGTGTCCACGTTCTAGAAACAGATTTCTATTTGCTTTGAAAGCTGCTAACAGTCACAGTCAGGTTTGGCAATAGATGAGAGAAGCAAAGAAATGCAGTCATTCTGAGTGTGTTCGTGTGAGGGTTGTGAATCTCTAAGCTGGTGACTTGCTTAAGAAAAAGAACTGCTTCCTTGCAGAACGGAGGGCAGATATATCACATATTGCTTAAATAAGGATGAATTAATACTTACAAAATAACATTTAGAATAAAACAAAGCTTTACTGACATTTGGCATGGACATTCTCCTTCCCTGTATCTTCCTGAAAGAGTGAAAACATTATATTACAGTGATGCCTGCACACCCATGTTCACAGCAGCACAGTGCAGTATACGTAAATCTTGGAAGCAGCCTATATGTCCCTAGAGAGATAGATGGGTAAAGATGTGGTGTTTTGAGTATTGCTCCACCATAAAGAAAGGTAAATATGAGTCATTTGTAGGAAAATGTATGCACCTTGAGATTATAATGTTAAATGAAATCAATCAGACCAGCAAGCTTAAATATCACATCATTTCTCTTATAGGAGAAACCCACGGTCTTAATAAATGAAAGGGTAAAATAAAAGATAGGTGGTAAGAAAGTGAGGGATAGATATTTTGCAAATGAGAAGACAAAAAAATGGAGGGAGGAGAAAGAAAGGGGCAGGGAGAGGGAAGTAAAGAGACTTAATTGTGTTGTGTGCATGTAGGCATGTACGCCCCACAATGAACGTAATCATTCATACAGCAAATATGTACTGATAAAAATAAAAACAAACTTGCACGAAGCCTCCTGTATTGTTTGTTCTTTCTCAAATCCTGTGGAGTTTCTGATGATCTTAGCGCTTCAGTAGTGGACCACAGGATCTCTTGTTTAGGTATTTGGTGACTGAGCTTCCTAGTGGATGGAGCTGGGTGGGATTCATTGTGACTCTCCAGTTCCTAGAACAATGGTGAGCCACTGTAAGACTTTGGTAAATATTTTTAAGTGAAGAAGTGTTTGGATGAACTGAAACTCTTGAAAACGTCTGTGCACATAACTAACTTTATAATAAAGTGAAATAAAAATGGATCGATTACAGTTGTTTTTTTTTTTTTCAAAACCAACAGGGATCATTTTTCAGAAGAGCCTCCACATCGGCTTGGAAGCTAGAATGTTTCTATGTGATAGACATGCATTTTGAGGGGAAGAGAAATCGAGACGCTCTTGACTTTGATATTCTGGTGGACACTTCGGACCCGTGATGTTCCCTTGATGTACATGACACACACTGAAGATGGCAGCTGCAGTGATGCCTGCCACGGTTGGCAGGTATTTGTCCCTCCAAAATGCCAACCCTTGGAACACGGTGTTAAAAGGAGGAACTCCTGGGACGCGATTAGGCCAGGCGGCTTGGGTCCTCGTGGATGCGGTTTGTGCCCCGTCCAAGGTTCTGCCGAGAGCGTCCTCCTCCTTCTCGGCCGTACACGTCTGCCGCAGGGGACACCGCGTTCGTTTCTTCTTGTTATGGCACCAGGTGAGGACGGCACGTTCACAGCACCGCCTTGGAAAAAGACGCTGCCCACCAAATAACACACGTGCTGATGCCTCGATTTTGAAGCAAGTCCAAATCCACAGCCCTGAGAAATAAATTCCCTTTATTTATCAATAATGGAGACTTGGCCATGTTGATACGGTAGCACCGCCAGACTGACACAACAGCAGACACGTCTCTCCAGATCTGGGCAGGATTGGGTCTCCAGGATAACTGGAGACAGATGTGAGTGGAGATTTTTTTCCAGTGTTCTGCTCTCTCTGTGAAGTGAGATTTACCTCTAGGCAACTAAAATTCAAGGCAAAGGCTATGTTGAATTTTATGCCACATTAGTTGTCACTCCATTGTTTTTATTCACCATTGACTCAAATTTCTTTACATTTATATTTCACCACATGGCTATAAAAGGTGAAATTCATTTTAGTGCATACAATTTCCCAACTGGCTTCAAAAGAGTTAGATGCTTTCTCAATATGTGAGCCACATCCTGGTTTTCTAGTTAGGTGTTTCTCGGGGAGTTTGCCTACATTTTTTGAATTCAATTAAAAGTTACCAGAGAGTAGAATTGTGAGGGCCTTTTGTTTGGCCTTAGCATAATCACTGTGTTCTAAAGAATGTAACAGACCCAGTACATGTTAGAAGTTCACTTGATGACAAGAGAACTACGACTTGTAAAATAACATTTTAAAGAAGTTTACGATGTGAAGTTAAGAAAGATGTAGAACACAAAAATATGGGGTTATAAAGTTAGATTTTTCTGAAAACTTAAGTTTATAAGTAAACATTCAGATCTCTGTTAACAGGACTCTGTTATTACCTGTAGGTGAAAAAAGCTTACTTTCCCACTTCAGAGGGCTTAAGAATACAAATGCTGAGGACAGAAATATTCTCCCAAGATATACAAATGTCCAATAAATGAATAAAAAGATGTCCAACAACATTGCATTTCCTTAATGAGAAATATGCTTAGATGAATTGTAGGCTAGAGAATTTAAAAAAAAAAGAAATGGGAGAAAAGGAAGACAATTAAGAAGTTTCACTTCATACCACTAGGATGGGTATGATTTTTAAATGGAAAACAAATTAACAAGCATTGGTGAGAATGTGTAGGAATTGGAACCCTCTTGTGTTGCTGGTGGTAGTGTTTCAGTCTGTGAAAGTTCAGTGATTCTTCAGAAAGTGCAACAGAGTCACTGTATGATCTTCAGATTCCATCCCTGTGTTGTACCAAAATGTATTTTGAAATCAAGCATTCATACAAGTACATTTGCAGACATAGCTGAACTGCACTGCACAAAGTGGCAATCATGAAAGAGCCAAATGAATTAACAGGTGAATGAGTGAACAAATCATAAAAGTGAATGCATAAAAGTGGATAAAACATTGATAATATCCAACCATGTAAATAAGCTTCCAAAATATTAAGCTAATGAAAGAAGCTAGACATGAAAGGTCCTGTAGTGTATGGTTCCATTCCCATGAATACCCAGAGTACTGCTGGCTTCTAGGAAGTAGGAGAAGGAGGGAAGGGGAATTATGTAGTGGAGCTGGAGCTGAATCTGTATTGAGGGCAATGCATTGGCACTAGATTGAGGGGAGAGGTGTGCAATGTTGCAGATGTACCAGCCGCTCTGAATTATTCTTTCTTAGCTAATGTTTTATTATGTGAATTTTAGAAATACAAATGTTGAAAATATTTCTATCTCTATTTATGTAAATGATTTTAACAAGAAAAATGGCAGCATACAGGGTTTAAATAAGATCTTAATCTTATTTTTAAGAGGAATTTGCTTTCTTTTTTAAAGTAGTTACTGAGATCAATGCATTGTGATTGTGGGATTTGAAAATGAAATGAAACTACTCAAAATACAATGCACAATGCCAGAGACATTTCACATTAAAAATAATAACAATAGGATTCGTAAACAGCTAGAGGATACCTCTTCAAGAATCTGATTCCATTAGCAATGACCAAAACAATAATATGGTAATCTTTATATATCTACTGCAGATTGCTCTGGAAAGGGCTTCTAATTCTCACTTTCTTCCTAATAAACAGCTGCTGAATTGCTAGACTAAAATCAAAGCAATGTGTCTCTGTGAAAGAAATCATTTCCTCGCTGATATTTTCCTAATTTTACTTCTCATACAAGCTTAGAAACAACATATCTTATCCTAATCCGCCAGCCTCTGCTCTGCTGTATAGCCATCATCATAATAACTCTCAAGGAATGACTTAACTTTGTAATTAAGAGGGCCTAAAAATGATTAGTACAGTGTTTCTTCTCTCTCATTTCCTCTTGTTAATTCTCTCGCCTGCAACTCACTTCTCCTTTCCTGCCCCTTGCTGGGGCTCAGGGATATCCCCTGGTAGGAGCCGAGTGGGGTTTGCTGGCTGCAGGGTGATGAACGCCTCCTCACACCGGTGACACATGAGCTACCGAATTGATTGCTGGCTGGTTTTGCTTATTTCCTTAGAAACTTTGTCCTTTAAAGACTTCTGGTGACAAATATTACTTTTGGCTTTTAGAAAACATCAGTAGCTATTTTATGTCTGCTGATAAATACTGGCTAAAGGTATTTATATTATTTCATGTATCTTGTAATTATATAATTGAGCATACATATTCATTCTGGTCTTATGGTCATGTAAATCCCTTCAGATTCTATCCTAGAGATTTAAGTATAAGCCAGTGGATGGTGTATTGGTATTGCTTGTCCTTTTCTTCACTATTAGTGTTATTTACAGCAAAGGAATTTGGGATTCTAGAAAATTAGAAAACAAACTGACATTTTTATAAATAAGAATGTAGTTAAGAAAGAAATGCAATATATTATAAATAGGCTTTCAAAGAAATCTAAAGAAAATTTAGATTTTAAAGGTAGCAAGAGGAGAAAACATAAGCTACTAAGTGTAAGTCTTTGAAAAATTTAGCTACCTTTTTGTATCAAAAGTAATATTAACCCCCCTAGGTAATATACCACAAAACCAGAAGATGCTCCAAGAAGTTATACATCAAACAATATGATAGAGCTAGATTGGAACATAAGGAAGAAACCTTATAATTAAAAGCATGTAGGCTTTCTACTTAAATTTTAAAAGTACAAAAGAAAACATTGATGAATTTGTCAATATAAAATTTTAGATTGGCATAGTGCAGTGTAAAAAGTGCATCATAAGATACAGGCTGGAAGTAAATACCTGCGAAATATTTACTAAATAAGTTATCATCCAATATATATGAATACTTTTAAAAAAATCTATGTAATATTCCTAAGGAACTCAAGGGCAAATCAAGACAAACATGTGAATGGATAATTTATGGGAGGTCATACAAATGGTCAATAAGTACTTTAAAATGTTTCATTTTACTTAAAATCAGTAAAAAGCAAATTCTTTTATATTAATGAATGACATTTTTAGAGTGTTGGAAATAATGGCAGTGTTTCTGACATCTAGTATTGGACATTAGTGGAAATTGTATTTTTATAAATTTCGGATAGGAATATAGCCTGATAAAACTTTTCTTGTGGTCTATTTGTGAATATCTATCAAAAATTTAAATAAACATTGATAGATTTCCCTCACCCTAACATGGCTACTATATATAATAGCTTCCATCTTCCCATAATGCCCTGCTCCATACCTAAAGCCACCCCAAGGTGGCTTCTCCCACCAAAGAATGACCTTCTTCCCAACATGCCCCTAGTCCCACCAAGAGAGTAACCTAATACTTGCTCTCCTCCTAGCAACTAGTGACGTCCCTGGCTCCTCCAGTCCCTAGCCACGACCTCACTCAGCCCCACCCCAGCTCCTATAAAAGGCACTCCCGGTCCAGGTCCCGGCCATATTGCTTTGTCTCTCCTTTGTTTAGAGACAGCCCAGCAGATCGTCCCTGCAATAAAGGCTTGTTGTGGCCTGGGCTTGTCTTGGTTTTCGGCTTTTTTACCTGACACATAACCTTTGATTAGATATTCCTTTCCAAACTATTCAGTGGTAGAAATGCTTTTATATGTGCTCATGTGTGGGCTACAGAGTATTAGGCAATATTCAGGAGAAAATATGTTAAGAGGAATTTTTTGAAGCAACATGCATGCCCATCTATGGAAAGAAGTTTGATTAAACAATGGTATTTATCTACATGTGAGATGACCAGACAGTGTGGAAATTATTTTCATGATTCATCTTCTAGGAGGAAATTTAAAAAGTGCAAAAATATCACTAGTATGTGGTCCTTTTTGTTAAACAAATCCACATGACTGCTAGTATGGATTTGTGGGACTGAGTAGAGAAAAGACCCGGATGGTTGCTCAACAAGTACCCGGATAAGCAGAAGAGAAAAGCACAGGAACAATGCAGCAAGCAGGACTCCACATGGGTTTCGTAAGCCTCGGATACCCTAGATTGTTTAACGTTTCCCTAATCGAGTGCAATCTTTAATACCTTTAAATACTTATGAGTATAATATATGCATGGACAAAAACAATAGATATGTTTGAGTTGTACTTTGTATGATTTTCAGTGGAGTTTTCATAATGGAGCTGGAGAAAGGTAAAATCTCCAAAACATTTGGTTGTCCCAATGGCAAAAACAATGAAAATGAAGTGGCTCCTCAAATTAACCTTTCACTAAGATTACAGATTGAAAGAAGATGAGATGATTCTTACTGGGCTTCGGGCATGTCCTTCGAATACGTGTTTCTAGGAAAGAGGTCAGACTACACAGTGTCTAAGTCAGGATGTCCAGAAGGGAGTATGGACTCACACATTCTGTGAAGTGTTGGAGAAATTATAAGCACCAAACAGAAATTATTCACCTTGTGAAAAAGTAATCTCCAAGTGTTACAGATTCCTTGGATCTTGAAAATAACTTTATTTCCTTTCACCTTGCCTGAACTTGTAACTCATAAAGCTTTCTTATTTTTCTAACCATACAAAATCGCGCCACTCCAAGGTTTAAGAAAATCTTTGATATTTGTACATGGTTTTCATTTATGTGTTTTTGTTAATAAGTACACTGCTACAAGGGTTTTGTCTTTTTCACTGAGCTCTGTACAGTCTTTAGTATGCAATAGTAGGCATTCAAAATAATTTTGGTGAAAATTATTTAATTATATGCTTTGTTAATAATATTAACATTATATGAAGAGGGACTTAAAATCCTTTCATATTTACAATTATTGTTTTAAAGTGAATGTTTTCAAAGAGAATGTTTGTTTGGATCTACACCATTTATGTTAATTAGCTGATCACTGTTTTTTAAGTTAACTCAATTATTGTGAATTTCATAATAACTATACAGCAGCTGTGGAAAGCTGTGGTCAGTAATGTGTGCACTTCCGCAGAGCATAAGCACCCTGGACAGCCGCTGGTGGAGGGACCACCTGACAGACACTTTTTGCTTGTTGCTTTCACTATGTGCTTTATCTCAGTCAATGAAAGTAATTGCGGAAGGTTCGCTGACTACAAGAGATGCTCCTTTTCTCTAATACAAAACAGCTCGTCAATGTTGTTCCTTTATCACTTCCTTGGATGTGTTGCCTCATGTTGTGTGCATAGAACCATTTGTTAAAACCTGGAAATGAGAGCTAGAGAAATCTCTCTCATTCTTCTCACCTTGCATCCTTTTTATTTTCCCTAATCTTTAGAACTCTTGAACTAAAAAAGACTTAGTTCATTCTTACAAATTAGTTGCTGTTAAGAAGAAATTTCTCTGGATTTAAAATAAATATTTACTTCTACACCTTAAAGTTATAAAATAACCTGGTTTTGATGGAATTATAGATATTCAATATCCTGTTAACTTTATGAGACATTTCCTGAATAATGTGAATGCAGCCATATTTCTGACGATCTTCTGCATTAACTGCGTGAGGAAGGTGTTCTTTAGTGGACTCTATTTGCTTTATCCACGTCAGTGTGGAGCATCTCAGACAGCTTGCAGTTTAGGCTCCTCCGTGCTGCTGTGAGTTTGCCTCTGTGCTGTTCCACCTGGCTTCTTGAAGGTCTGAGATATCAATGGCTGGCATTTGCCATGGGGTGATCTGACAGGGAAATATGTTCCTACAACAATGTGCAACTGGATGATTTCAATCCTGCCATTTTATGCAACTCTCAAGCTATACAGTGTGGTCTGCTTTTCTGAACTGAAAAGTAAGTGGGAAGTGGTTATGCAGTCATTTTGTAAATATGACACAGGACATGGGTAATGTGTATATTCTGACCTAAATTTGCTATCTTTCAGTAAATTTTCATCCCTGGTGCAGAAACATTAAAACGAAATTTGCCTTGGTTTTCTTTTTTTAAATGCTTTTTCAAGCTTTAGCTTAGTGTTTACCTTTTATTATTCCTTAGAAAAATTTAAGACAAGAGAGAAATTTGTATTGTGGCAGGTTTTAGGTAAAATTCAATAGTAAGTGAAATAGAAAATATTACACATGTAACACTTTGCATGATTAGGACAATTCCCACTGGTACTTTCAAAATTTTAAATGAAAAAAAGAAATTATGGCTTTTGGAAATATTCTTTTTTATGATGCTTTATAAAGATCTGATGAAACATTTTTACATTTCACATATACTCTAAAGAATTACAAAAGTTACTGCTACATTGGAAAATGTATACTCAAAAAATGATTAAGAGTAGGCAGATAAGATTCTGCTAGAACATGTAAGAAGAAAATATTATCAGTTAAAGAAAAACGTAAGAGATGTCAGGGATTTGTAGAAGGTAGATAATTCCACACAGAGAATAATTATAATGCAAAATTTCGGAAGAATTAACAATTTCAGCCAGAGAAACTAAATTTTGGAACTATAACAATTTGAATTTGGAATCCAAGCTCATTAAAGGATTTCTGCATTTCTAATACCTAATGTGAGTCCATACTAATAAACTCGGGATCCTATTTATATAGCCAAGAAAGAAATGAGGCGCTTCATGGTGAGCCTACCCATGTTTGGACCTTCTTGATTGCAGCCCAATGGATGCTGCACAGCTATTATCACTCAGCGCTGTTTGTGTTACTGGGCTGCTGCTGTGGTCATCATTTTCATCATTTTCAAACGTTAAACAAATGCTCTCGTCTCACTTTGGTGAATATTAATTAATATATAATATATCAATAAGATGCAAAATACATTAGTGACTAAGGAAGTTCCCTTGTGCGTTTTGTTCAGTAAATCTAGAGGAGTTTTGTGGTGGCTGCATGTGCCTCGGTATGTGCACTTCCTTCGTCCTCACCCTTTCCGGGTGTGTGATTGCATCCTAAACAGTTTCCATCAAGGCAGCATCAGCCAGAATTCAGCTCTTCCCTCTGAATTCAACCATCAAAGTGCCAGGTAAGTTCGCCAGCGCTCTCTGGACACAGCCAAACCCACTGGCATTAGTGTAAGAGCCTGCTCCACCGCGTCCCTGTCAAACCCACTGGCTGCTTCGGGCCCGCACTTTCTCTGCCTTCCACACTCTGCATGTATGCTCTTAGTCACCTCTTAAAACTTTATCTTTTTTTGTTAAATTCTTTTATTGGTACATTGTAGGTATACAACACAATTACATTCCTCACTGGGAATTGTACCTTTACATGATGCATCTTGGTTCTTATTTTTTCCCCATTCCTAGCCCTCCCTTCACCCCCTCCACCCTTCCCTATTTACAAAGACTTTATTTCCATTTTTTCCATTTCTCAGCATTTTTTCCTTTCCCTTCTTTCCTTTCCCCTGCCCCTCCCACTACCCTTACCCCTTTGGACCTTTTCTTCCGATTTTGCATTATCGATTATTCATTCTAATCATTGGTACATTTTAGGTATACAATATAATGACATTCATCATTGGAAATTTGCACCTTTACATAATCTCTCTTGGTTCTTATTTTTCACCCTTGCCCAGCCCTCCCTTCAAGCCCTCCAGTCCTCCCTATTTACAAAGATTTTTGTTCCTATTTTTCCATTTTCTCATATTAATCCCATTCCCTTCTATCCTTTCCCCTAGCCCTCCTACTTCCTTCCCCTTTGCCCCTTTTCTTCCTATTTCACATTTCCTATTATACCTTTTAGTCCTTATTTACACTTTCAGTTTCTCACACCAGAGAAACTGTTCAGTATTTATACATGTGTGTCCTATATATTTCACTTAAGAATATCACCTCAATGTGCATCCACTTAGCTATAAATGTCTCTAATTTCTCATTTTTTATGGCTGAGTAGTACTCCATTTTATAAAAAATCACATTTTCTTTATCCAGTCTCCAGTTGATGGACATTTGGGCTGCTTCCAAGTTTTAGCTATCACAAACTGTGCTGCTATGAACATGGGCACACATATATCACTGTGGTATGATTCTTTTAATACTTTGGGGAAGATCCCCAGCAGTGGAATAGCAGGGTCAAATGGGACTTCCAGTCCTAGCTCTTTGAGGTATCTCCATACTGATTTCCACAGTGGTTGCACCAGTCTACACTCCCACCAGCAGTGGAGCAGGGTTCCTCTTTCCCCACAGCCCTGCCAGCATTTGTTATTGGTGGATTTCATGATAGCAGCCATTCTTTCTGCAGTGAAGTGGAATCTCAGTGTGGTTTTCATTTGCATCTCTTGAATGACAAGTGATGTTGAACATTTTTTCATGTATTTATTTGCTATTTCTACTTCTTTGTCTGAGAAATGTCTGTTCATTGCAGATGCCCATTTTTGGATTGGGTCTTTAAATTTGGGAGGTCTGAGTTCTTTATAGATTCGAGATAGTAGACCTTTGTCTGAGGAAAAGCAGGTGAAGATTTTTTCCCACATTGTGGGTTGTCTCTTCACACTGCTGGTGGTTTCTCTGGCTGTGCAGAAGCTTTTTAATAAAAAGAGATCCCACTTGTTGATTGTTTGTGCTAGTTTATGGGCAACTGAGGTTTTGTTCATAAAATCTTTTCCTACACCAATGTCTTCAAGAGTTCTACCCAACCTCTGTTCCAGCTGGTTCAGTGTTTCTATTTTAATATTTAGATCTTTAATCCATTTCCATTTTAGTTTAGTGCATGGTGAGAGATATAGGTCTAGTTTTAATCTTTGGCAAGTTGAAGCCCAATTTTTCCAGCACCATTTATTAAAGAGGCTATCTTTCCTCCAGTGAGGGTGTTTGGCTCCTTTATTGAAGATGAGATGGCTGAGTGTGTCTGGCCTTGTTTCTGCATCTTCTAATCTGTTCCACTGGTCCTCAGGTCTGTTTCTTTGCTAGTACCATGCTGTTTTATCACAGTAACTTTGTAGTATAGTTTCAAGTTGGGGATTTTGATACCCCCTGCCATGTCTCTGTTACCTAGAATTTCTTTTGCTATTCTGGGTCTCTTCTTGTTCCAAATGAATTTTTTGATTGTTTTCTCAAGGTCCATGAAGTATGCTGCTGGGATCTCAATTGGAATTGTATTAAATCTATATAGAAGTTTTGGAAGTATGGCCATTTTCACTATATTAATCCTTCCTCCCCAGGAGCAGGGGATGTCTGTCCATTTTCTGATATCATCTTCAATCTCTCTTTTCAGAGTGCTATAGTTTTCAGAGAAGAGGTCTTTGATTTCTTTTGTTAGGTTGATTCCTAGGTATTTCAGTTTTTTGGATGCTATTGTGAAAGGAATTATTTGCCCTATTTCTCTCTCAGTGAGTCTGTCATTGGTGTAGAGGAAAGCTATTGATTTTTGTGTGTTGACCTTGTAACCAGCTACTTGACTGAATTTGGTTATTAAGTTTAGAAGACTTTTGGTGGAGTTCTTGGGGTCTTCTGTGTAGAGTATCATGTCATCTGCAAATAATGACAATTTGACTTCTTCATTTCCTATCTTTATTCCTTTTATTTCTTTCTCTTGTCTAATTGCCGTGGCTAATGTTTCCAGAACTATATTGAACAAGAGTGGTGATAGTGGACATCCTTGTCTTGTTCCTGATTTTAGTGTGAAGGATTTCAGTTTTTGACCATTTAGTATGATATTGGCTGTTGGTTTTTCATAAGATGGCTTTTATCAGTTTGAGGTAGAGACTATCTATTCCAATTTTTGTAGAGTTTTTGTCATAAATGCATGTTGGATTTTGTCAAATGCTTTTTCTGTGTCTATGGAGATGATCATATGGTTTTTGTCCTTGGCTCTATTGATATAGTGTATTACATTGATTGATTTGCATGTGTTGAGCCATCCCTGCATCCCTGGGATGAATCCCACTTGATCAGGGTGTATGATCTTCTTGATGATCTTCTGCATTCTATTTGCCAGTATCTTATTAAGGATTTTTGAATTGATGTTCATTAGTGAGATTGGCCTACAGTTCTCCTTTTCGATTGGGTCATTCTCTGCTTTGGGGATCAAGGTGATGCTTGGTTCCAGGAATGAATTTGGGAGTATTGCTTCCCTTTCAATTTCATTGAAGAGTTTAAACAGTAGTGGCAGCAGTTCCTCTCTAAATGTCTTGTAGAATTCAGCAGTGAAGCCATCAGGGCCTAGGCTTTTCTTAGTTGATAAGTTAAAACTTTATTTTAATACTTCACTGATGCCCAATTAAGCTGGATTGCACTCTAGGAGTTGGAGCCAAATTCTTCCAAAGTACAAGTCACCTTTTCCTAAGGTTCACAGCCAGCATCAGACCTTTCCATTTTTGTGTCCTTTACAATTAGCTGGGACTCAGGTAACAGCTTTTAAATTAAATATTTAATTAAACAATTAGTATAACAAATATTTCTAAGCTATTTAGACTCATGGTTTAAGTATGTGCTACTAAAGTTTATATATGTAGATAAATGGCCCTTTTCATTTCTCCACTGCCTGCGATTTTCCCCATGCACAGAATTCATCAGTTTATTTTAGTTGAAAATTTAAAAATAATCCCTTACTGTATTATAACCACAGGATTTATACAGTTTTGGTGCTTCAGAACCATGTACTGCTACTTTCTGCTTCAGGTTGTTTGGTTTCATGCTAAGACTGGGGAACGACTGTGTCCACGTGTTACCACTGCTCCCAGCCTGAGACTACCTGCCCTCCTGTTACCCCTCCACTTGGAGAGACTCCAGAAAGGCTCCTGGCATGTTCACTTCCCCACCACCCTGACCCAAACCTCACTTAGAATTGCCCTTCTAGATGTAGTAATTATTTTTGACATATTCTTTTAAAATAACTTTATCATGTTTTCTTGGATCTGGCATCTGTTAAGAGTGTCTGAGAATCTGCTGAAAGTCATGTATTGTTCTAGACACTTGGAATCTGATGGAGAACAAACATACTTTCCCTGGTGCCAGGGATCTTAGGTTGTAAGAAGACCGAAGGAGTCCAGGGAAGCCTTTGTCACTAACCAAAGCAGCCTTCCAACCATTTTGCATGTGATAAAATGAACATTTCTGGCTTGTTCCCTAATCTTCAGCCAGTCTTCTCAGCTTCATCCTTTGTACCTGCTTCCTCTCCACCATGTCTGGCATCAACCTTGATTATAGCATTGAAGATGAGATTGGAATATTCATTGTACTTTTTGTCTGATACTCTATATAGGGAAACCTTACTGTACTGTCAGTAGTTAAAATAATTAGCATTAGGTAATTTATACCATGTTTTTGTACTTATATGTTCAGAGAAGGAAAAGAAAAATTAGTTTTTCACCGATAAAATCAAAACTGTTATACAATAAATTAACTTGTGGAATGGATCCTATTTGAGACAGAAAGATTATTGAATTTTGAATTCGAGGTAATTTAATGTATGGATTAATTATTTGTATGACTCTTGGCCTCTAGTTCCCTCAGACTTTGGGAGAATAACTATTTTCATGTATATCGTAGCTTTTCTGTAAGGGAAATTTCTGTCTTCAAAATGTTCTCTAAGGTTCAGAAACCATTTGAAACCTCCACTGGTAATTCCAAAGTTCCGGTGGCACATCAAACTGATTGTGAAACATCTTGTCTTTGTAAGCTATTGCAAAATTTGTGGCTAATGGTCACAAAAAAAGAAAGATGTATTTGAAGTATAGCAAATCAGATTCTTACAGTGTTCAAACCGCATCCTAAGAGTATAACACAGTAGTGATGTATCAAACTTGAATAAGGAAGTGAAGTGTTCATGGCTGGCAAGAGTCAACCAATCTAACAGAGAGAGGGCTCAGTGTTACATTTTCTCTCTCATCTTTTTCTTCTTTTCTTTCTGATCCCTACTGAGTTATTTTGGCTCAGCTTTTTTTTTTTTTTTGGTCTGAGAAATGTCTGTTCATTTCAGATGCCCATTTTTGAATGGGGTTTTTGAATTTGGGGGTTCTGATTATTTTCAGCTCTTTGTATATTGTAGATAGTAGTCCTTTGTCTAAGGTACAGCTGCTAAAATTTTTTCCCACATTGTAGGTTGTCTTTTAGCTCTGTTGGTGGTTTCTCTTGCAGTGCAGAAGCCTTTTAATAAGATGAGATCCCAGTTGTTGATTCTTTCTGCTAGTTCCTGTGCTACTGAGGTTTTGTTCATAAAGTCTTTTCCTATGCCAATGTCTTCAAGAGTTCTACCTAACTTATCTTCCAGCAAGTTTAGTGCTTCTGTTTTAATATTTAGATCTTTAATCCACTTCAATCTTAGTTTAGTGCATGGTGATAGGTATGGGTCTAGTTTTAATCTTTGGCAGGTTGAAATCCAGTTTTTCCAACACCATTTGTTAACTAGGCTATCTTTCCTCCAGTGAGGGTGGGTGGCTCCTTTGTCAAAGATGAGGTGGCTGAGTATGTCTGGGGTTGTTTCTGCATCTTCTCATCTGTTCCACTGATCCTTGGGTCTGTTTCTTTGCCAGTACCATGCTGTTTTTATCACAGTAGCTTTGTAGTATAGTTTCAAGTTGGGGACTGTGATATCCCAGCCATGTCTTTGTTGCCTAGGATTTCTTTTGCTATTCTAGGTCTCTTCTGGCTCCAAAGCAATTTTTGAATTGTTCTCTCTAGTTCTGTGAAATATATTGTTGGAACTTCAATCAGCATTGCATTAAATCTATATAGCAGTCTTGGAAGTATGACCATTTTCACTATATTGGTTCTTCCTACCTAGGAACAAGGGATGTCTTTCCATTTTCTTGTATCCTCTTCGATTTCTTTTTTCAGAGTGCTGTAGTTTTCAGTGTAGCGGCCTTTTGCTTCCTTTGTTAGATTGATTCCTAGATATTTCATTTTTTGGATGCTATTGTATAAGGAATTGTTTCCCTAATTTCTCTCTCAGTGAGTCTGCTATTTGTGTATAAGAAGGCTATTGTTTCTTGAGTGTTGACCTTGTATCCAGCTACTCTACTGAACCTGTCAAGTAAGTCTAGAAGTCTTTTGGCTGAGTTTTTTGGGTCTTCTATGTAAAGTATCATATCATCAGCACATAATGACAGTTTAACTTCTTCCTTTCCTGTCTTTATTCCTTTTATTTCTTTCTCTTTTCTAATTACTGTGGTTAATGCTTCCAGAACTATATTGAACAAGAGTGGTGATAGTGGGCATTCTTGTCTTGTTCCTGATTTTAGTGTGAAAGTTTTCAGTTTGTTTTTGTTTTTTTGTTTTTTTAGTACCAGGGATCAAACTCGGGACCTTGTGCTTGCGAGGCAGGCATCAGAACCACTGAGCTAAATCCCCGGCCCCAGTTTTCAGTTTTTGACCATTTAGTATGATGTTGGCTGTTGGTTTTTCATAGATAGTTTTAATCAGGTTGAGATAAAGACCTTCCATTCCAATTTTCTGTAGGCTTTTTATCATGAATGGGTGCTGGATTTTGTCAAATGCTTTTTCTGCATCTATTGAGATGATCGTATGGTTTTTGTCCTTGACTCTGTTAATATGGTGTATTACATTTATTGATTTATGAATGTTGAACCATCCTTGCATCCCTGGGATAAATCCGACTTGGTCAGGTTGTATGATCTTGATGACCCTCTGTATTCTGTTTGCCAGTTGCTTGCTGAGGATTTTTCCATCTATGTTCATTAGGGGGATTGGTCTGCAGTTCTCTCTTTGGGTTGAGTCTTTCCCTGGTTTTGGAATCAAAGTAACACTTGCTTCCAGGAATGAATTTGGAAGCCTTGCTTCCCTTTCAATTTCCTTGATGAGTTTAAAGAGTAATGGTGATAGTTCTTCTTTAAATGTCTTGTAGAATTCAGCAGTGAAGCCATCAGGACCCAGGCTTTTCTTTGTTGGTAAATTTTTTATTACATTGTCGATTTCACTCATTGTAATTGGATTGTTTAGAATTTCTATATCTTCTTAACTTTGGCAATTTGTATGTATCTAGGAATCTGTCCATTTCTTCTGTGTTTTCCATTTTATTAGAATATGGGTTCTGGAAGTAGGTATTGATGATCCTCTGGATTTCTGCTGGGTCTGTTGTGACTTCAGTTTTTTCATTCTTAATTGCATGGATTTGAGCCTTTTCTTTCCTTTTTTTGATAAGGTTGGCTAAAGGTTTTTCAATTTTAAATATTCTTTCAAAAAACTAACTCTTTGATTCATTAATTTTTTGTATCATTCTCTTAGTCTCCATTGCATTGACTTTTGCTCTGATACTTATAATTTCCTGTCTTTTATGAGGTTTGGGTTTGTTGTGCTCTTCTTTTTGTATGAGCTAGAGGTTCTGCATTAAGTTATTTATCTGAGTTCTCTATTTTCCTAATATGGGCATTCACTGCTGTGAATTTCCTGAATAGAACTGCTTTCATTGTGTCCCATAGTTTCCTGTATGTTGTATTGGCATTATCATTTACTTGTAGAAACTGTATAATTTCTTCTTTAATTTCCTGTCTGACACACTGGTTGTTCAGGAGGGTATTATTCAGTTTCCATGTGTTTGTGGGAGTTTTGTGGTTTCTTATGTTATTGATCTCCAATTTTATTGCACCATGGTCAGATAATATACAGGGGGTAACTTCAATTCTTTTACATTTACTTAAACATGTCCTATGAGCTAGCATGTGGTCTTTTGGAGAATGACCCATGTGCAGCCAAAAAGAATGTGTATTCTGATTTTGTGGGCTGGAACACTCTGTAAACATCTATTAAGTCCATTTGTTCAATAGCTTGGTTCAGTTCCAAAATTTCATTGTTAATTTTTTGTCTAGATGATCTGTTTATTTGTGATAGTGGGGTATTGAGGTCCCCCACTACAATTGTATTAGTGCTTATTTGGTTTTTTATGTCCATTAATATTTGTTTTGTATAGTTGAGGGCATTCATATTTGGTACATATATATTTAGGATTGTCATCTCTTCCTCTTGGATTGTTCCCTTCACAAGGATGTAGTGACCATCTTTGTCTCTCTTAATTAGTTTTGGTTTGAAATCTACTTTGTCTGCAAATGAGATTGCTACCTCTGCTTTTTTCTGGGTTCCTGTGGCATGGAGAACTGTTTTCCATCCTTTTACTTTCAGTCTATGGATTTCCTTTTGAGTTAGGTATGTTTCTTGCATACAGCGTATTGCTGGATTTTGCTTCTTAATCCATTCTGCCAGTCTGTTCCTTTTGATTGGTGAATTGAGGCCATTAACATTGATAGCCATAATTGATAGATATTGACTCATCCTTGTCATGATGTTGTACTGTTGTTGGCTCTTTTATTTCTTATTTTTCCCTTTTTCCCTTTAGTTTCTTACCTTGCCTGATGGCTTCCCTCTGTGGGGCTTCATGGAGTTGTGACCTTCATTGTCTTTTTTAGGATATTGCTTAGAATATTTTGGAGTGCTGATTTGGTGTTTATGAAATTTCTCAGGTGTTCTTTGTCGTGGAAGTATCTAATTTCCCCATCGATTTTGAAAGACATTTTTGCAGGATACAACAGTCTAGGTTAGATTTTTTTTTTTTTTAGGGCTTGAAATACTTCATTCCAGGCTCTCCTTGATTTGAGGGTTTGTGTTTAGAAGTCTGCCATGATTCTGATGGGCTTTCCTTTGTAGGTGATTGTTTCTTTTCTCTAACTGCTTGTAGGATTTTGTTCTTCTGTTGGGTTTCTGGGATCTTGACTATTATATGTCTAGGTATGGAATTTTTTTTGATCATGGCTAGTTGGAGTTCTATATGCCTCACTTATCTGTATGTCCAATTCTCCACCTCTGTCTGGGAAGTTTTCTACTGTTACTTCTGTGAACACTTTTTTTTTTTTTATGGCAATTGTACTTTCTTCTGTTTTTTTGTGGACTCCTATCAGTCTTATGTTATTCTCCTTTGCATCATCTAGCAGCTGCTGGATTGATTTCTTGTGGTCCTTAACTATTTTTAAGAAATCTGTTTTCATGGTCCTTAACCACAATCCTGTCTTCTATATCTGATATTCTATCTTCAGATTCCCTTAATCTGCTATGCATGCTTTCAATGGAGTTTTTAATCTCCTGAATATTTGTTTGAATCTGTTTCATGGATTCCATTACTTTCTTATGTTGGGAGATCATGGTTTCCATTTCTATCTTATGCTGGGCATTCATGGCTTCTGGCATGTTTCTGAGGTCATCTATTTTCTTATCTGTTTCTGTTCTAGAGCCTCTAATCATGCCTTTCACTCTGCTCACCATCTCTGTAGTTATCTGGGAGATTATTTCTGTTTTGAATTTTTCTAGAGGCTCATTCATCTGTTTTGTTACTTCCTGTGCTATCAGTTCAGGGCGTCCAGGTGGTTGATCATCGGACTTTTCCACCTCGGATCCCCCAAAATTTGCCTTTTGTGGGGTGGAAGTCAGAGTTTGTGACTTACTTAAATGTCTTCTCATTTTTTGTTTTTGGTACTGTCTTTGGTTTAGTTCCTGGGTTGATACTTTGAAGTTGCTTATTATAAGTATTTTTGTTAATGTATTTATAACCCTTATGGAATGGTTGCTTCTCAGAGGTGTCTTCCAGATATAGCTGCCCTTTAGGTTTTGAGTCTCTAATGGCTCTGAGGCTATCTCATTTTCATTATACCAGGAAGGACAACTGATTAAATCAATCACAACACCTTGGCCCAAGGTAGCACAAACAGCAACACAATAGTATCAAGTACCTCTTAGAAAATGACAATTTGTGGTAATTATTAATTTATCATCTTTAACTGTGTGAATTTGATCAAAATCAAGGACCAACCCAACATATGTTTATAGTGAATAAACTCTTCAATATAGCATCTTCACCCTTTGGAATGGGGAGTTACAAGGAGTTGGGGAGGGATGGATGGATAGGTAGAAGGATAGGGGAAGGTTAGCAGTTAGGCCAGAGGGCACAGGTGAAAGAAGGAAAAAGAGAAGAAAAGAAAAATAAAGAAGAAATACAAATTAGGGTCAGAACAGGAACACAAAGGGAGATGAAGAACAATGTGGGACAGCAAGGGAGTGAGGGAGAGAGAGAGAAAGAAAAGAGAAAAGAAAGAAAAAAGAGAAAAATAAAAATTTTAAAAGAGTAGAAAAAGAAGAAAAAAGATTAAAAATAAGAGCAAAAATATAGTGATAATTTTGAAAATAACAAATAAAAGATAAAAATGAAGGGCCTCCTTCAGGGTATGTCTCTGTGTCACAATAGATAATGTGGGCAGCAGTGTGCAGTTATAAGTCAATGAGTCTCAGCAAGCCATTTGCAGACCCATGAGATTCAGGCAGATTTCTGGCTGCAAGTCCCAAGTTGAGCTCCCTGTCCTTCTGCAGGGTTGAACTCTGCAAGGTTCTACCACAGATTCCAGCTGGCTTTCCCCTGAAGATAGTCCAAGTTCAGATGGGAGGTGATGATCCCTCTAACTTACCAAGTACGGTGGTCTGGTGTGCCTTTATTGCAGATTCTCTTCACTTTTCCATTTGGCTTCAGTTTTCATCAGGGAGCCTGAGAGAGGCCCTCTCTCTGTTGTTCACTTCTGCAGCTCAGGACAAGGGCCTTTATGATCCCCTGTGCCTCTGTAGTGTGGAACCAGGTAGCTGTACAGCCAAGAGGCCAGAGGCGGGTGGGGGTGGGGGCTTGCTTGTTGCAGGAGCCGGCGGGGCTCTGTAGGAGGCTGGTGGGTGTGCCCAGGGGGTCCTCACCTGCTCCTGGTTGCAAGTGGGCGTGGCCTGCCGAATAGAGCTGAGCTCAGTCAGCCCGAGGCTCTCTGCCCCCAGACTCTGCAGTTGACTCGACTTTTCTTCGTTTCCCCATTCCCCTTCCCCGCCCTCAACTTCTCTTCCACTCTTTATTTATAAAAGCTTTGTTTCCTTTTTCCTTCTTTTCTCACTTTTTTCTTTTGTCTTCCTTTCTTACCCCCTCCCCCCCAATTCTCCTTCCCATTTGAGCATTTTCTTCCTATTTGATAATATCTACTATACATTTTGGCCCTTATTTACCCTTTTAGTTTTTCACAGTAGAAAAACAATGTGATATTTACACATGTGTGTCTGATTTATTTCACTTAAGAGTATGGTCTCAAGGTGCATGAATTTACCTAGAAATATCTCCATTTTATCTTTCTTTATGGCTAAAAAATCACAACTTCTTTATCCATTCATTCTTTCCCACTCTTCAAAGAAATAAATTGCAGAGATTTTCTGTGTTCTACAGATTGTATCTTAGTATCTCTATGAACTCTCTTGTTTTCACCCCTACTCTAGTGACTGTGCAGAGTATTTTTCCCTCCAAAGACCCTTTCTGACATCTCTAATATAGGGCAGGCAGCTCCTTGAGAAGCCTGATTTTTTAAAGGCAAAGTGAATTAGAAATGGCATTACAACAGTGTTTTGTGTTAGAGAGAAAGCTAAAAAAGGGGGTCTGGCTAGTTATTCTCCAGTTTTAATTCCATGATGGCCAGAGTTTGTTTTGGCTGAGCTGAGGTGATCCATTTATTTTTGTGAAGCTGGTTAATTTTCACTTTGATCAACTCAGAAGACCTTCACTTTTTGAAGCTCATCAGAAGAATATTAATGTACTCTGGATCCTGCTCCCATCAAAGAATTTATGTTTGAGTGAGTAGAAATCCACAAATCTTGGGAGAGTTGATTCTTGTAGTGTGGTCATTTCCTGACCTCCAAGTTCAAAGGGCTCATTTAGGCTAAAAGCATTGGTAGTGCATTTTCATTGAGCTGTTTTCCTCTAACATTCTCTAGTGGATGCCTTTACTAATGTGCAAAAGCAGCTTAGATTCTTGATTAAATTCTCCTGGCCTAGGGATAAAAAGTGACCACTGGGCTTCCTTGAGCCACATCCGTGGAATTACGCTGTGCAACACTCCTCTCCGCAGCCTCGCGAGTGTTACTGCTAACCACATACCGCGGTCAGGAATGTGGCTTTGACTCTTGATTGTTTTCTGGATTCTTATCTAGAGCAATTGGATCCTCTCCTCTTACCTGTACACGTAAAACCGCAGCCAATAAGCACGAAGGAGGAAATGTGCAGCGCTCACATGTCACCATGCTCAAACACAAAGGCTTCTGTTGACATTTTTCACAAGGACATACATATCTTATTTTTGGATAGATATCCCCAAATCGCTTTCCTGAAAGGGAGCTTTTTACAATTTCACCAAGGAGCTACTACTGTGCTGTCTCCCAGGGAGTAGTCCAGCAGCAGCTGTTCTCAATCTTTGATGTCTTTTTAAGTCTGAGCTGTGAACAATAAATCTCATCATTGCACTCATTTATTTGTATATTTGCTTACTTAGTTAATTATTTGTGGTACTGAGGATGGAACCCCAGGCCTTGTGTATGCTTGGCAAGTGTTCTGTCACTGAGCTACATCCCCAGCTCATATTTATTCCAGAAACAATTATTATATATGAGACTATATACCTCTCACTCTGTGTATTCATTGACAACATTTTATATTATTGTTTGCTTCCTGATGCCTCTTGCTGATATTTCTTTTGCAGTGTTTTCTCTGACCTATCCTTTTGAACCTTAATAAATTCTTGCCATTGAGGGCTTGATATATGTCGGCAGGCTCTGACTTTTAAGGAGAAGCTTCTCGAGATTAAATATGTGTTCGCTAGTTTCTATCAGAATTGTGAGCTTTTTGTAAAATACAGTGTGGGATACTCTAGTATGAAAAACTAAAAAAGAATATGAAAAACTATTCACAAAATTCTGGCTCAGTATATTTCCTCCATGCAACATGGCAATGTCTTTTAAATGATTTCTCGTTGATAAGGAATTAAAATTACGATGACAGAACTTGGGGTGTTTCTAGTTTCATGATACGTAATTGGATGATTTACAATTCTTGGTTTATGACACATTCTCATCATCAGTGCATACACAGCCCATTTATTAGGCAGACATTTATCAACATAGTCATTGTTAGCAAGTTCTTAGCACCCGGGAACTCACGCAACAAAGGAGTGCCTCAGCCTCCCAGAGCAGAGCATCCTGCCTGATCACCACTTCCTCCTCCTCCACCCCATTTCTTTGCCCTGCTACTCAAGGAGGGTGGCTTGCCCAATATTCCACTTCCTGTTTTCATGGGATCACGTCATTAACATGCATTCTTTGAGAGTGTAGCCTTTGGACTCTGTTGTGTTAAAAGAAAAACTTTCGACAGATTAAATCTGGCAGTTTATGTGAGCAAACGATTCCTGAACCAGACAGCACTGAGCACAGGTCCTGCGCTCTGTCCAGCAGAGCGAGTGGTTTGTTTTGTGGCTAAGGCACAGAAGTAACCCAGAGAAATCCCCTGGCTGGGGAGACTGCAGCATCTCCTTTTGGGGCACTGTGTGATACGCTGGCCTGGAAACCCAGCTGTGTGTGCTTCACCTCTGTGCAATGACTCAAAGCCAGGTTTGGGATTGCTCATTACTGTACAAGGTGCTATTTTGTTATGTTTGAACTCAAGGTACAGTGATAACTTGGGGCAAGTTTAAATTAATATAGCAGTTGTTTGTAATCTTATTTAAAAAGATTATATGATGTGCAATCTTTGGGAGAAGGTGATTTTTACATACTCAAAAAATAGTTCAGTTTCTTTTGTGTTTCTCTGGGTAATTTTTTAAAAAATAAAAATGGTGACAAATCATTCTGTGCTTGTAAAAGTGTTACTTATTTTGCCACTGCGTTTTTTTTTTTTTAAGCAGTCATTTTAGGTGCAGAGATTTCCAGAGAGAGGGTCATCACAAAGCCTGCTTTGTAAGGTTGTTACAGCAACTTTACTCAGCTTATTTGTTCAAGCTCACGGCAGTGGCCTTCGGCTTGCCTGTTACTACTGCTATTCACACGGGAGAGCCGGCTGCACCTGCGGACTGAGCGGAGTCATTCTCCCAGCCAGCTCTTCAATCCTGCCGCCCAGAATCCCCCCTGATGCAGACTGCATTCCCATTCCGCATAAACTCGTGAGGATCGATCTGAATCTGTGAGGCTTGTGTAGCGTGAGACTCACGTGGTTATTCTCACATAGGCATAGTTTTACATTTACTTTAGCAACTATGGCTTAAGAATCTGTTAAAATCGACACATGCGGGCCTGGGAGCCTGATTATTTTCTGAGTGTAATTGGTTCTAACAAGAAAGTCTGCCCGAATTGGATGGGTATTCACAGAGGGTGGGAGTTCAGGGCTCAAGCTGCAGCGCAGGGACTGCTCTGGGGCCCCTCCCTTGTCAGCCGTTTCCTAAAGGGAAAGAATTCTACTAACCTCGGCCTGGTGGTTCTCAGTTCTTCCTGCACGTTACAAACCCTGGGGAGTTATTATCCTTCCAGAATCTTATTCACAATAATCAGAAACAGATCAACACAAACAACCGTCAATGAATTAATGAATAATCCTGCTTTGATATTATTTCAAAATGCTTTCTTGGATTTTACTGAAGTAATAGATGAATTATTACAGAACTGACATTGACATTTTAATCGTACTAAATCTTCCAATCACATTTTTTTCATTTATTTAGGCATTTAAGGTGTGTGTGTATGTGTGTGTGCGTGTGGTAACAGGGACTGAACCCACGGGCTTGGCACTGATCCTTCTGAACCCCTGAGCGCTCACTCTCTCTCTCCATACACACACACACACACACACACACACACACACACACACATTTTAATTTGAGACACGCTCTCACTAAGTCTAAGGACCCCAGGCTGTGCTCCCCCTGTGACCTTCCCACCAGACTCCCAGGTTGCTAGCATTACAAAGTGTAGAATAGAGTTATTGCAGATGCTTTGTTACATTTGTTGTTAAGCGTGTTTTTTCTTTTGGACACCCAAAAGAATTAAAAGCATCACAGCACAGTGATATATGCTCACCCATGTTTACAGCAGCTCAATTTGCAATAGCTAAAACTTGGAAACAGGCCAAGTGCCCATCAACTAGGCATTTGCCCAGTCAATGGGAGATTGGATAAAGAAAATGTGGTGTTTTTTTTTTTTTATATATATAAAATGGAGTAATGCTCAGCCAAAAAGAATGCTAAACTAGAGACATTTATGGGTAAATGGATGCACATTGAGGCCATATGCTTAAGTGAAACAAATAGGACACACATGTGCAAATATCAAACAGTTTCTCTGGTGTGAGAAACTAAAAGTGTAAATGAGGATCAAAAAGTATAGTAGATAATGTGAAATAGGAAGAAAAGGTCCAAAGGGGAAGGGGAAGGGGGAAGAGGGAAAGAAAAAAATGTGAGAAAAGAAGGAAAAAAATGAAACAAAGTTTTTGTAAATAGAGAAGGGTGGAGAGGTGGAAGGGAGGGAAGGGAAATGGGAAAAACAAGAACAAAAATGCATCATGTACAGGTACAGAATTCCCAATGATGAATGTGATCATAATGTGTACCTAAAATGTGCCAATGAATATAATGAATAAAAAATTATTTAACAATTTTATTTGGAAAATTTGTTAGCAGAATAGCAAATAGAACTGACTATTGCATATTCATCTTATATTCTGTGACCTTGCTGAATTTACATAAGAGGTTTTGTAGCTTATTATGCTCTGGAATTTTCGTATAAAAATGACATACCAAGGGAAATAATTCTACTACTTTCTTTCAAGTATTCACAATTTTTACCTCTTTTCTGTTTCTTGTTGCAATGGAGAGTACCTCCAGAATGATACTGAGTGGGAACAGTAAGAATGAGAACCTATGTCTGTTTTGCAATAATTTAGGGATAGTATTCAATGTGTTACTTTCATATGAAGCTAGATGTTGAATTTCCATAAAGAATATTTGTTAACCTGCTGAAATTTTTTAAGATCAGAAGTGGTGATTTTTCAAATGTTTTTTATATGTTGAAATTATCATGAAGATTTTCTCCTTTATACTTCTGTGTTTTCTTTTATTGGTACTGGGGATCAAACTCGGGTTCTTGCGCTTGCACAGCAGGCAGCAAAACCACTGAGCTAAATTGCCGGCTTTTGTAACAATGAATTACACTGATGGATATTTAAATGGGGCACCAATTTTGCATCCTTTACAAATCCATTTGTTATTCATATAAACATATCTTTTTATACTATTAATTTTTATTTGCTTATTTCTTGCTAAGAATATTCTTGCTTATGTTCTTTTTTTGGTACCGGAGATCGAATTCAGGTCCTTATGCTTGTGCAGCAGGTGGCGAAACCACTAAGCTAAATCCTAGGCCCCATCTTGCTTATGTTCTTAAGGGACGTGAGTACATAGTACATTTTTATATTTTTGTTGTTTTGTAATAGAATCATGCTAGCTTTATAACGTGTTGAGAAGTTTATTCTTCTTTAGTTTTCTAAAAAGGTATAATACTAATTTTTCCCTTCTGTAGATATCTAATAGAATTCACAGTGAAATCTTTTGTACCTTGTGTTTTCTTTGTTGGAAGTCTTTCTCTCTCTCTCTCTCTCTCTCTCCTCTCTGTTGTATGTGTATGCATCTAGGGTTTTCTCATATACTGTTTCATGTTGTGTTACTTTGGGATTGATGGAATGTTTTTTCAAGGGACTTATTTATTTTATCTTTATTGTGAAATTTATTGTCATAAAACTGTTCCTCACATTACTGTCCATTTGTAACATCTTCATAGATAATTCCTCTTTTTTGATATTATGACTTTTACTTTTTCTTCCTTTATATTATTCTCTAGACTTTTAGTAGTGTACCTTGACCTTTCCCAATAACTAAATGTTTGAATTTGTTAATTTTCTTTAGATTTCTTGTTGTTGGTGGTGGAGGTTTTCTATTTTATTAATTTCTTCATTATTTCTCTCTTTCTGCTATCTTGGATTTACCTTGATGGCCTTCACCTTCTTCTCTTCCTCCTCATTCTTGTTTGACCATAAATTAAAACCTAACTTAAATCATTCAGTTTAGTTTTATTTTTTGAAATATAAGCATTTAAAGCTGCAAGTTATTCTTGAAAAGATTCTCTATATAATACCAGTTTTTATGTTACAATTTCATTATTATTTACTTTAGAATATTTTCTAATTTCTCTTGACATTTTTTTCTTTAACATATACATTATTCAGAAGGCAGCGGTGCCTCGGTTCATGAGCTTGATTCTTTCCATGATTCTGGTTGCAAACCAAGTTGAACAAGAACGGAATCAAACTCAGTGGTTAGGGTCACGGTCGACCTTATGGGGAAATTTGTTTCTGTTTTTGTCCAGTTCAGTTTGCAACCAGAATCATGGAGAGAATTGAATTCCTGAACCAAGGCATTGCTTCATGTTGCTTCATTTCTCATGCACACATGTGCCCACATATACACATATATGTGTGTGTATGAAGGCTAATATTTGACAAATGTGTCTGAAGGTTTGAGTGAAATTACCAAGGTAGTATATAAAATCAGAGAAAAAGCATCCATAGAGATAAATGGCATTCCTTACAATCTCAAATCTGACGCCCCCATGAACGATTGACGTGTGGAAGTACGTGTAAGTGAACATGCCTTGGCTCACTCTTGTGTCACCCTGTTACACAGCGCTCTGAGATGTCTGCCTGCAATGCCTCCAGTCTGGATCTGTGTTCTCTAACTTCCCAGCCCTGGGCCCTGGCCCTCCTCCATTCTAGACTCTGTCCACAATGTCCTGGCCTCAGCCCAGATGCATTTGGGTTGCAGCTCCTGGATGCTCAGAGGCGGTAACAATGACATAATCCTCAGAAGAAATGTGAAAAGAAATAAAAGTTTCGAGTCTAGGATGATTCAGGCAGTGAACTGAGGCATGAGAAAAATACCATCAGAATGGGCACAACCCTAAGTGAGTTCACTAATCTTTCACTAGCCGTGCTCACCTCTGCTAATCTTTTGGGTGTTAGCTGATCCTATATATCAAATCAAGCTGAGCTCATTAAACATAATTACACACATAAATCTTTACAGCAGCCATCCAAATTACAGAGATTCACAGACTCATATAGCCTAAGAGTAGAGATTTGTTTTATCCATGACAATTATGATGAAATTATAGTGGACTGTAATCAAGACATGTTTTGAGTTTTATCTTTTCTTTTTTGCTCTTTTGTGGGCTCAAAGTTTAAAATCATTTTCTCTAGCTACAACAAACTTTTAATATGATGCTCTCAATGATGTTATGTTTCAATATCTGCAACCTGGGTGAGTAAAAATGGGTACAGATTATTATTTTCAATCAGTCACAGATGTCTTCTGGTTTCTCCTTGGAAAAGGCTAATTTTCGTTTTTGGAAAACAAAAATATTGTAATGGTCTTTTAATTATGCAGAAATGGAGCCAACATTCTTTTCCAAAATGAAAGCATCTAAATCAGTGTGAAGGTAGCTACTTTGCACGATGCTGTGGATGTTTCCTCTCATTTCCTTGGGTTATTGCTGTTTTGAGTAAAATCTGGGTGTGAGTCTGGAAGGTCAGTGGGTGGGGCAGGGCCATGCCACAGGGTGAGGAACCTGGGGAAGGGCCTGGTCCGTGGGCATGGAGGATCTTGTTGTTTTCTTGCTGCTTTTAATTATGATTATTAAAGAAATTAACAGAAATATCAGCCTGGCTCAGTTAGAACAACTTGTAAGATGAACCTGTCCACTGAGACTAAAGTGAGAGTCCTGTCTGGTGAAGTGCATGCTTGGCAGGGGCCCTCGCTCTGTAGGAAACAGCAGCCTCTCGCAGGTCTCAGGGCACCTGGGTTATGGAAATTCAGGGGCCGTGTGCATCTCCATCTGTACTGAAAGGGAGAATGGAGGGTGCTAATTTGGGGATTGGACCTTTTTTAGCCAGAAATGACCTTGGAGTGGATGAAAGACGTGAACTGTACATGGTTCAACTTCCTAGACACCTAAACCATCTCCCAGGGGCTCATGGGACTGAAGATGTCAGCCGGCTGTGTCCTGCTCTTGCATAGCTCAGCAACTTCCACCCCTCCTTCGAGCTGTTGCAAAAAACAGTTCTGTGGGTTGGTGAGAATCAGGTCCTTTTCCTACTGGCAGTCAGCCCCATGGCCCATCTGGGGATCGTTCATGGGTGGATCCTGGCTTCCTCGCTGCCAGCAGAGGAACATGTAATGCTTGACTCTGAATCACTCTCTCCTACAGGGCCTGGTCTCGTCGATGGCTTACCCAGACAGATTTGTCGGGCTGTGTCCACCCCAGGTTATCTGTCTTCTAACTAGCTGAAGGCCCGCTGAATCAGGACCTCACGGTCATCCAACTGTTGGACTCTGCCTCAACCGGGCAGCCCAAAGGAAGAAAACAGATGAAATACTCTGAGCAATTTTCTCCCTTCTGAAAAAAAATTTGGACTATTTCAAAAAGTATTTTAAAAACATTATGATATAAATATAGAAAAAGTATCATAAATATCATTCGGTTTTATCATGGGATATAGTGATTTTCAAGTTAATGGACTCACTCCTTAAAAAGGAAAATTCCATTTGAAACGAATTGAATGACAGTATATTTAAACATTGTTCTTGTGCAATATAGAATTTAAAATCACTGTTTATGTTCATTACTAATCAATCAGTATCCTCTAGTGGTGTTCGGGTCAAAGAAATGAAGCAGGTATCATTATTAGTAACTCAAAAATATTTTCTCCATAACTTTAATGTTTATTATGAGTTGAATCCGAAGTTCACTAATGATAATTCCCTGGGTAGTTATCTTGCGACTGCTATTGCTTATGTAATTAATTTCAATGCTGCTAATACCAGAGAGGTACGTATTGTGATTATGCACAGTTTTCACAGGTTGTCAGTTGGGCATAGAGAACTTTTGCTTTTGCAGAGAGTTTCCTGCTTACTGGCCATGGTGGCCGAGTTCAGTCCAGAGCCTGCTCTGTCTGCCCTGTGGGCAAAGGCAACAGATTCCTAAAGATCCATGTAGGGCCTGAAGTTTGTTTCATAAGGTCCAGTTGTCTTCATATTGCTCAGTTTATGCAATTTTAGTACAGTTTAGGTTATGTTTTATTTCTCAGTTATTACAAATGTCCAAGGGGAAAATTCATTAACTCATCTCACAGGGAATTCATATTCTCAAGTATGAGCAATGTGACAAAAGATTGTTTCTTAGCATATTTAAAAAGACGTAAGCAAATATGCATTTTTCTTTAGTTTCACTTATTTGCAATTTAAGCTCCTTTTAGGAAAAAATAAAAACGCACTGTACTCCCTTCCTCCGCCCTCTCCCCAGTTCCTGACTTTTTCCATCTGGTCAAACGGCATGGACACTGCAGACGCATCCCTTGCGGTAAGAGGATGGTGGTGGTTTGCTGTTGTCATTGTTTTCTCTAAACAACACACAGGCTGGTTTGTGATCTCCTCATTGTGTTGCTCAGGCAGGGCCGTCCTTACAACTGCTGACACCCCACATGTTGATACTTGGAGGTTTTTAGACAAAACACTGAAAAAGTGACATTGATATTTGCATTAAATACTTGACTTTATTAATCAACAGTGTGATGTTACCTGCAATTTAGCAGCTTGATAAAGAAATTCTGCATACTAAAAACATATTTGCCTGACCTGTCACTAGAGTGAACCAACGTGCTAGCAGGGAAGAAAATTGTCAAAGGTGGTACTTACAGGCACCAGCATAAAGGTTAAGGAAATAACAGTACTTTTGCAAAGCTCTCAAGGACTTTAATCTTGGATTTCTAAATTTTAACATATCACCAAATATGCATGTGCTAACCTAAAACCTCACTCTCAAATGATTATTTCTTTCCATTCTTCAGATAAGACAGTGAAGTCATTGAATGTAGTGCAGTTGATTTTCTCTAACTGCTTTTCATATCAGATCCTTTAGCCTTAAATCCTATATTTTAAGGTTTATGGTTTTAACTTATCTTACTTTTAAAGTTAAATCTAAAGGCAAGCCAACTTAGATTTGTATCCCTTCTTTTTTAAAATACGTATTTCTCATTCAGAATTATAGAACGTATTTTTTTGTAGAATTTGTATTGGTTTCCTGATAGTTTTCAAAAATGAAGCTGAGCTATGAGCTAGCAACTAAAAAGCTGCTTAACAGGGAAAGTGAGAGGGAGGAGGATAAATGTTAACTATTTAATAAATGTGAAGAGGGATGGTATGGTAAGACGGATACAGAATTGTCTTACACCGCTAGTAAGGTATCGTTGATGTCTTTGTGTTTCCAATTCTGAGAATTTTTAATAAAGGCAGCTTTTCTTTTCTGCTCGGAATTTTCATCCTTTGTTGAGTTTTCTTTCATACACTTCGTTCTTCCAATTCTTTGACAGTGTCTGTTTCTAGAATTCCACCGTCTAATTTCCCCTTTTGGCTTTTATTGGAAGCTGGCTACTTCCTATCTTTGCATCAGCAGAGCCTGCGGGCAGCTCCACCCTTGCACTGGGCAGCTTTGCTTTCTCCCAGCTCGGCCTCCGCAGTGAGCGTTTGTGAGATTTCAGCCCCACGCCCTGGCTGCTATCAACCCAGTCAGGACACTTCACCTCCCAGCCAAAAATATGAGGTCGTAAGGGCCCCTCCTGGGGCCCAGCTTGGGAGTCGGGTGAGTCCTGGCTTCCTACAGTGCCACCCAGTGTCCAAGCCCTAATCTCGGACCCATAGACAGGCCAAGTGGCCACAGGGGGTGAATTCTGAGCTGCAGTACCGCACAGGGAGTCATCCTGGCTTATGTGGTGGCCCCTCGTAAATACTTTGAGAAACTGGGCCTCTCCTGGACATCATTTTAAAATCTCCCTCCTCTAGAAGATGTTTGTGAAGCAGGGAAGCTGCAGATGTTTGTAATTAAGTGATTCTAAATCATTAATTTTTTCTGCTTGTGAAATGCCCTTTTCCGGGAAGCCTGTGACACCGGCGTTGTTCCTGTCCTTTCCCTCAATCTGCGTGCTTTGCATATTTCTTTCCAACGTTGGACGTGGCTCGCTTTAGTTTCTTGGCCCACTCTTGCCGTCGTCTGGAATTCCTGTCCAGGGCTGAGGCTGGGGGAGGCGATGGCCTCTTTGGGCCGGGTTAGCTCAGGCGTCTGGGTGGCTGGCTGCCGGGAGGGAGCGCGGCTGGCCGCTGGCCTCAGGGTCTGATCGCCTCGCGTGCTCCACCGCCCTTCCCGTCCCCAGCGGACACCCTCGCTGTTTGCCCTGCACACCCGCGTGCCCCGGCGCGGGCACAGCCTGCCCCGAGCTTGAGTTCTCGGGGAGCTCATTGCACCTCTCCAGGCAGAGGCCGGCGCACCCCGGGCTCCTCCAGCTCAGCTCCGTCTGCCGCTCCCACGCGTCCAGCGCTGCCCACCCCCAGGCTCGGCCCCAGAGATGGGAGTCCCATCCCGTTACGTGGGTCTGCCCCTTCACACCAGAGAGACTTTTCTTAAGCTGAGGAGTGTGGCCAAGTTAATCTGATGTTATTCAGCCATTTAAAAAATCAAAGCAGACGGAATTTTGTCATTTGTAGAAAAATGGAAAGCTGTGCACACCGTCATGTTGAGCAAAGTAATCCAGACTCAGAAAGACAAACGTGGCCTGTTCTCTCTCCCGTCTCCAGTGATGCCGTGAGAGGGAGGGGCTGTGCCGCAGCCACGGGGGCGGTCATGCTCAAAGGCGCCAGACGCAGGGAAGCGGGAAGCGCCCATACTGTGAGCTGTGAACTGACGGGAGGGTGGACAAGGCGCATGGAGAGGCTGCAGTGTGCTGTGCGCCACTGACCCAGGCCGCTACCAGCAGGATGTGCTCCGGCTGCAGCGCCACGCTTTCATTCTGCCAATCTGCCTTCTACTTCTTCATGATTAGACACACCGAGAAAAGCCTCTCTGGCTGGGGCTTGTGTTCAGCTGGATCATCTTTGTTCTGAATCAAAAGCGTGCACTTGCTTGTGCTGTGAGGGTGGCACTTTCTCTAGCCAGATTTATGCCAGATATGCATGTTTCATTACAGTCAGACTTTTTCTTTTTATTCGTGTTTTTCGTTTGCTGTAACAGAGCATGGAGACATTCCATTTCTGGACCTTCATTTTCTCAAAACTCTGAGAGGCATTTATGGAGAAGAGCATGTTACATAAGAGAAAGGGTACTTTAAAAGCATATTGGTTAGAAATTGGAAATAGCTATGGACCGTTCAAGTGTTCAGTCCTCTACTGATAGGGTACTAATGTGGAAATATAGGCAGTGTTATGAATTCAGAGAACATGACACTGACCTTGAGGGTTAGTTGGACAAGGGTGTACAGGAGATGGATTTATCTCAATGACACAGATTTTTGTGCCTAGCCATGCCGGTTAAAAGAATTGTTTCTGTGGGGCATATGAAACAGTAGAGTGAGCAGTTTCTCAATGAAATGCACAGAAAGCTCTTTGGTGAGAAAAAGCTGATTCTAGAGATGGAAAACTATTTTGCAGATGTTATATTAAAATTCTACCATCCCGATGTGAGCAGCTGCTAATTTGTCTTTGACATCATAAATGCAGTCCTTCAAAGCTTCCATTCAAGTTGTAGGTGTGCTGACAAGTGCAATTGCATGCAAGTTCATAGAATTATTTCCCATAAACGGGCATTACCAGTCTTGCAAGGAGGTTTTGCAGCAGTTCAGACCCAGAGATGTTCTGTTTGGTGTGCAAAATTTATATCGAATGCTTTGCAAATGAATTTGCTCAGTGTTATTTCCACTCTGTAGTACTCACCAGGTTTCCCTGAAACATCAAAGTATAAAGAAATTATAAATGAATGCATTGGCCAATAATAAGAACCATTAACAGCAACAAAACCCACAACAGGAAGTTCACCAGGAAAGTCTGGTAAAGGAAATGTTTACATAATCATAACTCGCACATATTTTCAAGGGAAAAATCATACTTTCGCCCTGCAGTCAAAATTTTCCGCTGACAGCACTGACATTGATTACATTATTGAAGAGAGTCCTGTGGATGCTGAGGTTTGGGATTCAGTGTCATCTCTGCTCCTGCCCACGTTTACCATTCCACCCTTCCCTAATTATCTTTGTTGCCTATAATTTTTCATGCTAATGAAATAAGAAAATAAAATTTTATCTATAAGCATTATCCACATATCTTATAAATAAGAGCTAGTAAAAATTAAACAAAAAAGGGAAAATAGGGTGATAAGATAATTATCTTATGGATACCAGATTTCCATCAAATCAGTGTCAGCCCAAAGGGGGCTCATGGTGGTTTTCTGTGGTTGTAAAATACTTCTGATGGTTGAGGAATCCACTCCTGTCCTTGTTTTCTTATATCCCAGAGAGACTGGTCTTTCCTTAGACTCCAGTTAGTAAAAGGTAAAAAGGCTTACCCCCATTTCCAGAGGTTCTGTTGTCCAAGGAGGCAGAGTCCACATCTGATCTGCCCAGTACACCAAGTGAAGAGTTCGTGTCACCTCGGTGTTCCAGGGAGCACTCACCATTGCCTGCTCTGTGCAGATTCGGGCTCCACACACAGGTCCTCTTCGATGATCCAGATCTGCCTGAGTCCCTGGGAAGCTGGGCGAGAAGCATCATCAAAAAATGTGGTCATCTCAGTTTTCAACTGCTTATGAAGGCACTTGTTTTAGGAAAAATTAGAATTCACCAGGGGCTCATGAATTTAGACATTTAATACCTAACGTGGAGTGCTCTTTAATACTATCTTTCTAAACCTGGACTCTCTCTCTCTCTCCTGATTTTTTTTAGCCTGTTTTAAACATTTTAAATCTACTTTTGGCAAAATAGCAAGGTTACAATGTAGATATCCATTGCTGGGATGAGCAAGAACTTTGGAAATTCTGCCATAGGAGGAGCATAGACAGGAAATTGCCCACCCTGTGAGTTTCACAGATGCAATTTTAGGGCCTCGTAGACTGTGCTGCACACTAATGTAGATGCTTTGCCCTTGGTGTTCAGTGCTGACCCAGTGCTTGGATGACACTGGACTTGCCAAATCCAGGGTTCTGATTTGGAGCTGGGTTTTATCCACTTTTCAAGAAACAGTCACCACCTCACCCTCCTTTATCATGCCTGATAGGCTTGCAGTCTGGCATCCATACACATTAACTTTTCACTAAAGGATCTGTTTTTCTGTCTTAACTGGACTCTTCCATAAGATACCTCTTAAAGCCAACGATATTCATTTTTCTGTTTTATGCTTCACTTGATGTCACTCTGATAGCACTTACTGCCGGCTCTCATTACTGTCTCTAGCCCATCACAAGCGTCCTTGTTCTCACACAAAGCCTCTATCTTTGCAGCCATGCTGTCTGACATAGCTGTCTCTTCTAGGTGATGCTGTCTCCTTATTACCTGCTATTCACTATTGACATATTCTAGCCACTACCGTGGCTTACGGGGCTTCACCAGCTGCAGGTAGGACTCTTAACATTTATGCTAACTTCTTCCACTTTCACGAACTTCATTTCTGTAGAATTCTGCCTCCTATACCCACATTTACACCTCATCTTTTAGCATCATCCAGCTTTACATCAGGCATGGAAATCACAAGCTATAGCACACATAGGACTTCTTGTGTATTAGTTACAATTTTCCAGCCACTCAAAATTATAAACACTCAAGAAAGATGGTTAATTATTACAAAAATTAGACCTAGGTTGGAACACTGTGCCATGTCTTCTCGTCAGTGGGCCTTGCCTCTCCTTAGGAAAGAAGGCATAAAAGGCTCATCCATCTCCTTTTGTGAGCAGATATTGGGGGAAATGGGTGGACACATCATTTCCAGTAGGATCGATATTTTCTTTTACCTATAATTTCATTATAAGTAGAAAAAAAATGTTTTACCCAATTTTTCTCCATTTGCAGCAGTATTTAGCTGCAAAAGTATGTCTTTCTTAAATCCTAGTACTTTGTCTTTAATGACATAGATTTTTTTCATTTTTGGCCATACATGTACTTGGTATTTCATCTTTGAGATGTGTACAGCTAACTAAGCCCGAGTTTGGTTCGAAGACTACTGTGTTGAAAGCTGACCACTTGATTCATGGCGTTGTAAAAGTTCTTGATGCCATTAGGTATTTCTGACACTGACTGCACAAACCCTGTACAGGATAACAACACACCTCGACAGGAGAATGAAGGAGAATGAAATCGGAGTGGAGTCACCGTACACCTGCCTGTCAGACCAAGCACGTATACCTGACCCGGGATCTTGCAGGACATTAGCTTTGGCTAGCAGCAACATGCCAGTCCATTTCCTTCTGCAGCAAGCACAGTAACAGGGACTCTTAGGATCTGTGGTATGATTATATTAGGTCTTCCATAAGCCTGGGGGAGAAGTGAGAAAAATAGAATCATCAGAAGAACAAAAAAGGATAGGAGTCTGAAAAGCATCTTGGTAGATTATCAGATCCTACTCCTAATCGTCTCTGATCTGTAGCAGATCCTACCTTCGGAGTCTGCGTTTCTTATGACAAATTTATCCACTTCTATCCCAATTTTATTCTGAAAATTAGCTGGGATTTGTTCTTATCGCTTGAAATCAACCCGCACTGACTAACATGTTGCTTTTGTGCACCTGGCTTCAGCCCGTAATTTTTCTCACACTGCTGTGCGCTCTTGCCCACCCCGAATGTCCGCTCAATACAAAAGAAAGAGACGAACATCCGAGCAAGCAGGGCTCGCTCTTCCTTTCTGTACTCGTCGACCTCGTGTTTCCTTTGCGGCTTAGGCTGAAGGGTTTACCCATGAAGTGTTCGTCACTGGCTCTGTCTTCCAGGTCCTGAGGTGAATCAACTGCTCCTCCCGCTCTGTGTACCTGTGGACATCCATGCCCCCTCTGTGGAAGTTGTTTAATTTCACCTCACACTATAGTTTCTTACAGAACCGCCCAGATTTTAGTTTCTAACTTCTTGAAGCCAGGGCCATTCCTTTGCATTCACTCATTCTTTACGTCCCCTATGGCCTAGCATATGACTGTGTGCGCAGGGAGGGTTTAATGGGAGGTTGTGGATGTGAATGACCACAGGAAAAGGCCACTCACACAGCGCCTAACCAGCACGGGTTTTGTTTACGAAGTTCACTGCCCTGAGCCTGTGCGTGTGATGCCGTGTGAGGGAAGAGGAGGAGACTCTGACTAAACCCAGGAGGCCGAGGGAAAGGGCGAGGGGGAAGGCGAAAAGTCGCCACAGCTACTTCATCCGGGCAACTGTGAGCGGTGTTCTGGGGCACAGGCTGAGGCCTGCTGACGGTCATCAGGATGGAGGCGGGGAATCCACCGAGGAGCCAGGTAAAGGCTTTCACAGCACAGTGAAGAGATAACCAATTGCCATCTTTATGGAATGTAAATTAAGTCATTTAGAGGAGTATTTACTTTTTCAGGCCATTGAATGCACGTGGCCACAATTTTAAGCATAATGCCCTAATGGGCAGAAAGACTGGCTGGGTCTTGTGTGCGTGCAGATGAGGCGATCTGCCCTTAGCCGCACTGACTCTAAACTAGTGGCGTGGGAGGCACTCTGCGTGCATGGCTGTCCATTTCTGGGCGTGGACATGGATGTGTGAGCTCGAAATTCAGCCCTGTTCACACTCGAGCCCCGAGCCGGAAAATCTAGTCCAAGGGTGCCGCGTGGGACAGAGCCAATGTCCACGCCTCGCAGGGTTCGTGATAATTTTGTGAACTTCCACATGGAGCCTGGACTGTGCCTGAGTGAGTTTGTGTTCTCCTTGTATTCCTTTAATCCTTTACTTCCTCTGAAAGGGAAAAAGGCGGAAGAAATTCCTGCTGCTCATTTCTCCTTGAAGTGACATGGGAATCCTAACTTCCACCATCAGAGAGGCTGACGGCACAGGCTCCTCATTGGGATAAGGGACGCAGAATGGGTTTCGGCTCAGGAAACCCGAGGCTTAACGCAGAGGGAAGCGTTCACCGTTAGGGGACTGCTAGGCCCTGTGGAAGCTAGCTCGGTGACTCCGGCCAGAGCCAACATAGCTGAGTTAATGACGGACAGGGTCGGAATGTTTATTACACATGAATTTTGGTCTTCTTGGCTTCCAAGGGAATTTTATTACCCCAGTGGCTCGTCAAATGTGTATATTTTATGATGAACATCTTTGAAATGCTTGGGATAATACATCAATAGATTGAATCATGAAGTTGATTTCTGCTGTATGTCTCAGGCATCAGCTAAGATTATAACATAAAATACAGATAATCAAATTTATAAATAGCTGCATACCTATATCATATGTTTTAAAAATGGAAAACATACACTTGTTATATTTTAAAATTTTATGTATCCACACTGTCAAAAATCCATAAAAAGTCTCAGACTTCTAGGCTGCAAAACCATCAATATCTCTCTATTTTATGTATAGCTTAGGTATCACTTACCATTTTCTGTCTCTCATATCATGAGTTTTAATAGTGATTTTTTCCATTTTTGTTTTGTTTTGTTTCACATTACAGGGTACTAGCACTGAGCTACATCTCCAGCCCTTTCTTGTTTTGAGGCTGGGTCTTGCTAAATTGCCCAGGCAGGGCTGGAAGTTGCAATCTTTCTGCTTCTGCCTCCCAGGTTACTGGGATTCCAGGCGTGCACCACCACATCTGGCTGATAGTTCCCATTTTTGACCTGGTTTTTATAACAAAAGTTGAACACTAACTATTTTATAAAACCAGATGCAAAGTACGAATTATATTTCATTTTTATTTCTATTTCTGTTGCAATGCACAGGTAGTGGGAGCATTCAGAATCTTGCTGCTGTGTATGTGTTTGAGTGTTTGGGGCTATTGTTTGAAAGTTATGAAACCTGACTCAAAATAACTTAAGAAAAAGTGAGACTGTATAGGCTCCCAAGAACAAACTGGGGGGTGAGGTGCCTCAGGAGGTGGGGCGCCTGGATCCCGACATGTCAGCACTCTCAGAAAGCTTTGTGGTTAATATTTTGTTTTATCGAAGTGTGAAAGTCATTTTCCATTCCCAGTGGGAATCCCTCCCACAAGGGCAGGGACGGTGGCTGACGAGCTCCTCAGGCAGCACAGCAATGGCCCTTTGCTGGAAACACGGACCCTTGCCCTACCCTAGGACGCATCCTGGGTTCCTGCAAGCCCCTGGATGTCAGAACACAGCTGAGATTCACTTTGAAAATGCCCTGCCCAGGCTTGTGACTCTGTAATAGAAGGAAGGACATAAAATGGTAGACTCACTGTTGAGTATCAGGAGCCACCCCAGGTACAATCTGTAACCTTTAATAGTCAGCATTTTTAAAAACTCTTCTAATAATATTTAGATTTAAATTTGCACAGTTATATTTAGCAATATATATCTAAGCTCTTTGCTCAGGTCATTAGTAGGCCACATTCACAGTACGTAGTGTGCACGTTCCTTCAGAAGAGTTGGTCCAAGCATGCAACACACCCAGTCCCATTGCAGCCCTTCCCCTCTTCTTGCTTCTCCTCCCTTGGTCTCTGGGTCCTCTTCCCCTTTAAGAAGCATCTCTCTCCCTACTTCCTATTATCTATCTTTCATTTTGCTCTTACTGTATTTTGGGTTTCTCACATAATAGAAACCATGCCATATTTAAGTTTGTATGTCTGATTTATTTCACTTAACATTATGGTCTCAAGGTGCATTCATTATCCTACAAATGACTTAAGTTTATCTTTCTTTATGGCAGAATAATATTCCATTGCGTACAAATACCACATTTTATTTATCCATTCCTCTGTTGATAGTCTGCTTCCAAGATTTAGATACTGACTTGTGCTGCTATACACATGAGTATGTGTGGGTCACTGTAATATGATGTCTTCAATTCTTTTGGGAAGATCCCGAGAAGGGGAATAGGTGGGTCTAATGGAATTTAGATCATATTTTACCCCATATCGTTCTTCATTATTAATTTCTGGAGGGTTGTCCTTCCTTTTCTTATTGTCACAATCATTCTAATTG